>NC_143013.1:217386016-217986016 GCF_055824585.1 Amblyomma mixtum | reverse complement strand
GATACGGCGGCGGGTGCAGTCCTAATCCCGGTGGCTCGCCTTCCCGTGGCTCGTGCACTATGTCTGCTACCTCTGATACTGGAGCCGAAGTATCCGAAGAAGGATATTTCGAGAGTATATATTTTTACAAAAGTTGCATCAGACACCCCGGAGAAAGTCTTTAGGTAGCCTTTGGTCTGTCTATTGACATTTTCGTAAGGGTAGGCTGCTGAGAAGTTACACCGTACACCCTGCAGCATCCCGCATAATCACTCGTTTGGTGCAATACAAGCGTCTTTATTGTGGCGCGGTTTGTACTGCTGGATAATCTACTGCTGCTGTGTCATTATGGAATCGCTGCTACATCACGCAGCCCTTCGTGTCGTAGTGACTTCGCTATGTGTACACGTCCTGCACCAAGCGCGCGGTCCCGTTTGCCTCGCTAAGTGGCACGCGTGCTCACGGTGTCAGTCGGCAGGAGTAGCAGTCATCTGGAGCATGACTTCTTCCGTGCAGACCGCGACACGGCGGGACGACGACAGCCATTATGTCGGCGCGTACGCGCGATCGCCTTGTTGCACGCATCGGCAATCAGGCGGCGGACACAATTCGTGCCGCGGAAGAGCCGCGGGGGCCGAGCGGTTGCGGCGAAGCTCCGAAAACCTGGTTCCAGAGGGGGCCAACCTGGCAGCCCAATTCCTCACGGCACCACCGGACACAGTGCATGCGGCCGATCGCATGTCCGCGCTGGTAACGCGGTCGTTCTCACAGTGTACGTGGGATACACGGCTTCTTTTACAATGCGTCCGCGATGAAACCAGCGCCACATTTCTGTGGTTTATCGTCAGAAATCACTTGGGCTCTCAGACGTGTTACTGCAGATAGGCGGTGGGAAACGCAGATAGTGGAGGTGAAGACACGTAGAATGCGAGAAGAGATAACAGGAGGACTGAAAGCGAACGGGACAAAATATTTGCATCCCGACAGAAAGATTCTGAGGAGGAGCGTGAGATTGGGGTAGGTGCATTCTTCGTGGTTTATCAGCGAAACAAAATACAATCAAACTGGTATTCCCGATGCTGTCCTAGCGGCTTCTTGCGAACACACCATCGATTTCAGTTGTGTTAGACATAAGACAGTCAATGGAAGAAGAAAATGTGTCATATTTTCGACCGCGCGCTTATTGGATATTTTTGCCTTTCAGTGCTGGGTCCTCACCAATGGACTCGACTGGAAAAGTCAGTTAGGGTCCCCACTTACGCCTTTAAAATGAAATAACTTCGGAGCGTTGTGCACTGCGAGGCTTAATTAAGAAGGAATTATTAAATGCTGTTGGAAAGGAATAGACTAGCCATACAACAATCGTGCTCCTCCATTCAAACTGAGCCTGAAATAGACACGGTACGCATTGTGTCGCCATCGACCGTAGCTGTGCACGGACATGTTTCTTCAATATCATTTACGGTTACACTCTCTTGTACGTCTACCAGACTGTCATCGACTAAAGCTATCTTGTCGCTAAAATCATGAAATATGTGCCAAGGTGGTCTATTCCTCTCTATGAACCGCCGTGACTCCCGTGGAGATATGCGGAGAGACCTTGAGCTGACTGCATGCAAGAACAGAAAGCTAGACATCGCCCCACTCGGAGACCCTAAATATTTCGCCCCTGCTGCCGTCGATTCTGAAACATGAGTTGGGCGTTAACTTCGTAGCGAGACGATCCCGCCACTACGACGAGGACGACGCGGAATTCTCGCCTCGTCGTCGCTTCGTCGATCACCCGTCGCTTGCTGCTCACCACACGCGCCACTTCGGGGCGCGCAGGTTCGATTCGAGGTCGCGATAACGACCTTCCTCGTCTTCCGGTTATTCCAATCGCGACGGGGGCCTGTCCGCACGTCCGCGATGGAGCGAAACGGCGACGCCGTGATCGCGGCGGCGAAAGTGTGTCTACTAATCGCGTGCCTGCCTGCCTATACCTCCGCGCCTTGGGCAAGGGACTCGTTCACCTCATTGACGGCGTGCGGGCTGTAAGCGGGAGGCGAAGGCAGTTATTTTTTTCCCCCTTTCATTTTTAGTTTTTCTTCCTTCCCCATAAATTTGCTCGCATAGCAGCACGTGCGGAAAATTGGGCTTGGAGGACCGACGCGTGCCCGCTGGGAGATGAGCTGCGGAAGGCGCGAGTGGCCGGTCGATGGCACGTGCTGCAGTTAGCCCGCATAAATCACGCGCTCTGTGTGGAAGTCCGGTATTTCGTGTTTCTTGCCATGTACTTTTTCTTGCTGGTTTGGGGCAAGTGTATGGCGTCTCGACCAGAGTGAAGCCGAGTGAGATCCTGTCCTTGTGAGATATACCCTGTACTCCTAGCAGGGGCTCTCTAGTGGCTTCACCAGATGACGACTGTCCAAATTTTTCCCAGCTGCCGCATCCCTACGGAATATCGTAAAAAAGGTACGCAGCTCGCTTTCAGTTTATGCACAAGGGAACAACTTGAGCGTATTATGTGGCCTTACTGCGAATGACACATGAAACGGTCGTGTGTCGTTTGCGAGCAAGAATCTGAGCAATGGTTGGCATTCGTCTACACGTCCAGCCAGCGCGACTAAGCAAATCTAAGACAGTAAGTGCATGAGCGTTGATCTTAGATATCATCATCATGTCGGTCTTTGATGCGTAATTGCTTTCGATGCAAAACGAGGCTTTGTCCACACTGAAAAGTCATCCTGGCTCGATTTCTGCCATTAAAATTGTTGTTGGCCTCAGAGAAAAAGTGGTACGGGCTTTTGCTGAAAGAGTGGCGTTCGCTATCCAATGTGAAATAGCCTGTTGAGAGATCAATAAATTAATCCGGCCCTTTAATCATCTGTTTGAGAAATATGATGAAAGGGGGATGTTCTTGTTGAGGCGCTGCTCGAATTCCGTTACCGTAATGCGCTTTTGTTTGTTAGTTTTTCCTGGTAAGAGAGGTGGCTTGAGAGAAATGGTTAGTTATATTGGGTTTTATGGCGCAAAAGTAACAAAGGCTATGGAGTGCCAAACAGAGAAGTGGTATTATAATTAACCCTTGGGACCGAGACACAAGTGCTCATCGCTGAACCGCCGGTAACCTACCCATGTACCTGTTCAACATTGGATACACGGAGTGCTCAATAATCGTTGACGCAGTGATGGAGTGCGAGCTAATCCAATGTAACGTCTTTTGTACTTCCTAATTTCCAGGTCATGAAGGTGTGCACATTTGAGACGAAAGGCTCCATGGTACTTGTCGTCGTACTTGTCGTACTTGTGCTTGTCGTCGTTCGCGCTGTTTATTCAAGATGCATAACCAACTAGCCCGCCAAAACGTGTTAATCCATGGTACTGGCTTGCTGTGTTTGGGCGCAGGCGGGGACGAAGAGGGACGGCGATCTGATATTTGCGCTAGGTGGGCTGTCTTTCCACGAGGACCGACACAAATTGGACAATTTTACAGCTTATCGAAAATTCATACTCACCAAAGTTAGTTAAGTTTTCATAAATTTTTTCATCGGATTAATCAGTCTATGCCTAACTCATGTGTGCACAAATTGCAGATTTTTTTCGCGGCTGCACTACATTTTGTGTGTGATATTTTAGACTTGGTCTCAAGGGCGGTGTGAGGCGCTAATCCCTGGAGACTGAAAAAAATGACAGTGTTTTAATGCCGGTTTACAAGGATTCGTGTGAAACACGAAAAGGAACATAGATATAAATAAATTCATTGGTATATTAGGTTCTACGTTCCAAAGCTGGGCATTAGCTATGAGGGACTCCGTAGTGAGGGGCTTCGAAATAACATCGAACACCCTAGGGTTGTTAAACGTGCAGTGACATCTGAAATTGCTCAGTATATGGGCGTCTCACATATAGAACTAAATAAAAACCGCAGCTGTGCGCGCTATACTCCGGTCGGCTGGAAGAACGAGGTTGCAGACACATCGGGTCAGTGATGCAACCGGGCGCCTCGTTGCGGACGGGACTCGTGGCCGGTTTCCGTCTCTGGTCATAAAACTGCCCAGCGTCTGAGGTCATCCAGCCAATTTGGCGTGCAAGCATTTAGCGCTGAGACCGCGTCCTCGCGATCCTCGCGATCCTCGAAGCGTGAGTGCGTGACATCCGGCCCCAAGGCCACGCTGTGGTCACGAGAGGTCTCCGGTTCGGGTACTGCCGGACTTCGGGCGATCTTTGCGTGAAAATGAAATTGGGGCGACGAGGAGCTGCTGACCTCGCGTCTGAGCGAAGATAGATGCCGTTAAGCGAAGCGGTTTCAAACCGGAATGCGAGTACCCTGTCTTCGCAGTTGACCGTTAGTGGGTAAGGCATTGCGCAAGACTCGTTGAGGATATAAAAAAAGAAAGTGCGGTCTGGAGTCCGTGTCTTTCTTCGCATGAGTGTCTAAAGATGTTGGCGCCTGGATGTAAAGCGCAGAATACCAATTGAGGCCAAAAGGGTACCAGCGGTAAATCTGGCACTATTGCAAGCGCGCAAGTTATGGAATATGTTGCGACGCTCAAAGCGCAGAAGGCCATGGCCGGCAAGCAGATAAAATCGGCCAATGCCTTGCTAGAAATAGCTTGTGTTGCAGCTTTAAATTATGCGCTGTCGTCAGCGAATGAAAAGCGATTAGGCAAAGTAGCCTGCGGGGAATTTTGTACCAACGGGAAACGGGCATACAAGCTTCAATAAAGGCTTCAGCTCTTCAGATTGGGAAAGCACTCTAAAAACTCATTTTTAAAGCTTCATTTCAATGAATTTTCTCGATGTTTTTCATAGCACCAAAAACACAGAAGGCAGCCCTCTAGGATTATTCTTATATTTTTTCTTTTATCTTTTTGCAGTTCGCAAGAAGGAAAGTTGCTAGCAAAGAACCCTACGTGCGATTCGACGAACTTGCCGCTACCACATAAAGAAAAAGTGACAAAAACATGAAAAGTTTTCTCTTCGCGTTTTAAATGCTCGTCACTGGTTGCCAAGAGCCGGTGCGAATAGAAGACCAGATGTGCATTCTGGAGAAGTCAAACAAGCTCTGTGTGGACGCAGTACAACACTGTTATGTTATAAAAAAGTGAAGCGCTGAGAATTACCATCACTGAGCGTGGAACAAGAAACTGACCACATTCCACAACTATTAGATCGGACAGCCCTTCTTTTATTCTTGGGATCGACATATGTCTCCACCTAACGCAATTATGGTCAAATGTTTAAAGGATATAGGAATCCCCTCAAGGTGGAGTAGTTTTGTAACAAGGAAGTAATTACTGGTTGGCGTCCACCCAAGTGCAGCCTTACGGCTACAAAGGAAAACACGGAAATTGTGGAAGCTGTATAGCTTTCCTTTGTAGCCGTATGGCTGCGCTTAGGTGGATACTGACGAATAAACACAAGTACGCAATCCTATAAAGCTGGGTTAAGATGAAATTTAAAAAATAAAGAAAGCTTCAAGGAGATTGTCAGCTTTTTACTTGAAACTTGCTTGCTCTAAATTAACGGAAAGTTGGGCTAGTTGTTTTTGCATATACATGGTAGTGCAAGAAGCAAGGACGACAGGCTAGAAAACGGGATGGGCGCTAACTTTCAACTGAAGGTTTATGCACACAGAATGGAAATGAACAAACATTGATATTGCTTCGAATTTTTGTACAGTTTGTTTGCTCATTTTTCAAAGGTGCCGACACTCGGCTTTATTGCTTTGCTTTGTTCGCGATGCAAGACGCGACCAGACTTATCTCGATTGATCGCATCCAGGCTATACCGATTCTAGGCTGTTCCAAACTGTTGTGGTTAGTTTGTACGCCCTATCTCGAAAGTTCGCTATCGGCTTTAAACTGAGCACGGCCGAGGGCGGCGGGCATACTGTTCGAAGAGCGCCGAGCACGCTTGTTGCTTTCGCCGCCGCCGAGTCATTCAGTCCATTGTGGGCGCATGTCAGCCAGATAAACAGTTTTTTAGACGAATGTTTCATTGTCTGCCTCAATGTCCAGACTGTCGTCACTACTACGTGACAATATGGTGAGGAATCCGGCCATGCTTACAAGGTACTGTTCAACACCGGAATCTTGCGCTCCTGTAGTGCGGTACTACAAGGTGCTCTAACGTATGTGGCGCCAGCCTTGCGAATGAAAAATGCTTCTACTTCTCCCAGACTGTTTGATTCTTGCGTAGGAAGATAGCTTCACTGTATTCTAATATCGCTCTACAATCGTGTTCTTTGCAGTGTAAGCTCAAGTTAGAAGATGGCTCCGCGTGCTTCAGACAACCTTAGTGCTCAATGAGGCGTCCGTTTTGACAACGCCCTGTTTGTCTGATGTAATTGCGGCCGCTGGAGTCAGTATTCTTCGACTATACTTTTTGGGCATTCCACAAAGGGTTTGGTTTATTGGTTTATTGGGGTTTAACGTCCCGAAGCGACTCAGGCTGTGGGGAACGCCGCAGTGAAGGGCCCCGGAAATTTCGGCCACCTGGGACTCTTTAATGTGCGCTGACATCGCACAGTACACGGGCCTCTAGAATTTCGCTTTCATCGAAATTCGACCTCTGCGGCCGGGATCGAACCCACCCCTTTCAGGTGAGCAGCCGAGTGCGATAACCACTGAGCCACCGCGGCGGCAATTCCACAAAGGGAAAGGGATGGTTAATTAAGTAGGCATTACTGTTTTGCCGGTTCCCTGCTTATCTAATACGCTGCACAGATTGGCAATGAAAAGTAGAGCAATATTTGAAGACAGTGATGGTTTACGGTTTGTGAGGGTTTAACTTCCCAACGCGGCTGAGGCTATGGCGGACGCCGTAGTGAAGGGCTCCGGAAATTTCGACCACTTGGGGTTCTTTAACGTGCACTGACATCGCGCAGTACATGGCCCTCTAGAATTTCGCCTCCATCGAAGTTCCACCACTGCGGCCGGGATCGAACCCGCGTCTTTCTGCTCAGCAGCCGAACGCCATAACCACTGAGCCATCGCGGGGGCGTTTCAAGACATTGAAGGTATCTTCGTACACAAGAATCAAACTGTCAGGGAGATAGTAGAAGCTATTTTCAATCTCAAGGCTGGCGCCACATCCGTTAGAACACCTTCCATCGCACTACCGGAGCGCGCGATTCCTGTATTGGACAGCATCTTGTGAGCGTGACCGGATTCTTAATCTCATCAAAGTGTGCATATTATGCGAAGCATATTGCTAGAGCTATGCCACACGCCGTCACCGTGGCTGTACGCGTCCAACCACGTGACACGATGACGTCACACCACGTGACACGATGACGTCATGACAGATGAGAAACAGGTCCCCCACCTCGCGCCGTCGCTCGGAGCTGTACGCGACCAACCACGTGACACGATGACGTCACGACAGATCACCGTCACGCGCTGGGAGAGGGAGAACGATGCCATCGCACAGACGCCGGAATGTCCTCGAGCGGCATTCCCGCGCATTTCGAACGCGCGTTCACTCTCGGTGTAGGTGAAACGGTCGCTCCACCGGGCAGGCGGACGCGGCTTCCGTGGCAATCCAGGCGCTCACCCAACGCGCGTCTCGGGGTTAGTCGGCGTTCCGCTGTAGCCATGCCGTTGTCTTCCCCCACGACGAAGGCTTCTAGTGGTTGTATTAAAATGACCAAGTATTCAACCAAGGAAAGCCATGTATTACCAAGCCTAGCCATCAATATGCTTCGCATCTGACAAGGCTTAACCTTAGCTAAGCCTCAGCCATTTTTTCCATTCTGTGTGAATAAATCTTCAGTTGAAAGTTAGCGTTCGTCCCGTCTTCCAGTCTGTCGTCCTTGCTGTCTTGAGCTACTATGCATGTAGCTTGCTGCGATAGTGAAGTCAGCTGGCTACAAATACCGCCATGAAGGTATTTGTTACAAACAGCAGTGATTCCAAAATATCGAGGGAGATATTTTGCTAATGGCTCCGTGATTAAGCTACTGTGCCGCTACGAACAAGTTTGACGCTTCAGTTCAGGTGGTAGACCACAATTTAATGATCCGAAGTGTGCATACCTTTCTGTGCACTTAAGAGCAGTCCTACGGGCGGAAGTTCTTTTGGGTCACTTGTTAATACAACTGCCCTTGTAGTAAGTTGCCGTTTCCTGAGGTACTTAGAATACTCTAATGATAAATGTGGACGAAATGAAGCTTGCACAAGTCGGTTTTTACGGTGCAGAAGCAAATGCATTTAACAAAAAAAACTTCTTGTGGCATTGGATCTTTTGGTGAAATAAGAAACACTACACTTTCAACTTGTATGCCTTTTTGTAAGAATCTCAGCTGTCGACCGATGCGAAGCTTGCCAGCCGCTCAACTTTCTGGCCCGCATTCAAGTACATGAAGCTCACCATTTTGCTTGTGCACATCAATAATGTGATTATAATCAAAGAAACATCAGTACCTCGCTTTATGTCGGAGCGTAAAAAACGCAAGTGCCTCAGAAATATCATGTAGCATTTCAAGTGGTCATTATAAAACAGCACGAAGCAAGCACCACAGGAATGTTGACCTGTGCTCTGAAAAATATAAGCTCTTGCTCGTTCAAGCCTCACATCGGTCACCATTCTTCTCACCGCTTCGTTTCTCTGCCGATGCCCTGTGATTTCATCTTTATGGCGACGGTAGATTCGGCCGCAGAGATAGCGGTTAGGTTCTACGGAGAGGCTTGGGCAAGACTGGTGCATCCCTGTAGCTTTTTTTATTCGTTGGCAAGGGTACATCTGGGGGACTAAAATATACTGCTTCTCGGCAGCACTGAGGAGGAATGTAGCAACAGTCCTTACGTGTGTATCGAACCAAAGCATCTATTTTCAACTTGACCTGAGATTCACTGCACAACCCTTCATGTAACTTAGCGTGATATTTCACTTTAATTTTACTTATACGGCTAGCTTTGGTGAGCCATTAACGTAATGTCATTTTTTTTTCAGTTTCCCAGAATGTAACAGACTGGAATCAGCAAGGACGGGGTCACGTGGTCATATTCAGGCCGAGTTCTTAGGAGGCTCTTGTGATCAGAGAAACTATTAAAAACAGCTAAGAATATATTATGTTAAGCGAACAGTGTTCTCAATGCACTGTCTTCGAAGCTATCGTCATAGATACTTACCGCTACAGCCAACATTCAGCTGCGCAACTGCGACGCTTTTTCCACCTGGTGGGTATTATTTACACAGTACTGGATTCTAGGCAGAGAACATGAGACTACAAGCACTTCTTAAGGCCTGTACATGTATGCATACAGTGAAGCAGTGAAACAGTTTCAAATAAAAAGAAACACTTCATCCGAGGCGCGCTAAGTTCGAGGCGTCATTCTTATCGAACCTCAATGGCATCAACGGAATCTATGCGTATACAGGCCTGAAAGTATCCGCTCTCTAGTTGAGCTCAAAGCCGGAATCTACAACGCTTTTCCTTGGCCCATCTCGCATCCCTGCTTTGAATTCGAACAATGTAGCGATTGTTACGGGGGGAGTCTGTTCCATAGCTTCCCAGAAGCCTTCAGTGTAAGACTCTCATTCCTCTCGACAGAAACCATTTATATATCTGATGGCACGAGCGACTCGGGCGTTTTCCTGACCCCACATCTGCTCGCAACGGGCTTATCGAAAGCGCTTTGTGGCTGTCTGCGCACGCCTTGCACGAGGCTGTTTGCCAGTATCGTCCCTTTATCCGTCAGGTCTCGGCCCGCTCAGCATTTACATTGCCTAATAGCCTCCGCGGGCGTCTTGAACGGCGTCACGTTTTCATACGGCACGCATGGGCTCTAGGCGAGCCGCGAAATAGGCGGATCGCTGTCGAACTCGCCTCGAGCTCTAGGCCTTGAAGTCGCGTCGTTCTTCTTGCAGATACGATGTTTTCTACGGACTCGGTTCAATTTCTCTTTTCGAGGTAGCCTTGACAAAACTCACGCGCGTTCTGTTCTGAGCGGTTGGAAGCAGCTCAGAGCGGAGAGCATTCCGTACGTCCTTGCCGTGCCCCAGCCATCCTCGTGGTCTCGGTGTCAGCGTCGTTGTTTTCGAAGATGTTACCTTGCATAAAGTCAGTAAGTTTCATGAAATACTCGATTTAAACGATAGAAAGATTCTTTCGCAGTCGTGCGCAAGCTTCTAGCTTTGCTTTCAGTGCTTGGCAGGGTATAGTGGCGCTAGCGCTCACCGATTCAACCTGTTTCTCGGGAAAGAACTCAGCGGAAAGTTGGTACACTAGGCTGTATTGCTGAGAGAGGGCACGGGAACAGCCTTGTCCCGCGTGGACTGCTTCCTACGCTACACGAGACTGGTCCTCTCACCATCATAACAGGACTCTGCGGTAGCTTGGCGCTGCATTTGGAGGACGTTGCTTTCATATGCGATCTACCACTCACGTGTACAACGCATTTACCTCACTGGATGACCACGCACCGCATAAAAAAAGTGCACGAAGAATTGGTAAGATCACGCGAATAGAAATATCCGTCTTTTCATGCAGTCAGACGACGCTATACCGTGAAAGTGAACGGCATTTACACGCCGCTATTTTCGTCCGGTACAGTGTGTGATGATTAAGACACGGGGTGCAATGTGTGCCCTTTCAGCATAAATGAGGATCTAGTTACGGTACACGATTCTAAGAAGCAAAGGTTAAACAAGTGTCAATTTTGCTCCTGCTGTTGTATGAGGCCCTGTGAGGAACCCAAAACCAAACCCTGAAAAAATGGTCTATAGATAGTCTATAGACTTCTTATAGTTTCTATTGCCTTCCTATATTTCCTTTAGTCTATTCATAGTTTATACAAAAAAGTCTACTCACACCCAACATTTATGGACAAAAGCATTTCTGAGCGCGAAACCCTTTTGAACGCAGTTTTTCCATATAATGGAAGATTTCACTATAACAATGAATATATCCCCAGATCACTTGATGGCAGCCTTGGATCTTTTTTTCTATTATCGGTTTTGCTATCCTCAAAAGCATTCCCCATTGGTTTTCTGTGGCAGTCTTAATTTTGCTTGCAATAGATGGAAACACTTTAAAAGAAAGATTTTGCAAAATATCAGAAGAATGGACCATTACTTTCAATATTTCCATACCTGTTTCTTACGATACCCCAGTTTTCACAATTTTTGTCGGAGAACGTTGCACATGGAAAGTGTATGACCATAAATCTATAGAGTGTCTATAGACTCTCTATAGATTTCGTATTGCCTATAAACTAGCCTATAGAGTTTGTCTATAGGAAATCTACGGGCCTTATAGTCAAAAGTCCATGGACAGCCTATAGACTATCAAAGAAATTTTGCTAACGCAGTAGCCGTTTCTGCGTCCATCACAAGGTCCATGATTGCCACTTCCGCTCCCTTTCTACAACAGGACTCATTAGGCGCGTTCGGTTGAGGTTAAAGCATGACTACCACACAGTGAAAGGAAGCCGGCCGTGCGCTTTAACCTGCCCTTTCGAAAGCCTCGCCGGCCTCTCGTCTTTTTTGCTTAACGAGACGGCGAGAACTAACCGTGTCACAGAAAATCCCGTCCTTCTCAATAGAACTGCATCAGCGATGGGAACGATTGGCACGCGCGCGCTGACGGAAGTGCCGTTTCTCGCAGCCTTTCAACCACCGACTGGCAGCAAAGCGCTGCGAGGCGTCCTCGTTCGCGCGAGCCGCCCGCTGCGACACGCAACTCATTAGCATTCCGCTTTCAATCTCTTTCTTTCGCGAACACTTGTCACACGTCATGCGTGAACGGCGTGTCCACGCATGCATTCGGTAAACTTGTTACGCGTCTACTACCTTACAGCGCTTTTCGTATACAGTGCCTGGCATGCAACGAGACGCGTGCCAAAGCTCGTGGCGGTGAGCAATAGCTCTGGTGCGTTCGGTTTGCGAGTGGATACGTATTCCGCCGCCCCTTTCTCTCTCTCTCTCTCTCTAGAGAGCCTAGCCCTAACTCGGCCATACCCCCCAAGCAAAGGAATGCCTGGAGCCTGTGCACGTGTGTGTACACGCTGCATGCGGTTAGAGCTGCGGGCCTTCCGGTTGCTGGCGCGCGATCTCGCGTGGGAGCCCAACCGGGCCAGTCAGCGCGATCGGCCAGTGATCGATACGTTCTGGCCCATACCCTTCTCCTCCTTGTTTTCCTTCTCCTCCTCTTCAACTATGCTTCCGCGAAAGCGGTCGCTTTGAGGTCCCTCTTTCGGTTTTGCCCGACGGAGCACAACAGGCAAATTCCAGGCCGCCTTCTGAGCCTCTTGTTTGCCGACTATTTCCCTTTTCTTTTATCACTCCATTTTTTTCCGCACCCTCTCATATTTCTCCTTGTCGGCACGATGACGCTTTCGCGAACGGTGACGGGGTTACGAACTCATTTAAGAACGCTGTTTAGCGGGGAAAAGAAATGCGTGGCGCACAATCTCCCCTCGTCACGCCCGGCATCGCAGACCAGAGATATTCGCCGACACGCGTGGATAGAGGCGAAATGGGGGCGTGGTTAAAAATTACAGCACGTTTCGGTTAGTTTCTTCGCAACTAGTTCGCTCGAGCTCTTTTTTCCGCCTGTTTCCTAGCAGTGCGCTTAATTGCTCCATTGTCGCGCAGTGGTCTATCCTTGTCGCACTACAGCGTCGAGCCATTCTTGTGCCCTTGGACAAGGCTTAACTATAAACCGGTGCAAAACGCGCAGCAGACAGGGAAAGTCCTTTCGTGTCCTGTAATTCCGAAAGGCGCATGAAAAAGAGTGGAGCAGAAACCAGTAGCACGGGGTTATATAGCACCAAGCACGCAGCCTACTAACCAGCCACGGTGCTGTTCTTCAGCAATTAGGTTTTTCTTATTCGTTTTTTTTCTTTACTATTGTCTATATGCCTTGTTTTTTTATTTCAGTTTCTTGACAACAGACACACACACTAACAGGGCTTCATATTTCAGAAAATTCGTGCCCCCCCCCCCCCCCCCCCTTCATCCATGGTATTGGCGACATGGAGCGGGTAGCCGTCACACCATGCGTAGATTCGGCCTGAACGGGCACATTTAATTCAGCGATTCAAAACTGGCGCGCATGATAAAGTTTTATATCTCTCGCTCAAACTATAAGTCTTTCTCGCCAGCTGTATCTACATGAGCCGAAGCGAAGGTATTGGAGGATGATTAGATTCTATGGCATGGCATCATGCTCGCATCGAAAGCTGGCGTACTCAAAGAAATGTGCGCCTTTAGAGTGCGACTTCTCATTTCTTCTTCCAAGGGCTTAAGGTGAAGACGAAACCGAATCCTTCTGCCCAAACATTCGCAAGTCCCTGAGGCTTCGCTCTCCCTTGTTCACTTTGTGTTTGCAAGAAACCCACCTACCTGCCCACTCTCCATCATGGACTTAAGAGCGTGTTTTATGACTAAATCTGCAGTACTTCGTCATCCAGCTGCAGTTTGCGGCGTTTGAAGCTGCTACGCTCATTACTACACTTTGACAATACAACTTCTGAATTAAAGTCTACGTATATTGGTGGATTAAAAGAAATGGGCCTGACACAATGCAAACAGGCATTGAGGCGACTGTCATTTTTTAGTTTGCCTGTAGGGACCCAATGAACTAAGCACCTACGCGGTGCAATAGACACTGATGATGATTACTAGGATGCGGTTTGAAGAAAACCATTGACGGTAATTATTGTTACTACTTTTAAACTGTCAACCTTTTTATACAAAAAGCTTAGGCCATTGTGACTCAACTCATCATGATTCCTTCACGTGATCTTGAAACCCACGCTCGTCAAGAAAACGCCCCGCATGCTGCTTATGTAGAAAACGTGATTTCGATAAACTGCTACCCGGGCGGTCTTCAGGTAGCGTACAGTTGTCTGAATCTCCAAGGCCGCTCCCCGTCTGAAGTAATATGGATGCCCATCTAGAGACGCCCGACGTTTCCTAACGTAATCCGCTGCATCGCATCGAAACGACGTCGTTCGAGGCCGGCGCATTGTTGCAAAATTGAAGAATCAATACTAAAACTAGCACAAGTAACGCGCGTTCGTGACGCACGCCTTGTTCTATTAGCCTGCAGCTTGCTCAGCCTCTGACTTGAAGTGCATAGTGAGTGAATTAAAAAAAAAAAAAAAAACAACCTACGTAGCGCGGCAGACGTGCTCCTTGAGATTACGGCTTTCTTTTCGCCATTGCAGTATACAAACGTACCGAGGTACACGGCTAATGCGCAAAGCGAATCGAGGTCCCCGTAGTCCTTAAACGCTTCTCGACGCAGAATCAGTTTCCTTTGTCTTATATTCTGAAACAAACTAGAACAGACAAGCGTGTAGCAACGCCTGTAATGACCTCTGCCTGCAGAACAAGAAAAACAAAGCAAGAATGAAGTTAGCGGCCACCGCGAGGCTTTCAAAGCACCGCGGCCCAAGGAGCCGGGCGTGTATTGCTCGCCGAGACGTGTATGCCGTGATTATACCGACCGGCCTGAGGATTTCGCGTGCGGGCCTCGCAGGAGCGCTAGAAACGGTAAGACACGGTTTCGAAACCGCCCTGACCGCTGCCGCCGCTCCCGTTGTCCAGTGGGTCGGCCAGAGCAGCGTTCCTTGCACAATGGCTGGACTGATGCATTAGCGATACCTGATCTGTAAGGGTTAGGTTACAAAGCGTATGTTGTGGATGCACTGTCACTTTACAAAACAATCTGGTGGAATTTCGAAGGCGGATCATTCATCACCACAACCGGCGACAAGACTTGCAATTTTTCATTATCATAATCACCAGCCTTACTGCGCCCACTGCAGGGCAAAGGCCTCTCCCATAATCTCTCCAATTAACCCGGTCCTGTGCTAGCTGTGGCCAGCCTATCCCCGCAATCTTCTTAATCTCATCCGCCCACCTAACTCTCTGCCGTCCCTTGCTACGCTTGCCTTCTCTTGGAATCTACTCGTTACCCTTAATTACCATCAGTTATCTTGGCTTCATATTTCATGCCCTGCCTAATCCCATGTCTTCTTGATTTCAAGTAGGTCGTCATTAACTCGCGTTTTTTACCTGATCCACTCAGCGCTCTTACTGTATCTTAACGCTGCGCCTATCATTTTGCCTTACAATTGTTATCTCTTCTTAAATGACCTGGATCGCGATCGGCGGGCTCCTGTGCGCGGGCCAATCACTTCGTGATCTCATATTTCAGAGCACGCACTACTGATTTTGTGATTGCGAACCCTGACCAACGTGTTCTCGGTAGACGAATTTACTAATAAGAACGAATGGACTCCCGGCATGGGCTGCAGACTTCTAGCATTGAGGACTGGCTTCTGCGGACAGGTCGTCCAAATTATTTCTGAAATGAAATCTTTCTTAACCACCCCTCAGTCTTTTCAGACATGTAGATATCACGGCTAAGTATCGTTATGCTTGTTTTGCATGTTTCTTGTTTACTGTCGCCGGTACGCGGGCTTCTCATTTTCTGTTTGATGCTCGAGACGCGGCCAGATCACTCTAGAGTGACCATTATCACAAGCGTCAGCTTCTACTACGTTCATGATCCAACGGGGAGTTTTGGCCACCTTATCTGAAAATGCTCGCAGTCACTTTCAAAATTGAGAACGGCAGAAAGTGGCAGGTTTTTCTAACTCAACGATCTTCGAGTGCACTTACTGCTATCGCCGCGTCCGAGTCGTATTTTCTTTCTGGCTACTACTTCAACCATAAAGAGTTCGCTCGAGTTTCACGCCAGCTAGCTTCTCTGTTGTCTAAGGCTCTGTCCGTCCCTGTTATCGGAACCCCGCGAAAATACATTTAATCTCCGCGGCCTTAAGTTTTAGCGCTCTGCGGCACTAACGTGATTTGATGAGGCAATGTCGCACGCACGCGCGCTCACAATTACGCGCGCACACACGCAGACAGAAAATTTCGGCGAGGCCTGCTGATAATAGCTTAAACATTCTGCTGCAGCTATGCAGCTATTTTTAGTTACAAAGGTCGGTTCCATTGGCGTAGATGTGTCGGTGGCGCTACGCATCAGAAAACAGGCAAGGAGTGTTATATGGTCCGGTTCTTCTGGTGCGGTTAACGGAAACACAGAAAGTGGGTGAACGGGCTTTTCCCCAGGGATTGAAATCGGGCGGGGTGCTGAGGTTACAAAGAATCGGCAGCCATTTTTACTTTTTCACTTGTACCGTTGACGTGTGACGCACAACTAGCTACGTTTATGACTGCAACACTCATGAAAAACATGACGAAATTCCCCGTCGGGTGCAAAAAGTAAATTGTTACAAATTGAGGGGATGCCTTTAGAAAAAAACAAGAGGGTGTGTAGGAAAGTCACTGTGGCCAGTCGTATAGCGCACGCAGCGACATCCACAAGCAAACGTTATTCGATGGCGTGCTTGTAAGGCACACAGGCCCAAACCGGCCGGTGGGCGTGGCGTCTACTGCGAAAAAGAAGCCGGAAAGGCGGTAAGCAGCTTCGGACACATGGTGGAAGTTAAGGCATTCATCATCGCTCTCCTGGCTGCGTGGTAGTCAGGAGCAGGCAGCGCACTATCGCTTTAAAACCGCCCGGCGCCACGGAAAAGAGCGCCTAGCGGAGTGTGTTTATGGGTGTGGCTGTGTTCACTCTTCGGCCAGACAGGTTTGGCTTACCTTCCCCGGAGAGCCAGAATTCAAGGTACCAGAATTCCTGGTGCTACAGGGGCCACGAAAGTCGCATCTTTGAAAATCGAAGTATGATAAGACTATTGTTAAATGGCAGCTAAAGATATTCATTAACTATATGCTTTGCGATAACATAATGCTGTAACTAGCATGTGCAACCTAATTAGCTTACTATTTAACTAATGTTCTCAGTTTCACGATGTCTGCTACCGCGTGCATTACTACATCGAAGAAACCGCCCTTTAAATGTGAACTATCTTTTTTTTTTTCAAATACTATTAGCAGTCCTCCCTGAATCATCGGTAAAATGTGTGTTCCAGTCCAAACTTCACATGTCAGCGAAAAGAGCTAATGGGATTATCTGCATTTTAATTCGCTAGCGCTAGGGCATGCCGTCACACCAACACCCTGGCCATATCCGAGACGAAACTTGATGAGTGGTCAAGAGAGGTCACGTGGCACCAGGACGACATCACAACCTGCCCTTTTAGCCCACCCTGATTGGCTGAGAGGAGTCAAGAGCATAAGGAGCCGCGGTTTCATTTGGGCCGCTCGTACCCATTAGAACCTTTTGACTTGATGCTACACCCGAGTGACTATCCCTAGGGTTTTGTTATTCCTAAAGGTTATTTGAGTTTTTGCACCAGAACTGGCTGAAACAGGTCGGTATAAAGTGTTCATCATACACTGGAGGTGACGTGCGACATAGAATCGGCAGCGAGGACGACAGCAAGAGGAGTCGGCGCGCCTTGCGCTCCGCGCAATGTGAGATGAGAGCGCTCGTTCTGATGCGGATGATTTCATGGGTTTGCCACCCGAACGCACTACAGAGTACCAGGAAATGCTTTTTCTTTCCGTTTGGATCATGTATCGTCACCATCAGCCTGACTACGTCCACCGCAGGGCAAAGGCCTCTCCTACACCTCTTCAATTAACCCTGTCCTTTGCCAGCGGCGGCCACCGTATCCCTGCAAACTTCTAAATCTCATCCGCCCCCCTAACTTTCTGCCGCCCCCTGCTACGTTTGCCTTCTATTGGAATCCACTCCGTTACCCTTAAGGACCACCGGTTATCTTGCCTTCGCATTACACGCCCTGCCCAAACCCACTTCTTCCTCTTGATTTGAACTAGGATGTCATTAACCCGCGTTTGTTCCCTCACCCACTCCACCCGCTTCCGGTCTCTTAACGTTACATTATAATTTTTCTTTCTGTAGCTCGCTGCGTTGTACTGAACTTAAGCTTAACCGTCTGAACCATTATTGCCACTATGTTGTAGTACTTAGTACAATAGTACTGCGGAATGGAAGCGGTATTTGCGCGTGTAAACTGTAAAAACACAAAACACACACGGACTTAATCAGTGTCTGCTCTCTGCATGGCACAACGAACGGGAGCTTCCTCAATCTTGTTTGACCGGGCCGACTGCCTGCTCTTTTGGGCTCATCGCGGTCAGGCGCTGTCAGAGGAGGTCAAGAAGGTGAGGGCTCGCGGGGCTCCGCTGGAACGATGTCAGGAGTCTAAATCAAGCTCCCGTGGTTCCTTTATTTTTCACCTTTTATGCATCCAGATCGCCAAGAGCGAAAAGCAGTAGGCCGCCTTCTGCGTGCTTTCACTCAACGACTTTATCCCGGGACAGTTCCGGAAGAGAGCCTCCCGTCCGAAGAAGTGGGGGAAGTGCAGAAAGGCAGCGCCAATGCACAATGAACGTCTTTTACTTTATGGTCGCTCTCGGACATTGCATGGTACCGTCAGTCGGAGGAAAACTTTTATTTTCCATTCTGTTTGACTTCAGCGTTTGCGTTTAATTACCTGCTGGATTTTCTGAAAGCATATTTGCTTTTTAGAGGCCACCCAGAGACGCTACAAAAAGGAATAACCGTATATGGCAGTAAAAAGGAAATAAGCTTTCCTCTATACTGCACTCTCTTTGAGTCTCATAATAGATTTCGATCACTAAATATACTGAATGCGTACGCTTGGCAACAGAGGCATATTAATACTGCTAAGAATAGTAATCTGATGCAGTTAGCAATATGAGGAGACTTTAAAAGCGGCACCGAAGGCTTTGAGGGTTAGCAGAGAGAGGAGATTGAAACCTCGGTTACAATCTTCGTAACTACCAGAACTTCGAATCCTTTGAAGGGAGAATTTTTTTTCCCTTTGCCAGCTGTATGTATTCCTTATTTTCAGTGTTTTAAATCTACTCCAGTGCTTGGGCAGCATGTGCTGTGCCTAAAAGAAAGTGCGCTAGACGACAGCTTACACCCTTTCTACACCTATACAGGCTGATTCATGTTTAGAGTGTTGCTCCGGCATAATAACAACAATAATAAAAACACTCGCCAAGAGTACTAAGTGTAAACAGGGAGTGCGTGCCAAGTAAACACAACTTGAACGACTCTTGACACAACTGGGTATGCCAACAAGTACTGAATACTTTCGAGCGCTATTCGAGTTGTATTTAGCTTAGATGTAGTTGTTTCTAACTTCTTAGCTTAGCTTAGTTGTTTCTAATTGATTTGGAGCAAGGCTTAAGCTGCATACGCACACGGGGGCCGAGCTGTTACCTGACTCCCCCCGAGCCACCCAGTGGCTTTATAGGCGAGTGGTCTTGTTTCCAACTCGCAGATTGTATCCGCGGTTTATTTATGGGCGCGTTAGCGCAACCTATCCGTGCCATTTGGGAAGCGTTTAACCGAGATTTCGATCTGTTCTACAAGGAAAGTGGCCAAGGCGGGTGCCTTATTTAATGGTTCGATGCACAAGTTTAACAAGTAAGATTGAAATGAAGAAAAAAACCCTTATGGCTGTGAATTTTTAGATTCCAAATTGTGTCGAGAAACCGAAAATAACTGCAAAACGCCTTACAGTACTATTTCTGCAAGCGCCTAAACGGCGATTAAGACTGATTAAAACAAAACTAGCAACACACGGCACAATAATGCGAAGTAACGCGTGAAGCCGAGTTGGGTAGGTTTGGCGCGCCTGTTTTGTGCTGTGTGGCTACGTAGGGAATTTGGCACAGGAAGCAGGACTGCAGACAGCGTAACGCCTCGCAGGAAGGAGCAGAAAACGAGGCCAAAGACGTGGCCATGTAGTGAGCCGGAAAAGAGCCACGCGCAAAAGAGCAAGAGAGCCACGCTTGGTCCTTATCGTACCACAGCGCAGACGGACGTGGGAGAAAAAGTAAACTATCTCTAACGCCAAAGAAAAAAGCTGTGAAGGCTGTCGCCTAAAAGAAAAGCGCTGCTATAAGCGTGTTTTGAAACAAGGAAGGTCGGCAAGCAATAGTGCATCGCCTTGTTACTGCTGATTATGCACCATCAGAAGGGCGGATGCATAAAAAAGTGGCACCTGCAGATTTTTTTCAGCCGACTGCATACTGGCGAACTTACTGGATGCGGCAGAAGCACGTTGTTGTACAACGCGTGAAATTTATAGCTCCTCGTTATGGTCCGCTACCTCGTCAACGCGAGCTGGTCGAAAAAAAATTTGAAATTTCTCCTGGGTACCATCGAGCATCTACTATTGGACATCTGCAGTTATGTCCTAAAAGTAGGCGTTATGCACTTGACAGATAAGAAGCTACTGGCGGGTTATTTGACTCGTGTCATGATGGCATGGATTCATAGCTCACAGTAAATGAGGTTAGTGTTAATAGATAGAGAGCATCTATGGAGGTGATTGCAATGTCTCTCTTATTAATAGTCACTATGGCTACAGCCCGAGATAACATTATATACAGCCCTTGATCTCTCCTGAGAAATATTAGGCGTTTCTATGGACGATAACTTAGTTTGCCTTTCGGGCCAAAGACATATTTAATTCTATCAGAGACTTGCAAGTTGAGAAGCGTGGCTGAATCTATAATTACATTCGTCCAAATTCGTACCTCTTAGTTAATTGTTGACGCGTTACCACAGGGTTTCCGAAACCCCGCGTTTTGCTTTACTTCAGTGCAAAAAGACAACATGCACAAATTATTGTGCATATTCGAATTGCATAAGTGTACACAACTGCCTAAAACAAAGCAGCGAGTTTAATATAATACAGTGCGGTATAGTCAAATAAAGCAAATAATGATGCTTATGAGGATTTAGTGTAAAGAGCAATATGGGTAAAATGTTCATGGGATCAAAAGTCCGTGTCCCCTATCTCTTTACCCCCGAAGAGCCGATCGCCAGGCCGGGGGAAAGCCTGTACTCATTAGAAAACTGGTGGGTACCAGACCGAAAAGAATAGACAGACCACACAAGCATTGACTATTGAATGTGGTTATGCACGAGTGCATGGGGTTCTCTGTGACCTGTCCATTAAACACGCCGCAGGTGCTGTGCTGTTGGCTGGTGGCGGGAACCAGCGGCCAGCGGTACCAGCAGCAGCAGCAGCGACAAGAACCGGTGGCAGCAGCTGGAAAACCGCAGCAGCAGCAGCCGCCGTACTACCGGGACGCCCTGCCCAAGTCAGCGCCCGCCATCCCGCGCTACTACCCTCCGGCGCCCGTGCACTACGTAAGCATTGGCGATCGACTCGACGGCGAGTACAAGTTCGGCTACGACTCCGGAAATGGGCCGGCGGGGCAGAGCTACCGCCAGGAGTTCCGGCTGCCCGACGGCAGCATCCGGGGCTCCTACGGCTACGTGGACTCGCGGGGCCATATGCGCAAGGTGCACTATAGCGCGGGCCAGAGGGGCTTCGTCATCCTCAAGGACGAACGCATCCTGGACAAGGAGCCACCCAAGGATGGCCTCCTCGTGACGACAGACTCCCTCCGCGCGACCACGCCCCTTCCGCCTAAGGTCCTGAGCCCTGCCTTTTGCAACTCGGTTGTGGGGACAGTGGCATTGCGACTGAGCTCAGAGCTTGCAGTTACTTTTTGGGACCATTTGGGAGCAAAGTCCTGTAGTGCTCCTTGAAGACCTCTAGAGCTAAACGTGTAAACAGAGCGAACGCGAATCATCGGCGTAAGGAAGCTTTGCAAATCGTAGCCGTCTAGTATATTTAAGAAATTACAATCTCTCGTGCAAGCGGATACACGCTCTACCTTTGAGCGGTGGAACAGATTGCAGGTATTATTAAGCTTGGGTGCTCGTACGTACATAATTAGAAGTCTTTGTGGTGTCAGATATATTTCGCATGCAGCATCTGACAAGGAGTCGTGACCACAAATATCTTTAAAGAAATCTTTAAAAAAGATACTGGGTATCACATGCTCGACCTTTATTTTATGTCGATGTATTTTTCGGGTGATGTGTATGCTCATATATATCTTAAAATATTAGATACATGTGGTATTATGGGGCATCGAACAGTAATATTGGGGCTTCCCTCGCTGGATTCAAACTCGATAATTGTTCTGTTTACATTAATCAGGGCTCAAGTACTCCCACTCAGTGACCATACTTTAGTGGTTCACTTCTTTCATTTCATATGCTTCGGGCTGCCATAAAATTAAGTTCGCGTAAACTGGTCACATAAAATATTCATTCCGCTTCTGTCATGTCCAGGGAGGACGCTAGCAGAAAGAGGCGCATTTTTTGAAAGTTTGGGCTTTCTTAAAGTTACTTTCCCGCCTCGCAGGCACAAAACTGTCGTAAAACTCTTTTAGATTTTGCACCTCAAAAAGCTCTGTACTTTCATTTTCTTCGTAAGATCGCAACACGCCATACCCGGGACTTGCAGCCTGTTATTAACCGCAACGCAATTCGAACAACCTTGCCTTGAAGGGTATTGCCTTTTTCTACTTGGTGGCAGAATTCGGTGCTAATATACATTACAACAAGAAAGTAAACAAACTCCCTCTACCTTTCCTTTCTCCTCTGGGCAATGAAAGGACCACTTTAGCTTCAGCGCACGCCTCCTCCCACTAAGACTGACTTCGCTCGCTCCCAGATTTGCTGACTAGAATCCGGAATTACTTCACTTCGTTAGGTATTTTTCTCTCACTTCGAAGCACTGTCTATCAGTTCTTCATTCTCGTTAGAGAATAGACAATTTCTTAGTCTGGAATGGTGACGTCATTGAGTGCTTACTCATGACAGGTTTCCTGCAACTATTTATACTACTGCCTCTGCGATACCGCAATCACCGGAAGGAAGGGGAAAATGAAGAGTTTGTAGAATAGGGCCACCTTAAAGGGATAGAATATGTAAAACTTGGAGGGAAAGTGTGTGAAGTCTTCGTGCCAGCACTTCAAATGGGGACGCAATCGCGGCATAAATCCGCGACAACGTTCAGCTTCTCCGCAGCGCGCAGCTCTAGGCAGGCGGAGCATTGATGGTGTAATGCACGGAGGCGCTACAATTTCTAACGAAGAAACGTTTGTCTAAAGAAAAAAACCTACGCCACTGAAAGTAACGTCCACAAAGCGTTATTTGGCGGCACCTACGACGATGGCAGGATGTTGGCAAATGCAAAGTCAATCCGAAGTTTCAGCAGCAATGACTACATCACCGAGCTTCTCCGCACTCCTCCTGCGCAATGAAAAGCAGTCTGAATATCGTCACGACTTGAATAAGCGATTACATCACCATTTTAAATGCTGGCACAAAACTTGGCATGCTTTTCCTAGAAGCTTCTTACAATTGAATCCTTGATTCTCACTGAATCTACTAGAAAAAAATCTATTTCGATTTCCCATAAAAAGACAAACAGCATTTGCCGACAATGTCCCATTACCTACAGGGTACTGTGTTATCGTATTATTGCGGTAGCCAATCACAACAGCAAATGAAATTAATGCTTTAATATTTGCACCCTAAAACAAGTCAGTGGCTTCAAAAATCAAGACTGGACTATTTAATTGCTGCGACGGAGCATTTTCCAGTGGTCGTGACTTTGAGAAGTGCTTCACGGCAGACTTAATTTGTGACTATAGCTGTCGCTCTAAAACCCACAAGAGGTTTTTGTCGTCGCAATTAACTAACCTCACTTTCATCTTGCAGGTCGAGGACGTGCCCGCGCAAGAACTGCTGCCCAGGGCCCCGCAGTTCCAGGAGGAGAGCCGCCAGGTGGAGACGCAGCAGTCGCCCCAAGCAGCCGCTGTGGCCCCGGTGCCGCTTCCTTCCAAGTCGGCGCAGGAGATACAGGCCGAGTACTACCGCAGCCAGCTGTACGCCGCGCCCACTGTGAACAGGCAGCAGTACGCCGAGCCCGACGCTGCCGCGGCCACACCGCTGCCCTCCGAGGAATCGCCGCAGCAGCCGCTGCCGAAGCCTAAGCTCTCCAGGCCTCGGCCGCACAGGAGGAGGTACGGAGAGCATCGACATCGTCAGGTGTACGCACAGCCTCCCGTCGTAAACAGGATGCTGCTTTCCTACAACATCGGCACTGGATACTATTAAGGGATTCCTCCGGAAACCATCCTGCTCTGAGACCTCAAGTTTTTCTCAACTATCGGAAGGTGTGATGAAGGCCGCGCAGTTGGGAGAGTATCCCGGAGGTTTCCTCGCCCCCATTCCTCAAAAACTGAATGGCGTCAGCTTTTTGCAGAAACTTTTACACCAAAGCAATGATATGTCAGTTCAACCGAAGATATTGTAGCGTCTATTCTTCTCATTGTGGAAGTGATATACCCGTGATGTAACTTGGAGCCCTGTAGTTCGGCCAAGCTCGCTGCCTTCCCAACATTCTCTACCCATGTGCAGTCTATCAACTGTCCGTACATATTTTTGTTATTGCATCACATATTTCTTTTAGTTTATAAACTTCTGTGAACTTGCGCCCCGTTTTTAATTAAAGCTATAACGTTGACCCGCATAACCTATGCCACAAACGGCTGCAAGCAACTCTGAATGCCACACTTGAGTTTTTTTTCTTGTTGTTTTAAGAGGTTTATTTTTCAGTACTCAAATACAGTGACATAAATTTGTGTATAAAGTATCAGCAAATTAGATTTTTCTAATTACGTTATTCTAACCTTTCCTATTATTATAACCAAAGGAAACGTGGCTGAAGTAAGCAGGACAAAAAAATGCACTGAACACCGATGACGCTTCAATAAAGGTCCCACAGACCCTTGCGTCCTGTAACTAGTAGCGAACGATATTTATGAATATTAACTTAAACTCACAACGAAGCCCTGCGACAGCTATTGTACAGAATGTCGACGATACTTTATGAAACATCGAAACGCCCCACAACATATGTGCATATTCTATTTCAACTTTGTTAGCATCTTGCTTCATTCAACACCATTTCCTACCATTAATTACACACACCGACGACGTGCATCCAATTGCAGAACATTTCGTCACTAGTATTACAAAACTGGCGATACACTATAAAAGGACAAAATAAACTGAGTTGAACTTCTACATGTATTTTACAACATTGTCTCCTCTGGTCTTTAATTTGGCCTAGCGAGGTAAGAATGAGGCATGGATGCACGAAAGCATGTGAAATGTAAGCATGGATGCATGTAAGCATGGTTTCCATCATAAAAAAATCAAGTAGGTAATTGTATCCACCTAAAATTGTGAGTGATAGGCGCGCAAAATTAATAAAAAAAAAGTAGCAAGTACCGGCAACACAGGGCAAACTGCTCGGTATTTATGTTGACACAGGTGGAAATGATATGCATCTAAGGCTTTCAGGTTGAAAACAAAGGATAATCTTCAAAAGACGCGCTGTAGAATCCTGCTTGCTATTCGTAAAGTTCCGGAACGGGCAAAGCAAATCTAACCTAGCAGACTGCTTTGTATGAAGTTCTTTCCGGAAGTCTGAAACCAAATGCGGCGCAGTGCAGTTCGGAGAGGAATGATAAATTGAACACGTGTAGTTTTTATGTACTCCATCGTATTCTATTATGACCGTACGGCCTTAAGCAACCTGTTTGACCCGATGTACAGAGGTTCGCTTGTAGAACATACTAAGCCGCTAGGAAGCCTGAACCTATTCCGCCAAAGGCATAAATTCCTTACCGGCCTAACCTTTCCCTCAAAATTTGGCAAATCCCTATCGACAAGCCCGAGTAATATTTGCGTGCTTTATTCGAAGCACGTGAAGATTTTTCATGAAAGCAGCCATGAAGATCATTTTGCGCATATAAAATGGCGCGCTGGCATGATAAGTACCAGTTTCACGTGTATGCGAATTAAAAAGTTATCAAGAGAAAAATATATTTCTCAGTGTTTACGTTCTGCTACGTAACGCACTAAACTCAGCGAAAGCTGCCGCGGCCCAGATGCCTCTCTTTTGGAAATGGGTGCATCTACAGTGGAGTCTAAGACCTACTTGCTTTGTGCCAGCGTAGACTACGACAGCGATAGCAACAGGCGCACAGTCACGTACCTTGTGCAGGTCTTGTGGGCGGCTCCAGTCATGTGGTGACAAGCTACTGGTCCCGTGACCGAATGTTGACAGTCTATGCTTTGAATCCACTGTGGTGGGCTCCATATAACAGCTCTCGCTGTAAAGGAATCCAATTTGTCCGACAAAATGAGTGAACGGCAGGAGCACGCAGAAAACAAGTGTTATTTTGATGTCAGTCACTTTGTCTGCAAAGAGAATTCACTCTTATTGCTAGTGATGATTGAGAGTGCACATAACCAAATGATCTGAAGTGCCTGAGCTTTCACAAAGTATTTGTAATAGATCCTGTGGCTGTGACCGACAAGTTGAGTTTGTTGAGCCGGCCTTAGTTACGCAGCTTTTTAATAACTTATGTTTTGCAATCTCTTCCGTCACATTCCAGGAAGCGTCCGAAGAAGACCACCACCACCACGACTACAACAGAAGCCCCTGTTGAGGAAGCAAAGAGTGAGGAAGTTTCTGGCCCAGCGGAACCAGCTGCATCTGCAGCGCCTCCACAAGCCGATCCCTCGCCTACGCCTCAACGAAGCCTTCCTTTCTTGAGACCTCGCAAGCTCGAGCGACCGCCCTTGGCCCATCTTCCTCCGGCAGGACAACGCCAAACTTCCGTTCAGGGACCACCGCCACTTCAGCCGCCACCGCTCGACGAAGGACCACCGCTGGCTCAGTTCCCGATCCCTGACGTGCAGCCCCGACCACCGCCACTGCAGCGTCCACCAAACCAGCAACAAGCACAGCTTCAAGTGCAGAGAGCACTACAAGGTCACGGTGCTCCTCAAGTTATACAGAGACAGCACACATCACAACGCAGACCCCCTGCAGCTGCTACACCGCCACCTGTTCAACAACGCCAGCCACAGCCGGCGAGGGACATAGAAGTACACAGGGCGCCTCAACGCGTCTTCGGCTCTGGGCAACGCCATTCGCAACCTGCACGCGTCCCCGAAGTGGACCGCTCCACGCCCGCACCAGCTGAGCCAGAAGACGAGCCTTACGTGCCACCGCGAACGCTGGTTGACTCGACTCACGGCATTCCCGGAGGGGCTAGCTTTGGATTCGGTCAGAGGCTTAGTGCGAGACGCAACTCGCAGACAATCGTGGCCCAGCCGGACCAAAGCCGTGACCCTGGCGTACAGGCAGAGCAGCGGCCTACGCCTGCACCCCGCCAAAGGAGTCGCTATCAGACTACCAGGAGATCTCGCCGCCCGACGCTTTCCATCGAGTCCGAGTTTGCTGATCCCATAAATTTTCCAGTGACCAGGGCACCACATCGTTTTTCAAGCGGTCTGTCTTCAAAGAGGAGGCGCGTCAAGGTCTCCAAACCTGTACAACTCGCCCAGGTCGTTCCTGAGGAGGAAGTCACGACGCCGGCACCCACGACGACTACTACGCCTGAGCCCCCACCAACGACCACTACGAGCGTAGCGACACCGCTGACGTTGCCGGCTGTCACAGTTTCTTCTACGCCCGGCTTGGTAACGCCTTTGTTCCCCTCTGCCGAGCAGTCATTCTACAGAACGCATGGCCTCCCGCCAAGCCCATACAATGCCTTCGGTGTTGGCGTCACTGCACCACAGCCACCATTCACTCAACCATCCCCTTTCACTCCTTCGGTTGCCGAACAGGTAACTCCTCCAGTGACATCGGCACCCCGAGAAACTCCTGCGCCCGTAGTTGAGCAGTCTTTCGCTCCGACACAGAGGCCTCTAGACAGACCAGATCCAGTTCCGCCGCTGCAGAGACCTCCTTTGAGGCAGCTGGAGCAATTTCCATTGCCTCCTCAACGCCAAGTATCTGTACTCGGACAGTCCCCTTCGCTGCTCCCAGGCCAGGCCCCACCAGGCCTTAATTCACCATACCCTCAAAGGCCTATCTATCAGCTTCCCGGATTCACTCCTGGACAGCGACTTCCCATCCCGCAACACTACATTCCTGCCGCCCCATTCATTCCAAGAAACAATACATTCTTGGCGCAAGACGTTCCAATACCAGGCCAAGGAAGGACAGTGCCACCTGATACGGTAGTTTCGCCTCCTGTAAGAAACAGAACGTCGGAAGCTATTCCTCTGCCAGTTCAGCGCTTTGTTGACGTCCCACCACAAGGTGGATTTAGACAGCAAGGGCCAACATTTGCGAACCCATTCTCCTCTGTGCAGCCGGCTCACGTATTTGGACCGCCAGGTCCTAATGCTCCGCCTTTCCGCGGATTTCCTGACCAGTATCCCGGTGCTCAGTTCCGCGGTCTACCAGCACCAGGAGTAGTCGATTCGCAGTTCCAGCGCCAGAATCCATTATCACTTCCCAGTCAGGGGGGACCGTCTCAGACAACGCCCAGTCAACAGCAGAACACTTACGTCACAGAAGCCACACCATTCGCCCAAGTGAGCGATTTGGGAACCACGCCCCTTTCTCTGAGCACACCTTCAACTCCAGCAGAAGGCCAATTTGTCGATGATGCTGGAACAACTGTGCAGCTTCCCACGCCCGCTCCCCCTTCAGCGTCTTCTCTTTCGACGCTGGATGACGAACGGACAACGACAGCTCCGTTCGAATTCCAGACGCCGCGACCTGCTATCGTCCAGTATCAGAGTCCCGCTAGACCTGGCCCGCAATTCGCGACATCGCCTGCTTTACCACAGTACCAGACTACTCCGAGACCGGCGCCGCAGTTCCAGCAGTCTCTCGAGCCGCAGCAACGCCCGACAGTAGCTCCTCCTCAGTCACAGCCGTCAGCGCCGGCATCGCCAGCTTCAGGCCAGAGTCACTTCAGGCTCGGCGCACCACAGCAGCAGCAACAGCAGCAGAACGCGATCGGTGCCCAGCCGCAGTTCAACAGCATTGCAGGCGTTCAGCAGGGCTACGACCCTTACCAACAGTATGGAGGTGGCTACCAGGTTGGAAACACCCTGTTCAATCCCGCCCAGCAGACGTCTCAGGACCTAGGTGGCTACCAGCTTCCAGATACAGGTCCATTCCAGGCCCAGTTTGGAGGTCCTTATCAGCCTCAGTACAGCACTATCGATGGTTATCCGCAGTACCAGACAACCTCGGGTCTGGGAGACATCAGAGGTAGCGGATCGAACCAGCAAGGAACTGTACAGGGCTACAGAACTACAGCCCCTCCCATTTACGACAGAACATTGCTTTCATATGACATAGGGGTACCTCTGAGATCATAGTCGTCAGGCTACATCATTTTCTGAAAAGTTTCGGTTTTACAAACCTACTTATCCAGGTGTAAACTGCAGGCATTTAGGATTTCAGCTTAGCGAGTGTTGAAGTTGGCTGGCTGTAAGAGCTTTTCTTAGACACTGGACTTGTTGAGAAGCCAAGAGTATCGCTTCGCAGCACAGTAACGGGTATGCGCGCTCAATGACATCAACTTTGGCGCACAGGTAGCGTTTTTCCTTTGACACAAGCGCGATGCTGCGACAGCAGTGTAACGATCGAAACATCTTATAGTCGCCCTGCGTAAAGATTGAAAGTGTAAGTTTTGAGAAATGGTTCAAAGGCGTTGTGGTACTGTGGAATTTAGAATTGACAGTAACGGTCACCTTACCCGTTAGGGAGTATTTTAGAGTTTCTCCAGCTGCTTGCCCTTGCGATGAATTTGCTGTCCTTGGACAGTAGAGGGTACGTTGGTTTCACGTCAGTGAAGAGGAGGTGCGCTGTTCAAGGAATCATTTTTGTAAATTACTCTTTGTCTTTCGAGCTTTGCATGAGCTAATATCCTTACACGACGCTGTACAAACCTTCCTGCCCATATTTTTGTGCGTGGGATGGTACACATCCGGGTCTAAATAACGCCAGGAGAGCTTCATAAAACGATTAGAGGAACCGCCTGCATGAGAATAGAGCAATAATGAGCTCTAACAAATTTTCTGAGCTTCCCTTCGATTACAAAGTTCTAGAGATATCAAGCTGCAAAAGTGCCCAGTTTGCTGGTCTGCTTGGGAACCATTCGTATCATAAGAAATAGGCTAATTTCGAGGCGGTAATTGAATGCCTTACACCCGCTGAATGTTACAGGGGCACCGAACACACCTGCGATGAGTAAAGAATATAATGTCCATAATTTGCTGAAGTAGACACTGCGAGGAAATGGGGTGCCATTCTTGGTAGCTTCCTTGTACACTAATCAATACAGATGATGGCTATCCGCCATAGAACTTTCAATAGAAAAATGTGCCTTTTTCTTTTGTTTGTAAACATTTTTGCCTCCAATTATGCTGCCTGGATAAGCACTGGAATATAAATTCCTAGTTTTGTCTTATCATCTATGATGTTCTTGGTATTGTCTTGTGCTTGTCACTGAACTGTACAACTACCTTAACTCAGCCATCTTTTCTTTCTCTTAGCCATGTATTTTGCTCAATGCTCTCCTTCGCCGTTGCTTCTAGGAATAGAAAGCAGATTTCAAAAAGCAGCACTGGTGTTTCTTATCTGGTAGGATGTTGGATGTATAGGATGTCTCATGTTGGTAGACTTAGGAGTGCTCGCTACAAGTTTCTTCATACTTGCGGTGTCGCTCATTTAGCCCACGAGAATAGTGTCAACAGATGTTTTCGCGGTATTCTGGCTGCTTAATACTAAATAAACTGCCATATTTGATTTATTTTAAGTAAGGACCGTCAATTGTGTTAAGAAAAATCCGTTTCTTCATGCCATCTTGCATGTGTAACTGAGAAAAGAGTGCTAAAAAGATAAGGCAGCAAAGTATCCGAATTTTCCTCAGTCTGTACTTTATGCGTGTCGTAGCGCGATGAAGATTTATTTACTCCAGGCAGTTTGGCTCTGTTCTGCAAGCACGACGCTGAAAGTTCGTTTTCTTCCTCCCACTGTCAGTATTTTCAAACGTCTGTGTTTTCTCCCATATGTGCTTTACGTTAGGATGTGTCTGCTTTTTTTTTTGCACGTTGCTCTTTTCATTTGCTCGCAATATAGCGACGCTTCCGGAGTGCGTGAGTGACGTGATCCGGGAATGACTGAGTCGTATTTGTGATTTGTTTGTGTGAAAAGGTAAAGCCTTGTTCGAACAAACTTGTAAAGTAAGCCATTGGTAGCTGCCCACGACAAATATTTCTGCGGCTATCCAAACGACTGGCTCTTCGACGCAAACTGGTTCACCTTTTTCGGACTTAACTACTCTTAATATCATGCACACTTTATACGGTTTCTTAAACGAAAATCTAGGCGTATCTGAGAGAGTTTGAACATTGCTAACAAGTCGCTCACTGGTCACGCTCTTATGACGAGTGAATGCGAACTTGAGCTATTGTAGCTTATGTGTCGCTTCTTAATTATGGCGATAGCTTGTGCAGGGCACACCACCTGACAGGGGACGCGTTTTGCACCCGAAGGTATCAGCCGCAGTAAGCGTAGCAAACGGAAATCTGTTTTCAGCTCTTCGCACCGGAACGACACCCAAGGTTGTTATTGAAGGCGTAAGCGCGCGGTACAGGGTTCTAAAAGTGATGTGTGCATGCTTTCATTTCAACTGTCGTGGGCACTTCGGAGAAGCGGAGGAGCTCTTAGATGATTTTTGTGCTGATAATGATGTGCCTTAGTTCATATATAACATCAAACTGTTTACTCATGTAACCTTAAGTTTATTTCAGTATATTTCGCTAAGAAAGAATGTGTATATATGTCACTCTAGGTGTTGTGCATAAAGCAAATCAAGAATATGATATATATGAGGCTTCGTGACTGCCGTGTTTGTTACGACAAGGTTTTACTTTATTGTTGAAATAAAAAAAATGATTTGTTATCTTTTGTGTGCCTATTCTTTTTGGAATGTTTGCGGTTGGGCAGCACTGGCAGCCTAATCCCCAACACCCGGTAGTTTTTCAGGTCGGTATCCCTCAGGTCGGTATCCGTCAAGTATACGAGTTCTCAAATTTTGGCAAATCCCGTGGCCAAAGCTGTGTCCGAGTTTTTGCGCCCGAATCTCGGTAGATACTGTCCCAACCTAGGCAAGAAGGTGCCCGATCCTAGGCAGATAGTATACAAACAGAGAAATCGAATGGAGAAGGTCTTACATTAATGTAACAAGATTGCGCAATGCGGAAGTTATTTTAAAAAATGCACTCTCGCTCGTGGTAGAGAGTAGACGCAAGCATTAAATGTTTTGCAGTACCGGCGTAGCACATTCTAAAGAATAAACCTCGTTCCAAGGCAGGGTCTTGTCCCGGCCGAACACAACCGTCCGTCCGCTGGGGCCACTACCTTCCACCTCCCTCACTGTTTACAAAGGGTTCCGCGCCGCGCCGAAGGATGGCGCCATGGTTCGGCAAGAGATTGCGTGGTTCAATGTCCGCGTCTCAGCCCGAGACGAGTTACCCGCGAACACGTGGATTGCCTAACACACGCGGCGTTCTCGCTAGTCATGCGGGCTATGCGTGCATTGCTCGGGCTGCACGACAGAGCGTATAGGCTTCTTCGCGCCGCGCGCTGGCTTCGCTCGCAACGTGACTACGCTCTTTGTCGGTAGTTCCTTACACCGCTACCAAACCCGCGATGAGTGCGGACACGACGTTCCGAGCCTGCGGAATATAGTGCAAGTATAACATGGACATGTGGGATAGTGCGTTACAAAGTGCGCGTGCTCCGAACGCTGTTTATTATGGCGGACTTGACGTATGCTCCCTCACGTGCCGTGTTTGCCAAAAGTAACCGAACAGCTGTGCCGGAGGCCGGAGCGGTCTCTCAGCCGAGCGGCGGCGCTGCTCCCCGGCTACTAGTGTAAATTGTGTGACATAAAGCGCCTTCGTTCGGCTGCAAGCCCGCTTCGGCCTCCGGCACAGCTGTTCGGTTACTTTTGGCAAAGTCGGTACTCTAAAGGCCAGGCCTAGCGTGCACGACTTGCATACGCTAAGATTACGTTCCCAACAAGACGGCCCGCTCTGAAGCAGAAACCTTCGCTTCGGAGGGAATTCGTCCTTTTCATACCGAGCAATGCTTGAGAAAAGCATTTTTCAGCGGGAAAGAGCTTAGGAACAGTTTTTTTCATTTATTCTAAGGTTTCACTATAACAGTCACTATATCCGCCGGCTTCCCATCGGCAGGCTTGCATTTTTTTTTGTCATTAACGTTGTTGCTATAGTCAAAAACGTTCCCCTTAGGTTTTCGATGGCAGTATGAACTGCTCGATGGGAGTGGTGGAAAATATTTAAAACAAAGATTGTGCTACGCATGGTAAGAATGTACCATTGCATTCAATATTTGCGTACCAGTGCCTTAAAATATTTCAATATTCAGGATTTCTGTCTAAGAATGCTGTACATGCTGGATTTTTCAGTATGTTAACGGGTGATACATGTGACATCGGGCTTTCGTTTTGTCTGATCTCACTACAGCAAGATACATGAGCGATAAATTTCCTTAAATTTTCATTTCAAGGGAGATTCTGCCGCTCATAGGCCTACAGAGGAATGTCGGTTAGTCGACAGAAATGGTATGTGTTCTAAAAACCAGGTCGTACCACTAGGCTTAAGTTACCGTTGCGTCGCCATTTCTATACGAATGACTGTAAGTGCGGGGGCGACAAACAGCGCAACGTCTCGAAAAATGCTTGAGTTTAGCCTCCATGGGCGTGAATATGTAGACACCGTGTTTTTACACTCTTCTCCAACCACATCTGCATACACCGCGAGCAGACGACAAGCAGAAGACGATGCGCGGAGGAACACGTTTAATGCACTCTCCTGATTGGCTGAGGAGGTCGATAGCTGCCATAGTACTGCAAAACACTTATGAGATAGATTATACCAAGACGCTGTTGATGACGCATGGGCTGCTCCGGTGGCAGCGCAGCACGTAAGCAACAAGGGGTGAGTGAAAGTTTCGGCAAACTTGGTTTAGCTTCGCCTCCGTGTTCTCAATCCGTTCTGGTTTCCAGGTCACCCCCGGCGCATCGACAACCGAAAATGAAAGAATAGTTTAAAATGCAACAGGACTCATCATGCCTATATATGTATATAGGTACGAGCTGTTCCGCTGCCTGTCGGGCTCTGCCGCTCAAGCATTATGAGACTTTGGCAGGCCGGATGTTTGTACATTTGGTTTATATTTGGCGCAATAAAGTATTTTTGTTATATTATTACTACAATCATCACGAACAGTGCTGGATGTTCAACGCCTGTGCCTCAAATGACGGAACGCGTTTCGCCACAGCTGAGTCCCCAGTTTAAGCGAACCAAAACGTACAAACCGGGGCACTCTTGTTGATTGGGAAGTACACCAGCACAAAAAGCGCATCGCACAGATAATATTACTAAACTGGGATAGTAAGAGAGGAGTGCTATCATGATGGTGCGTGACGAATGTAGTGCACAACGCTAAGAGGTTCCGGAAGTGGTTTGTTTGCGGCCTGTGTTGTCGCTGTCTCTGAGCTATGGATTGCAGTCACATTAACGCAACAGAATTAAGCGACACGCGGGCGATTCGAATATAACGATAACGGTAATCCATCAATGACGATGACAGATGCTCTTGCACAGGTGCGCCAACAAATAAATGCATCATCGGCAATTTGAACCGAAACGAAAGTTAGCAGAAAAAAATTCAGGCGGCACTTTGGCTCTCTAAAGTGCTGCAAGGCGAATGCCTTTCCTGGCTCACTGTTTGGCATTGACTGCGGGACTGTTAGTGCTGTACTAGTGCTTTATTTTACTGCGCACTTTGACTACACATTACAACTACACACTTTGACTGCCGACTTTGATTGCTTCTTTAACACGACTCTCTCTCTGCTTCGATGAGTTCTGTAGTATCCATGGCTCTGTTCGCAGTAATGAGGTATGTAATGTGGTCACCCACGGACGCCTTACGCCCCCTGTCGGAGTGGACGACAACTACATTTTATCAGTTGTTGTCTTCTCCAAAAGGGGGCGTCAGGCATCCGTGGGTGATCTCATTACTGCGAATCCGCGCACTCGGACGTCATAACCATTTTGGATCAAACGAAAACCGTGACACCTCTGCTGACAACCTTCTGTCGACAACGATGAGGCGTTAAAGGCTTTCGCCTTAAAATGCAAGGCTGACCACTTCAAAAGCTTGGCCATGAAGCTAATCGGTGAGGGCAAAAACTTTTGTACTTAAGCTAGTTAAAATGTGAGAACAATTATTGAGTCCCTGAGCCAGTGGCTTATATAAAGGTGACTGCGTCATGCCCGGTCAGCAGCTGTCGACTAGCGTGAGCTTTCAATTGCTAAGTTTCGCGAGTATTTTCATTGTATAGCCTCTAGACCGCCACCATAACCTAACTGCTCAGTTATCGGCAGTGGCGTTAACTTTAAGATAACGGAAATGTCGTTATGAGCTAAAGTAGTGACTTCAAGAATCAGTGCAAAATTTGTAATTTGGCTAGATTTCCAATACTGTCCTGTCTTCATTCTCTTCTGCAAAAAGGAGCTTTTCCTCTAAATGATAACTCTAATATAAAAATCGCAAACACTCAACGAGACTGACGCTATGTAAGGCACCACCACACCGCAGCCTCGAGAGTTATGAATGAATGAATGAATGAAGTTTACTTCCCCAACAGATGCTGTGGCGCAATTTCTTTGGGAAATTATGATGACAACGTCCCAATGATCTTCAGGAAAATAAATAAATAAATGATTAAATAAAACAACTTGCCCTGGGAAGACGGCACATCGCTTAAGCTAGTGCTGACATCAGGAGGTGGACTCGCATCGCACGAGAGCGCGACTGGACGGGTGACCTCCTTACAAAGCTGCAGCCAGCAATCCGCTATTTGGCCAGCGATTGTACTCTGATTGCTTCCATAAGTTACTGCTTGCACATGCTTGCCCAGTGTCACTGGGCTTTTTTTGGCAGGCGACTTTCCGCCTGTGTAGAAAAATTATTAGCTAGACGTTTGCTTTCATCGCCGCAGTGGTGAAACAACGAAAGTTTTGGGGTTGTTTGTTTGTGCGTAGGATGTTTGGGGAAGTGCGTTATAGGAGGCATAGAAAGGTCTTCATTAAATCGGCTCGGTGCCATATAAGTGCCATAGTTCACGCTTGAAAAATAGCTCACGCCTCAAAGACCCGGACGAGGCGTCGTCCGTACCCTTCCATGAAAATTTTCTTCCAGACTACGATTGCTCTCGCAGTCGCCGAAGGCAACAGAAGAGGCAAATCCCTGGTAATCATCTCGGACTCGCAGACTGCCTGCGGGTCCTAATTTCCTGCGATCAGAATTGGCAAGAATGCTCTCCGCGTTCTAAGCCAAGATGGCTCAGCCGAATAAAAACATTCAGTTGTGTGGGCGCCGGTACACACCGGCCTGGCCGGGAACCACGCAGCGGACACCATAGCTCGAGGAAATGCTAACCGAGTGACTGCCGATGCGTTGGGACTCGAGCCAGTTACTCCGACGTATGGCGACATAGTGGAGCACCTTAGGAGGCTAAGGAGGGTCCAGCCCCCCGCCCATCCCCCCTCTCCCTTGCCAACTCACTAAAGAGCAGACTATAAGTTGGAGACAGCTCCAAACAAAGACATATCCATGCTTATTTATTCTAAATAACATACACCCCACTACATACAGGCCCGCATGCCCATGGTGCTGAGACAGCCACAGTATACCACACTCCATGGGGATGGCAACACAACCATGCAGTCCCAGTTATACACAATGCCACGCCGGAGCAGTGGGAGGTAGCGCTGGGAACCCGGTGATCAGCTCTCACTGGTCGAATGGGTAGAAGCTGCCGTAGCCGCGACGACGGTGATTATGCGTTGGAGAGGCGGGATGACATGGAGGATGCGGTAAGCGGGTGCGTGGTTACGGCGCATAGCAAAGTTGCGAATCGCCGTTTTTGAGCGTGAGAAATTATATTTAGCCTGAGTATCAGCAATTGCCAGAACAATGAAAGCTTCTTCTGCCTCGATCGGTTGAGCTACCCGTTCGAGGGTGGCGCAACAAAGGAAGTTGTGGGCATTATCCGAAACTGCAACTGCGAAGGCAGAGTGATGAGAGTATTCTGCCGCATCTACATAAGCGGCACTGGTCGAAGGTTGGTAGCGCTTATGAAGCGCATTTGCTCTGGCTACCCGACGGTCGTGATTGTGGGTGGGATGGGTACTTTTCGGTAATGGTGAGATGTACAGGCTGTCGCTGATGCAGTCTGTGGGCGACGTCGTGGAGGTACTGCGTGCTATGAGGTTAATTTTTTAGGCGCTGAAGGAGCTGTCGGCCTGGTTCTGAGTGGTAAACACGGTTATACTGGCTAATGAGGTGTGCTTCGACCAGTTCATCAAGTGAGTTGTGCACTCCCAGCTGGAGAAGTTTGCACGTAGCGGTATTGTTGAAAAGGTGCAGGGCCGTTTTATCTGCTGTGTGGATGAGACTACTAACCTGGTCCCTCTCAATTTGTGAGGGGTGCAGGTAGGAGAGGGAGTAAGTGATCCTACAGAGGCAGAACGCTTGGACCAAGCGCCGTGTCTCTGCTTCGCGAATGGCCCTGTGGCGGTTAGAAATCCTCTTTATGAGGGCGGAGCTATTCTTCACTTACCTGCGAATGGCGCAAATAGCAATGGCATTGTAGCCTTTATTGGGAATATAGAGGCCCAGAATTCTTACGTTGCTTACTCCTGGAATCAGCTTATTGTCGAAATATGCGGAAATTGTCCGAGGGTAAGGGTTTGGAGCAAATTAGAAGTTCAGATTTAAGAGCCGAGCAGCTGAGGCCGATGCTCCGCGCATGTTCTTGGACCGTTTTCTGTTGCCTTTTGAAGGGTGTATTCGATTGTGCCAAAGTTGCCCATGACGATCCAGACAGTGATGTCATCGGCCTACAGGGAATGCTGTAAGAACGGTATGGTGGATAATTTTTGCGTGAGAGAGTCAGAGTGATTTTGAAGAGGAAAGGGGATAAGACGGCCCCTTGCGGGGTGCCCCTATGCTGAGCGGGGTTGGCGGCGATTTTTTTTTTATTCGAGAAGTGTGCCATAAGGCATAAGTTACGAAAGGGGGAGTGGAAAGTAGGAGATAGAAAGTTAAAAGAAAGGGTGACAACCAGTTTCGCCTAGGTAGTCGCATAGGCTGCTGGTGGACACATTGTTCATAATCCACTTAACATAGTCGGCGATTTAACCGAGTCGAGGTGAATCGCCACAGTTATGTTGGTTAAAAAGGCAGTCACATATTGATTAATGCAGGGACCCACGTTAAGGCGACTGAGGTTTCAAAGAATGGCCGCGTGTCGCAACTTGGGAGCGCGAAACCTCGAACCAGACGTGGACATAAGTGAGAAGTCCTAGCAGGCATGCTTCAACTTCGCACCACGTCCGCACACGGAGCCGGTCACATCAGCGACAAAGTTCTAAGGAACTTACATGACAACTCTGTCCAAGCTATAACAAACGACGCTGGGTTTTCCAAAGCACCTCTCCACACAGGACATAACGTTCAAGATATCGGAAGACATCCTCCACCCCCGGCTTTGAACGCGAACGCGAGCGCTGCTAGCCTTACACCTTCGAAACGCCTTTGACAACTTATACCACACTGCCATATTAGATGCACTATCCAATATGGGTATTGGGTGTCGAATGCACTCCTACATCGCCGCTTTCCTTCGGGATCGCACAGCAGCAATCCGGGTCGGCCCCCAGAAATCCTCCACTTTCCTTCTGGGTAATCGAGGAACGCCTCAAGGGTCTATACTGTCTCCCTTTCTTTTTAACATCACACTCATCCCGATGGCCCGCAAACTTTAACAGATTCGAAGTCTCTCCATATTCTTTCTACGCAAACGACATTGCCCTGTGGGCCACCACAGGCTATGTCGGAAGCATGGAAGAAACTCGTCAGGCAGAAGAGCACGTTGTGGCAGAGTGTTCGGCCTCTATAGTCCTCGATTACGCCCCAGCCAAGTACGAACTCCTGTTACTCCACCCAACCCCAGGTAAAAAAGATAGCCCCTCCGTGCTCATCATTATAGATGGCAAGTCGGTGCCAGAAGTGCACAAGCTTCGCGTACTAATATGTGCCTGCAAGACAACGGGCTTAATACGGAGATTAAACTCCAAACTCACTACCACTACGCCACAGGTCATTCGTTTGATCAAACGCATGGCCAATAAACACCGCGGCATGCGTGAACACGACCTCCAAAGACTGGTACCGGCATTCGTGATAAGCCGGATGGTATACTCCCTGCCCTACCTCTACCTTACTAAAACGGAGACAGAAAAGGTAGATGCCTTAATAAGACAAGCCTACAAGGCGGCCGCAAGTCTGCCCATATGCGCCCCCCCCCCCCCCCCACCTTTCATCTTTTACGCACGACAGTCCGCAACACGATGAGGAGGAGGAGGAAAGAGACTTTAATGGATAATGGAGAGGTCAAGTAAACTGACAGAAGCACACCGCATAGCCCAGATAAACAGGCTGTTTTTCACTGCCCCTGGACGCCACATTCTAGCCTCACTCCAGCTCCGCCCGATCGGCCCACCTCCCATTAACTTCCACAAGGTTCCGCAATACGTCAGGGGTCATCTCACTGTCCACCCCCTACCTAAAAGCATACACCCAATGCACCACCAGGCTCAACGGACAGCCCGCGCCCGCGCCTTGCATAAAGCGCATGAAAACAAACCTGCCGTAGTCTTAGACGCCGCAGAGTACTCCCACCCTTCAGCTTACGCCCTCTGTGTACTTTCCAGCAACCTATAACACAGATGTCAGGCTGGATCATTGTAAACACCTCGATAGAAGCCGAAGAAGCAGCCATCCCGCCAGCGGTATGTCTTCCACTGCCACTCTTACCCTGAGTGATGCAAAAACCGGCATGCCATTGAAAATTTTGCCCGTGACTAGATACATGCTGCCACCTATAAAATTCTCACCTCCAGCCCCCAACAACCTCGCCCATCAAAATAGTCTGTGTACCGGCACATTCGGGCAATCCCGGTAACGAAGTGGCCCATTCCGCTGCTCGAGCGTACGTCAACCGAGCGGCGCCTACCGATTGGTGGTGAAAAACTTTTTTAATACTCAAGGAGAGTTTGGGGATCAGAAGACCCCGCTACATGGTCGGTATCCTTAGTCCGGGACACCGCTCGACGAGGTCCCGTCTCGCTCTCGCTTTACTAGAGCCCTTTGGGACTCCAGTGTGGAGCAGTTGAGGAGGGTAGTCCTCTCGGGTGCGGTTGGGGAAAGAGAAAAGGTGAAGATTCTGAACACATGCGTGAAGGATATCGCAGATCTCTCCACAGCGGGCAGCGCCAATCTATGTTTGGATCAAAGTGTTTGGCGATGGCAGGACAAAAAAGAGTTCCTGTCTGAAGGCGCCTCAGAGTTCGCTCCTCTGCCTTACTCAGCCCCTTGGCAGGTGCCGGGTAGAGGCGGTGGCTGCCACAGTAATGCATTAATATTTCGCGGAACCGCAGAAGCGGTTAATGAGCTTCTGAGCCAGGAGAGCTGGGATGAGGTGCCGGGTGTGTGAGCGCTCGGGCGGCTCATCAGCGGCCTCATTGCCTCGTAGACCTTGGTGGCCAGGAACCCAGATTACACTTGTGTGACCCGGATCGGCGGGAGCCCGTCTTAGAATCTGGGAGGTAAGAGGTGATATTTCCCCCGCAGGATAGTGTTCACATGCCTGGTGAGAGTCTGTGATAACCGTTCTCGATTTTGGATCGGCGGCAGCGAGAGCTATTGTAACTTCCTTATCTCGCATGGAATTTGGGGCCCGAAAAGATAGCCCATCGACACTCATTCCCCGGTTTACTACGGCAGCCATGTAGAAGGCCGCGGGCGACGGCCCTGTGATGTCCACGTAGTAGACTCCCTGTTTAGATCCGTATTGCTTCTCAAGCGCGCGAACCAGCGCTTGTCGTCAGCGTCATGTGAAGTCGTGTCCATGTTACGCGGGAGCGGAGCGACTCAGAGCACATGGCGCCACAACACCGGGATGTTCTCCGTCTCTTCTGGCATGCACGTGTGTTGGATGTCTGAGTGGTTTAGCAGGCGGCGCCCAGGACCCGTTTGCGACAGCCGCATATACTGGTTCACGAGGTGGGCCTCCCGCAACTCCTGATAGGAGTTTACCACCCCCAACTCCTTCAGTTTGGCGTTGGAGGTAGCCACCGAGAGGTCCAGTGCTCGCTTTATTGCCTTCCTGATGATGGCATCAATGCGCTCGTATTCTTGTTTGGTGGGCGTAAATACTGCACGGCGTAGAGGATCCGGCTGGTCACGAAGGCATGGGCGAGCCGTAGCGCGTCCCTGCCCCGCAGACCACCCCGCTTGTTGGAAACACGGTGGATCATGCGCCCTACCTGTTCGCCTATGCGCTTGAGTTCCGCTATAGTAGAGTCCGGCTTAAGCCTGTTATTGATAAACAGGCCCAGGATCCGGAGCTCCGCCACTTCACTGATGGGACCGCCCGACAGAGATATCTGTAGAGATGTGTTGACCTTGTGATTTCTCCTGACATGTAGAAGCTCTGATTTGGCGGGAGCACAATAGAGACCACAGTCGGCAGCATATGCATCGACTATGGAGGCGGCCTGGTGAAGGCGTTCCTCCATCTCCCCAAGGCTCCCTTCGGTGGTCCGTATTGTAATATCGTCTGTGTAGAGCGCGTGTTTTATGCCCTCCACCTGAGCCAGTTGGCCGGACAGGTGCATCATGGCGACGTTGAAAGGGAGCGGTGATAACACCGCCCCCCGTGGTGTACCCCGTGTACCCATAGCGTACGGGCCGTATTCTTCGTCCTCGATCCGGAGGAGTGCCTGACGCGCAGGGAGAAAGTCTCTGACATAGGCGAAGACCTTCTCCCTGCAGTTAGTAATGTTCAAGTTACACAGTTTGGTATCATGTTTAAAATTGTCAAACGCCCCATTAAGATCGAGGGAGATAATCGCCTTGTCGAATTGTTGCATGGCTGTGGGTCGTATAATGTCCCGGTGTAGTTGGAGTAGGACGTCCTGTGCAGACATGTGCACGCGGATCCCGAACATAGTGTCTGCAAAGAGGCCCTTACCCTTAACGTATGGAGAGATGCGATCCCGTACCATCGTCTCCATGAGCTTTCCCACACACGAGGTGAGTGAGATGGGTCTCAGGTTGCCCGTAGTCACGGCTTTACTTGCTTTGGGGCGCCTACCGAAGACCCAGGAAGCGCGAGAGACCGTCTGATCACATCATATCACGACATCACGCTTCACTACTGCGAAGAACAGCTACTTTACACCCCCCCCCCCCCCCCCCTACAAAAAAAAACACATCCGTGACAAAACAAGAACAGACGACCTGGCGGCAACTCCAGGCTCGCCCCTTTCGCTCCCCAGCGCTCCTTGCACTTTTTCTTTCCTTCTACTCACACCCCCGAATTTTCCCTCTGTGGGGCACCGAGAGCCACATTCGACCATATTATGTCCATCTGCTGCAAACTGTAGCCACCAGACCAATGCGTCCTCGTGGGCTTGGAGGTGTCAGAGGTCGAGGTCTGAAGCTCCGACCCGGCCTCGCAACTGAGGCCCAGTGCAGTGGGTGGATAAGGTCGCTGTCAGACACAGGCTGCCGGCCACCGCCCACGACGAGAAGCCAGCCGACCTCTGAAATTTCAACTAAAAGGGCTCCGCCAATAATAAAGTTTTTCACCACCACCATCGCACATTATTAAAATGCTTAGTTAGGTAAAATGTCGATATTGCTTTGGTTGGTGGAGGCGAGACGCAAAAAGTGCCCGATTGCTGCGCGATGTCAGTGCACGTCAAAGATTACCAGGTGGTCAAAATTATTGCGAAGTCCTCTACTACGGCACCTAATTCTTCCCTTCTCCTTTCACACCATCCTTTATCACTTCCTTTTTGATGCGGTTGAGGTGTCCACCGAGATGTAAGATAAGATGTAAGACGCACACCTTTCTGCCACCTCCTGCTACGCCTGCCTTCTGTTGGTTTCTCATTGATTAATTGATGGAGGAGAAACGCAAAAGTCGCCCGTGTGCTGCGCGGTGTCAGTGCACGTTAACGAACCCCAGGCGCACGAAATTACTAATACGAAAGTATTATGCAGCTCAGTCGCCAGTCATGTCGGCAAAACCTGTCAGCAAAATGTGTCCGCATGGACACCACACCAGATTAGTGATTCTGAAACTGAGTAATAAATTAATGCGTGGTGTTATAAGTCGTGATGAATAATGACAATGTCATGTCGTAGTAGGTCAATGCTAGTTAAGTAATTCAGTAAAGGTAACAAAAATGAAGAAGTATACTGTCGTAATATGTCGTAATAAAAATTATGACGTCAAATCGTTAATTAGTTAATGATGATTAAGAAAGTTAATGTTTACAAATCAATTAAAAAGGGAAAAGCCAGTGTAACGTGAAAAAATGACTTGCAAAATTGGAAGCCACGTGTCAAGTGATGGTGTCACACCAAAGTCACGTGACAGGATGACGCAAAATTTACAGAGATGACGTTTTACAGGGAGACAATCGCTGCCACGTGCAGACAGGAGGAGTGACGGAAAGAGACGCGCGGCGCAAAACCGCGTCCGCCGAAGCGACGACGCTGTTTTGAGCAACAGATATCGCAGGTGCAGACGAAATCGCCGCGATGGCATCACTGGTTCACCTCAGTGTCCATACGTTATAGTGTAAATAGATTACTTGTATATGGTACATCTCTCCCGCCTATCCTTTCTGCCGGTCCCCTCACCCCTTTCATTTCATTTCTCCAGTCTGCCAGCTATCCCTTTATTTCCGCTGCCCCAGCTCAGGTGCTTCCCGCAGCCATGGGCTGGCCTAGCAGAAACCTTCTAGTATCATTTTAACTACTACTACTACTACTAGTACTACTACTACTCGACCTCAATGTGGTGGCAGTATTCCCGAATACATTCGCCAAAATTTTGAGCAACCGTTCGTAGTGCAGCATTCCGGATGTCATAGCATTTCTTTGCACATATACAGGGTCTCCCAGCTAACTTGGACCAAGATTAAAAAAACAAACAAAAAACTAAGCGTTCTTTAGAACTGAAATCGCGTGGATGTTGTTAGGGTTTATCTGAAGTTACAGTACCATTTTTTCGCTCCTCCTATTTGAATAATTAGTCGAGATAAATAAATTAACCTCTTACATATAGCTTCAAATGTTCAGGCGTCAATAGGAAAGTTGTGGAGCTCCACAAATAGTCTCCAACCCAGGCACTTCCAACGAGATAGACTTAGCGCGGCCGATTTAATTCGGGAAAAACGAAAGCCCACGAAGTTTAAAAAATACCAGATAACAGCGCGCTCCGTGTGCCCGGATGCGCCGCGATTACAGCGCTCTCATCCGTGCTTTGTAAAAAACGTCCCTCGCTTTGTCCATTTCGTGCTGCCCAAGACAGGGCTTCACCTTGTGCTTGGTTCCAAGATAAGCGCCAGTGGGTTCGGGCGGCAATTGAAAGAAGACCCGGATCCTGTTTTTCAGCGTAATTCACACGATGTTATCAGGTCCGCGACACCACATCCGATCTCACATGGGCCACACCGAACATAATCCTTAAATCTCACACGGTGCTCCAAGAAAGCCTTGGGAGTGACCAATTTCCAGTCTCCACTATTATTGCTTACGATTCCAAGATTTTCAACCCTCGTTCGCAGCTTCTCACTGACTCGCATAGGAGGAGGAGGAGAATAATCGGTTTGCTACCCTGCACGGGCAGAAGGGGGTGAGGGGATAAAAAAATGAAAGAGAACGGAGAGTAGCAGAAAATTGAAGTCACTCTAAAAAGTCAGTGTTCGTTGAAGCCACAGCTTATCGCGCAGACCAGAAGTTCGCAAGAAGCGGAGCAGTGCCTTGGAGGCCTTCACCGCCGACGATCGCCGCGGCCAGTGGCCGAGAATCTTCATTTCCGTCAGTGGTCGTAGATCTAGGCTGGGACTGGGATAAATTGCGCTCATACTTGGCAGATAATTCTACCGAACTCCGTACTGTCACCGACTGGACAGACCATCTGGTGAAGGCCATCCAGGCGAACAGCAAACGCTATTAAAAATACCCCTACGGCACCTTATGGGAGGCCCGGCAGGGACTTCTCAAGCGCTGTGTCAAGCGATTGTGTCACCAGCGACACAATCGTAAATTGAGACTCCGCATAGCCGCTCTCACTTGCGAGGCAGAAGAATACGCGAACACGCTAGCCCGCGCAAACTGGGCAACCTTTTCTAACGACCTCAAGGGTACATTAGGCACTAAACGCACGTGGTCCATCCTACGCGCTCTATTAGATCCAAGAACCACTAAATCTCAGACACAAGTAAACACAACGTCTAATACAACTAGAGCTCCAGAAGGGCACCGACGTAATTGGCCAACTACGGGACACTTATATACCCACACCCCTTCAGTCAGCAGATCAACCCAATCTCCCTCCACCTAACCCAGAACATGATGCCGACATCACCTTAAACGAAGTCCACCGAGCAGTTTTTAGTATTCGCCGCTCTACGGCGCCGGGGCCGGATGGCATAGCGTACAAGGCACTACTCAATCTGGACGAAGTCTCCCTCCAGGAACTCACGGAGCTCTTTAATAACCACTGGCAAGCTGGGACTCTCCGAGCAGTCTGGACCCATACCAGCATGCGATTTATACTTAAACCGAGCAAACCCCTGACCCTTCAAAATTTGCGCCCCATCTCTTTAACGAGCTGTGTCGGCAAGCTCTTCGTGCATGTCATTCTCCATCGCCAGCAACCGTTCCTAGAAACAACAGGCTTTCTCTACAACGTTCAATTCGGCTTCTACCCAAACATCTCGGCGCAAGACGTACTTCTCGCCCTTAAAGAGTCCCTCTTTTGCACTAAGCGCCGTACAGCCGTTACGGAGCCATACTGGCCCTGGATATTCATAAGGCGTTCGATACAATAAGCCACGACCATATCCTCACGACATTAGCCACCACGGGATGCGGCACCCGCTTATGGCAATATATTCGGGCCTTCCTTCAGGGACGCACGGCAGAACTCCACCTTGGCGATATTGCCTCCCAGCCTTTCCCCCTGCCTAACCGGGGTACCTCACAAGGGGCGGTTCTATCGCCTTTACTTTTTAACATTGCCCAAGCGCCACTGGGAAAGGCCGTTGCTGCTATCCCAGGGCTCCACACAGCCATATACGCAGATGATATAACCCTCTGGAACACGGGAGGATCCCTCGGAACAGCCCACGATATCCTGCAATCGGCCATAGACATCATCACCACCCATTCAGCAAACACAGGCCTCCGTTGCTCTCCAAATAGATCGGAACTCCTGCAACTGAAACCCCTCCCCAGTGACCCCCCGATTTTATTGCACATGTACGGCAATCCAGTGCCCATTGTGCCTCAGGTGAAGATTCTCGGCCTTGTCATTAACAACACACTCGATACAACCGCCACCCTTCAGCTCTTGCAAAGACAGACCAAACCAGTCGCTGCACTTATCAGGCGGGTGGCAGCACGCAATCATGGGCTGTCTGAACGCGAGACCCTCAATATGAGAAATGTACTAATCATTAGCCGCATTACATACCACCTCCTATACCACATACTCACTAAGCGACAAACACAACAGACAGACATTGGGGTCTCCTTGGAGGTTGCCTTGAGAGAGGGCAGCTTGAGCCCTCCTGATTAGAGCACTCTCGTCACCTGAGAAGCTGTTTATGACGGTCTTCAGGTCAGAAAGGTGGCAGTTGCAGTATTCAACGGCTTCCAGCCACGTTTCCCAACCTGTGATGATAGGCTCCGGCGGGAGAGGCACTTCCGGCAACTGCTCTTTAAACGTGCACACACGAGAAGCCGCTTTCAAAAACACAGCCTTGACTGAAGCAATAAGTTCATTAACGTCTTTGAAGTGATCTCCGAGTTCTTCGGAAAGAAAAAAATTTTCAGAAAAAAATCGTTTAAACTGTTTTCAGCAGGTTAATGGAACATTTTACAGTTGGTTGCAATTGGAACCAACTAGGAATAATTTGGACAAACCTACAACTTACTCTGTATACTTTCCGAAATGTGGTGTCATCTGGTCAACTACCACTTTAACAGCCAAAGTCATCCACAAGTTGCCACGATAAAATGGCAGAAAATAGGAAAAAGGTTGCTTCGATATTTTCGGCTGACGTGGTTGGTATTGTGTACACAACCGGCGTAGGTGCAGTGTTCACAACAGCCAACTGACGAGGTCATCTAATGTTGCCACTTGTGTGTTCTACTCAAAACCGAAATGGATTCGAAAGCAAACAGAATCTGAAAGCAAAACTGCAGCGTATTTCAGGCCCCCTTTCTGTAAATTAGGGCATTTCTAGGCACCGACTTCGGAAATAGGCATTTATAGGCACTCACACCTAAAATAGGCATATATAGGCACTATAAAAAGAGTATTAAACATACTGTCAACACCTAATTCGTGCTCATATGTAAAAATGGTGCGCCTACGAAGCGTTGAAAAAAATAGGCATTTGCCTGAAATCCGGTCTCTAGTGATTAGTCTGTCCCGCGCACAATCCCTCTCCACTGTTCGGCCTGCTCGGTTGACGTACGCTCGAGCAATAGAGTGCTCCTCCTCGTTTCCGAGGTTGCCTGCGTGGGCTGGCACCCAAACTAATTGAATTGGTCTGGGGTCGTGGGGGTTTGATTGGAGATTTTTGTAGACGGCAGAATGGATCTGTTCCTTTGAAAAATTCCTTATTGCGGTTTTGGAGTCGCTCATTATGAGTGTGGCAGTGGAAGATGCTATGGCCAGTGCTATATGGCCGCCTCTTCCGCTTCGAAAGAGGTGGTTGCCCTTATCGAGGCCGAAGCCTTGTGTTTGAGGTCGTGTGACACCACGCTTAGGGCGTACGCTGGGTTGCATGGATATTCTGCCGCGTCTACATGGGCTGTGTCTTCGTTGTCCGCGTGTTTTTTATACAGGGCTTTGGCCCATGCTTCGCGTCTTTCCCGGTTGTGGGTTGGGTGTACGTTCTTGGGTAGTGGGTGGACGATTAGCTTTTCCTTGATTTGCTTAGGAATGATGTGGGTGTTGTCCGGAGGGGACCCGTTGGTTGAATGTTTAATGCGGCTAGAATGTGTCTGCCCGTGTTTGTGGAGGATAGTCTGTTCAACTGCGTTGTGCGGTGGGCTTCAGACAGTTCTTGTAGAGTGTTGTGGACCCCCATGCGGAGGAGTCTTTTGTTAGAGGTCCCTTGTGGGAGATTTAGGGCAGATTTGTAGGCCTGTCTTATTAGCGAGTTTACTTTGTCCGCTTCTATCTTTGTGAGGTGAAGATAGGGGAGTGTGTATACCATTCTGCTAATCACGAATGCTTGCACTAACCGCCTGAGGTAATGTTTTCGCATGCCTCGGTGCTTGTTTGCTATTCTTTTGATTAGCCTGATGGTTTGATGTGTCATGATCGTGAGTTTGGAGAGTGTCTCTGTATTGAGGCCGTTGCTTTCAAAGAACATTCCCAGAATGCGGAGTTTCTGTACCTCCGGTACTGGGAGGCCGTCGACCTTCACTTGTACAGAGGGGTTTCCCTTTTTGTGACGGTCCGCGGTCGGGTGGAGCAGCAGGATTTCTGATTTGGTCGGCGAGCATGCGAGGCCTATACAGGCCGCGCACTCGGCTACCGCGTCGGCTCCCGCTTGGAGGCTTTCCTCCAATTCGCCGACATTTCCCGTGGTCGTCCACAGGGTGATGTCATCTGCGTAGAAGGAATGGGGAAAAGGTGGGACGCGCTCTAATTTTCGTGCCATCGGTATGAGGGTAATGTTGAAGAGTAGTGGAGATAAAACGGAGCCTTGAGTTGTGCCCCTGCTTCCTAGGGGCAAGGGGGAGGATTCCGTGGACCCATACCTTATCTCAGCCGTTCTTTTATTCAGAAAGGCGGTTATGTAAGCGTGTGTTCTAGTTCCTACGCCTAAGTCAGATAGGGCGCTTAGTATGGCTTCGTGCTGGACGTTGTCAAACGCTTTCCTGAGGTCTAGGGCTAGTAGTGCTCTCTTGCGCTTGGCGTGTCTAGGGTGTAGAATTTCTTCGGAGATCTGGAGCATCACGTCCTGCGTGGACAGGTTGCTTCTAAATCCCAGCATCGTATGGGGGAAGAGATCCTGGTGGTGCATGTGGTTTTGGAGACGGTCGAGAATAACGTGTTCGAGGAGTTTTCCCAGGCACGAGGTGAGCGATATGGGACGGAGGTTCGCCAATTGAAGTGTTTTTCCTGGCTTTGGAATAAAGGTGACGTTAGCGTGGGTTCATTCCGGGGTGAGGGTGCCCTCCCTCCAGTGTTTTTGAACAGTTTGGTTACTGCTTAGATCGAATTTTCGTACAGGTTCCGGAATGTTTTGTTCGTGATTTTATCTCCGCCCGGCGCCGACGTGGTGCGCAGTTTGTGCATAGCTGCTCTCACTTCCCACGTCGATATGTCTTCGTCGAGCTCGGGGTTCGGAGGGCCTGAGTATTGGGAGAGTGGGGTCCTAGGTGTGGTTGTGAGATACCTGTATTTTAAGTTCTGGATCAGGGTGCTGTCGTCCACATCTAATTTGTGAGCGATGCGGGTTACGTTACGTTGTTGGAAGGCTTTAGCGTTTTCTGGTTCCAAGAGGCAGCGCAGAAGTTTCCACGTCTCTTTCAGTCCCAGATTTCCCTCCATGCGGTTGCAAATCTCGCCCCACTGTTGACGGGTTAAGTGTGCTGCATGTGTCTCGATCTTTTTTACTAAGGCCGCTATCCGTGGGCGTAGAGTCGAATGGGCGATGGCGTTCTGTGGACTCCCTGGCAGCGTTGCACGACGCTGTCGCATTCCACTCTTAGAGGCGAAGCTTAACTTCTTACCACATATCAGTGACACAAGCAGCAACACTGCGCTTCAGGCTTTCGCCTGACCGCAGTTTAGGTCAACAAAGTGCCCCCCTGAATTTTTTGTTGACCCGCTTCACTTGTCTGGCATGAGTGTTCATGCGAATGTTTAGTGTGAATTTTCATGTATCGCGTTGATGTTTCGATCGTACATGTATAAATAAACTTTGTCTAAAAACATCCATTCGACACGATGTCTTAAGAAACAATTGAAGAGGCAGCGTCTGTAATACGTGACCAACGGGCGGGAGAGGAGCTCCACCATCCTGCGGCAGTAGATGGTTTCACTCCTCTGCAGTCTGGTTTCGGAATCAGAAGAACGGCAGAGGGGACAGAATGAGAGACGCGGACTTCAGTGGCGCCAACTGAAGCGGTGAGCTTCAGTCAAGGCATTTCGGAATCAGGGTATAGAAGAGCCTTATGTGAATATACTCGAGGATACCTATAACTACTGCATAGCTCCCATAGTCCTCCATAAACTCAGCAATAAAATTCCAGTAATAAAGGGTGTCAGGCAGGGACACACTATCTCGCAAATGCTAATCACCGGCTGTTCATAGGAGGTGTTCCGAGGCCCGGATTAGGAACATTTGCGGATAAGAGTTAATGGAGAATACCGAAGTAATCTGAGATTAGCTAATGACATTGCCTTGATAAGCCACTCAGGAGATGAGCTGCAAAGCATGATCAGTGAGTTAGACAGGCAGAGCAGAACGGTAGGTCTAAAGCTTAACATGCAGAAAACTGATGTTCAACAGTCTCCCAATGGAACAGCATCCGGAACATGAGATGAAAATAACTAGAAGAATAAGAATGGGGTGGAGCGCATATATCAGGTTCTCTCAGATCATGAATGGCAGTTTACCAATATCCCCCAGAAGAAAAGTATACGACAGCTGTATCTTATCGGTACTCTCCTATTTGGCAGAAACGTGGAGGCTAAGGAAAAGTGTTCAGCTTAAGTTAAGGACAACACAGCGAGCAATGGAAAGAAAACAATAGGCGTAAAGTTAACAGACCGGAAGCGGGCAGAGTGAGTGTGGGAACAAACGCTAGTTAATGAAATCCTAGCCTAAATCAAAAGGAAGAAATGGGCTTGGGCGAAGGCAAGGCGAATGTAAGGCGAAGGCAAGACAACCGCTGGTCCTTAAGAGCAGCGGAGTGGATTCCAAGAGAAGGCAAGCGTAGCGGGGGGCGGCAGAAGGCTTGTTTGGGTGATGAGATTAAGAAGCTTGCGAGGATACGGTGGCCGCAACTGGTAGACAGGGATAACGGGAGAAACATGGGAGGGGCCTTTTCCCTGCAGTGGGCATAGTCCGGCTGATGATGATTATGCCTCCTTCTCTTCCAGGGCGGCGCTGGTCAGTTGCACTTTCCGCTGTTCCAAAGCCGCATTGGGCGGCTTTAGGTGGTATGGTTTTGGGTGCACGTCTGTGTAATACGAAGAAATGTAGAGGTGTCCCCGTGCACACCATCGCCACCGGCCGGGCTGCCAGTGTTATGGACCTTCCGGACATAAACACTTGAGTGCAGTGGGGCCATGCGGGGACCCTGGGGCGTGCCCCGAATTCATTTTACAATAAAGTTTTCTCTCTCTGTGTGTGATACGAAGAAATTTAGAGGTGTCCCCGCACCATGGCCATAGATTCATATAGAGCTTTGGGTGGAGGCAGGGTAGATTTTGGAGGTTAGAGAAGGTAAAAGTGTGGATTCAGCGGAGCATGTACACATCTTGCGAAGAAAGGCGTTGATGAGTAGGCTGGTCGATGAGTCGATTCAGTCGTAAGGTCTCAAGGCGTGTAGAGTAGTGGGTCAAAGAGGGTACACGTCTGGGCTGTGCGTCCCCGCTCGTTTGGTGTAATCACGAGCTAGCACGGTGACGCCGAAAATGCGGAAGACAAGTTTGGGAACTCGGCCATTTGTGAAGGCTCAGCATGCAGCACGCGAGTCTGTGATAATGTAGAAGCTCCCCATTCATTTGTCTTCTGATTTCATGGTGAGTGCGATGGCAATAGTCTCCGCTTCTGCTGAATCTGGGATCTAAAATTATGCATCAAGGTAAGGGTAGAAGGAGGGGTCGACTGCCCCAAAATCATATTTGGTGGGTTCTGGGTAAGAGGCCGCGTCCGCATACACCACCCTCGTACTCTTACAGTACTGTCTGCGGAGGCAGCGAAAGCGAGCATGACGTAGGGTAGCCTGGAGTTCGTTGTGAATATAGCGTTGGAAGGATCAAGATGGTGATGTAAGCGTACTTGCAGAGGGAGGATGCCTGTCAGGGCTAGGGTTCGTGAAGATTGTGGGTCGCCACTACGGGGGAGAAAAACTCTGCCTGCGGTAATAGTAAGGAGGCGAGTTTGTCGAGAGGTGAGGACGGCCGTATGTATCTGTTCGTAAGGGGTGTGGATGCCAAGGGCGAGGAGACGTTTTATAGATGTGCAGATTGGGAGGCCCAGGGCAGACTTGTAGAGAGTGTGCAAGAGAACATTCACCTTGTTTAAGTCTGCAGTAGTGGTAGGGCAGGCCGTATTGGATGCAACTTATAGCAAGGGCTATTACCAGGCGGAGGGTGTCCTCTTCGCACATCCTCGTTCGATGACCGGCAGTCCGTTGTATCATGTGGCCGATGTTGAGGTCAGTGATTCGAAGGGTATTATTGCAAGGGCGTCCGCAGAAATTTTTGCAGGGGGGGGCCCATTGGTTGTTGGCGCCGGAGGGGGGGGGGGTATATTCGTAGCAAAAAAGGCACTATTTGCGGAATAAACTTATTTATTTGTATATAAATAAAAAATAAGTAAAATACACACATGAAAGAAAAAGTACAAACAGCAAACTAAAGCGCGGCTAGGAGAGATACATTGCAGTTTATCAACGAAGAAACCATTAAAACTAATAAAAAATGCAAAAAGATACTATCACTTCGTGGAGAAGTGTGCTCAGTCTTGCTGCATACGGGTTCTCGACTCACCCGGATTGATGACCAGCACAAAGCACAATATGTTCACAAACACGCAACTACAGTCACTCAGTCAGTCTTCCTTGAACAGCAACTGTAGGCGCCTCGGATTTTTCTGGGCGAATTGCGTAATTACACGGGTGATAAATTCATTTCAGTGCTTCATTACACGCTCTCGGTGCACACTCATCATACATACTGATTGGAAAAACGGTTGAACGCGTACGTCGAAAACAAAAGATGACTATATATACAACTAAAACTTATTTACAAGATAAATGCACGCTCGCAGCTTCATACACCTCGCTCCATCTTGCTCGCGCATCCGCACAGTCGGGCAACCGCACACACACTGCTCGCCGCTCGTCGTTTTCTCGTCCGCTGTCTTGGTTGTTCTGATCTTCGTTGACAACCGGCCACTAAAAACACCGAAGCACAAACACAGAGGCGCGCACACGTGCAAGGGCTTACTTGCCGCAATATCCCCGAATGCGCACTCTGGAAGTGAAAGGAACGCCGCGCGACTTCCGAGGGGAAGGGACACTCGCCACTCCGGTCGTAAAATTTGTTTTTGTGTTTTTATGGGGTTCAGAGCCCCAAAACGACTCAGGCTATGAGGGACGGAGTATAGTACAGAGTTCCGGATAATGTCGACCACCTGGGTCTGTTTACCATGCACTGACATCGCACAGTACATGGGCGCTGTTGTGATTTGAGGCCCAGACAGAGGGGAGAGGCGAGCCAGGCGGGCGCTATCGGGCTGCGTTGACCAAAGGCGCTGGTTTTCGGAGAAGACGTAAGGAACGCTGGTGTGGGGCGCCTCTGGAGACTGCGTCGCCGTGAACAAAAGCAGCTAATCCCCTTTGCCGAAGATTCTGAAAGCGGCGCTTCTACCGAACTGCGCTCTCCCGAGGATCGGAGGAGACAGCGAGCGGCGGTGGCGCCGTCTGATCGCCCGCTTGCCCCTGAGCAGTCGGACAAAGCGGGGGTGGACACGGCTGATTTGTCCTTCCCTCCTGAAGGATTCATCGGTGACCGGCGTAACGAAGGCGAAAACAAGATGCCCTGTGCACTGTCTGCCTCCGTGTCGCTATCTCTCTAGAGATCAAAGAAACAGACACCCATCTCAAGACGGCTCGAAACACATGCTCGCTGGTGCCGCTGTATGTCTGCAACAGGTCGCCCTTCAGTAGAGTTAACGATGGCGTGGTTTGAAAACGGCGGAACGACGCGCGCCCGGACGCGGCATTTCGCAGATATGTGACCCAAAGCGTGGAAGCGGGGCTGCTTTTACCCTTTTGGCTGAGCGCACCACCGTCCCTGGCGTGCGGCCATCACTCACGGTTCGAGTGAGTGATTTTCCAGGGGGGTGCAGCCGCCCCCCCTTGCCCCCCCCTCCGGACGCCCATGTATTATTGTATGAGTAAGGCTCCCATCTTGTTGAAACAAGAGGCCAAGGACGCGTATTAATAGGCGTTTAATGATGGAGTGGTTATGGATCTGGAAGTCAATGCGTACTGGTAACGTGTAGTTGTGACCATAGATACGGATGGCAAATTGCATGCCTCTTGAAGTGGCAAAGTCTTCGACTGTATGTACGGCGGATTAAAGAGCGGCCTCTTTGTCGGCCAGGGAACCATGTGTCGACCCGGAAGTAATGACAGCGTAAAGTTTACATCTGATGTGAAGGAATGTGGAAACTTGTTGGGCCAGGTTAGCCATGGCAATGTTTAAAAGGAGTGGGGAGACGGCTGCGCGTAGACCTTTATTGTGTGTGGCGACGGTGGTCAATGTGTGGGTGCTGATGGTGGCCGTGCGGTTCTATAAGAAAGCGGCTTTGTACTGGAAGATGCTTGGGTCACAATTGATAGAGTTAAAGACCTCCAATATGGCATCATAGATATGTTGTCGAATGTGCATCAGACGTTTCCCTCCTTGGGTGATGCCTTCGAGACATGATATTTGAGAAGGTGAAAAACGTTTTGAGCGGAGACGAAAGGTCAAGAAAATTAGCTTAGGTTTAGCTCTGGTTAAACCGGACAAGTTGCGTAAGCAGCGTCGAAAGCGCGCGACTAGGCGCGCGGCAGCGGCGGCGGCGCAGTGACGGCCCTGCCATCGTAAGCAGCGTCGAGAGCGTGCGACTAGGCGCGCGGCAGCGGCGGCGGCGCAGCGACGGTCCTGCCGCCTGGTGGAGCGCGGCTGAAACGGTTGCTATGGCAACGGCTCTCGACGCTGCTTACGATTGCAAGACCGTCGCTGCGCCGCCGCCGTTGCCGCGCGCCTAGTTGACCGCTCTCGGCGCTGTTTACGCAACTTGCCCTGTTTTACCGGAGCTAAACCTCAGCTAATATTTATGCGAAGCATATCAACGTAGGTTTCGGGCCTTCGCGCGACGCCCGGCGGTGGCCACCATTGACCTTGAAGTGAGATCACATCATGGATCACATGATGTGACGTCACGTGATGACGTCACACCGGCTGCAGATGGGGCCTCATATCGCGCCGTCGGACGTCGTCAGGCGGAGGCCTCCACGCTTCGGTTCGCGCCGTCGCGCGCGACGCGGCGGCGGCGCCACCATCGCTGCATCACGTGATATGTGACGTCACGCCAGGGATGAAGAAGGCGCGCGCCCGCCGTCGCGTCAGTCTCTGTGCCCGCAACCGCGCCAGTGTCTTTGCGCCGGGCGTGTATGCGGTCAAGATGCCTCCAAACGCTAAGGACGTTAATAATAAGAATGCAAAACGAAGGCTGCTTCGCATCCACTGGGCTTAACCTTGATAAGCCTCCAACTTTAATTTTTTTGTTTCTGCTCTTATTTTTTATTTCTTTTATTTAATTTATGAAACCCATGCATTCACTAGATGCGCCTTTATTCATGCTGATACCCTGAGCCTTCGTGGCGGAGTGGTAGCGACTCCGCTTCAAATGCCAAAGGCCCTCGTTGGATTCCCATCCTTGACACAGTTTTTTTTATGTAGTGACGCCCAAAAGCTGAAACGGTTGCTATGGCTGCGGCGCTCCATCTATTTGACCTAGTTGAGGCTAAAGGTCAACCGTGGCTACCGCCGAGAGCTACGCGACGGCTCGAAACCTGGCGCAGTATTGCTTACGCAATGAAACCGAGCATGTATGGTGGGAAGAGTTAGCGTTCCTCGATGTAGTTGTGGAGGCGAGTATGTAAAACCCTATCTTAATATAGTTTATCCAGACACGAGGTTAGAGATATGGGTCTGAGAGCCGTGATGGAGAGGGGTTTATGGGGTTTGCGGATTAGCATGAACTCAGCGTGCTTCCATTGATCTGCAAAGTGACCTGAAATTCAAAGTTCATAGTTGATGTAGGTGGTTAGCGCTTACAGGGTTTTCGTGGAGAGGACACCGAAGATAGCTTTGGTAATTTTATCTTTCCCAGGAGCACTGGTACAGGTGGAGGAACGGGCGGCAGCATAGACCACGTCGTAGGTGATGAGGTGTCCAATTCTGGGCTGGGAAGGCCAGAGTAGGTAGTCCGGAGAGATGGTGAGGATTGGGCCCCGAGATAGTGAGTTTGGAGGGCGGCTAGAAGGGCTCGTCATTTCTCTGGGAAGAGTGGGCAGTTGTCTGTAATGTACACTCTCATGTTGTTTTGGTGGCCTCAGGGTGAAGTGGGCTTTATAGAATGGCCAAGCTTTTGGAGGTGCTTGAGTGCCTTTAACCCTAGTGCGCACTAGGACAACACAAGCAGCGGAAGAGATCGCCATAGCTCTAGCCTTGACTGAAGCCAATCGGCAGGGACTGAGTTACTGGATAGCGACGGATTCTCAGGGTGCAGCAAGGGCATACAGAGATGGAAGGATCGGCCGAAAAGCCGCGAGTATCCTCTTCGAACAAAAACAACACAGACATGGATCAAACAACACAAGCATTCAACACACCATCATTTGGGTCCCTGACACTGGGGTTGAGGGAAATCTCATGGCAGACACCGTTGTCCGAGGGTTCACGAACCGGAGGGCGGGTTTGCCGGTCGAACCCTTCAGCACGCCAGAATCTTACGGGGAGGCAATGAAGGCGTTGTTGGGAGCGCGCAAGAAGTACTCGGCTCCGGCGGATATCCTCGACAGAGAGCAGGCCACCACGCTCAGACGGCTGCAAACAGACACCTACCCAAGCAGAGCCATGTATCACAAAATGTGGCCGAACAGATACGCGAAAGAGTGCGTGTGGTGTGGGGGCTACGCCACAACGTACCACGCCACCTGGGGCTGCGAAAAAAGCCCTTTACTACCAAAGGTAAATAGCCCTAGTCTAGAGCAGTGGGAGGCCCTCCTGGCTGACTCCGACCCGAGCACACAGCTTATGCTGGTGACGAGGGCCAAGGCAGCGGCGGAGGCCAACGGGATCCTGGACTAGGGAAGACCGACCACTGAAGCTCCACATCTATCTATCCCCATCCCCCTACTCCCTAACTCTTCCTTTTGAAAAAAAAAATGTTTTCACTACTACTACTTGAGTGCCTTTTATTGTGTCAAAGAAGTGCAGCCAGTTTTGAGCACAGACCTTGGAGGCTTAGTTCGGGGCCTTGGAAAAGATGAGTGCCCAGTGCCCACAGCCTTGTGTTCTTGCAACAGAGTGTGCACAGAGTGTTGTAGACATGTATTGCGCCCAAGACGAGTGTAGCTCAGGGAGATTCCCAGTTGGTGATCCGAATTTCACCGAGTGACTTGTGTACTTCTGGGGTCGGAATATTAGTAGAGAGGATTTAATGGCCGCTTCCGAAGGTTTCCCCAAGATTTGTCCATAGCGGACGCTTGATATAGCTGGTTTGGTTTGGTTTGGTTTATTAGGGTTTAACGTCCCAAAGCGACTCAGGCTATGAGGGACGCCGTAGTGAAAGGCTCCGGAAAATTCGACCACCTGGTGTTCTTTAACGTGCACTGACATCGCACAGTACACGGGCCTCTAGAGTTTCGCCTTCATGGAAACTCAGCCGCCGCAGCCGGGATCGGACCCGCGTATTTCGGGTCAGCAGCCGAGCGCCGTAACCACTGAGTCACCGCAGCGGGGCTCTACATATAGCGTAGTAATGAATAAATTCGTCGTAATATCAAACTTCATAAGATATGGCATGAAATTATCATTTATACAAGCTTCTTCCACTACTATTTGGCACCCTATCGTAAAGACAGCTGGAAACAAAATATCGAGTGGTGGCTAAGTGGTGGCATATACCAGGTGTTTCGGGGCGGACTAAGTAATTTTCAAAAATAGGTTTTTGGGGCAAAAATATGTCGGCGAACACCGTATAAAACCAGTCTTAAGTAGTACACCGGCTAGCTAATTTCAGATCATTAAATTTTTAACTATTACAGCTAGGCAACTGGTTGGAATGAAGAGATTTGTAGCCGGTCGTTAGTAACAGCCATATCTTCAGAATTTCAAAAATGCGATTATCATCGGCGCGGTGGCTCTACAAAATTTGGCTGCATCGTGAAGAAATACATGCGCTTTCAAAATGCATGCGGGCAAAGCAACCTTTCCAGTGCACATAGCTAGTCAAAAACGCGAAATTTTGTCGAGCCATAGCTGCAAGCGTAATACCGTTTTCGAAGTTCTAAAACCTGATTTATCCATTACTAACGACCTGCTACAAATCTCTAATTGCAACTACGTGCCTAAATCTAATAGTCCAAAGGTTATTAAAAATTGGTTAACCAGCTTGCTACTTAAAACGATTCACCGGTTTTATGGTGTCTGCCAACACTGATAATACTACGCTGAAAAGCCACAATTTTACTTTTAAAAACCAATTTTTTTTTAATTACTTAAAGTCTTCTATGAAACACCTGGTATTTTTATGGGATGATCTATCGCCATTTAGAAAAAATAGTGCTTGTTACCTACACAACGACCATCACAGTCTCATTGGGAGGCCGTCCACTAGAGGAGAGAAAAGAAAGAATGCTCGTGCCCAAATTGAAATCGAACGCTTTGGTATTAGTAAAAGAAGACAATTTTTGCAGTCAGAAGCACTTACACTTCTTTGGCAGTGCACATCTCAGGGGCCACTCATTCAAATGATCTCTCGTAATCAATGAAGGCTATATATTGGGGTTTGTTATATTCCACCCATTTCTCTACGACTTGATTGAGAGTGTGAATATGGCGTATCGTCGAATATCTTTTAGGAAAGCGTGCCTGATCATTTGGTTAATTGAAGACTAAGGTTTTCCTGACTCTATAAGCGATTACCTTAGTAAATACCTTGTAAGCAGTAAGCTGATCGGTCTGTAATTTTTCAGTTCCTTGACGTCTCCTTTCTTATGAATTAAGATAATGTTAGCATTCTTCTAAGCTTTTGGCACGCTCGAAGTCACAAGGCATTGCGTGTACAGGGTGGCTAGTTTTTCTAGCCCAATTTCGGCTCCGTTCTTCAACAGATCTGCTGTTACCTGTTCCTCACCAGCTGCTTCTCCCCTTTCAATTGCTCCTAAGTCTTTCTTTACTTCCTCTTTCGTTACTGGGCCGCCGCGGTGGCTCAGTGGTTATGGTGCTCGGCTGCTGACCCGAAAGACGCGGGTTCGATCCCGGCCGCGGCGGCTGAATTTCTTTGGAGGAGAAATTCTAGAGGCCCGAGTACTGTGCGATGTCAGTGCACGTTAAAGATCCCCAGGTGGTCGAAATTTCCGGAGCTCTCCACTACGGCGTCTCTCATAGCCTTAGCCGCTTTGGGACGTTAAACCCCATAAAACAACCATCTTTCGTTACTGGCGAGACTTCCCATTGCTGCGCGCTGCTGTCTCTCTCATTAACGTTCTGATTGCATTGGCTGCTGTATAGATTTTTTTAGAACTCTTCCTCTATCTGTACTACCTTATTCATATTGCTAATTACATTGCCCTATTTATTTTTAACGCGTACATCTCATTTTTACCTATGCCTAGTTTCCTCTTATTCTTTTGTCGGCTACCCTGCGCTTATTTATCACCTTTGTTAGCTCTGCCAGTTCTAGACTGCCTGTAGGGTTGGACGCCTTCATGCTTTGTTGTTTCTTAATCAGATCTTTCGCCTTCTGAGATAGCTTGCCGCTATCCTGTCGAACCATTCTGCCACCTAATTCTACTGCGCACTTCGCAACGACAACTGTGATATTGTCGTTCATTGTTTTAACATAAATATCGCGTCCCTCAGTTAACGACGAATATCTGTCCTGCATCGATACCCTGAATTCCTCTACTTCTCTCTTACCGCTAACTCGTTGTTCCGTTCCCTCTTCAAGTGTAAGATAATTCCAGACCCTACCATTATGTGGTCGCTACAACGGCCTCCACATGCTGCACGATGCCAGGTTAAGCACACAGTATGAAGTCTATTTCATTTTTAGTCTCACCTTTGGGGCTCTTCCACGTCCACTTCCTATTCTCTCGTTTGCGGAAGAAGGTATTCATGATCCATATATTATTTCTCTCTGTAAACTCTACTAATAATTCTCCCTGCTATTCCTAGACCCTATGCCATAGTTGCCTACCGCCGGGTCTCCAGCCTGCTTTTTACCTGCCTTCGCACTGATGTTTCCCATGAGTGCAGTGTACTTTGATTTTAGTTTGTTCATTGCCGATTCGACGTCTTCATAGAAGCCTTCAATGGTCTGGTCATCATAGCTGAATTTAGGCGCATGGGCCTGCTCCACCTTCAGTTTGTACCTCTTATTAAGTTTAATTACGATAGCTGCCACCCTGTCGATAATACTTAAGAACTCCACTATGTTCCAGGAGGCGCTCATCTCCACCTCTACGGCGTCGGTCAGAGCCACTGGAGTCTTGATACTGAAAACTCCACCAGCTTTGTTCCTCCCCCCCCCCCCCCCCCCCATGATGGTTCAGTGGTTAGAGGCTGAGAGTCCTAACCACTAAGGTGGGGTTCCCGTGTTCGACTCCGGCGGCTGCGGCCGCGTTTTGATGGAGGCGAAACGCAAAGGCACCCGTGTGCTGTGCGATGTCAACGCACGTTAGAGAACCCCGGGTGGTCAAAAGTATTCCGGAGACCTCCACTACGGCACCTCTTTCTTCTTTCACTCCCACCTTCCTCCCTTCCCTAACAGCGCGGGTCTTGGACTCCACCTTATGCAAACGAAAATGCCTTGTGCCATGGCGCTCTCTCACCTAAGCTGCCAATGCGTCATAAGATATCATCATATTCAGAATCTGTTTATTTCAGCACTTAGCATTTCTGCATTGAAACAGAGAAAGAAATGTAAATGTAAGGGTATGATGGCGGATGAGACGAATATAACAGTTTATAGGTAGGTAGGTAGGAGTAACCTTATTAAAATGCCGGCAACCGACGGTTTAACGCGTCGTGACATTGGCCAAGCGTCAACCCGTGGTTATGCCCTACTCTGCACTACGCCAGTTCGGCCCGTTTGTTGTGGGTCGTGACGCTTGTGCCTTTCGAGTGCACCCCGGACCTGCTAGACGGCCCATATAACAGTTTATGTGCCCGAAGAAAAAATGCATTATCCTTAGATCTGGACGGTGTTTTTTGAAAAATATTATTAACTTTGTTTCTTTCCGCCAGGAGGAGCAGTAAGCTGTGCCTAGCGGGTCGTACTGACGTGGTTCAGTCGCCAGTTTGTGGTTGGAATTGACGCAGCAACACCATTACCCAATATCGCAAGGTTGCGTGACACAGATGTGGAAAGGAACAGTTTATTTACAAGAAATAAATACACTCCGCCCCCCACAATGAGTGATTCTGAAGAACGCGCAGGCCCAGTGTTGGCTCTGAAACACAAGGTAGACAGCTGCACACCACAGAGAGTTAAAGTGTTTAAAGGGTTCAAGAACTTGCTATACTCTGACTCGGTTTGCCGACAAGCAAAGACATATGCTACAGGTATGTTGGCAACAAGGAATACTGCTATATTTATGAGTTACAGCCGCTTGGAAAGGTAGTATTTGATAGAAATTAGATCCTTTCGGATAAAAACAAAATCTGACAGTTCTTTTAAAACGCACTTCATAATATGCCAAGTGCGCTTAAAGAACATGCTCTGAATTTACTCTAACACTCATTCTAAGCATTAAATAAGCATTCAATAAATAAAAGTAGACCTAGACATTAGATTGTGCGATGCGATGACATGGTAACCGTTGAGACAATTTAGAAGCAATTTTGTTGCATGCGAAAATGTGTATCGTTTAAATGATTAACGCCTCTCCTGTGCGGCGCGATAAGGTTTTAAAATCCATCCAGTTTTGGATATCATCGTGACCTATAAGATATAAGAAATCTGTTGGCCAGGAGTAAATATGTACTTAAAGGCATGCTTGAGTCAATTCTTTTTTGTTTTTGGTTTTGGCCTACTAAATTAAGAAAGCATTTTCAGCGACGACTGCGGTGTAGATATTTCTGTGACACAATAGCTGAAAACTGACACGCATAACATGCAATAAGAACGAACAAAAGAAGCACAGTACAACATATTTCAGGGTACGTTCCATGCGCAACAAGTGAATAAAATCTAACGAGACCTAAATAACAGCAGAAGGGACAGACAGGTAGTTCATCAGAACACGGGGCAAGAAACCGCAGAAACATCCGTCGATATCTAAATTTCGCCTCATGAAGCAGTCCGTCTTGCGAGGACGACTTCGTTCTTCCTTCTGCGTGGCGTCGCTACAGGATCTCGAAGTATGCTTCGGGAGTTCCCTTCGCAATCTTGGTTATAGGTGTTGCCATCTTGACGGGTCACTTCATTCCTGTGACAAGGACACTGCACGAGCCGGAAAAGTAACAGAAGAAAAGAAACGCCGCAAAGAACGAAGAAAAAAAAAGTAATTGGCCGCCGGAGCTGCTTATTTCCCTCTCTGCGCGTTTTTGCATTTACCGCCGTCCAAAGGTATCCAGAACTCGCAGCGCAAACAGTGACCGAGCGGCGTTCGAAGCGTCGAAGTTATGCTGCTCCAAGGACTCCACGAAACCGGCGCAGCGCCCCATTGTGCCGGGGCCGGTCGGCGTCCAGAGCGTTCACAAAGGCGTGGCCGCCACGCCGCTGGCTCGTAAATGCCTAACAGTCCTTTTCCTGTCCCCCGTACACTCGCCTTTGCCCTCTCCCTCTCTCTTTCAATCTCTCTCTGAGCGGCCACGCCGGCCGGCGCCTATGTCAAGGGTGTTCCCACGTTCGGCCGGACACCAGCGCGCCGTTTCGAACGATCCGAGCTCGGACTTAAAGGCCACCCTCGCGCGGGTACAGTATACGCCTCTGCATTTCAATGGCGTTGCGCTAAGCGCGAAGCGGGCGCTTTTGTTGCGCAATTATCTCGTTCTTTTTTTTTTTACTTTAAGGCCAGTCCATGCGAGAAAACCGTGAATCTCTAATGGCCCGACGGTGGTGGTCAATTAAGACGCCCATACAGTACTGACGCTGAAAAGCCTGAGGGGCTGTCAACCCTTCCCATGCACCCCACCCACTCGCAAGCTGTCACATTATAGCAGCCGCCGGCTATGGTGGAGGTTACATATGCGCTTCCGAAACAAGCTTGGCGCACGAACGAAGCGAGGATAAGCTACGCCTGAAATGCAAAGTCACGCGTAGCGGCGATTAATGGTCGATTGTCTTCGCTCCGTAGCCCGGAGGGACGACGTGCCAGTTGGGCATAAATTACTGGCGCATTAAAAAGGCGCCGCGTAGCCAGAAGGAACAGGAAATGGCATGAAATCCGCTCTCCGCTTGATGGCTGCCCTCACGTGATCTATTTCTCGTTTGTTTGTGTTTGTCGGGGACATTCTCACGCAGTATAATCCGCTCAATGCTTGACGTAGGTTCGTTGCTCATGCCAGCGGCTTTCGGTCCTCCGAAGGCCTTGGGAGCTGGTAACAACATTACCATAGCGTCTCTGGCTGTATCTCTGGCCATCGAAATAGATTCGGGTAGGGGTTATTGGGAAAGAACTGAATGCCTACGCCTCGGGCTACGGATCTCCGATATACGATTGAGATTGCAATCTGTCCGTAAATTACTTCGAACGTAACGTTCAGAACAAGCGCCGCAACAGTTTTCACACGCTTCACCATAGGAAGCCTGTTAGCATTGTTTACACCTCCTAACGCACTGCTGATAGCTTGATTATTCAAAGTAGGGGCGTGAATAATTTCAAGCTCCTACATCCGGGAGCTCTCTGGAGCGACCGCCATTCCATGTGTTAAAGAATGCGTGTACGTTACAGACAGGAAACCTGATGAGTCGTACACACCGGCGAAAATGAATTCGTGCTCCCACATGGTATAATACACGGAGCTCTGTGAATGCTGGACACAGATGGGAGACGATTCATTCGCAACATGCATAAAAACTCCTTCACAAACCTAACGACGATTGTGTTGCAGGATTTCCTCTTGGAAGCTGCCAATGTTTCCGTGAAGCTGTTGTCTATATTGGTTGGACAATGTATCTCTATAAAAGCAGGCAGCGCTGCACTAAAAGGTCAGATATCTCTTAAGTAAAGTTATCTTTCGTCTGGGAGCGACAGTGTACAGGCCCTTTCAATGCAACCTGTTCACTGCCGGTCTTGAAGGTGTCCCCTTGAATCTTCGTGATAGTTTGCACCTCATGGTGTGTACTTTTCTGCATGACCTCTGGCGAACCGATGGACCATACCGTTATTTACTTCTCTTTTTGCTCGTTTAGGTAAACAACTGTCATTCTTGGTGTACTAATCCGTAAGCAATGGATTTTAACGAGTGCGCATTGTTCGCCGAAGTGGTTTTGCTCTTAAACACCGACATGTCGGCTGACCAGTGCGTCCGCATCCAAACTAAGGCAACTGCGGGCGGTCTTTTAACAGAAAGCGGGTAATGTTTTGTGGGGCTTCTAAACACGACGTCGATCCGTGTAGGCCGCCGTCCGGTCGCCAAGTGACGAGAACCGCTCTCTGTGGAATGTGTTTCTCTGTCGCCTTTGCACTTCCTTTTCCTTGAAAGTTCAGTCTTGCGCGCACGCTTGGTGGCCGTGTTCCGGGGTATACGCTTCCTCTCCTTTGTGGTGTCTGTGAAAGTGGAGGGTGTCCTGGTCCTGTGTGTTCTGCGCCCCTAAAACTGTCGGTAACTGAAAAGAAACAAGACCACACGTAAGACAGACTCAAGCTCTTGCTCTTTCACTCTCTTCCACTTTATTTCACGTGGAGCGGCTAAAACATAACAATAAATGTGAATACTTCGTTGTACACCATTCCAGAAAGTATCGAAGTCAAATGTCGAAAATATGGGAACAAAACAGAAATTTTGGAGCACGCCAATTCGCCTGTAAGTCAAATGATATATCAGTTGGCGCAGTCATTAGTGTCAGGACTTGTTTTATATAGACAGCACTAAGTATGTTACTTTTCAGCCAATAGCAGATTGAGAGGTAAGGGCAGGGTGGGTATGTCGAAAGAAAAGCTGTAAAAGGGTTAGGACAAGGAAGTATTCAGGTAAATAGTTGGTCATAATCAGGTATAATTCTAAGCAAAACACAAGAAGCCTTTGCGCTCAGGCACGCATGAAGCAATCATAAGTTCGTTTGCATAACTGAACGCATCAGCTGTCTTGTCAGTTTCTTCCATATATTTTAAGAGCATGCATTGAGATAAGATTGTCATGGTGAGCAGAAGGGTTAGTTCGTGCGTGGAATAGGAAAGTAAGTTAACTTTGCAGTGAAGTATATCTGTAATGCGCTATACTTCTTGACGCAATGTTATATATACAAGAATGCGGGTTACCATATTGTTCACGAGAGATTATTATATTCTCTTGTAGGTATTAGAGATAGCTACCTGTAGTCTTTTCTGGTAGTGCAAAGAAGTTGGTAAATGGTACACTACAACTAGCGGCACAATCAGCCAATAAGGTTACATCTGCTTCAGATTAAAATGCAACTTTGGCTTAGAGGTCATGTCAAGCTCTTTCCATACTTCGACATAACTATGCTATCCAGCAAACCCGTCGTGTCCCTTATGAAAAAGCCATGCTGAAGAAATAAACAGTCGAGGTAGAGAAGGAAGTTATGTTTCTAATGCCTAAAAAATAGCCCGTTGGTCTTCTCCATCGTGACGTCAGAAATACCTGCATGTGAACTGTCAGCCGCGCACTACTTCGTAATTGTACAGCTAAGTGTGGTGACTATGTCTGACTGTTGTATGGCTGGAGATTTTTCCTCTCCTTAAAATCATCCCGCCTTCTTTTGGCATCAGCATGCCGCCACTGCAAATGGCCTTGTTTTGGAAACGTTTTAGGATGCCCTGACTAAACCATGTCTATAGAAAAGACTAATAAAAGACATTTGTCAGATGTGAGAGCCTGCTAACGCATGCTTATTAACAGATTTGGTCTTTCGTGCGCTGGTTCTAGTACAGCTCAAGAATGAGAAGACTCCTTAAAGACACGGATGTGTTGCAGCTTCTGACGTCACGACCATTCGCCTACTCTCTTGTGATATGATACTGTACAAAAACCCAGCTTTGGCAGGTCAAACTAGAAAAGGTCGTAGTCGATAGAAACGTTTCAAGCATGAGGGTTGCACTATCGCACTGGCTGTGTGCAGTACTAGTTGTGACCTTCAATGGCGTGACTTTGGCAAGCACAGCCGTACCACACGTTCGTCTTATTCACGTGCCGGAACCGTGTTTTGCCTTACGTGCCTCAAACACTAGAGAGGAAAAAAAAAACAAATAAGCGAGTGAGCAGCAAAGTCCCCGTAGGCGATGGATCTGAATGCCGGGGGTGATGAGAAGCTATAGCACGGCACGGGCGCTGAGGCCGTTTCTGGACGCCCTTCATGGAGCAGGTCGGCGATGACTCTAGCCCGTGCCGATGTTGTACGACAGGAGTGAGTGGTCAAACAAAGGCAGCGCCTTTTCCTCAACTTGCCCTTGCTGCGCTGCCCCTTGACCCGCAGGCTGGTAGACCTGCCCTTGCTGCGCTGCACCTTGAGGCCGGTAGACCTGCCCTTGCTGCGCTGCAACTTGAGGCTGGTAGACCTGCCCTTGCTGCGCTGCCCCTTGAGGCTGGTAGACCTGTTGGGGTGGAAGACCCGCAAACCCGCCGGCCGGAGAGGACGCGCTCTCAGCCTGCTTCTTCTTCTTCAAGTAAGGTTCTTCGTACTTCTTGGGATCGTAGAGGCCGTGGTCGTACAGGTCCGGGTTGTAGCTGCCATCCTCAATGTCCTCGTCGTCCTTCTTTAGGGTCTGCGTCGCTGGCGCTGGCTGGGGGTAGAATCCAGCTCTCTGAATAGGGTACGTGGGAATTTGGGGCGCCGCCGCCGGTCTAGGGGAGAAGGAAGGGGCTTGCTGCACGGGAGGCCTGAAGGAGTTGTAAAGTGGCACTTGTCCGCCGGCCTGAGCGGAGAAGCTAGGAGCCTTCAGTTGGGCCGCTTGCTGAAGAAAGACGGGTGGCCTCTGCACGGCTGGAGCGGCGGAAGGGGGAGGTCCGTAAGGAGAAAAGCCCGGTCGCAGCGTTGGAGCTCCAGCGGTAGCAGGTGCACCGGCAGGAGAATACTGCTGCTGGGGCGCTGGCCGTGGCACGAACTGTTTGAGGAAGTCGGCGAAGTTTGGTTTCGTGGCGGCCCTCTGGGCCTCCTGGGCGAACAGGTTGGCTATGCTGACCTTGGGCTGCGCTTGCTGCTGTTGCAAGTACTGGGCGGGGACGAACTGCTTCGCAGGGGCTGCAGAAGTAGGAGCGACGGCGAACGGCGCTCCTGGTCTGGCAGCTGCAGCGGGTGGGTAAGTGCCGGGCCTGATGAGAGGCAGAGGGTAGCCTTGCTGCTGCGCGAACGTTGGATAGCTTGGCTGCTGAGACGTTGCGGCCGGGAGTTGAAGACCCGCGAAAGGCCTTGCAGGTTGTTGTGGTGCAGGCTTGCTTGCGAATTGTGGCACGTACGGGGCCGCCCGCGCTTGAACTGAGGGTGGCGCGTAAGGTGCATAGCCAAATACTGGGGGCTGCCTGGCTGTCGATGGAGGACCTTGAAAAGAGGGGGCAGGTTGGCTTGTAGCTGCTGGTCTTTGCTCGGCCAGATGTTTGAAGAAGGTTGGGAAGGCGAGGTTTTCAGGGACGTTTGGCACGAGCGATAGCACAGGAACCTGCGAAGGACCGGATGCCTGGGAAGGAGGAGCCGGCCTGAACTGTGGGTACGCTGGCGGCTTGAACTGGGGACCTGCGTTTGCGGGGGCCTCTGAGTAGCTGGGCGGCCTGTACTGAGGAGGTGGGCCTGCGGGTGGGCCCGAGTTGCTGGACGGCTTGTACTGGGCAGCTGGACTAGCGGTGGCGGGAGCCGGTGCCGGTGCAGGAGCAGGGGCTGAAGGCGCCGGAGCCGATGGGGATGCCGACACCGTTTGCTGGATGTGCTCCGGAATGGTGTCTTTGGGTGCGCCTTCTTGGTAGATGTCTCCCTCCGCCTTGAAGCCATCCTTGCCAGCAGTGTACTTGATGATCCTCTGGCGGCCAGACGCGTCGATGAAACCGTAGGAGCCCTTCACCGTGCCGTCAGGAAGCCTGGTCTCTTCGCGGAAACTGCCGGTCTTGTCCGAGCCCTTGCCGGTGTCGTAGCCGAACTTGTAGTCGCCCTGGAGCTTGGCCCCGATGCTGACATAGTGCAGTGGCGCTGCCTGGAACGTGGCCAGCTTCACTTCTTCGGCTTTTTCCTTTTCAGATGTCTGCGCTGCGGCCTGAGCCTGGGGTTGCTGCTGCGGTTGGTGGGGCTGTGGCTGCGGCTGCGGCTGGGGCCGGGGCTGATACTGCGGCTGATACTGCGGCTGAGGTGCTGCTCTCGGAACGTAGCTCTGCAAAGCACAAGAAGCAAAACATAGTTAAACCCTTATCGACTCGGTAATATTTCTGCAATCTCAGCAATCGTGCCCGACTTGTCACTGTAGTCGGAGCTGGGCGTCAAAATGAAAAACTTTATCGGCGGTAATAATGGTATTTGCCGAGCACAAGAAAAACACGTTAAAATAAATCAAACATGCGTTAGGCAAATGGTTGATGGGCATTAGGTGGCATTGAGGGCCATCAGTAAAAAGTTCAGTGATTAAGAGCGCTAACTAGAATTATCGCAACGGGAAACACATATGCGAAAGTGCTTTAAAGAGAGATTTTGGCAGATGACACACATTCCCTGATAGATGTATTCTACATTCTGTTAAAAAAGAAACATCCTTGCAGAATGATAGCGCTAACTCTGGGGTAAAAATGAAACTAGCAATGTGAAACAGGCAGAGGCGTACAGATAGGAAAATTTAAAAATTGGAAAATATTGGTTAGAAAATGTTTTATTCACATATGTACACATTCCAAGGTTGTCGGATACAATTACATTTACAAGTAAACACGAAGCTAAGCATTCAAGGTGAGCCAAGCTGTTTTTAGCATTGCCTGGAAAGGATGCCAAACTATTGCCTTAAAAATGCCTCAGCCTTACAACTGATGCATCTTGCCTCAGCCCCGTTAATGTGGCTTGGTTACAGGGCGTGACCCACGACTATTGCGACTGCATGCCAGCAAACAAAGGCTTTGAGAGTTTTCCAAAATGCTATTTCGCTTCAAATACGCGGAGCACACCTTCTTCCAAAAAAGCTCTTAACCATCGCCATAATGCGCAGTTTAAACATCGAATGGCGCTTCGTGGTGGCGTACAGTAATGCTCTGCCGGAAAACCGCCTCAATGTTCCTGCAAGTGGAATAGACTCAGAGCTAATTCAACCCCAGGCGAGGCCCATTGTTTTTCCTTCGGAGGTCTTACTTTAAAATGACGAGACAATATGGGACGTCCTTATTTTATTATGTGGTGCATGCTGCTAAGAAGCAGATGATTTCATTATTACATTTGCTGTTTTGTTACTATGCAAACTATTATTATATGTTTCTGCTATGTAAGCTGTGCTGTCTTGTGCTGTCTCTTATTTATATTTTTTTTTTCAATAGGCGCATGAATCGAATTAGTCTGCGAGATAGGGATCCAGATTGTGGACTTAGTGTTTCGATTCATTTTGGCTGTGGTTCAGTGGTTTATTTATTTATTGATTGATTTCATTTCATTTATTTTACCCTCAAGGCTTTCGCATTACAGATGGCGTGGAGCAGCGAAAAAAACAAAAACAAAACAATACATAGATCAAACAGAGCGCTACATATATGAACAATGTTGAATAATGCTAGACGAAAACATTGAGAACAAAAGTACATAAGTAAATAAAAGGATTACAAAAAGATTGATTGATTGATTGATCAATTGACTGACTGACTGACTGATTGATTGCGTGATTGATTGATTGATTGATTGATTGATTGATTGATTGATTTATTGATTGATTGGTTGATTGATCGATCGATCAATCGATCGATCGATCTTCCATCACGGTAGCCATACCACCAGAAACCTTCGTACGCCTTGAATAATAAAATAAGCTAGTAAAGAAGCAGAATAGTAACGTCGTTTATAAACAGTGAATGAATATAGACAGCATAATCATCGCATGTACTCACAACACCAGCCGAGGCGGAAGGCGGCGGTCCCTGTGGCTGGAACCCCTGGGAGACGTAGCCCGACCTGGGCTGGGTGGGCGGGATCACCTGCTGGGGCACGAACCCCTGGGGCAGGTAGCCCCTCTGGGCGAGAGGGGCACCTCCCCCCTGGGGCGCTCCTCCCCCGGCGATGGCCGACCCGTAGGGCTGGAATCCCTTGTAGCCTCCGTTCAGGGGCGGTGGACCTCGCAGGTACTGCTGCTGGCCGGCGCATAGCGTGGCCGACACAGCCAGCAGCCATGATGCCACGAACTGCGCAACAAAGAAGAGGGGGAAAAATGATTCCCGATGATGAAAATGCCTTCTGTTTGTTACGCGCTGTTTATTTGTTCGAAATACCCCGCGAGACCTTAGACGAGAGTGTTACATAAGGGAGTAAAAAATGTGAAAAGCGAGAATGTTAGGTAACGATGAAAATGCCGTAAAAAGCAATTAGTGTGACAAAAAAAAACAAGAAATGAAGCTAGAAAACACGAAAGGTGAACAATATATATGAAGTAGAAAGACGACAACATACAGGAATGTAAGTAAGCCCAGAAACACAGCCTAACTTGAGACAAACAGTTCCATGCAATCCTCAACCACCACGATGGCTCAGTGGTTGTAGTGCTCGGCTGCTGTCCCTACAGACGCGGTCGAATTTCGAAGGAGATGAAATCCTAGAGGCCCATGTACTCTGCGATGTCAGTGCACGTTAAAGAATCCCAGGTGGTCTAAATTTCTGGAGCCCATAACTACGGCGTCTCTAGTAGCCTGAGTCGCTTTGGGACGTCAAATCCCCATAAACCCATGAACCCAATCTTCCTAAGGGCCGCAATTAGTTATCATTATCACTGAGGAGCCAAACATTCATAGAACATTTGCCAATTGTGGTCCATTGGCCATTTGTGACCGTGGTGGTAGATTCTATTGCTTCGTCGCGAATCGTACTTTGACATTTGTATACTGGCGGTAGCTTCGACTGGTCGTCGTCAATCATCTTTTTTTCTTAACTTTCATTTGGAGGACTTGCCATATGACATAATATGCGGCTGTCAATATACTGTAGCATGTCGTGGAGGCTATTTTCGTCCAGAAACCAAAGAAGGCTCTTGCTGTTACCGTTGTCCGCCAGTCATACGGAGAAGTGCTCTTCCTCTAATTAAGAACCTAAATCGTCTGCCGCCTATGAACGCAGCCATATACAGATACACTACGGTCCACTTATTTTACAGCATTTAATAGTTTTTTTGCAATGACTATCACATTAAAACAGGTGCCCCGACTGAGCCATGCTCGGGGTGCTATGATTGCAGCGTTTTTGTCGTGTTTTCCATCTTCTTTTCGAAGTTTTAAAATGGGTTGTCCCGATGCTTCTGAACAGGAAGAACGCAGATAGCGGTACAGCGGAGTGCCGACTACGATGTATTGTACAAGGTGCACAAACGAGTAACAGAGGTCAGGCTTTCGCCCTCACGGCCTGACTCGTGAGCGCGCCGCTGCCTCCGGGCTGGCCGCGGCACACTCACGGCCGCACTCGAGAGGAGAGAGCGGGAGTTGCGCGCTACTTTGGGTTGCTGCCTTCAGCACCAGGTGGAGCCAGCTGCTTCGCGACACTGCTTTGCCGCTTCGCGTTTGATAGTGGTGTTTTTTATGTGTGTGTCTATCCAGCCAGGGCACCTTTGGTAGGCGCCCGCCCGTTACAAAGGGAAGGCTACATCATCATCATCATCATCATCATAATCATCACTAAAAACGGCACGCACGCCGTTGTGTTGCTGCAGCGGCTCTTGTTTGCTTTGTGTAGCGGAAAGGTCTTCTTGATACGTTAGGCGTTTGTGGAGACCAAATCGAGAAATCAGTCATTTTTGAGATCACTCCGGAGACCGATCGGCGCATTATTTTTGTCCCTGTTCGGGGCGGTAGCGCTGGCTAAAACCCGTTATGATCCTCACCTGGAGCGCTACCGTACAATTATCTTTAAAGATGCACTACTGCAACAATAGCCTGTATTTCCGGAATGGACTTTAATCTACGTTCTTTGCCTCCAGTAACTCCTGGAAAGAGAAGCAAAAAATAATGACACACTATTTTTATTGCTTTCACCTTGCTACTATCGTTAAATATATATCAACATGACGTTCCAAAGCTTTCTTTCCTTCTATCGAGTATTGCCTTTGTGCAGATGATTTCATATCTACCACTCCGTACACGCCACGTGGTGTGCGCATGGTCAGGGATTGGATGCATTTTTCACTTTTTTCCGGAAACACAAAGTGTTACCCAGCATCCCGTTCTCATAGCCGAGTGACCTTAAAAATTTCACCGTCAGCAACAATCTGCTTGGCCCCAGAAAAAAAAAGTTAGCTCTTTTTGCTGCTTTATTAAATACATTAGATCTAATTATCATTCATCTACGTCAAGACAAAGACGGCATAGCTGTTTATTTCCTCCAACCCTATTTTAAACCGCTATTGGTGACTGCCGGTGAAGGCTTCGTAGATGATGATCGATACTACGTATTCTGGTGCAGTTTAATGATAATTATTACTTTTATTTATACGTGTGCTCAACAGTTTGCCATCGTAAACATCTTTTACCTCTTCATTTCTCCGCACTCGTGCATTGTGGAGGAGTTGGAAGTATGTCTTTGCCCAACGGAGTTGCGTTATGAGGCGTAGCTAGCTTTCAAACCGAAAGAAGATGGCTGCAAGATAGATGCGGATCGCTCATGCGGTCGACACAAAGCGCTGCACCAAGCGTATAACTGAAAGGATTAAACAAACCAATAGACAAATTATCAAAAAAAGAACAAATGGAGGACAACCGGGAGAGTGAAGAGTACTAAATCGATTGTAAGCAATAGGAGAGATATGAGCACCAAAGTTAACTTTGATATTGAAAACGGCAGTCGCAAATATCCAAAAATAAAAAAGCAACCCTAAAAAAAAAACAAGAGGATACTTAATTACATTGTGCATTGGCATTAGAAGCTGTTGACGCCTTTAAATTGAGTTCTGTGTCATTCTTTCATGGCTGTGTTTGCGGACCCTTACACGTCTGTCTGTGCACATTTTCCCGATGGCGCCTAGAGGGCGCAATCAAGGGCGCAATCAAGATACATCGACATGTTCAGTTGTCACTTCCGATCTGGTGATGTCATTTCCGGTCCTGGAAACTATGTCACCAACGACGCATTTCTTTCCCAGTTATGCTTCGAACGCCATTACATTAAAACTTTTTCGGACACCTGCGAGGCACAACAAACCATCAAGAGCCACGCATGTAGTGCGACCAGGCTTACGAAAGCTCACGTTGCAAGCGCTAAAACAAAAGCGTTTGTTTGTGGGGGATGCCGATGGTTTTGCCCCAATCTGTGCTGCTCTTTTAGTTGCCCTTTCGGAAGCGTATTGCCTCAATTCAATTAAATTCTTGAATTCTTTATTACTATCATTTCTTCAATACAATACATAGCACCACTGTCTGGATCCTTAGCCAAAGGCTAGTTATGGATCCATGCAATGAAAGCAAAGAGATTATTGAGGACAAATGCCTTCTACTGCGTGTCAAAATATTACACATATGAATGGTGTAAAGATACAAAGCGTACAACCAAGTTGGTTCAAATTACAGAAATACAGAAGGGCTAATGACAAAAAAAAAACAGAAGAATGCGCAAGGGCTGATGACAATAAATAAAGATATGAGAGCAAGAGCAGCATTCTTGATACAAAATAAACGCAGGCACATGCTTCCGAATACTGAGAGCGGCATCCATCGTCTTGAAATGTACTTTCTCATTCTTGGCAGCATAACTTCCTACGCAGTTATGCTCAAAGCGTAACGCATTTGCTTTCAACTCCCTTAACCGTTCGTATCCGTCAGTCCGCCTTTCGATGCGATAACTTCGAGTCTGTCCTTCCAAAGATATAACTGCACGCAACGCTGACCTGAAAAAACAAACCTGCTTTCTTTTCTCGTTCTCTGTTTCTCGCCGCAGTGTGGCTATTCGCGTATGTCGTCTATTCCCCTTATTATTTTCTTCGTTCCGCGCCCTACCCAACGTTGGACAGGTCAGCGCAGACGTATCCATCCTGCAGCTAACTTGAACTGGAGGTTTCGTTACGGCAAACACTGACGCTACTGCAGTCAAGGGCAGAAAAGGGCGGCCCACATAAACTGACCACGAGAAGAAAAAAAGCGGGACTCGAAAACAGGTTGTTCTGCAGTTAGTTTTACTGTTCTTCGAAGGGTCACACAAGGTGTACTTCTCATTCGGCATTTTTATCAGCGAAGTTCTCTCCACGTCTTCTTTCATTACATCGCTTTTCTCTTTCTCTCTTATCAGCGAAGGGGAAGGTTGTACGCCGTGTGGGCCGAACAAAACATGAAGTTCAAGCCGGATTTAGCTAAACCTGCTTCGGTGACGCGGCTTTCATTTTTTTTTATTATTGCACGGAAGGTCGCGCTGAACGCGATGATAGCGATCACGGCGGACTGGACAAGGCCGCGCGGGCGTGCCTTAAGCTTTAACGATCCCGGGCGTCCGCAATTAAAACCAGCCGGTTATTGAGGTGCAGTCGACGGTCTGTGTCGGAAATAGACGCTACTGTATATACGATGACTTATTTACGCAGCAGTCGGTACATGACAAATCAAAGATTAATTTCTCACAAAATTTGCTGTCGCCCATTGCAAATATGGTGAACAGCTTGTTCGCCAAAATTTTAGATCTATTACGGCAGCATGCAGTTGTAGCGAGTAATACGAAAACTTCGCCTTCATATCAGCCAAACACGGGTCGAGCATAAGACAGAATAGTAGACATTTTATCACCAATTCGACGATAAGCAAGCAATAGATCACCCGTCTTTGTTAACAGCAGCAACATGCCTTTTTCCGGCCTAAAGAAAGTATTCAGAAGGCGAAACGCGCCGCATTTGTAAAAGTATTTTTTGTTTAGTGTTCTGCGAAGCATGGAAAATGCAGCATTTGTAGAAGCTCTTTTAAAATAGAACAAGCTCTTAACGTTCTATCACGAACGTGCGCGAAGTCTATCACGAGCACACTGTAATAATGTGTGGGATTTAAATAAACGAAGCACAAGGTTCTTTGGTCGAACTTTATCAGTGCCCTCATTTGTAACGAAGGTCATAAGAATTCTGTACACATGATTTCATCGCAATCTTGCGAAAGGCACTACACAGTCCTCAATACGGGGCTACAAGGTGTTCCGGAAACTAGCAGTTAAATTGCCTGGACCTTAAGACCAGAACATATGAAACACGTTTCGTAAGAGCCCCTTGAATAAGGATGATTTGACAGGGCGCAATGAGACGTCGAAAAGAGACGAGAGACGTGAACGCACACACCAAGCCACTCTTGGAGAAGCCACCCTAGTCCACCTATATTTCTGGTACATCGTACCCTTTACGTCTCCCCTTCCAGACGCATGCTCCATCGTCACCCTCTTGGCTGCGTTGCTATGTCGGGCACGGTCGCCTCTTTACTGCATTCGAACTGAAAGCGCTTCGTGCGTATGCTTGTCTCACATCTGTGCCCCACGACATTTTCGGCTTCATTCCTCTCATGCCAACAGTTGAAGAAACCAGCGCGGCCTTATAAACCTTCTTTTCGGAGCACTTTAAGAATAAACAAAAATAAAGGCATTTGCTGCTAAAGGGGAAAAATTTTAGAGCACTAGATCGTCTTAGAAAACTAGAACAATCTGTAAAAAAAAAAAATTATCAAGATTTCTTGTCTTCGTTCACTCATATTTTGGCACAGTTCATTTGGTCACTATCGCCTCAAGAGGTCTTAACCTGCAGCTCATGCCGCAGGCAAGAGCGAAAGCTGCCTGTTCCCTTGTCACTTCTTTCTCAGCGCAGCTGGTCATAAAGGTTTTGCAACGACGATAGATTATGTGCCTCCTTTAAAGTGCAGTACAGTAGGGTTTCTGGGTGCCACCAGGTTTCACCGTGTAGTGTAAAAAACACGAATGTTGTGGCCAATGTGAAACACCAAAGTAGCCCACTGCTCTCATAAAGCACGAGCGTGGTATTCTACCTTCACTGAGTAAAGCGACAAAAAAAAAAAAAAGTCATGGGGTGAGTTAGTTAAAGATGACTGCGCAAAAGAAAAAAACAAAAGAAAGGAACGTCTACATGTTGGGGACATCCCGACCATGGGCGCGGCTGAGAGCATTTGCCCTTGAGTCCTTCAGAAAGAAGGAAATAGAAAAGAGATTCCTGTTTGCGGCGCCTGTCTGCATTCCCGCGTCTCCGGTTTTTCTTGGCTTTCTTTTTCCCCCGCTTTGTACAGCTCCACCTCCACCCCGCGTGCTCATTTCTCTCTCTCTTTTTTCTTTGCCTCCCGATTGCATTTTCTTCCCTCATCACTCCTCGTTGTTTTCCTTTTGAATTCCCTCTTCTTATTCAGTCCGGCTCTTGGAGACGTCAGCGTTGCACAGGGGGTAAACAGGTAGTCCGAGTCGAACTCACCGCTCAGGCACGTGCGTAATATCACGTCGTGCATCAGCGAACGCGAGGGCACACTCTTATCAACGCTAGGGCGTGGGCGCATGCCAAGAGCAGGTATCGGAAAGCGAGTTCTAGAAGGCGCCGGTACGTCCAACGGTCGCGCCTTCTTTTCCGCTCTCAATATGCGCGAGTCGGTTACGAAGTTACTAATGTCCAGAGGGGAGAAAAACCCTTGTGAAAATCCCTCTGCTGATACCGGGTCATTCATGTAAAAACGCGCTGTCCCGTGAAGTGGCACACATGTGGGGAAGAGTAGCGGATTCTCGTGGAAATTGGAGGCGAAATGCTAGAGGCCTCAGTACTGTGCGATGCTATAGTGCACGTCAAAGAACCTCAAACGGTCGATATTATTCGGAGCCCTTCACTACGGCGTCCCTCATAGCTTGAGTCGCTTTGGGACATTAAACCCAATAATGCAAAAGCCATTCTTATGGAAATAAAACTAATAGTGTTTATGACTGGCATGCGAATTCGAGGAAGAACGTCCTCGAGAGTAAACGTTTTTTACGACTATATGCGTGTCCGGACATCAGAGATGTCCCGCGTTATCTCTTCCGATCGTACAGTCTTATTTTTTAAATAGAACTGCGGGATGGTGATCACGTGGCCATGTCATCCTCTTGTTCAAAAACGCTAACAAAGCTTCGTAGCAATGTTGCATGCCCAAGTAAAGGCGGTCATACTATTTTTTTTTTGTACCTAGCAAACGCAGGCGAAGTTGATGTGCTCTATACGACCTGTAAAATGTGAACACGGCTTCTACACTCTAAACACCAATACACCTATAAGGGAGTAAAAAGGAAATGAGCTGCCTTCCAACGGACTATCTTTTATAAAAGGGACTAGAGGACAGCGTACACTCTTTTGACCCCTTTCTTTTCAGAGTGTATGACGACGACACTCCGTGCGGCTTCCAGGCGCGTGCATAACAAGTTCAGCACTTCATCTTCGCGTAACTGTTGGCTAAGCGAGGCCATTTGTTGAACAAAGAGCAACGTGGCATAGCTAACTTAACACGTTCACTTCGTCGTGGGCCATTGGTAGGTCACTTCCTGCATCTCTGCCTTACAGCACAAAAACGGAGGGGGCGCTAAGAAGCCGTGGGACAGGTCAGATTTTTGAAAGAACCTGCAGAAGACATACATTTAGGTTGCTGTTACCGTCTGTTTTTGGTTCCAAAAATTCAGGGGGCACTTTGACTGTCTAAAGTGGGTAGAGGCGGAAGCGTTTTCCGCACCATCTTCGCTGTTTCTGTGGCACTGGTGGCGTCACATGTAATTGAATACTAATTACTAAGTGATGACAAATCACTAATTAATGGTTATTACTGATTAATGCCTGAATGCTAATTAACTGCAAGCTTCGCCTTTAGGAGTGGAACGCGACAGCGCGTTGTAGCGCTGCCAGGGAGACCACCGAACGCCACCACCCGTTCGGCGCGATGCCTTGCGCTTTGAACGCAACGCTTTTTGAGAAAAGGAAATGTCGCAGTAATTCTCTGTCATCTCGGTGGACACCTGAACCGCACCGTAGAGGAAGGGAGGAAGTGGGAGTGAAAGAAGATAGATAAAGAGGAGCCGTAATGAAGAAAATGAAAATTGTATTTGAGGAAAGGAAATTACGCAGTAACTGTGTCACAAAATTCAGGGGGGGCACTTTTTTGACCTAAAGTGTGGTCACTGATGTGTGGTTAAGATGTTAAGCTCCGCCCCTAAGAGTGGAACGCGAGAGCGTCTTGCAACGCTCCCAAGGAGTCCATAGAACGCCATCGCCAATTCGGTTCTACGCCTCGCTCGCCGGTAAATTGGTTTTTGAGGAAAGGAAATGTATCTGTCTCTCATTTGTCGGTGGACACCTAAACCTCGCCGGAAGGGGATGGAGGAGGATGAGAGTGAGTGAAGACACCGTATTCACTAGACGCGCCTTTGTTCATTCCAAACCATCGAGCTAGCACGGCGGAGTGGATAGCATGCTCGTCTCTCACGCCGAAGACCGGGGTTCGATTCCTGAGCTCGACCAATTTCTTAATCGGCTTTATTTATTTATATGGCCTGACTAGTAAAGCTAATTAGACTAATTGGGTAATTAAGCAATTAACTAAGCTCAGTCCCACTTACTTGGAGCATCACTATAGGATCCCTTCAATTGGTTGCATGGTTACTAGCCGAAGTACAATTGGCCCCGTTTGAAATTCGCGCACTGTGACGTCACGACCGTTTCCACCAATTGAAAAGCGTGACATTTTCTGTCGACAACTGCTGCTTACAACGATGAGACATTAAAGGCTTCCGCCTTAATAAGTCGATTTCTCCGGAGGCTCACTGGCAGGTATCGCCGCACCCAGTAAAATCTCAAGGTGGCCCACCGCTAGGCGAAGGCACACAGGGATAAGGGCCTGAAAAATCGCTGCCGCACTGAACGTGTTAAAACATTTTGAAATGCGCTATTCTGTTTCATTTTTACTCTTCCCGCGCCTTCGTCCCTGAAAAATGTCGCACCGTTCACTTTCGTCGGGACCTGCTTGTCAGCACGGAGGGCGACATAAGTAGAATAAAAGCGGAAAGAGTCGCTAAATTACGCTACGCGACGTTCCTTAAACGAGACTCAAGTGGCGACATGGAAATCAACGTGGCCTCAAGTAGCCCTCATGGCACCACTGTAGATAGCCCAGCTGTACACCTTTCTGTCGTGCAGACCAGTGTCTTAAAGCACCTGGTCTTCGTACAGTTCCGTAACAGGTGCGGGAAGATCGTACCTCCCATTCAACTATCTAGCGCCGGGTGCACGCAGCAGTCCAGCGAGCAATATGACGACGTCCAGGAAGCGCTTTTTGGAAATGTCCGCACACTGACCGTCGTTTCAATTAGAAAGCGAGCTTAATTGAGGAAAGCCGGTGCTATCCTTCCACACTCCTGCGCACACGCGTGTTGTGATATAGCATGCTGCGAAAGGAGAACGCATGCTCGAGGCAGTCGCGTGACAGCGCTCGCGGCTGATCGATTCGGGTGCGCGGGCGGAAGCGGGCACGCGAAGTGCCTTCACGGCGAGCCCCCATTCTCTGCGTGCGGTGTAGTGCACTTTGATGCGATCCAAATAAGAAGGATAAGAAAGGTGGTGAACGAAGGATGGGGGAGAGAAAGAAGTAGAAAGAGGTGTTGATTGAGACAATCCGTGCTTGAGCGTACCCTACTCCAATTTTGGCTCTTATAGCCCGGCGCATGATAGCCTTGTGTCTGGTGGCGGCAGCGTTAGGCTTAGAGGGTGCGGGAACGTTTGCTCTAGCAAAGAGCGGGAGAAAGAACTCATTAACGAAAAACGGAGACGTTCTAGAAAAACAAGTACAGGGTTTAGCTTTATGGAAATGAGACTGATAAAGACGAATAGTCAGTTTAAAATGTAGCCTCGCAACCGTGATGCTGAAAATGCGTAGAAAGTGCCTGTAGTAGAATTATTATGCTGGCCAAATAGTAGCAAAGATTTGATAGGCACACACACACGCGTGCCCGCGCGCAAAGAGGCACATACGCACATAAAACATGCGACACACCTGGTTTTAAGGGAATATTTGGTACGCCATAATTTTACATTACTAAATCAATCATGAGAGAAGCCAACAGCCACAGAAACCAAGGGACACGAGGGATTTTTAATTAATTTATTTATTTTGTGCTGTTGTTCGATGAAGACTATTACTTAATATGTTAACGCTTAAAGCTAATTGATTAGAAAAGCAGAAGAAAAAACAACCACATGCCGCCGGTGGGATCCGAACCCACGACCTCCGAATTACGCGTCCGGTGCAACAACAGCACAAACCAGTCGAACAACAGCACGAAATAAATAAATTAATTAAAAATCCCTCGTGTCCCTTGGTTTCTGTGGCTGTTGGCTTCTCTCATATTTATAACGAGCCCCTCCTCCCCCTCTCTTATTTGCTTAAATCAATCATGATACATTATATCACAATCATTACCTTGACAATTATTTTTAAAAATGTACATGCATGCACTACCGGTTATTACTGCTGTGCATTATGGGAGGGTGGTTTCGACTCAGTCTGCGCACTGGCTACATTTAGCAGGAGGCCAAATACAGACATATCCGCGTTCTCCAATTTCGCTGAGGAACCACATGAGGTTGAAATTATGGCAAAGCCCCTCCCCCCCCCCCCCCTTTACCCCCCGTTTTGCTTTCCTCCATCGTGTGCTTTGGTGTGTATAAATTTTCAGTCCTCCAAACCATTATCGCATTAGTAAGGAACTTTCCGTAAGGCCATTGGAGGTCCCTAATTCGGGCGAATGGCTCTGAAGTTATCTATTTTGTCTAAAGTCCCTTACACTTCAAATCAATAAATCACAAAGATAATGCGGACTCGCCTCGTCGTTACGTAGTCTGAATGCGACTCGCACTCCCCTGCGACAGTCGTGGCAAGCATTAGCATTAGCACAGTGCCTCCAGATTTGCACTACAGTTGGCTAACATGTGACTGACAGCTACGAATCCGGGCATACTTCTTTATTTAACGTGGACGTTACTTGACTACCCAAACTAGATCAAGAATTTACGCGCAGTTATCTATAATAGCACAGTGCGGATATTCTTCATTTGCCAGTTGCGCGTTTTATTATATTTTTTTAGTAGCGCTACCCAATTTTTCAAGCTGCACTTGTCGAAGGAGCAACAGCAGAACACCTCTTGACGACGAAGTTCGTATGAGCAACGCTGGCAACAAGGAATAAACGTCGCTTGTAACATAGGAATAAAAAATATAGCAAGGATTACGTAAAGGCGAACCACATTGCCCCCGGCAGAGTATCTACGAGGATGTGTGATGGCGATGGTGATGGTGATGAGGATCACATGCAAGCATCCATGCCTGACATGCATGCCTGTGCATCTTCGTTCACTGCGTAGTGTCGAGAATCTCCCCCCAATTACTGCTTCGCACTGCCTTATTAGAAATAATTTCGTGTCTTAGATATTAGAAAACGAAAGGTGAACATCGTTAGCTTCCCGTCATTTCGCAAGTGCATTCAAAAGCGACCTGCTGTGTGCACGTGCCTGAACGTGTTTGAAGACAAACTGCACATTTTTCTTTCACAGGTCTCCCGGCAAACGTACAAATGATTCCCAATATACACATGACACGACTCGATATTATTCTTACTAGCCTGCACGGGGAATCTTTGCGCTGATGCTTACCTGTAAAGACCGCTGGAGAGGCCGATATGTAGTGCTTGAAAATACGCTGAGGCGCCAGAATTTTAATAGTCAGTCTATAAGATATTAGTTCAAATTTAGGTCTGTCAATAGGCAGCCTATAGACTTAACCCATGACTGGCTATGAACTGGTTAAAATTTTCTAAGGATGCCGATCTTAGAATCTATTGGCTCATTCTGTCTCAACCTTTTGTGATTATCACTGTGCGAAATTGAGCCCCTGGCAGGAAACGCAGACAGCGGAAACATACGCCTGCCTCTCAGGGTATTTCAATAACTTTCGAATAACCCCCTCCCAGTTTTACCTGTAAATGTTCTCGGGGACACTGCAGTCCTATTTTAACTTGGCCGATTACCAACTCGTCAATTTCCGCGCACGAACCGAGCCTTCGCTTACAGAGCACAGACGCGTTGCGTACTTTCGAAATGCAACACACAAAGAAGGGCCGGTATTGAACTGCATACGCGGAGCAGTGGAGGGTGTCTGCCGGCACGGCAGCTTATTTTTAGCTTCCGCTCGGCGTACGAAATCGAACGGCGTGCCATCGGTACGGAACGTAATATCGGCGTAATGCACCGTGGCACTGCTTATACGTATGATTTAGCGAAACGCGCAGGCTGCCCAAAAAGCACACGATAAAGGCACACAGGCTCAGCCTGAACGCTCGGCTAACTGGGCCGGGCCAATCATACGGAGCGCCGTACTTCGAAATCGACCGGCGAACTCCGAAGCGGCAAAAGAGAATCACGCACGCAGGAGCCGTTGAGAATGGGAGCTGTTAGCGGAACTGGTTGCACGCTAAGCGAAAATTACATGGTGTTATTCGTTTTATGCTCTGTTACAGCATTGTGGCAGACGCAGGGAAAGTGATCCGGTAAATATGTAGGAGCCTTGTTGGGATAGCGGCCTGAATACCTCGTTATGGCGGCGGTAATGTTTTTGTCCTGGCTATAGTCGGTACTTTGCGACAGGTGATGAGCGCCAGATATAGTGGACTAAGTTTGTGAGTCCAGTTTATTTATATAAGGGAAACCCTCGAGATGGAGTAGATTTCTGTTAAGGAGTCATTACTAACTGGCGTCCACATGAGTTAGCATATTGCCACAAAGGCAAGCTTTGTAACCATATACGGCTATGCTCATGTAGACGCTAGTGAGTAATGACTTCCTGAATGAGCTTATCCAAGAAGGCACCGGAAAGTTTTGAGAAAAGAACGTCCGGAGAGGACCCCGGAAAATTATTTCGTCACTTAATCGGTGCTGTCAGTAGTGCGGGCGAAGTACATGCGTGCACCGGCAGTTTGACCTTCTCGTTATTTTATGTTTTTTGTTTTTGCCGTAATCGGTCGCACACGGGTCTCCAACAAAGCCGCCATGGGCATGGGTGGGGAGCAACAAAAAGTCGGCACTTGTAGCGGAATAATTGGCCTTGGTAAACACACTTTCAAATGCCTATTACGACTTTCTACGAGTGCGGTACCCACTAGCATGGCCACCTGTGCGGAGACAACGTCAGCGCATAAACACTTCGAGGCTCATGAGTGTTACCGCGAACGACTTCGCTACCGAACCGCTATAAAAGGCTGTGCTCAACAGAGCATGTTAGTGTGTGCTGAACCTGCAAATGAGCACTTGTCGCTCAGTACACAATGCTCAGGTCTCTCTAGATGCGTATGCGTAGCCCTCGTAAGGAATTCCGAAACAGTGTTCATATCAGTGCAGTCGACAGAGCACTTAGCACTCGCATGCGGAATAAAACGTAGAACACGAGCAGAATGTACCTTTTAAACATATCTGAGAAATATCTGTATACACGTGTACGGCTCAGCAGAACAATCACCGCATGCATCTGGTGGGCGCTTTTAGAGTTGTGAATGAGTTTGGGCAAATTTTGTCAGAGGCGTGCTGATGCTTGCGGGCCTGAGCCACGCATTCCACTACGGGTAAATGAAGCTGTCTGTGCTCTGCATTGCTCTGCTTTGCTTAACAAAGAATAAACAGACATGAATATACCAAGCGATTTTATTTTAAACCTATATAAACTTTTATTTTGAAAACCATGAGAGATTCATCGGTGTGGTCTGTGCACGTTGAATGTACCGCTAGGCAGACATTATGTACGTCACAGAGTTAAATTAAAATACGATTAGTTTCTGAACTTCACTGGCCTTAATTTTTTCTGAACTTCACTGGTTTTAATTTTTTGCTTTAGGCCGCAAGGTTACAATGCGAAATTGTAGGGCGTAAACATCCAAACAGAGTCTAGTTTTGAATATTTTTGAATCTGTACTGTGGTTCCAAATATCGAGTGTCGCAAATACGCTCGAGAAGGTTCGCTAAGTTGGCTTTCCCGCGTTGCACATTGGTAAAATGGTGCCATTACAATTTCTAATGCCACAAATACAGACGCAGTTTGTGCTTGTTATGACATAGCAGTTGACGTGATTTCAACACCGACACGATGTGCAGCGACGCCATGTTATAAATATGCAATGCGGAAAAGCCAACTCAACAAGCTTTAAAAACCGTACTTTTGAAGCTGGATAGCTGTAACCAAAATCCTGATCCAGAGATCTCAAAAACTGGGTTCGCTTTAGATGTTCACGATGTTCAATTTCGCAATATAACCTTGGGCCCCAGAGCCAAAAATTAAAAAGTTGATTAGTTAAGGTGAGTTAACCAGACGTCTTTTAATTAAACTCTGTCACGTATCCATAATGTCCGCGCTGCTGTATAATTAACATGCACACATCGCACCGATATATCACTCAAGATTTTTAAACTTAAAATCCGTAAGCGACACGGAAAACAACCGCCGGTCTAAAGGATGTATGTATGAAAGGCGCGGCAATAAGTGAAACAGACGAAATCATAGAGGAATGCTACTTTTTCATGGTTGCGTTGATTAGAGCGGAAGCCAATTAATTAATTATATAACAATTTTTGACGGGAGATCAAATTTAAAGCAAGTATACAAAAAAGACAACCATTCACTGCTAGTTAGAGACCAAAATACGACATCCGCATGTCGCGCGCAGTGCTCTACTTCCCGGGCGCGACCATCTAGCCTTCTACTTTTAAGGTGTGTGTGTTACATGTAGGCCAACCTTGAGGGTGTTCACTAGCGCCACACCCGGCCATAGCGGCAGAAGTGGCACGTGATGTCATATCGCAAGTACCAAGTAGACCGCGATCGAACGAAGAAGGTGGCGGCTGGGCGAGAACCTCCTCACGCTACCGATACGTCATCAATACAGCCAAAACCGAGGCTCTCAGTTCTGGAAATACGCATAGAATAATAGAAGGAGCATATATAGAATATATACCGCCAGTATAATACTCGTCACCACATCAGGAAGGAGTCGCAGTGACAGGCCCCACCCTTGCGTGTTGCCTCACCTGCGCGCACCTGCACCAGTTGTCGGGTACTCGCCAAGGCCCGAAGCGGGTTTCGGGGCCGGCGCTGCTCGCGGGCGCTCGTTAATTAAATCCGACTCCGTTTCCTCGGCCAGCGCCGGCGGGCCGTCCGAAAGGCGCGCGAAATTATTTCGCCCCGGAACTAAGTGATGTAGGGCAGGCGCCTTGGCGTAGTGGCGACGAGGTGTGGAACGGATGGAAACGGAGATGGACCATGGCGTGCCTAACGAAATGGAAGTAACCTGGGAGATAGGGGGCAGCACAGGTGGTGATATATGAACGCGGGTGCTGATATTAATTCGACACCTGAGGTCTCATTTCGAAAGGATTTACGCAAATTTCAAATGTGAAAGCGTGGATAATGCTGGAGCTTCCGTACCCTTTTGCAGTACTTTGTTGATTGCTGCGTGAAGAAAATACGTAAAAAAAAGCTCAACATGCCTTTTTATTGGGCAAGTGTGTAAAAGTTACTCGTATGGAAGTTAAGCTGCTGAGGTGTTTTTGTCTTCGGTTTTATTCCTTTCTCAGCATCCCATCTTCCAAATAGGTACCAGAAAACTATACTCGACAAGGGTATAGCACCACTGGGTGGAAAGGTATGCGTCCGTTTAATGGCGCCTGCTTGTGGTTCCCGCACTCTAACGACAAATACGCCTATATGGGAATAAAAAGAGAGGAAGGTGTCCACTAGCATACTTTTTTTTATAAAAGGGAGTGCATTAGTGGACAATTTACTCCCCTTTTAGTTCTCTCTCTTTACAGTGTGACAGGCCAGCCGGCTTCAACCACTCATTACCTGTAAGTGTGAAGGACTATCAGGCGCTTCACTACATTTTACGAAGCATGGGCCGGAATTACACCTCTCTTCGTTATCCCAGTGTATCGATCCGGTGCTCGTCTTCTTGTTGATTCGAGCTCCGTGCGATTGCAGGGAAGTTAATGACAGCTGTACGCCATCATACTGTGTTTGATTCAATTTGCTTCTTTTAATAAGTTCAGTGAGTAACTCCAGGTCAAAAAACAGAACAGAAAATTTTCTGTCGTCCCGACAGATTTTTCCAATGCTTTGACCGAGAACTTGTAGTAAAAAAAAAAATTGCAGTAACAACACGGTTTTGTGTGCTTGCTACCAAGCAGTACTACAGAACTGCATTGTATGGAAAAAGATAGCAGAAATAACTACAGTACTAAAGAAAAGTACTGCAAAACAACAGACATATCTGTCGTTGCGACAAAACTAGAAAACATTTTGTTGTATTTCTGGCATGGTTCTGTCGTTTTTCTCGGCAGAGTTGCTTCTTGGTGAAAGGCGTGGCAAATCCGATTTGCAAGTATACCCAATTCTGTTCCAGTCATCGACTGAATGATACAGTAGATACGGAAGAGGTATTGCAGCGCTCGAGAACGAAATCCCCACGATGTGTTCCGGAAATCCACTGGAAGAATTCGTTCCCGGTTGTTCATGGTTTCCACAGAAGAATAATAATAATATTCTGCTCTCTCGTCAGCTGTGCAAAAAATTTAAAAATGTTGAGCTCTTGCATCTACATACGCTTCTCACTAATTTTTCACAGCACGTGTCCTTGTCGTGTTGAATTACACGTACTAGATCCGTGTCAGAAAAGAGTAAGTTGTAAAACTCTCTGCCAAACAAAGTAAACGTTTGTGCATGTCTGAAAAGCACTGTTGTTGTTTCTACAGCCTGGCGCAGCACATCTGGGTCTTGTCGTTGATATAACGGCCTAGCTGCACGGTTAAAGAAAACAAAAACTAAAGAAAAGCAGCACCGACGCGTATAGGGACGTGTTCAGCCCGAAAGCACATTGTCGTTGTATGCAGGTCATGTATCCCACGCAACAGCACTCCTCCCCTCGGTTTGCATTAGACTCGTCGGAACCCGTTGTAGCTTCCCTTGTGTCTTCTAGCGAAGAAAGAAAAGTTTGATGGCTTGGCTTGGCTAAGCAATCAGGGCTAGTCGTGTCTACGCGGCTAGCACGGTACACTGGAAAGTGATAAATATAAACAAAACAAAAACAAAATATTTCGGCCGGTCTCTGCGGCTCGTAAGGAACAGGTGGGCGCGTTGGAGGCGAATATACGAGCGAAATGTGTAAACACTGAGCGGCAGAAGACAAGAGTGCAGATGTAAATGGATTAGGAGATAGAACTGGGCACACAAGCGCTTCCTGGCGAGTAGTCGAGAACGCTTATCAGAAAATGCGAAGATACCCACCGCGGAAGGTCTGTCTAATTAAGCGTGACACTACCTCCATCATCGTCGTCTGTCACGCTTGGAGCTGAAAGATAGCACTATACTCCACCCATTGTAGGCCTCGCGGTTTTATGCTAACCTCACTCGTTTACGTTCAAGTTCCCTACCATCTGCTCCCTCGGCAGCAGCTGGTCGGTACCGCAAGACCGCAAGTGGTACTACGATCAGGCCGTCATTGACTGGAGGTCGAACACAAATTGCACTGACGTTTCGGGTGATCCTGTCAGGTTCCTAAAGATGCTGGCCTTCCACGACTCTGGCGACTTGGCTGCGGCTGTGACCGCTGAAGCTGGCTGCTGGCGTCAAGTCGTCGCGCGGCCGCCGGTCACGGGCTCCTCAATCTACATCGATCGCCTCTTTGGCGACCCCCGGCCAACAAAGGGCCCTTCCCACCATCCGTCATATGAGCGTCGCTCTCTGGTAAGCCGCGCAGCCTATACACACCGCTGAGCTGAAGCGGAAGGCCTTTCTTCCGGCGTGCCGCGCCCGCGCGGATGGCATGTGCGGGTCAAGTGTCGTCGTCTTCTTTGGACAACGTGGACAGGCTGGACAGGCTGGATGGTGGGATAGGAAAGTGACAGTTTCTGGCAGCTTCTCGATACCAGAAGCTACGTTGAGGACCTCGTTAAGGCTACAGCTTTTGCGTGTTGCCTAAGCCTCCATTTAACGTGCCCCGCCCCTGAGGGAGCCTTCTCACGTGTTACACCGTGAGCATGTTTTTTTTTTTTTTGTACTAGACGTGCTGCTCACGCTAAGACAGATGTCTACGAGAGCTGCTTTATGAGTTAGTCAATTGAACTTCGCGCAAAGCCAGCGCTCAAGGATATATATGCTTGCAAGGCCAGCACTGATGACGGCACAAGAACTTTGTTGGATGGTTCATATTTAGACCTGCAAAACAGAGTGTACAGGAGGTGTGCGGCTAATATGGGATCGCACTGGGAGCTGCGCGAGCCGCGTCAGGATGAAAACGGCGAGAGTTGCAGCTAACGCATCAACGGAAGAAATCAGCTTAGGAGCTCTTAAATTGCTGCGTCGCCTTAACGCAGAAGCTATGCCAGTATTCGGCTACGTTAGCCTTACAAATCAGTTTGCGTGCTCTATATTACACCAACATATGAGAGCTGAAAAAGCTATGAAGCGGAATCTAAAACAATTAAACCACGACCTTATAACTGTCAGAGATGTATAGTTTCTCCTCCGGGAGGGAAAAGACTTCTCACTCTGATAAAATCGCATTGCGTACGGCTATTCTTCAACGCGTGCGTCTAGCTTCAATTTTCTTCGTTTCGAGTGGAACAACTGATAACGTGCCTCAGTATCACCTTTCGCTTTCACGACATACGAGTACATGGCCTGTATTATATTATACCTGAGATCCACAGACTTCACGTTCCCGCGCCTTTCATGTCGTCGCCAGCCGACGACATTTTCACGGACGTCCAGAGAACTTAATGTATAAAATTGAATGCAGTGGCACTGTTTATGGTACTGTTCTGTCCTTCAAATGTAGTGTTTTTTTTTCTCTCGCGGAAGTCTGCGCATACACAGGCTTCAATTGATAAACACGATCCTCACCATGCCTCTTATTCCTGACGTCACGCATATCGCTTCGCATGCTCCACGCATGTTGCGCAGCCGACATTGAGAACGAGCACGTGACTAATTGACGTTAAATCTACAGCGTAAATGCGTTGGTGACGGTACACAAGGGAATAAGCGCAAAAAAAGTGGTAGGCTTCTAACGTACTTCAACCAAGTCGACAAGTCAAAGCATGTGTTCCGCCTGGTTGGCTCATGGTTTTGTTTTTCTGGTTCGTCGGCACATCAGACGACGACATTAGGATTCAGGTTAAGCTCTGATCGAGGTTAAGCTGATCTGATCTGTTCGCGCTGCAAATGGAAGTTTATGAAGATGACGATTTGCAATGCACAGCGCGAAAATGTGTTGCAGTTTAACACGAGGCCTGAGCGGCTGCGGCGATAGCATATATTGCTCTCGTGCAGTGGCCAGCGAAGCTGATCTGTCCGCGCTGCCACGGGTTCCAAACCCAATAGCGGCAATATCTATTTTATTTCTACACCCTCAAGGCCAGGGATGCCGCAAGTTTCTTGGTTGGGTTCCTTATAAAAATGGTCTATAGACTGTCTATAGACTTCTTATTGACTCTATTGACTTCCTAAGATATTGCTTTTTGTCTGTTCATAGTCTATAGACAAAAGTCTACTAAAAGTGTATGGCCATAAATCTATAGATTTTCTATAGACTGTCTATGGCATTTGTATTGCCTATAGACTGTTCTCTAGGATTTGTCTATAGACACACAATACACTTCATAGACAGAAGTGTATAGACACTCTATAGACAGTCTAAAACTTTTTTTGGTAAGGGTTGACCCCGTGAAGTAGCTCTTTCGGACTAAAACATAGCGAGAAGGGCATTATACTAAATGCCTCGACGGGCACTCTCTATGGTCGGAAAACGCGGCTCGCTGAACGGATAAAAGCGCTTAAAAAGCCGCTTTACTGCGTCGGAGACGAGGCAAGTGCTGAGACCTGCAAACGGCCGTTGAGTCCTTGCACGCAAGGGCAAAACAATTCAGACCAGCTTAAAGGCCTTCAGCAGCTTTCGGGAAAACTAAGCTGCCTTAACGACACTCGTTCTGTTAGCCGCTTGCTCCATAACCTTCTAACTCCGACGCCCGCCGTTACGCTTGATTGCAATAGTGGCCATAGCGATGTTCCCAACGGAGGAGATTGTGTCTGTTGCACAAACGTGATCCGGAATAAACCGTGCTCAATGAAAGGCGCGCCTGGCCAGCGTTTAAGCTTTCGCTTACAAAAGCCGACAATGGCCTGCGTTTCATTATGTATGGCCCGTTCACGTTTGGAACAATGACTTTCGTTTATTACCGGCTCGTTTTTCGAGCGCCGAAGCGGCGGCGCTTCATGGTACCATGCTTCCTAATTACCATACGAACCAAGAAATAGCGCAAGATTGCTTTGCAATACTCTCTATTCCCAGCATATGAAGGAGAATGGAAATCTTTCACAATGTAGCAATGCTCGTGCATTCTTTGTGAGGCAAAACGGAACGCAATGACGGAATGCGAGGAACGAAAGGGGAAACCCGGAACCTCTCGAGGAATTTCTCGGCGCCTTTCTTATAAGCGGAGCTCGAAAACAATGCGCCATCCTTGAAGCATCTCGCAACCGCTCGCTTGCTTCACTCTGTCTAAACCTCGATTGATGGACTCATTGACACCCGCTTACAATGGCTGCATGGACAGCTGTCAGTGACACCATGTACCACGACTCGCGGTGGATGTGCGCTTCGCCTCCATATACGCTGATCGTGCAGTGTAGAAGCACACGCAAAAGAAAGCATTGCGCCAGAGACGAAGAACGGAGCTTATGATGAAAGACGAGCTCAAGCGTTCTGCCGAAGTGAGCGAAGTGACCGATTGATTGTCTCAGGACTGTTACGCAAGAGCCGTGGTTCTGTTTCGTGCTTGTGGCCGTTCAGTGTGCCGCTCTTACTGTTATACCATATCAGTTTCTCTACCCCTAGAAAGAAAGAAAGGATATGCAGAATACGCTGCAAAAAATTATGCTGTTCACAAACCATGTTCCGGTGGTACTACACCAATGGCTCTTACATATTTGCGAATATTCCCAGTCTTGTTTCCTGTAGTAGCCTTTGTATTATGTTCATTTTTCCGGGCTTACTTACTGTGCTTGCTACATGCCAAGTTATGCAAACGTTTCCCCTGCTCTGGAATGGACCGGCGCCAAAAGCTACCGTCCCCAAAGCTTGCCATAAAGATTCGCAGCTGCGCAATTTCCAAAAGGAAATTGTTTTTTCCGAAAAAATTTTCTGCCACTTTACTTCCTAGATCAACGTTGTACTATGGCCTGTTGCAAAACTACGCGCTTAAGTACCATGCATTTGGGCGGAGAACGTCCGCATGAAATTTTCATAGCGAAAAAAATTCGGCTTTCTTCATCTGATGTAGTGTAAATGTGAATGAAGTGCAGCGCAATTTTTTTGCGCCAGGTAAAACCTCCTACTATGAGGCCATCCCTGATTCCAAGGCTGACTCGTTATTTCTGCGAGCAAGTACCGGTGACCGAGCCGCGCAAATGCCTGCAGGTTATCAGAGCATGCTGAGCAGACAACGAGCATTATTAGCCGCAATCTATTCACTCCTCACCAACTCTCTCCATCGTTTCGTTGCCGAGCCTGCCGAGGATTTTTTTTTTTTTTTTTTGCAGCAAAGTAAATATATTACCCTTTCTCTTCTCACCTTAGACTCACGCCACGTCGCTCCAAAGTCAACTCAGTGCTTTCTTTCCAGATTGTCAAAAGCAGAGCTCTGCTTTTCGGCCCGAAAACCAAGTTTCAGTAGCACACAGAAAAGTTCATACTTTAACTACATTGACGCAACTACAAGTTCTTTTTTTTTTTCAGCACTGGACTTTCGCAAGAGCGCATTGTTGTTGCCGCTCTGGAATTTGTGCCCACTCAAACCTCGCTCCAGAAACGAAGCCGTGTGACGTCAACGGGTAAACAATAACAGGGTCCACGGGCTCTCATTTCGCCTCACTCGCCGTCTGTCTGGACGCGGGCGAGTCCATTGTTCCGCCAGCGGCTGTACATTCAGCCCTATTCGATGCCACGCTTGGACGACGCGTACAGCTGTCTGCGTTCGAAAGTGAAACGACCGAGAAAAGCGCGATGGAGTGTGAAATGCATGAAACTAAAAATAAAGAACCTGAGTTCCGAAAAGGAGCGTATATCCTCGATACGAAGCCCGGGAGCTAAATTGCAGGAAACGGGCACATTCACTCGCGTACGATTGATTTCCTTAGCGCACGCTCCGCAATGCCTCGCCGCTTTAAACGGCGCTTTTGAACTGTCGAGGTCTATATGCCGCCGCTGCTGGTGGTGATCAGATAAAATAATCCTCTACGAGACTTCCGGAACCTTAATCCGCGATATATTTTTCCTGATTGTTTTGTATAGCATTCAATAATCCTGCCTTGGTGCGTGACATTAGTTAAGCGCATGCCCCGACGAAACAAAACAGCTATGACCCGAATGCTGAGCAGCGTCTAGTGTTCCTCGTTTGTAGCATCTTGCGGAGCCGTCTTCCGCGTGATGTCAAAAGTCTCGCGCGCCTCGTTCATTCGCCAATAGTGCATCCAATTTCCGCATCCTGTGGAGACGGAACACTTTGAACAGCTTTCAAAGCGCATCGAATGTGCATAACTGTGTATTTCAAGAGCTTTCTTAATCGAACACATTTATTCAGCGCAGGTCTGCTCGGAGCATCAAGGGTGCGTTCCGGGTTCAGGAGTCGTTGTACCGATAGCTGACTCTCGGCGACGGATTGCTTGTTATCGTAAAAAGGGAAAACGTTGCAACTTTTCTTGTGCCTCTGAGGGGCTTCTCTTCATTATAATTATTCTATCCAACCTCTGATTCAGCTACCTTTTCCTCATTCTCCCACTTTGTTGCATTTAACAGGAGACTAACTCGAGCCAGCGTGTCATGGGCCGAGTGTTTAAACGGTCCTTTAAACTAAGGACGGCTAGTACGGGCGTTGGCTTGCCACTTCCTCAGTCATGGCTTTCGGGCGCACGATAGCCAAACTTCTGGCCAATCACAAAACATTGTTAAGCGTGGCATGCTTCGATCGCTGGGTGTTTGATACCCTGCCGCCAGTTGGAGGCTCCACTTCAGAGGCAACAAGTGGCGAGACAGATTATAGCCATGCGAACGAATTCTTGAACGCCAGAAACTTGCGAAGACTAAGTTTTCGCTGAGGAAACATTTTGTTATTCCGTAAAAAAATCAAACTTCCCAGCTGAAGGTATGCTGACCAAAATGAAGAATATTTTTTTTTTTTGCTCTTTTTCAGGTTCGAAGGCATCCTTCCCAGCTCCCTTAGTGTAGAAAACATGAAGGGCAACATAACGGCTTGTGTTAGGACAAAAGAGCGGATTACTGGGACGAATTTTTCTCTATGAAGTTTATGTAAAGGCTGTAAAGCTTTCCTTTTTAGCCACATGACTGCGCTTGGGTGGATGCCAATGAGCAATTACTCCCTTATCAAAAGGGAATGAAAACCTAGGAGGGCATGGCAAAGATGGCGTGTTTGGTTTAGGGAATATCCGGGGATATATTGTTACTATACTGCTGGCGTAAAGAGGGTCTAATAAGAGATTGATGGGAGAGGCTTTTATCCTGTGTTGGGGTGATGATAGACATAACGTCGATGACAATGGCTACTAGTTGTGACGCTTTTTAGCCGAAGTAAGAAGACAGAAGGTCGCAGCAAAGTGAAAATCAGGAACAAAACGACATTTCACCAGAAGAAGGATCAGAGAAAGTGGAGTTTATAAAGCTCAGAAAATTCGAAGAGAACTGTGAACGTGTAACGTGAGCATAAACCGCAGATGTGCCCGTTCGAGCGAAACACATTCCTTTGTCAGCGTACAGCATTCGAAAGGAAAACGCGTCGCGCCAATTCTCAGCTGCTGACGTAAAGGGCCGATCACTCGCATACGGCGCCGACCCCATCCAAGCGTACCGCATCGTTCCGCCTGTAACTAACGGCGGCTGCTCTCGCCCGAACCGCCTGTGTACGAGCAGCACCAACACACTACGTTCGCGGTCCGGAACAAAGGCACCGGAACGCAGTGCTCCAGATCTTTTTCCAACGCGGCGCTTATCGTTTTCTCAGTCGCCGGAATCCGCGCAAAAGATCGGGCCACGCGCACCCAGCTTTTGTGGGCGCCTGCCGTCGTCACCATTGTGTTCGCGCTCACGAAGGCGGGTTGAGAGGGAGAGAGGGAAAAGGAAAATAAAAAATAAAAACAAAAACGCGAATCGTGAACGGCCAGAAGCCACGGCTTTGTGTTCGGAAAGCACGAGCGTGGGTCTCCTTCACACACGCACACACTTCGCACACTTTTCGCGCCGCTGCGTTGATTTGTTCGCGTGCGCCAGTTCTGAACTGCTTCGCGTGCCGCGGTGGGTGTCAGTTCCCTCTCCCACGGTGCTGTCGGGACGAGCGCCGCCTGGCTGGCTAGGTAAGCGCGATTTGCCCTGCCTGTGTATGCATCAAGGGCGAGGACGTCGCGGCCTATTCATGCGCGGGGACGTATACTACCATACCTCGCGCTTGCGTTGGGATCGCGTCTTGTTCCGCCGCATTGTTTTGATGGGGCAGGGCTCTGTTTCTCGGGGCGCTGGACGGCCGCTTCGATTGAGCCGTTCTCTTGGAAGGAACGGAAACTAGCTCGCGGAGTTGCGTCCATTGTTGGGGCTTTTGCGAGAACAAAGCAGCAGAGGTTCCGATCAAGGCTGGGGCTGGGATATTCTCGTTGTATGGCGGTAATCTAGGGGATTATTCTAGGCGTTGCCAGGCAGGGTGGGGTGCTCTATAGAAAGCGGATTGAGAAGGCCGGCAACGGCTTATTTTGTATCCGTGCCAACGATAAAGAATACGGAACGTGGACTTCGAAAGTGACGGCCTGACGTCGTTAAAATATACTTCTTTCGCAGAGAGCAGAGATTTTTTTTTTTGCAATGTCTGTTGGATGGAGGTCGTTATTGTGGGATTCGAGCTTGTGTGAAGTCCTTCTTGAAAACTAAGGGCTCGCATAGTCGTCCAGTATGGTCGTGACCGAAAGCATAGTTGTATCTTATTCGACTTTATATACTTCAAGGAATATAAACTACTAAGACAAAGAGTCAAAAACGGAACAAAAATTGAAAGATGCTGCACCGATTTGAAGACACCACTTTGTGCTTGCAGATTTGAGTAGGCACACCCCAAAAAACGATGATGAAGAGAAGAAAAGGCTTTGTAAAGTGTACAGTACAATCATACGGGATGAGTACCATGTCTTGGAAGGACTAATGTACTCGGTCCTCAAGGAGGGATGCAATATGGAGCGCGACGAGCTTTTCCTGTCGCAAATAAATCGCGTCTTACTGACATATATACTACAGTTCCGCGCGCACAGGAAAACAGAAGGAGCAATATTGAGATAGGTGGTTATACTTATCGCCCAACACCTATTATACCAGGCCTGGCGCAAGGCTAGTCCAGTTCTGGGCACTTGCAATAAAGTGTCATGCAATCCGTTTCTCAGCCACTGGTCAGCGAAAAGGCGCCATAAGCTATATAGCAGCGCTTCAATGACGTTGCCACACGTCTCGGAAAATTCCACTCGGACAGTCGTTCTTCCGTAGGCATCGTTTAGTACGCCATGTCCCGACGATATAACGCCGCTAACACGCGTTCGTCATCATCGTCGCAGTAGTTCGCGAACGCTGTAATGCATCGGCGAAAATGAAGGTCGCTCTTTTGTAATCTCCGCGCTCGGTCCTTCCATCCTCGCTTTAAGCCTCATCGTCTTCTCGTTTTTCTTTTCCTTTCTTCTTCTCTCTTTCTTTCTCAATAAACGCGAGTGCAATTCACGCACGCTCGCACACATCTAGCACGCCCGGCAACGTCAGCTCCTTCCGTGTCCATTGCTTTTACGCAAGACCATCTCGGCCACCCCGACGCATAACCGGGCCGCCCGCCGTTCAAGAGTCGAGATCTCTACAGTTCAGAGTGGGACGCGCCTATCTCAGTTGTCCCTCAGTCCCCTCTCCCGTCATCGCTTTCATATATGACGAGAGAGAGGGGGAAACATACAGAGTCCCACACTGATGAGCACTTTGCAGGGACACAGAAGGGCGTTTCTTTCACCGTGGCGCCGGTCGTCAACTTTCACCACCGCCCCGCCATATTATTTTATGTCTCACTTAAAAACGGCCCTGGCAGTTACGTTTCCACCCGTCCATTTCCGTTTTATTTTTCTTTCTCTTCTCATTCTCTTCCTTTTGCGCTCTGGGAACGAGAGGCACGGCTGGCAGACAAGGGCTTGGCCAACTGACCGCTACACTCAGCGGCTGCTGCTGTTACACAAGCAGGGGTCCTTTACCGCCTCCTTCTTTCGCACATTCATGTTTACGCGCTGTAAGTGGCATCCATGAAACTCGTTTTTATTTGTTTTTCTTTCTTTAGTGGCATCTGATGAAATTCGTCTGGCGCGCTCTAACGTACCGGGTAAACATTAGGAGCGTTGTTTAAGTTTTGCGAGACCCGACCGGCTTTGAAGAATGTATGTGTCCTAGAACACGCTCGCGTAAGCGGGTCCACTCACACTGCGCTTGCTATCACCTACCGTCGACCACCTGAAATCACTGGACCATGCCATCTCGTACAATGCGCTCGCGCAATAAACGTCTCAAGTGCCATCGAATGACAGCCCCACAAAGATATGCCCGTCCTCTCGAACCACAACGGCCGTTAGACTCGTGTGAATAGAATAAGGGCCGCTAGCAGTCAAAAGAAGCCGGATCAAAGCGCGGGGTTTAAGTGTGAGAAAAGCGGAATGTCGTTCCTCGTATTACTGGAACGACCGTTAGTGCTATAGCTCAGCCCTTGTGGAGCCGACCTGCTCGTGGACGTATCGGTGGAAAAATTACCCATTGTTGGAATAGTCACAATTAATTGTTTTTCCGTGCTCTATGTTATAGACTGTTAGCCGTCTTAATGGGGGAGGCTCTTATGTGGAAGTGGAACAGTTCATTTAGAGCGGAAAGCTCTAATCCTCCCATGCTGAGCCTGAAAGTCATCCGGCTCTTAGATCTGACCTCTAACGGGAGGCGCGCCTGTGCAAAATGGCGCGTGGCAGGTGCCTCGATCTTTTTCATCGACGCCTTAGCTGCGCGCTTGGCAGCACGTCCGCCGCTGCACTGGCTCTTCCTCGGTCGCTCCTCCTCGCCAGTTGTGGCATGTAATGTGTCACGTGATTCGCTCTTGCGCTTGGCAATGACGTCAGCCGCTGCGCCGACCGCCGCTCTGGACGCTCGCTCTCGCACTTGTCGCACTAGATGCATCACGTGATTTGCTCCGACTGAAACAATTTGCACTCGCTGAAGTCTCGAAACAATAATGATGAACCAAAAAGCTAAACCGCGCCTAACCACGCTTAACAGAGCTTTCGCCCTGTATATCCTGGCTCAGCTGAGTTGAGCCGCAGCCACTTTTTTACTACAAACGTCGGATAGACGACACTAGCAGATTAAAAAGTTGAGCATAATGCCATTTCTGTCACTTATATTTCAGGGTGTCTGGGTAGCCCAGCGATTCCCCTAAACGTCGATCAATAAATTCTAGCTCGTAAAGAGCGAATCAAAGAAAAATTGGGGGCAAGAGTACAGGAACCAGTTCTGCGATATAGAACCATCCGAGACCGATTGCTCGCCTCCTCAACGCCCATTCGCTTTTCAACAAAATGCGACTTGCGTTTGCGTTACCGAGTCATGCACCGCAGCAACAGGGCGAACGCTCTCGAGATGTTCGACTCTTCGTGAGCGACGGTCGAATGCCGGAGCCGGCCTATGTGCTGAGGCGCTAAAATTTCCGAGCACTGCCATTACACCACGGCGTGAGCTCGCGGTAGTCCCGGGCGTTAAGTGCGAAACTAGGATGTGCTCGTATATATGCGGGCGTGAAATTTTAAGCGTTTTATGCACCGCTGCTCCATTTACACCGTCCAGCGCGAGGTATGGCTGCCTGCTGCCATTTTTTCATTTTCATTTTTTTTTTACCGTTTTGCTTTAAAATCGTGAGTCACGATTTCGAAAAATGAGTGCTGGCTTCCGCAAAGCAACTCGCGCCCACGCTTTAGATCCCGTTCCCCTGATGGTACCTGTGCAGCACGAAAATTTGGAAGATGCGGAAAACGTAGCGGGGCTAAGACCCTCGCAAAAGATTATTCTTCGCGGAATTTCCTGGGTTTTCTTCCCTCAGTTCTACTAATTGTATGGTGCGTGAGCAAGCTCTTCTCAGCCGTGTTGGAACGTGTCGATTCAGTTTTTTTTCTTCCTTTTTGCGTCTTTAGCTACTACGCGCTGTTCTTTTTTAATTTTAACTCCTTCCTTAGATCCGCCTCGTCCCGTGAAGCGGTTTCCGTGTCCCGTGCTCGGTTTCTTCACGCCATCCTTCGCTCATGGTTTGGCGGTTCGTTTTTATACTTCATGTGCTCCCCGTCAGAGATAGCTAGGACGGCGTTGCTCACCGTCGAGCGGAACGATTCTGTCATCAGTTCCACCGGCAACAACCACCACTGCGCTTTCCCTCAAGTCTATCTTTATTGCCGCCCCCCCCCCCCCCCCCAAACACATACACACTTTATATTTGCTTGCTGGAGTCTATTTATTCTCGTATTTCCTTTTTCTTTGACGCCGTTTTTCACTGCGGTCGCAATTGGAGTTCCACGTCATTATGGCTTCGCATCACGACAAGTGCTCGCACGAGGAAAGAATTACAAGAAAAGTGACGCCTGAGCGAAGTATCTACACTTTCCGCGGGTATAGATTCGAGACAGGGATCAGCGGAAGCGCGGAAATGGCGGTAGCCGCAGTAGAGCTAAGCGCTCTGCGGTCGTAATGGAAAGGATCTCGGGAAGCGAGAGAAGTTCTCGAGAGTCACGACTGTCATGGAAGGCGCCCCCCGAGGCTGATGCTGATGTACGACGGCAATCTTCGAGACGATGCTGGGCCCCGAGATATTATCTACGGGAAGAGAGGAAGCTTCTGCAGACTTCTAGTGCAGACCTCTCAACGCTGAGCAGCGCATGTTTTAAATATTTTTTTTTGTATTTCACTGCGTTTCATTCACATTATAGAGGCTCTTCATTTATATCGAAGATGAGGAGGCGCTTAGTCTGAGGTAACTTTCTGCATTGCTTTCACTGCACACTGGCTTAGTGCTTGGCGCATTCTCCTGCTGCACGCGGTGCCGGGCAATCGAACCTCGGCCGCGGCGGCAGCCTCGTTTCGATGGAAACGAAATGTAAAAACGTCCGTGTTCTATGCACGCTGTATGGGCGCGTTAAAATACCCCGGAAGTTCAACATTAATCCGTTGCACTCCACTACGGTGTTACCTCTTTTTCTGTTTTCTTTGCCGGTGCAAAACCATAAAGCGATCGATTATAAACCGAGCTCATTGGTTCCGGGCGAGTTGGTTCATCATTCATAGTGATGGTTCAACAGCGCAAACACACACAGACCAAGAAAGAGACAAGACACACACACCAGCGCTGGTGTGTGTGTCTTGTCTCTTTCTTGGTCTGTGTGTGTTTGCGCTGTTGTGCCATCATTATGAATCTGCACCAACTAGCCCATTCTGCAGTTCTTCTATGGTTCATCATGTTATTCACAAAAAGGCGCCTGAAAGGTTAGAGTGCTAAAAAAGAAACGGCGTCGAAGTGTGTGTCTTTCTTCACTTCGCCCTGCATACCATTTGGCGCCCTTTTCTGAAGAGCGTGGTGGCAGCTGTTCCTCACAGTTAAAAACCCGCAAACAGTAGGACAAGGTAGAGTGAATGGTTGCCTGAGCCCACCACCGACAAGCTCAGTTATCAACGTATTTCGCTCCAGTTTTCCGCTGACTCCCGAACTGCATCCGTGCCACACACAATGCGAGTGTGATGACACTGATGTTGTCCAGGTGCATCGAGCGGCACGAAGCCCTTTCCTTTTGCGTAGTCTGTACTTTTAAATGAAGAACGGACAGAATGCACATACGGAATCAGGACATCACACTCGCTGTGCGAGATAATTAAACACTCCGATCCGGTAAGGCGTCACATCATAGTCACGTGCAATGCGTTCGGTGAAAAGACTTTATTGGACGCTGTGACAACGAGATATGAGAGTGGTTTAGCTGCTTTCATGCATACGTTCTTACCCAATAAGAAAGAAATAAGGATATGATCACTTTGCCACGCGACCAGCTCTCAATAGCATGACACCGTTATTGCCCAGCATTTTTCGTCTAAATCGCATAGGCATTAAATCATGGCCCACAACGAGGCAAATAAGCATATTCATGCTTCATAACCGTTTTCTTTATGATGCTCATTTACTAAGCCGTCCCTATAATAACGATACTCCGAAACCGCGACGGCAGCGTATAGGCGCGGCGTCTGAATGTGCTGGCATAGCACGCAACACCGTAAAAAACATCGAGTAGCTCATAGGCCGAAGCACCAGTGTTTCTTGATACGCGTGTCCGGACGGCCCGTCCGAGGCAAGGCGGAAGCTCGCATTGCACCAGAGGCGCCCATCAACGCACCCTTTAAACAAACTAAAAAAAAAATCCCTGCCCGTAAAGCGCAATCGTTCACGGCGTCGGCCTCTCGTAACGACATGTATGCGCGGACAAGGAACTCGCTGTGACACACACACACCGCAGAGGAGAGCGAGTGGCGACAGCCACGGCGGCTCCAGTTCGCAAACGCGCGATACTCTGGCGCCGCGTGCGTCCGGACTGCTAAGTGTCCTCGACCGCCCCACCACTTGCTCCCTTCTTCCTGCTTCCTGCACGGCGCGTGGGCGCAACCGGAAAGGCCACGCCGAGCATCGAGTGCTCCCACTGTGTACATATATACGTATACACTGCGACTAGGCCCGGAGGTGTACACGAGACGACGCCATGCGCGGCACGCTAGAGCGAATGTGTGTATGTGAAGCGCGAAATTGCTAGGCGCGAACCGAGAGCGCGTTTCGAGACGGGAACGGCCATTGTGGAGACGGCCCTGCTCGCGCGTATAATGGGGCAAACAATTCGGCCCAGCAACGAGCGGAGGCTCGTTCGTATGTGAGAGTGAAAGATAGAACCGAACAGGCGTGGCACCCAAGCTCAGCTGAGCCTGTTTGAAGAACCGCGCGAGGCGCTTTCCCACGTTCCTGACGCATCGATTGACTTTTTTTTTTACTTTTTTTCGTGTGTGGAACGGACCGCTAGGTTACGTAACGAAAGTACATGCATGAAGCACGCCGTTACGAGTTAAGAGGGAACGGAACAGCACACGGCTAACGCGTGCTAAGACGAACAGTTGGGCAGAACTATCTAGTTCTGTCCCTGTCTTCCTGATTCTTTTTTTTTTTTTGTCTTTCAGATCTATCTAGGAACCTTCCACTAGAGCAATGAGGGTACGGACAAAAACAGAAGGGCTCGCAAGCGGCTTTCTGAGTGCTGCCAACGTTGGTAATGGCCAGCTGGAGTCCAGGGCAGGGAGCCAGTATTGTTGGGGAGGGGGGGGGGGGGGGGGGGGGGGGGGGGCTGGAGAACGGAAACCCATTTCTCCGGCGCTTACACCCTCCTTGGCCCCCTCCTCCCCACCTTCCACTCGAACTCGGCATGCGGCGAAAACGCGCCCCGTCGTCCGCGAAACGAGAGCGCCAGAGGCAGAAACAATGCCCCAACGGCAGCTGGGCAGCGGAACCGCGCCCCGATTGCGCGCGTGCAACCTGACTGACGGACACTCCTCCACTGGTCCATTGAAGTGCGGGCCCACGTGGGGGGCAGTCTTGACACGCCGTCGCCTCCGCAGTCTGAGAGGTCGTGGGGGTCTCTCGAGACAACGAAAAAGCGCGCGTCTGAGAGTGACCGCGCGCGCTTTTTCGCCGATCAGATACAACGGGTGCACACGCGCGCGTCGTGTGGGAGTCGCGCAGTTTTCTGGACTGCACTATGCGAGCGAACAGGGGGACGCACTTCGACCCGGTTTTTGTCCAGTGTTTGCTGTGCCCGTTCGACGCGTGGCCTCCACGAGCACTTTGGGTCGCCCCTGCACTCTGACCCCTCCTTCGATGGCCGACACTCGCTCCAGTGGGTTCGGTTCTCGAGGCCCCTGTACCTTATCTTTTTTGTCTTCTCTGTTGTGACTAGCACGGTATGACTGCGCCCACGTCTGCGGAGCCACGCGACTGCTTTGCATACAGCCGCGAACGCCTATCGCAATACTTCGTTTTGTTTTATTTTTTTTTTATTCAGAATCTGGGGGGGTCCCTTCGACTGTAACACAAACAGGCGTCAAGTGAAATGGGAGAGCAACTGAGCCAGATTTTGCTGTGCTAAGCATCGTATTGAGAGGTATGTGAACCTCAAATATACTTTGTGCGATGATATATACACTAATATTTATTAATAAACGTGGTTTGAATGACGCGGCTGTCTTCTTTCCTCTCTTTCTCTTTATATCGATGCCCTTATGAGAGAAGGCTGGTTCGGACCGTTGACTCTGCTGCCATGCTATGCGCTGCGGCATTTCCCGCGAAACCACCTACTAAACCATAGAGGCTGCTCTACGTCCAGTAAGCATCTCGACTACGGCTGCCCTCAAACAAACAACGAATGCCACTTGCCAGGTAGTGAACGGAGCCACGCAACGCCCACACCGACACAAGGGCAGCAGCAGCAACAACAAATGTAAAATAAACTGGCATCGACACCATTGACTGCGTGATGGCGCCTCCGATCGCCGCCTTCACGGTTAACACACTGAGCGTGTGCACTAGCTATTGCATTGTCACGGCGCCCGACGAGCTAAAGGGCGCAATGCGAGGACCACCCGCGCAGCACTGCTACTGCAACCTGCCCCCGTAACAGGAGCGGCGACAATGGCGTCACGCGGCTCGGCTGACCGTCGGCCGTCAGCTGCACACTTCCGCGGTTGCGACACAGCCCGACTGACCTGAGTGACGCAACCATGATCGCCTTCGAGCCGGGCACCAGGAAATGGGCGAAGGGACCGCACACCTCGGACTGTGCGGTACCCACAGTGGCATGTTAAAGGCAGTGCGACTGCAAGGACGAACTGCAGGAACGATAGCAGCGCCACTTTTGTAGACTAACGTCGTTTCCTCTTCCTGCCAAGGAAGTGCATGTACCTCGAGTAAATTAGAAGGTAGAAGAGAGAAGGAAGGTCAGAACAGAAAACAGATGTCATGAACAGATGGAGCTGGCAGTGGTGTTGACTGTCAATCGCGCTTCTTAAAATGAAGCGTTTTTCAACTGCTATCCTTTGTGAAACAAGTCGAACATTGTCCGGAAAACAGCAAGCTGAATTTGCCGTTCGAATAGTTGCCGGCAGAACCCCGCAATCCAACCTCCTCCCCTCCCGAGCGCTCCGAAGGGGAGGATATTAAAAAGAAATGGCGCAGTGCTAAGTGTATACAGTGACGTGAACTGGGTGCACACAACCAGTTCTCGTGCTTACGGAATCAGTGTCGCTATCTGGACCTGTCGTTGCCCATAGCACACAATGACGATTATTACTATTTGTGTTCTACAGTGACCGCCAGGCTATACGCTTCGTTTCTTGAACCACTGGCGGCATTCCTTTTGGCCTATCCCCATTTCCTCCACGGTTTGGCGACGGGACTTACAGGGAGCGCACAAAAAGCATAGGACATGAGGGTTTCTGATTGCGGTATTTCACGATCGTATAGGCTCCGTATTCGCGCGCGTGCGTTAATATCACCCATGACGCAGTTATACGCAGCTCATGCCAGCGCTTCGCATTCTCTTCAACCATCGCCCCTTTTATTCCGGCCGCATAACGGACACACAACGTTCAACGAGTCGACCTCTCCTATAAAACACAGGCAGGAGTGGGAGAGGGCGTTTGAACACGCAGATGGCGAGAAGCACGCACCATTAGGTGGCGAGTCAATCCTTCACGACTGCTACGCCCGCGCTTGTGTGCGTAGCTCGAGCACACGACTATCGAGCAGCATATGCGCACGCCACATCGCGCCATTAGCACTGAGCGTCACGCATTCGCGCGACGGTTCGTTCGGAAACTCTTCCGCTGCCTGCTAACGGTTGGACGAGCAGCGATACGATGCACGCGTGTGCGTGAACGCGAACAACCTACTGGCTTACTTTAAAGGCACGGCGTCCGGACACGTGAGACAACAGAGCAGAGCGGGCTCTAATGCAGAGAACACGTGTACGAGGCGGCGGCATGGTGCCGTGTAAACAAATGGTGACGCCAGGAAGCGGCCAACGCCTTGTTGGTCTTACTGCGATTGTGCAACGGAAGTTGCACCTGCTTCTAGCAGCGCAAGTCACGTTGGCAACGGGAGAGGGCTGGTCTAGTGTTGCCTGGACAGCTGGTGCATTTCTGAGGGTGAAACAGGAGCTACAGAAGACGCCCCAGAAGCTGCACATGATATCATTTTATTTCTATTCCATTTAGTGCAAGGCATTCTTTCCGGCAGACGCACCTTCTGTTCGTTTTTTTGTTTGTTTGTTTGCTTGTTTGTTTGTCTGTTTGTTTTTTTCACAGCACGTGGCAACACCAGTACGAAACACGACGACACACGCGGCGCGAAACCTGAAATCGCACTAGCGCTGAAATGAGTGTACGTGTGTCATCGTATTTCTCGTTGTTATTTCTCCGTGTTTTGTCCTCATGTTGCTGAAAAAAACGGCGCCTTGTCAACTTGCCCGACATCTTGTTTTGTCACACCTTGTGACGGTGAGAACACGGTGAGGCTTCTTCGGAACGCTAGTGGTATTAAATTTTTTTTGTCTTTGTTGCAGTTCTATCTTTGTTTTAAGGTCTTAGTGTTTTGGAGTGAGCTGCTAACTGAATAGAAAGCGCCTTGCCCTGCGTTCTCTCCTAGTCAACAAAGCTGAGTACAACCCACGAAATGTACCGAGAATAGTGTGTATTCGAACGCCGTCCGCGGTGACATTACGTGGCTTTTCATTTGGCAGAGTTCGTGGACGAGATTACACTAGAATGTGGCTTGCACCCCGAAGAACGCGGCGAATGTCGGAAAGGATCTAACCGTCTTATAACATGTTGGCTGGACGTGCGAGCATTTGGCCTACTTTACGAAGTGAAAGAAATAAAAACAGAGCAGATTAAAACGAACCCCGTCAAGCGCGTGAGGAAAATCCCCTCAGCGCACAATGGAAGGAAACGAAGTGACCAGGAAATGGTGCGTGCGCCTTATTGGTCTCGCGGTTATTTATGCGCCGATGTGGTCCACCGCCCTGCGTGCGCTTGCAAAGCGGCCTTTCAAGCAGAACGTGACAGTGGGCGATGACCAATAGGCGAGGAATAAGTAAAAAAGAGCAACGAAACGTCGCTTTCCTAAGCAGCCTGGATGCAAACGTTATTCGCACGTCCGCCTTAGCGGTGAACGTCCGCGCGGTGAAAGCGACTTTCTAGAGCGGCCAGTTTTCCGCCCGAATTAACACTACTTGCCTTTATCCCTCCGAACGTGCGCAGCCTTTATTGGCGCAGGTGGGAAGGCACGGCTGAGTGGGCAAAAAAAAAAAAAAATCACTGTGTTATGAATCAAACGCATCGAGTTAAACGAAAATGCTTCCTGTTTCTCAAACTGACCTGTCACCTCTTTTCGGTCAATTGCATTTCTTGTTTTTATTCCATCCATTTCATCGGGCGTTATCGGTGCTGCGCTAGATGTATTCACTGGCGCAAACTAAGAACATCTCTCAGCCGAAGGCGAGCATCTTTACTGAGCTTTCTCCCTTATCACGTTTTAAAAACGCATATGGGTCGCCTCCGATGCGACGTGAGTTAAGTTTGACGAAGGATCTCGCTTTGCATCGGCGAGTGAGTGGCGGCTTGTCAGAAATTCCTGATTCGAGCAGGACGCTCGTTCGTCGATTGCAGGTCGTGACGCGTAGACCGGAAGCCGCACGTCCAACGCACTGCACGTATACGGCAGCGCCCGCAAAGTTCTACTCTGCTTTGTGGGGTATTGCGGTCGACATGTACATCGCGAAATGTCGTGAGTGAAGCAGCTATATAAGGAAGACGCGTGCTGATCCATCCAGATTACGCCTCCGTATTTAGGTCGAACTTAGAGTGAACGGGATTGATGTGAAAAACAATGGCATTGGCGTTGGAAATGAATCCCTCACCTTCAACCTAACGGGGAGTGGAACGAGTGTGCCGGGCCATTGATAAAGAAACGCTACAGCAGTTTTGTGTTGTTCGCTAATAAATTTATTGCCCCTAAAAAGTGGAAGGAGGGGGGGGGGGGGGGGGGGGAACTCGGAAAGCCCCAGTGTCAGGTCGGGCCATTTAGATCCACTTTTTATAATCGAGAGGCCAAGAACAAGTGAGGATAAATGTAAAACAGGAAGCAACAAACAGAACGTCAAAAGTAAGCCCACGAAAAGGGTTCGCTTCGAGGTTTCACGCTTTTTGTAAAGGGGTCATTCATACTGTTTAAGTGTCCGTAGTACATTGCCGTTTTATGCAGGATGAGAGACCGTCACGAGATTGATACATCACTGCCAAGACCAGTACTAAGACCTGCTCTATACACCAACGTCGATCTCGATGCCGTCGCGCCTCTGTCACTACTTCAGTCGCTACCGTCTCTCACTCCCCGGCATGGAATTCGGGTTAAAATGGCGAAAGACAGCATGGCATTTTGTAATGAATTTAATGACGACTACCCGTGCTGTAATTTTCTCAACTCTGTGTCGATTAACTGGGAGCCACAGCAGCGCAAAAGCGACTGATTTCTTTTCCTTTATCTTGGGTTACGGGGTTCGGCGGAGACGGACATGTCTGACAGCGCCTGCCGCGCTATTTTTTCTGGTCACCGGTCTTTTTATCAGCGCCGAAATTACTACAGCACTGAGTTTGGCCACAACGCACTTCGCCTGCCTTGTGAACGCCATCTCATTTAATTAAAATTCGGGCATATCAGTAGCCTTGTTCCGGATTAACAGATACGACAGTCCGTTGCTTGCTCGTGTATGCCACGTTCCCACAAGCAATCGGTCGAATGGTAGTCGTAGTCTACGCTCAGTTTCCGGCTCTTGCTCGAGCATAACTGTTATCGAAGACACTCCCAGGGGCCCCTATTAGTAGCCGGCTGATTGCGGCACGGAGACCAGTGCAAGGCTGACCATGCAGCTCTACGGGGCTACTTCGCCTCCCTCGTTCCCACGTAATCGCTTCTTCTGAACAAGACAAACAGGAAACGAGTAAGCGGAAAGGGGAGGGGTGAAAGGGGCGGTGCCGCGGATGACAAACATAGAAGCACGGATGTGGGCGACACATATTTTCTCCCTGACGTCCACTCACCCATCACCCGAACCGGTCTGTAAACACAGTACTCGTTTCACGTTCTTGGCCTGAATTCCGCCATTTGACGGGCACGGTGTTACTTTTGTTTCAACTACCGCAACAACCCCATCGCAACCACTGTTTTGAAAGTAAACAAGAAAGATGTGCTGGTTGTTCTTGTCGAAAGTTGGCCTGCGGACTAGCTTGTTAGCCGTCATTTGTTCATTTTCGGCTGTCAAGCTGGATGTGAGGCATATCTGCAAACAGTGCTACTACGATATTACGTTTGTTCGGCTCTAAGCCTTTCACCTTCAACGAAGCTAATTACACCATGCTTGTAAGAAATATGAGTTGCCACGCAGGGTGACCTTTGCAGCGTAGGCGCTTTGACGGCAACGTTCGAGTAATGCAGCGGGCACGTGGAAGTAGTTATTTGTTCATTTCTTCTTTGAACACCCCCATTTCGGTTTGATCTTGGCTTATGCTTACGTACACGCATGTGCTTACGTACACGTATGTGCTTACGTGTACGTGTAAGCCGACCTTTCCAGCGTGTGCATCCACTTCACGTGGTGAGACATGCTTCTACCGTCACAACACTGCCTGTACCGTTGTCGTTACAGCTACTGCTTGAGTAAGGTGCATGGGCGGGTAGCTGGCGCGTGGGTCGTTTGGCGGTTTACCCGGCCCTGCTCACCTTTTCTCAACCGCGAGGCGAACGCGTATCTCTCTTACGCAACGCCCAGGGCGCGCGAGTCACCTTCTCTTTCCTGTGAATCGCGAACGTGCGAAAGTTTGCGCGGCGCGCGCTGAGGCCCCCCTCTAGAGGCGAGCAATGCGCCGCGCCCTGAGGCATGGTGTATACGTAATCGGGTCTAATTGGCGCCGAAAAAACTGCGCGCATTCACGCGTCGTGCCGTAAGAACATGCGTGCTCTTGATGCAGGCGGCTTCACTTTACGCAACAGCAACGCCCGTCGTAAGTTTCGCGCGGATTGTATGCTTCAGTAAGGGCGTCCACGTGCCGAAGCATTCCTTTTTCTTCCTTCTTTTTGTCCACGCGTCGGAAGATGTTTGAAGAATCCGTACGCGAGCGGACTTCGGTGGAGGGTCATACACGTGGCATCCCACGTTTTTCGGAGACCTTTTCTCGAGCGGTCGTCTAGAATTTCGTGGACGGACTTAAAAAATGTGGAAATATAAGACTCGAGGTTGTGTACCTCCCTCTCGTCGGGATGCAAAGCGAAATGTACAGTGCAGTTGGAGCGCGTGCGGCCACATAGAGCTGAGCTTCTGGTTTCTCAACTAAAGTACCCCCCAGCGCTCACGTTTTTTTTTTTTCTGCGCAACATACTCTCGAGCATCCACGGTCCATCAGTGGACAAGAGCAGCGCGAGCTTAGACTTTCCCTCAACGAAAAACCAAATGTGGTACCACGAAAACAACGGCCAAAAACAAAACAACGATGAGAGTGCGTACCAATAATAGAATAAATAAGTAGAGCACCCTTTCTCGTGCCCTTTTTTTGTTAGTCCTCTCAGAAGAACGATAAAAAAAAAAGTATAAACGAAAGAAAGAGGGAGCCCGGGCCAGCAGAAGTGCAAGGCGGAAATTATTAATCTGCGTCTGGCCGGTGTATTGCCAAGCGTATAGCAGACACGTCGTTTCGCGCAGGGGTCTCGCCGCCGTCGGGAGACTGCAGTTGGCCGGGCGCGCCGCAGTGCTATCTGTCGTCGCCATCGCCTCGAGATTTCCGCAACCCCTTTCAGGGTCCCGTTCTGAGCACCGCCTCGGAGAGTGACCCACGGTCGTCGCTGGCGAAGCGAGGGAGAGGGCGGTGGCAGCGGCTACGTCGTTGAACGAGCTCGCTCTGTGTCCGAGTCTGCGTTATGCTAGCAGCTTTCTTTCTTGGCGGGCAGGCAGGCAGGCGCTGTAGGGAGGAGGTGTGCGCTCGCTCGCGGTGGTTCGGGCGAGGTCGACCACCGCCCTTTAGTGATAGGGCCGCCGCCGGGACGTAAGAATGCCGCGGCGGAATCTGGAGCAGAGTAGCGCCACGCTGTGGCCATGCGCGCCGCTTGGACGTGTCCGCGTGCTGCTGCGGCCGCTCGGTCGGCTCACGCTGACACCGCGACTTTGTGCACTTGCTAAGGAGTATATACATGCGTGACCCTCGTGTTCACCCGCGGCGTCCCGCCTTGGGCGAACGTGAACCTTCGCTCTTGGTTTACGGTATGCGGTAAGAAATATTCAGGCCGGTCGCTGACGTCAATGTTTCTGCGCGTGGAGACGGACCGAGCAGTGTAATTTTCCGTGCCTTGAGGAGTTTCAAGTTGGTAAGCCATATTCAGAAGGCAGTTGCCGCAACAAACGCGTAAGGGGCAACTCGTTCGGTCAATGCTGCGCTATCGCGTTCAACTGATTTGGCGCAAGGGACAGGAAAGCAGAAAGATGAGCACGGGGACCCGTGTTCGCCTTCCTTACCCTTGTCCTTGTCCTTTCTGATAAACGAGACGCACGTGATTTCAGGCTACCAACTAGCCCAACAATTAACTCTTCTAAATCCTCCTCTCAGCTAGTGTTAGCGAGTGGCAGCATCCATTGCTTGTCCCCCTCACTGCATGGTCATTGTGCAGTAGCGGTGTCATTGAGAAAGTCAACCAAATTCTATTACTGCGACTCTTCGCGCAGTTCTGGCAGATAAAACAACGCAGCAAAGAGCAGATCCACTCTTCTGTATATCGTCTAGAATGTATGTCTTATTGATGTTCAACTTAACCTCAAGCTGCGCACAGGAATTTTCTTCGTTTCGTATAAAAACATAGCAAGAATGATTTTCAACAGACACGCTAAATATAAAACGAAATTTCATTGACCGTTTACCTTTCTGACAACTGGGCAGTAATAGCACTGCTGTGTAAAAGCAATGTGTATACAGTGCAGGCGTAAATATCAAAAGTTGCTTGCAGCAAGGCCATATCAACGTATTCATCTTCAAGCCAGGCTTCGTAGAAGGCGTTGCACTCCGTTCATATTTTTGGCGCCGTCGAAAGCGGAACTATAACCTCCACTAAAAAGAACGAAATCGCGCACAGAAGTTGCAAGGGAGTCTGTAGCGATATATAATTTGGGACAGCGCACTAGACAGTGACAGATGTGTGCCGGTGATGAACTCGAAGCATCAGTACGAGTGATGCGATCATTATCGTATAGTTTTTAAAGCGGAAGGCGACGAAACACAGTTTCTATAATAACAAATCGCATAGGAAGACTGTCAACTCTTCAACATCATGCTGCGTCGATAATTACGCCATAAAAACCATTTGTAGGCAAAAAAAAAAAATCAGGACCAGAGCATCGCAACGTCATAGCTGGAGTCGGCGCGGCAATTGCAGCTCCTGTCCCTAGCTCTGCCAGCTCTTTACTAGCAACAGCCACGATTCGCCTCTCCCAGCGTCCCGTTTGTCTGTCGCTGTGCATCTATCTACACGCCGCAAGTAGAACGGCAAAATACAGGTTCGTTTCTGGAGGCGTCTATAGCTGGGCCACGGCCAACAAGGCGGCCGGCAACGGCCTTACGTTAACCCAGTTCCACACGTAACCACCACGGTGCATCGATCAGAGACCGGCAATGTCAGAACACCCGAGGCTGGAAATCATTTGGCCAACGAATGGGTCTCGGAGAAAGCAGTGCCAACGATCCTGCCTTCCTGTTCCTCTTTCACTTTTCCTCTTTCGCTCTCTTCAGTCTGCCGTCTAAGCAAGAACAGTGAGGGTGCACAGCCCGCCTGTCCGAGCAGGGTGACCGCGCCTCCGGGGAAAAAGGGTTAATCTAGCCGAGGGTTCTGGGCGTGCTCTCGTTTCGTCCACTTCCTGCCGAGGCCGCGCTCTCGGAGGAAGCTAGGCGTCTCGCGGACACCGAGTTGTGTAACGTGGCAGCGGCGGGCGCCGTCGTCTGGGCAGCGTGCCAGAGGTGTGATACTGCGACAACCAGTCGACTCGTCCAAGCTGCGTCAGCAGCAGAGATGAGGAAGGGAGCTCTGTACATCTAGGTGCACCTGGCTTATGTACACAACGAAAATAGTTGGCATCAGGACAGCGGAGAGCAAATAAAGGATGCAGGCAGCCTGCAGAACAGATATTGAGTGAAGCCGACAGTAAAGATCATTAGCTATAACGATGTGAAGGAAACCGGGAGAAAAGATAACAGCCCATTTGTGGAACACAATGACTGTTCAAATGCGCAAACACACACAGACCAAGAAGGAGACAAGACACACACACCAGCGCTGATCTTACAAGTCAGTTGTAAGATCAGCGCTGGTGTGTGTGTCTTGTCTCCTTCTTGGTCTGTGTGTGTTTGCGCTGTTGAGCCATCATTATGAATCTACACCAACTAGCCCAATCTGCAGTTCTTCTACAGTGGAACATAAGACAAGCGTTGCACTTCGTCCGCTGTGCACGGGACGTGTCGACATCTTCCCGCGGGTTTATATGGACACACTTTGTTCCGTTAGGGTACCTTCATCTTCTGGCTGTGAACGATGACTGCTCCTGAATATGGCCACCAATGCAAGCCAAAGTAAAGATGATGGTGCGCAAGAGTCATACGGAAGCATATGTAAATATAGTAAGCACAACGGCACACTCGCTTGCGGGCGACCAACTCAAGAGTTAGCCACTTATTATGCCGGCACACACTGAATTAGCGCTTCCTCTGCCACATGTGTCCGCACAATAGATATAACAGAAGGATAGTAACGGTTCGACAACGATAACAGCGAAAATGATGCACCAAAACAGTGGCCGATGTTTATGAGCGGCTTCCTCTGCAAAGCCGCCTTCTCGAGGATAAACGAGGGCAGTAAAACAGCTCCACGTATAAGTATCTCGCCGTCCCTGTTGGCCTCCCAATGATGCAGCTGTCAGAGATGGCACGGTCGCCTTGGGGTGCACTTCAATTCGTCGGCAGCAGATAATCGCCCAGCACATCCATAGTGTCCTTCATTAGTTGCAGTCATCTCGAAAAGCTTAGCCCTTCCATTTCAGCCGCCGCGGTGGCTCAGTGGTTATGGTGCTCGTTTGCTGACCCGAAATACGCGGATTCTATCCCGGCCGCGGCGGTCGCATTTCGATGCAGGCGAAATACTAGAGGCCCGTGTACTGTGCGATGTCAGTGCACGTTAAAGAACACCAGGTGGTCGAAATTGCCCAGAGCCCTCCACTACGGCGACTCTCATAGCCCGAGTCGCTTTGTGACGTTAAACCCCCATAAACCATATTACACACCAAACCTCAATTTCAGGAGATATTTCAGCGTTACTTAAGCCTTACTGTAACGTTGCACCGAACGTCACAATGCTGACGGTACTGCGGAAAGTCGCACCTGAACTGCACAGTTATGCACTGTAATGAGTTGCACTGTAATCAAAACGGTTTGCGTCTGCTGCGGTTCTCCTTTTTTTCCGGCGAAAAGCACAGGGAGAGAGAGAGAATGACAAAATAAAAGTTAGAAAGAAAAGGGGCCAGTTTCTACTGTCTCTTATTTTTGCACGACGGCCTTCCGCTGCGCGAGCCCAAGTGACCGTGGCGTGCAGCGCGGGGGGCGACAAGAGATTAGCCGTTCGGAGCGGCCGACCCGAAACCCTAATCTACCGACAACGAACGAGCCATTCGACGCGACCGCTTCGCTTGGCCGGCGGAGAAATTCGCGGTGGGCGCGCGACAGGTTTTCCTTTCTGCTTTCCTATTTTCAAGCTTCGACGGAGTGCCTTCAAAGTGAAGAGATGTGTCCTTCATGCTCCAAGCTCACCGCTCGACACGAGAAAAGGCGAGTAAGTAAAAAAAGGAAGTGAAAGGCATGCGGTCAGGTAACCGTTGAAAGCTAAAACTAAGTCTGTGAAAAAAGCAACGAAAGATAGGCAGGAAAAATAAGAAGGAAAAGCAAGGCGAACCGGAGAAGCGAAATGGAGAGCTGTAGAATCGAGGTCGCCGAGAAAGAATACTGAAAGGGCGCTCTGTGAACGCGGATGACAGCAAAAACGAGGCGAGCGCTGTTTACAACTCCGCAAATGGAAGTGAAAATGAAGACTGGCACGCGGCGACCAGACGCGTGAGAGGTGTCTCCATTGCCGAGTGACCGGATGCAAACAGGTAAAACGCCGGCTGCGCAACGACGGCTCCTGCTTTCTGCTCATTGTTATCGTGCACAGCCGCTCCTCACTGGTATTGTTAACCTTGCTGCGTTCTTTTCTCCACTTCCTGCATTCTTTTTGAAGGGCACTGCGCAAATTCCGGCTGATTCTCTCTCTTCGATGAAGAATCTGCGCTCTTCACAAGCAAACCAAGCCCAGAAGCACAAATACGAGTACGACCAATGTCAATGCACAGTCAAAATTCCTTATGAGTTTTTAAAACACGGACTCACCTTGGATCAAATTTAGAAAGAGACGGTTAAGAACTTTAATTTAGCACGTAATTAGAAAGTCATGAAACGAAGTTTATAAATGCTACTCGGTAATTAAGCGCAGGTAATTGCGTTCCCGCTTCTCCCTCCTCCAGAGCAGAGATCGATCCAGATTCTTACATATGCCGGTGACGGTGACGGTCAAAGAGCTCGACAGCGCAGCAAGAAAATGTCTGATTTTACACGCCTGTTTTGTCGGTTGGTAGTTCTTAAGGAGCCAGGGGCCCGGCGTTCTGAAAATTTAAAAAATGCTGTCACAAACGAAGACCGCGTACTCTAGGACGAAGGAAAGGACGAAGGGGGGGAGGGGGGGGGGGGGAGTGAATTAAGGACAATCGTCTGCTTCAAAGCACGCTACCAAAAGTACAGTTCCTTTGTTGCGCATTTACCACGGGATGCAAACGGGCGAACAACGACGTGAACAACGATCGCACTGGACAGCTGCCTATCAACACGGTGCTGCACATACAAAACAGCGCCCTCTACCTTTTGTCATCACGTTAACGCCGCTCTCAAGAATCGTTACCTAACGTGCCCATTAACACATTTCTCGGCATTTACGCTTGTCTTCAAACCCCGTTCCTCGTATGACGTGCGAAAAATTTCGTCTGCCAGTCACGCCGTTGTCGAATCCATGTCGGGACGAAAATAAAATAAAATAGCGGAACAAGGCGTGCAGGGACGGTCAGCTAAGAGAGGCAGTAATTTTCCCACGTTAAGTGGCCCTCATTATGCGCGAGCTCACGCGAGCCATAAACCAATGCCGGAAGAGCGCCCCCTTGGGAGACCGCAGCGTAACCGAAACCGTATAAACACGCGCTGGTGCATCGGCTGAACACTCTGTTACGCTCTCGATTCCAGCCTCCCATCTGGACGAGTGGCGTCCGGAAGTGAGAGCACGGGTGCGCCCACAGCTTTCTCCTCACTGGGCCCCATTGTCTCAGCAGTAGCGCCTACGCAGCCGCCCTGCAATCGGCCCGTCAGTACGGCCTGCCCGTCTACCACGCGTCTTCCCCCGGTAGACGGACCGATAGCCTTCGAGCGTGTCCCTGGTTAATCGGACTGTCAAAACGGGGCGACCACCGGTGGCTTTTCATCTTCGATCAGGGTCACCTAATTGTATGGGGCCAGGCACGAGGAGCGTGAGCGATGACGTGTGGAACATCGTGTGATGGAGCAGTGCAAATTGAATTGAGGAACAAAATGCAGCTGGGCCGGCACCGTGACCGTGGAGAAAGTTAGCAGTTCTTCAGAGACCTCTGAATGACAGTTAAACCCTGGCTACTCTTCCTTTGTCACACTCGCTTGGTCCATGATGCGCTTTGCTCTTTATACATTCCTTGTGGGCGTGTGTGTCAGGATTTTTTTTTGTTTTTTAGTTGTCTTCCTTTTTGTGAGCATTACTTATTGAAAAGAAGTTTCAGTGGAGTGAGCGCTCACCATCCATTCACTTGCTAAAGTGATCTCCATGATCTGTGTCGGCCTGTTACACATGGACAGCATTTTTCTGGTATCGTTGCTGATGGACGGTTACCATTAATTTCTTAGCCCACGTACAATTGGGCACAAATGTCCCCATGACACGCGAAAGGCGACCAAGGTGCATAGGTGCCGCTTCTGCCAACGATGGCCTGATTTCACTATTACATGTGAGAGTACGAGTATAGGCATGTCCAACTTCTTCATCCAGAAGTGTTGCCCTGAGCCAGCAACTGGTAATAGCTTTAAGCGCTTCGTTGCCGCTCAAGCATCGTGAAGAGAGATTTTTGTCCCCGATACTATTCGTGTTCATGGTAGTGGTTTGCAGTTTAAATGGTCGCCAATGTAACGGACCGAACACGTTGCCGGCAGGGACGTCATCGTTTCCTCTACACAGAAAGTGCGTACAGTAAGCTGCAGCTGTTGGAAATGCCGATTTCGGGGCTACCGTTTTAGATGAGTGTCGCAACGTCGGGATAATGATCGGCGCTGCGGACGAGTGCATTTAGAGCTCGCTTCATGACAACTTTTTCAATCGTAGGCAAGCTTCGCATTACGTAACCTCTTTCTTTTTTACCTTTTCTCTTTCCTTCCAGGACGCGTTCTGCAGAGCGAAGTTTCGGAACTTGGCCTGCCACTCAGGCAGCGCTTTAACGGAATATTGACCGCTGTGCCGCATAATGACGCGCTGGAAACTTCCCACGCGTAACGAGCGCAGGCGGGCGGCGACTGCACGCTCAAGCACTGTCTCTCGTTCCCTCCCGCTCCGTATAAGACAACTGCGATCCATTAAGTGTGCAAATAGAGCGCAGGTCTTCGAGACAGCTCCCAGCAACGCGTACGCCACACACGGGCAGCGCTCGATCCTTCATCGTCTCGCCAAACAAGTGAACAGCGGGCAAACTATCTTCTGCAGTCTCCGGGCATGCGCTAGTGCAAAGTTGTGTATGTATGCCAGTGCCTGCCCTTGTTCGAGGCAACTCGAAAGGCTCGCCAATCCTCGCAAAGCGAAACTGCTCTAACGTAACCTTTCAAGCCCAAACCCCCCTTAACTCCCTTCGTTATGCCGAAACGGAACTCTAATGAACAGCTGCGTCTGCGCACACGTCAAGCACCTACTTCTCAAATATACTCCCGAAAACTTCGTCTTGGGTTACGCCCGCCCTGCAGGACCTAAGCAGCGTTTTACTATTCGTAACTTTTTCTCAAGCTCGCACGATGGCTACGCTAACTCAAACAGGCTTAAGTTATGTAATTACCGGCCTGTAGATTGCCTGAAGAAAAGCGGCGGCGTTAAACCGGCGACTAAAATTTGTCAGGTGGTTTTAGTTGTGTGTCAACTTAACCACCGTTACTAACCTTTGCTAAATCTCTGCAGCCGTGCTCTTAAAGGCACTCGCGGTTGAAGTTCGCCGGTTTAAGAACATAAGACGGTGACTTCGCATAGAGGCCACCTGTTTCTAGCACTAGACTTCTGGCGTAGTCTGGTTTCATTGATTAAGTCTTGACTTGATATAACTATCAAGTTAAGAGTTGAAAGAAAGCCCCGCCACGGTGGTTTAGTGGTTACGGTGCTCGACTGCTGACCCGAAAGACGCGGGTTCGATCCCGGCCGCGGCGGCTGAATTTCGATGAAGTCGAAATTCTAGAGGCCCGTGTGCTGTGCGATATCAGTGCGCGTTAAAGAACCCCAGGTGGTCGAAATTTTCGGTGCCCCTCACTACGGCGTCCCTCATAGCCTGAGTTGCTTCGGGACGTTGAACCCCTATAAACCAAACCAAGAGTTAAAAGAAAAGAAAGAGTTTTCATGATGAACCGCGATTTCAAAGATATTCTTTAAATTCGCCTCCTGCATCATTCAGCATCTTCAGGCGTGGTGCGCTGGCCGAAGCTATAGTCTTTTGGTCCACTGCGGTTAATTATGGCACACTGACGTTCCGCACGCTTTATTATCTCTTCCGTGTTCCCGATTGTCTTTCTTGTGCTCAATGCGTAATCAGGGCTTACCTCCGCCGAATTAAAACGCAAGCAAAACAACAAAGCCGAGAAATAAGGAAAGCCAGGCTAAAGGAACATCATCTTCCAACGCTTCCTGATTTGAGAATCATCCCGAAACTGACGTACTACGTCAAGAAGTGGTTCGCCTCCGTGCGTCTGCGTGTGACGCACCGCGGCGCGCGCCGTGCGCGCATACTTAACGCTCCAGGAATGTCATGCACGTCCGAGCAACGGCAGCGACAATAAAGAGGCGAGAGAAAGATATGAAAAAGAAAGGGGCAAAAAAAAAATGAAAGCGAGAGACAAAAGGCGGAGGCCATAAACGGGCCACCGATGCTAATGGTGCTGCGACCTACAACCATTAAGCGACACGATAACGAGCCTGAGGCGGGCGATTCCGCCACTGGTCCCCGGAGGGAAGAAACATTCCTGAGCTTTCTCTTCCGCCACCTCACCTCTCCCTCACTTTTTCTTCCTTTTCCGTCTCTCCTTCTCGGGCCACTCAATTTTTTTTCGCACTCGGTATCAATCGAGCACCAGCTCGCGTGTGTCCTCGCCTCGATGGTTTCTCGCCTCCCTTATCGCTCTCGTTTTCGATGGTGTACAGCGCCCAGTGGGTCGCGCCGCCACTTCACGTGCCAAATAATTTAACCGCTCGCTTCGGTAGCTTCGTGTCTCGATGAATATGTAAGATATCGACACGTAACGCGCGTGGTTTCTGCTTGTATTGCAGTCGTGTCAGCGGCGGAAAGTGATTTCTGTTTTTTAGTTGCGTGGCTCTCGTGTTTGGTTACGTAAACATTACTCGTCGTGTTCTGTCCCCTGTCGGCCGTATATTGCTAAACTGATTGAACGTATACGCAAAATGAGGTTTGAAGTAAAGAACGCGGTGCTTAGGTTTGCGCATTCATTGGAAGTATTATTAAACGTGCGTGTCCGTTTTTTTTCTTTAAGGCTACAGACAAGCAGGGGACATCGCGCCTTCAGGGTACATCGCGTCTTCAGAAAAGAAAGCGTTTAAAAAGGAATATCTATAGGAAAAAAATCTCTGTACTGATATGACCTACGGAACTTTAGCACACAGCCTGTTTCAGATACGCCCTCTTCATCGCTTGGCGTTTCTGTTTTCTGTTATTGTGATCGGGGTGCTAATTAAAGGTCAAGGAAGGCCGAGTTATTAATCTAATATTCGTGCATTTCAAATATTACTGCAGCAGGGGCAGAATTAATAGACACGCGACGACGTTCGCAGTCGTCCCTCATCTTATTGATCCTGCACACGTTGCGTCAATATAATTGTTCTTTTTTTTGTATGCGGAACGAGCTCATTCACTAGCTATAGTGGGGCATGTAGATTCCTTCCCCAACTCTTGTTTTCCTCTACGCCACCTCTATGAAGCACATGCGACGCTTTTAGTGCCGCGCCGCCATCTCACTCCTCTGCAAGCTTGAGAAAATTCCTTCCACTTCCCTCGATCTCGCTTTACCCTCACCCAATGGCTATTACTCCGCCGTCTCGGGAGGGCGGGGTCAGCCATGCACTGACATGCAGAGTTCCGGGCTGTTCACCACTCGGCCCGTAATTTGGAAGCAATTTCCGCGCAATCGGGATGAAAGCGACTCATTTGCCAGGCTTTCGCGAAGCCCGACTGACCGGAGACCTTGCCGCCGCAGTCCCCTGGCGCGGTCAGTCCTTTTGTTCCGGGAAACTGGAAAAACAACGCCGCCCCAGAGATTTCGTGGTGACGCCCGCGCAATCACGGCCACTGCGTGGAGCGGTCGCCTATACGGCGCGGCGGACCAGCGCTGTCGACGATGTCTAACGCTTAGCGATTTCACGCCTACGCCTGTTAGCGACGATGCCATTGAGGTCAAGGTGTACACATACGCATTAGCCCTATAGCTTTCAGATACCGCTCGTCATTTCTACGGGAAAATTTCTTGCTTCGCTTCAAAAGTCTACGCAGGCCTCGAGAAAGTCTACCAAATTTAAACGGGAAACCCTAGCCGTTAACTTCCTGCAGGCGTGCGCGTAATTGGGTGTAAAACGCAGCAATAATTAAAGGTTGTAGCATCGAAGCTGAGGTATTTGTCAAATAAGCACTGGAGAGACCGTGGAAACGCACAAGTTTTTTTTTCTGAAAATGCGGTCAATGGTCGATGCCCTCTTCGCACAGTTCGCATTTCAGGTCGTCATTCCACGAAAAAAAAAAAAAAGACGTATTTTGCAAGTCATTGCTGGCAACACACACGCCTAGGCGCAAGCCATGCAGAGAAACCTGCCAGCGCTGACTCCACGCGACTTTCCTCAGCGCGCTGTGTGCATCTGAACTGCTTACAGCTCCTCGCGAAAACCCGCATTTTTAATTTCTGGAACAAAGAGAGCAAAATTCTCGGAGGTGCCGGTTAGCTCGTTCTCACCGCAGCTGCCACAAACCTCGCGTCCTGCACGCATCGTGAAGCACGCGCGTAATTCCTCAGCGGCGCGTGAGAGCGCGAAAAATTTGTGCGCAACCGTGGGATCAACACGGAGGACTGGTGTTAAACGCGAGCAACCTGAGTGCAGATCGCACAATTTTGCGTGCGTGAGTGCGTGCGTGTGCGCACGAGCGCGGGCCGTCTTGCCTTCTCCATCCGCAGCACTGAATGCGCTGCCGGCGTCATATTAGGGCCTGCCAAACCTTCACAGCGCGTATACGCCGTCTCAGGGTCCCGTCAAAAAACACATAAAACACCCGGTTCGTACCGCACGCGTACACATTACGAGGCTACGCTCCTTGAACGGTGACCGACCGGTGGAACAGGTGGCCATTCTTTCTGTTCTGTCCCATTTCCACGGCACAATTCTTTTTTTTTTCCTGTAGCACTCTCGAGGTTTAGAGCCACCACCTCTCAAATATCTGCTGAGCCCCTTTTTTATGTTTTTATCAGCGCTTGCGCGTGCAGGTAGTCCCGGAACAATTGTTCTCTCGCCATTCGGTCCATTCTGTCGGGGCGTCGGCGCAAACGCCGCTCCAGATCACACTGCGTCCGGTAAGAGCGGTCAGGCACCGAACTGTGAAAAGGCAGTAGCAAGTCGACGTGAAGCCGTCTCCGACTCCGGAACAGAACGCTCCTTTTTTCTCTTGTCTTCTCTTGTTTATACAACTTTTGTTTTGGTGGTGGGCATTTGTACAGTGAAGGCGAGCGAAGGAAAAGAGGTAGGTAAGGGGAGTAGCTGAGAAAATCACCAGATGGAGTCCGATTCTTAAGAGTATGCCGCTCTGCGGAATGCGGCGACAAGCAACCGGCCTCTGGAAATTGTGCTCCGAGGGGTTGAGCAATGGAAGGGAAGCACTGCTCGAGCAACGTACAAGAAAAAGGGTTGGGTCGTGTTGCTTGAAAAGGAAGCTGGGAGGGCGGCATGCGCCCAAGCAGAAATAATGCAAGGCGCTGAAGCGGTGGTGAAGTGTGACACGACAGCTTGACAGTATATGTTTCGAACCGACAGCGCGAGGGAGGGGAAAAGACGAGAGTGCAGAAACACCACGCTGTGTCGTTCTCCGTCCTGCTCATTGGGAGCTGTGTTTCAAGATGTAAACTAGCCGACCATTTTTCATACTCTGCCAGTGGAGCATTGATTGAATAGGAAATGGAATGCACTATCATCCAAACCAAGTGACTAGGCGGTCTCCGTGAGGATCTTGCTACGTGATTTCTGGCAATACTGGGGTACGGCTTGTTTCCTTCTAAAGCATCTAGGACAGAATGTGAACACATTTTTTTTTTTCTGCATAGACTCGTAATGTGAACTGCCCTTTACGTGTGACTGTGTGAGGGAAGAGCGTGGAAGAAGTCCGACGTGGAGCTAATGTATATCATTCGTGCGCATCGATTCTTGTCTGTCCCGTCTGATTTTTACGTTGTTATTGTGTCAATAGGTTCAGGATCACTAACCAGCACAGGCCATCTCGCTTGTCACTGCTTCCAAGAGCAGAACACATGTTAAAGTGTACAGGTACGCTCGGGAACAACATCGGCACCGCGACCAATCGAAGCCTTGCCTTTTTATTACTATTCGACAGTTCTAACCACGAAACGCGGCTGCAGCTAATTTTGTCCCCTCCCCCCCTCCTCCCCATCTAGAGCCACCAGTTTTCAACACTGTGGCTGTGGTATCCCATTTCCCCGCTGAATTTTAGCTCTATGATCATGTAAGAGAACTTTCTTGCAAACCACGTTTCGTGATTCAGTGTCCTTTCCCTTCCATTGTCCAGCCAGGTAACTTCACAACCACGCGCCTCAAGCTTTGCTGTCATCGTTCGGAATCTCAGAGGGTAAAAAATGGAAACGTGATCGAGAAGGAAAGCAACATTGAAGTAATCGTTGATGGCTTTTTTTTTTCCTGCTATGCTAGGAACAATTCGGGCCCACTTCGGCATAGAACGCACGACCAGAACACAATGCATGCGAAGGGAGCTCAAATCGTGATGATCGCGTGATTCAGTTCTCGCTCACTTTGGAAAGAACTTCGTGCTGCCGCACTTACACCACAACGAAGCTCACAATAGCCGATCTGCCTCCTGGCACAGAATGGCTGAAAGAAATCGAAACAATGTACTACCAAAACGGAACGCCGTTTCCTTCCCAATCCTTAGCCCGAGTATAGGCTTGTGTAACAAAGCTAGGCGGAAACTGAACAACGCTTTTCCGGAGTTGAATTATGATTAAAAGGAGGTCTTGCCAATTACATATTATAATAATGGCTGTGAAAATAAAAGTATGCACAGAGAGAATACAAAAAAAAGGACACTGGTGCGCACACTACAAAGAGCACAATGTGCATTGCTGCTAGGCCCACCAGCGTCGCGGTGCCGAACCCTTCATCAGAGACTGCATTCCGCGCAACCCATTCCACTCTCGGAGCAAAACAAAAACATATTAGCCAAGCAACTCGCTCGATTGTCGGTCAGTGGAGCGGCCGGCCGCTTCTGCAGGGCGTGTCCAAGGCCGCTCGTGCACGATAGAGCGGGACACGCGCGCTAATTAGGCTCGTCTCCCAACGCAGAGCTTGTCCGTACGCCCCCACCTTCCTACCCCCCGTTCCTCTTTATTTCGCAATCCTTCCTCGTATCTTCCCCTCCTCCATATCGTCACTGTCCGAGGCAGCGTCGAAACGTAATTTGCGTCTAATCGATGCTTGACGACGGCGATCCCCGGGCCGGCAGTGATTGCGTAAGCGCCCAACATCCCGCTTAGCGTCGTCTGCGACAGCGGTGCTAGCGTACACGGAGGCAGGCGACTTCAGCAGCACGTGTTATGAACAAACGCGTCGCGGCTTCTCTTGCAAGTGATGGAACGGTGGCCCGCTTAGTACGAGAAGGAGCTCTAGCGAGACGAGGAAGGCAAAGAGGGTAAATGGGAAGGGAGGGGGGGGGGGGGGGGGCTATTGTTTTTTGAGAGGCCAGTAGAGGAGGAGGAGCAAGCACCACCGATGCCGCCTATTCTGTTCTCAGCGAGAATGATTGCGTGATCACGGGGCTGTGTTTAAACTCTTACACACTTACATACGCCATCTTTCTCCCCTAAAAATCTCGACTCCGAGTTTGCTTTCTTTTTTACTTTTCTTTTCTGCACTCCCCTCATCTCGCCGTTCCGCTGCTGGGGTTCGCGTTCCCGCGGTATGCGGCTACTCGGATTTCGTCACAGTCCGTAGCCGTGTTCCGTCGGCGTGAGAGTAAGGGCGGAAAACACGACAGGCTCTCGGTTCGCTGATATATTGAGGTCACGCGAATTATCACTTTACGGCGCTCGTTGGTTCCTCCGAGGAGGACTGCTTCGAGCACGCGATTCCGCGCTTTGTGCGAGTGTGTATGTGCGTGTGCAGAGTCTAGCCCGGTATGCTTTGAATATATACTACGAGAGGAACTGCATCCACTACGGTGTAATTAGTGTCTAGCTGCTGATCGCCCCTCGCGTTATATTGCGATTACTGTATGCTCCCTGTCGCAGTGACATTGTAGAAACCTATTCACAAACCTTATTATCTTTTTCTTTACATTTTGCTTTCCTCACCCCCTCAGCACCCCCTCAGGAGTTATTAGTATCGCTATAAATAAACGTGTTTCATGCATTATGGTTTCAAGATGAGCGGGTTATGAGCGTGGTATTTGTTACGCTGGAATTCACAAGTTGCATGTCCTGTTATAAACAAACAAGCAAGCAAGCAAAATATTTGCCACACTTTTATATTTCCTCTAGCTTCTATATTACTTCACTTTCACACTGCATGTCCTGTTAAAAAAATATTCACCGCACTTTTTTTTTCCTTAGCTTCTTTATTACTTGAGTTTAATGCTTAACGAGCATATAACATACCGTTCTTTAAGGTTGCATGTTCAAAAACAATCACTGATAACGATTGGACAGCGACAGACGGTATGAAAGAATACATCGAATGGTCCCCTTAATACGTGTTTTAATCATTAGTTTCCGTTTTGCTTTCTAGCGATGAACTGTCAGCTCACTTTTCTTCTGAGGACTTCTATATTTGCGCGCGGCCAAGATGGAGGCCAAGATGGATATGGCGGGTTGACTGGAAACGAATTATCGCTCGGTGATTATATTTTCCTACAAAGTCATTCTCCCGTGAGGTAAAATAATATTACTACAAATATTCATAACTTGACACTTGGGCACGCGTTAATGCCCACTGCAATAATGGAAGCTGAAAACTGCCAGGAATCGAAAAGATTATGAAGAACTCCTGCATTTCGTCATCTGAGGTAGATAACAGGTAAAACCACGGATAACGGTGAAACATGTAGGAGAGTCTGGTCGCTTTAAACATTCTATCGCTTTTGGTGCGCTAGTATCCGTCATAACAGTAGATGGATATGGTTAATGTGTTGTGCTGGAACTCTACAGTCATCAGTGCTAAGTCAAATGAATCATCAGTGGAACTCGTTTGTCAAAGGTTTAGCGCCCCAGAGGAACTGGTCTGGGGCCACACTATGTGGCTCACCATGCATCCCTAGCGTACGAAATCTCTTGATGGTTAGAGAGAGAGAATTCTTGCCCCCCCCCCCCCCCCCCCCCCCCCGATTGCTAGAACTTCCAAGGATCCTACAACGGACCGACTGCACAGCATAGAAGCAAAGCCTCTTGGACCCGCTAACATTTTGACAAAGACCTGTATGTTATGTTGAAAAAATGGGGAGTTGTAAGCCAAAAAAGAAGTCTATCACCAACCTTAAAAGCGTTTTAATGTGCTTAGAACTGACATTCCAAGTGTAACTGATGACAGTATCGAAAAATAAGAGCATAAAACATTGCATATTCAAAAGTACAGAACCAAAATGTCTGCCACAATTACGACAGTGCAGTCACTGCAACTACCGACGCCTACCATTTTGTTCGAACTCGTAATTGCATCTCTCACTGCGAAACCCACGCGCATTCCCGAATAAATAAAGAGCATGCTATAACCACATCCGCTGTTTCACAAGCTGCACGCCGTTGTTCGGGGTACTCCGGAATTTAACCAACTTATAAATTCAGGGGCTACATCTGTCAAAAAGCTAATAGAGCCTCCATATGGACACAAGCCGCATGTTTTACTAGCGAAACAGAGGTGTACGCTTTCCAAAGGAGAATTTCAGGAAATAAACGCGCTGCAAGTATTAGCTGCCAGTCGTATTCATTCACTGTGTACAGGTTGTATAGCCTGACAAAAAGAACACTTTTCCTCATGCGGAAGTGCACTGCCCAACTTGTGTACGAACGAGTAGCCTGACTGAAATCTAGAAGATTGAAAACGTATAATATCTAAGGTGCCCTTACTCTAGAGTTTCAGCGAGTGTTCCGGCCGTCAGGTCCAGTAAATATACAGTTATCGAACGGACGGGGAAGACTGAATACGTATTTTAATTACTTAACCTGTAAGGGCAGGTAAAAGCAATGGCGAACTTTTTCGTGAAAGGACCAACTCCGAATGGCCAGGAAGTCTTGCCTGCACGTCAAAGTGTATACCGGTACATCTGCTCTGAGCACTGTACAGTGGGCGGCCTGCTGCACCGTCCGCTTTCGACACGCGCGGCGAAGAACGCCTCCCAGGAAAGTGCGCATCCGTGCGCATCGCGCGCGACTCTCCTCATCGTCATCCTTTCGCATCTTCCGCCGAAGAGAGAAGGAAGGGTGAACCTCCGAGCGGGAGGCGCCGCTTTCGTTTCGGGGTACGATATATCCGGCTGTCTGTCGCAGGGTGCGTGTGGACGAGCGGGCAATCCCGGCGGCGCACTATACCGCCGTGCGTAGGTGCAGGCCCTCCACATTGTGGGTGGCGTAGCCGGCACGGAGAAGTGGCACGCTTGCACAGACTCACCCAGGAACACATGGCAATGGTCGTCGCCGTCCCCCTCCTTTGACGAGTAAAAGGTCCACCACCACAGGGCACCGTACTGAGCGAGAGTCAACTACAATTCGCGGCCGGTCGCGGGCAGCCAAAATGCTTTTATACCGCACCGCCCTCCCCTCTCGGACCGCGGTAGCGGCCGTCACGTGACGAGCGGGGATTTTTATCTTTTCTCCCCTTTGCAGCAGCCACTGGGGGGCCCCTTGCCACTTTCGCTCGCAGCCTCCCAAGTCGACGCCGGCGTTCCCTCGTCTCTGGCGCTTTCCTTCTCGGCGCCTTGTGGCGCGTGGTCGCCGACACCGCCCGGACTTCCTCCTCCTCATCCCTGCAGCCGCCTCCTCGCGGAAGAAGACTGCTTCAACCGGAAGGCGAGAGGCGGCGTGGTCACGGGCCACGCTTGACCGTTAGACACGCCGAGCGGCGCCCGCACACGCATTACGGGCGAGACACGGCCGCCGTTCGAAGACGAAGACGACGATGACCACGACGACCGCTTTACAGGCGACGGAGAAAGCGACGCGTTCACATCGGAAGTATTCGCTATCGACGGACGCAATATGGCTTCACGGATATGCAGAACGGGCCGTGTTTGTTTACTTTTCTTCCGGCGACCAGAGGGAGTGTGTGCTCCACCACCGTGCGAGGCTGTTGCCCCTTTTGTACTTGGAGGCACTCGCTGCGTGTCTGCACAAGCTCCCAGTAATGTAGTGTACCAGGTTTAGCTGTGCCGAGATTAGTTCATGCACTCATCTTAAATGGCGTTCTTGCAATGAAAAGCACAATACGGAAGACATAAAAGCGTGCGCTGTTGGCTAAACAAAAATAACCAAGTAAACAAGCACACGGCAAGCAGATATGCTTCCGTCTTGCCTAGGAATTAGTGTGCCCGAAGAATAAGAATACAGTGACTGTACGTTACTGGTGAGCCAAGAAGAAATCATGCGGCTCTGAAGAGAAGTTTATTGGACTGATTATTCATACAAAGGGACCATAGTCCCTCACAAAGACAAAAACACCAAGGCAGCAACTAGTGTCGCTCGGTACAAAAAAGCTATGAAACAAGAGCACGACGGCGACTGCTGCCGCCGTTCACACAAAATCATTCACAGCACAAAATGTTCAAAGGGTCCATAATGTCCAGGCATCGCGGGGAAGCACGCTCACTGAATACGATGAACGCGCACCGACACCGCGCACCACACACTCAATACGGCAGCTAGCCTTATTCACAACACGCCTGATACACTGTGTTGGGTTCTTAGAAAACATAGCGCAAAAAGGACACGGACGACACAGAAGTGGACAGGACAGGCACTAACTTGCAACTTTATTTTTCGAAAAGCCACCACGTCTAATATATAGGAGCCGATCACCACCATCAAGTGATGAGCATGCGCAAAGAAGAGCACAATCAGGATTACAGCGTGTGAAAAATAAGCAAAAAATTACGATAAAATAACAAAATGAAAGCACGGTGCCGGGGGAACAATGAAAGAAAAGAGACATCGTGTACTGAAACTTACTGCAAAAAGCGCTTTACAAGCTTGTCAAGGTTAAGAGCCAAACAAATAACGCGGCTATGTTTGCGCTATGTTTTCTAAGAACTGTTACCAACTAGCCCAAACCAAGCTACTGTGTTGGGTATATTCTGGCTAGGGGTCATTTTCTAACGTGAATAATGTCAGTGCTACTGTTGTTGCTCTGCTGCAGGAGGGGGCCATGGTTATGCCTTGTGTACACCTTTTCCGACGTCTAGTGTACCCTCCTTGTCCATCAGCGGGGTGACACATGATCGGCGAAGGCGTAACAGGCGTTGAAGACGAAAAGAGCTGTCAAGGTAGACGCTTGCGGATGAAACTAAAATGAGCCGCTGTCAAGGGTCGGTGGGAGGGAAGTGCTCTAGAAACAAGGTTTACGTTGTGAAGTCTCACTCTGTTGGCTGTTATAACGGCGATTGGTCGGTCAGCTTAGGTGTTCATGGTGGTCAAGAGAAACGTATGTGATATCACTCGTCGGCACGAGTATTCCTTTTGCATTTGTGTGCAGATTACACCGATATTGTCAAAGTAGGCAGTCATTCCGGGCGTAACCCCAGACAGGAGCTGCTTTCAATAGTTTTGCTTTTATGTGAGTGACACCATCACCATATTTGCGCGCTGAAGGTAGCATCTAAGAAGGGGGATTATTCGGGCTGGTTGACGCGTATGATGGAAACGACGGAACAGCGCTAACCGACAGCCGGCATAGAAGAGCACAGACACAGCGAATGTGTCTGCGTTCTTCTATGCCACCCCGTCTGTAAGCGCTGTTCAGTCGTTTCCATCAAATTAGCATCTCCCATTTATATACATCAAGATACTTCTTTATCGTAGCAGTGAAGCTAAAAGAAGATGGGTCTAGCATAACCAGAACCCTACTGTTCGGTTCCACCTTGCATGCTCTTGCTTCGGGTAAACAACCGACTGAAGCACCAGGCGGCTGTAGCGCTGATGCAATTGCCATTGCCTTCTCCCGTTCTGGTGGCCGTTGTAAAAGTGTAGACCAGAGATATAAGACACATATGGGTCAGGGAAATGACGCACTGCAGATTTTGCTGCTTCTAGTCATGTAACCTACGTTGGCCTTAGGGTAGGCGCACTCATGATCGAGGAGGAATGGAGGGGGTAGAAGTCTCGCTTTTAATTATGCAGAAATGCATTTTAAGGCTTGCAATTCACATTTTAGCGGGCAAAAACCTGCATCCGCATGGGAGAACTCGCCTGGATTGCAACAAATAGACCCGTGTCTTTATACACACACACTGTATAAATGGCCGTGTAAATGTGCATATGTTAGTCGAGTTTTCTAGGTGTACTTGGAAGAGGAAGAAGTAAGAAATAAGAAAACGATAGCCTTGGTATAATACATGGCCAGTCTCCCGCCGTGGTATGCGACATTTGAACTAAGTTCAACAAGAGCAACATCACCTTCCGTGGGAGCTGCCGTGGAAAGAAGAGCAGAGGAACTACATGATAATCTGAAACCAACGACAAAGGCAGTCGATGGGAATGGATTTATTCTGCGGCGGCATGCAGCGTATCACGGGTGTATCTGTAGTCAAGGGTTCGACGAAAGTTCGTCTGGTCAGGCGTTAGTAGAAGTAAAAGTATAACAGTCACTGACCAAGTCGGAGTAGAAGCTATTGACGTTTCGGAACCCGTAGGGGCTCCTTGTTCACAATCAGGCTAAAATGGCAAGCTGTCGAAACTTAAACACGCAGAATATGACGCAATGATTGCATGTACACGGGTGGCATCGTCCCTTCCTTCCGGTTCATAGTGTCAGGCCTCGTTTAGGTGAATGATGACTCGAGCAAAAGGCCTGTCGTCAGGTTCCGCTCTTTGGATAAAATTGCAGCGTTGTCCCAGTCGATATCATGCGTTTTCTCGTGCGCGTTGTTTTCTCATCCTTCGTACGCGAGAAACTCCCTGCGAAATGAAGCGCAAACCACGGCGGTCACGCAGACTGAAAATGGCGGCGTTCCTGACAAAGCAGAAAGCGCACGACGCCGAAGGCCAGCTTTTCTGCACGATGCGGGCGGTCAATAAACCGTTGCTTGAAGCACTGCATGTGCTTCTGGCAAGAAGTGATAGTAGCAGCGTGGCTTCACCCGACGATAAGGCGAGCATAAATCGCCGAGATGGGTCAGCCGGATGTGCCGCCGCCCATCGCTCTTTGCTGCGCATCTGCTGACAGAGCAAGCTGGCATGCTGTTTTTCCCAGTTCGTCCACGGCTCGCGTACTTCGTTTTACTTTTGGTACAAGCACAAAACAGCCGTCGTCTGCAGCCCACGTCGTAAGCGGCGTGGAGAACCTGTGGCGTTGCTTCCGCTTGAATTCTGCTCTGAATCAAGCGAAAAATATCCCAGGTGTCTTCAATCGGAAAGAGCAGGGTAGCGTAAAGCTGTTCACAACGGTAGTCAATACCACGTTCTAATTCCATTTTTTATAGCGATATTTATTGCCCCAGGGCATAAGGGGGTAACTGCGAGTTCATCCACAACACTCAACATTTCCGGTGCAACTTATAATCAGCTACAAAAGCTGTTGATGACGACCGCATCAGATCTTTTCAGACACGCCCTCTGGCCCATTTGAGTATGTAGGACTGGCTTTTCACCATTTTTCTCCTTGCACTGCGGAGAAAAATGAGCACTCCTACCGTTGACATAAAAGTGTTGCCCATAAGACAACTGTATTTGAGGCTGACCACTGGTATCCATGGCCACTGGTATCCATGGTATCCATCAGGGGCCGAAGTGTCTGGGATGCGTGAGCGTCAACCAAACCCCCATTTCTGCTGTACTACGTGCAATGGCTTGAGGTGACACTTGGGAAGGTGGAAGTGGGACTCAGGAGCTCGAACGTGTGGTATAAGAACGACATTATTGTTGGCAGGCGATCACCTGTGCGTCTAGATCGCTTTTCGCATGCTCCGAAGGCTTCTGCCATCATAGTACACCCGGTGCGGCTAAGTGCCGTCGGAAGAAGCGTACGGGATGTGGATGGGCGGAGAAATTTATTCGTGTCTCGTCACGCGAGCAAAACACGTGGAATGCCGGCAAGTATGGGGGCGCTCATGCTGCATCCACTGGCGCCATGCAATAAATTTGTTCGCCACCACGGGCGTCACCCCTTAATCTCGGGGGTGGATTTATGGGGGACCGGGAAGGCGGCCGTCTGCCCGCCCCCCTCCCCCCCTCCCTTCCCAAGCAAGAATTTTTTACACATAGAAAAACCCTCTATTTTCCTCTTTCAAATAAAAAATGCATGCAATACATGGTCAGAATGGGAAACCACCCGCCACCCCCTTCAAGATTGAGTCATGCCCCTGCGTAAACTTCTGCAACGGAGCGTATGTAAGCGTAACGTGTTATGTGTAGCTTAAGAAATATACAGGCGCAAGAAACACGAAACTGAAAACTTAATTAACATTCAACCGACAATTACTCCCCAGTATTTTGTGAGAGGTATTCGCTTCTTCCCCTATAGTTTTCTTCTGGAGTCATGACTTTTTTTTTAATTTTTTCTTTCTAGTTGAAGCAAGAGGAAAAGTAAGCTGAGTGCGTACCCTTTACATTGTTCGTACGCGTACGTCCAAGAACCAACCGTTACTGAGCGGCAGTGAGCACCAAGGAAACCTCTGGAGCTTCTCATAACCGCTATGGAAACTGCAACGCAATCTAGTCTAGTAAAAACAAAATTTCAGCACTCACATGACAGCGCAGACTCTAAACTATTTCTTTACTGGAAGCGAGACGTATACCCAAAGCTGAAATAAAATCACGTATCCTTTATGGTAAAAATTACTTCAGAATCAACGATGCTCTGCTCGTTTTTATCTTGTTCAGCCTGAGCCACGGCGTGTTCTGGGCGTAGAGTGCAATCCACTTTTCCGAAATTAATGAAACAGGCTCTCCCAGTCATCAATGCTCTCGCTATCACCTTCGCATAGGCTTCATTCCTCTCTTGTAAGCAGCACTGCCTCCGCAAGAGCCACCAGGAAGCTCCGCTATGCTCCTTCACTTCTTCATTCTGGTCTCTAATCCTGTACACAGGACGACTAAATTTTCGATTGAGTTTTTTTCTTCCTTTGTTCTCAGCAAATTTTTGTACTGGAAGCGTCCGGCCGCAGGGTCATCAAAAGCCACAAATTGGAACTGTCCCCCTTTGTCCTCATCCTGCTCGGGGGTATCGAGTGGACCCGTCCATCCACTTCGTCTGCAAGGACCTTGAGTTGTCAGTCGCTAGTACTTCGGTATTCGTGTTATGGAGGTGGCGGCGGGAGCGACGTCGGATGCCACCGCGGCTCTGTCGCGCCGTCGGATGACGACAGTTCCTTCCTCCGGGCTACAGATACAGGTCGACCGGAAGGTTACTCTCTTTTTCTTTTCATTTCACTCTCCTTCACTCTTCGTCCTGATCGAACACAGACGGCCGGGTCAGGAAGGTATGCGACCGGTTTAGAACACGCCGAAGCCCACCGCGTGGCAACCTCACCCTCCCTCTCCGCCCCCTTTGTGGACAGCAAAGAGAGAGCTCCCACCTTCGGCGTTATTTTCGGTCGAAGACGAGACCGCACCCGCTTCTGGGCGCGAAAAATATGCTAACGACGGCGGCACTTTCTCATTCGCCATTCATGGCGCAATGCGTGCGAAGACTCAACCAGCACTACTCAAAGAAAAGGAAAGCAATGAAAGAAAGAAACAACTGCCATACAGAGTGGCTTCCGAGCTGCTGTTTTAGAGATTAGTCTGCTTATTCGCACGAGATGCAAAGAAACTCAACGCAGAATAAAAAGAAAGAAGAGACAAGGAAGAGCAGTGAAAGAAAGGTGAACCAGCAGGGAGCGCTCTACTCAGATGGAAGCGAACAGCAACTGTCTCCCCACGGCGGCGCGGAACCAGATGTATTCACTCGGAGCGGACAACGACAGCGCCACGGTGCGGCGAATGTGCGACGACTTCGAGCGAAAGAGAACAGATGACAAGAAAAAAAAAGAAGGGAATAAACGAAAGATAACGGCCAAAGGAGCAGCGAAAGAAAACGAACAGTGAATACGTTCGACGCCACGCTCGGTGGAGCGGAAAAGCGCAAACTCCGGACCGAGTTATATTTGCAGCGCCGTTCGGCGAACAGCGCTGGAGACGCACGTACGCGCACAGTTTTGTTCTGTGTGCCGCGCGAAAGATTGCGCTTGCCGAAGCCTCGCCGCTGTCGGTTCGTTTTCTGGGCAAGCAGCTCAGCTTTCTCCACCGCTGCAGTGCGTCCACAAAAGCAATGCACGCGCTGTGTATATAACGAACGGTTACGTGACCGCAATGGACGCCTTCGACGCTTGCAGCGTGCTTCGATTGTGCAAGATGCGAGCGCCTTTTTCTCCCGGTGTTTGGACAGTGTAGCGGATATGCCGCTAAAGGTTTCTGCAGAGTGCACGGGAGAGTTAGACGAGACGTCACTGTAATGCTCGCTTTTCCGCATCTACCAAACTGTTTGAAAAGGACGTTTCGGATCTAAAGAGTGGCGAGCGCACAGCCTCTGAATCACCTACTGTGTCATCTCAAGAGGGTTCAGATCATCCATTATTGATGTGGTCCCACTTAAGATTGTTTCAGCGAACTGGGACAGTGACATGGCTTCGAGGTCGCATGCATCACTTTAGCCCGTGACACTTTGTTCACCGTAGGAAGTACCTTACAGGAGCCTGCAGTGTTCGCTACCTTCAGACCATGACGTGAATTTAGCGGGAACTGGGATGGTCTGCGCTCTGCCGAAGTGGTTATTTCTCTGTCATGCCGGTTACACAGCGAAAGGCTTTCGCCTTTTGACTAGCAACATCTAAATGCAATAAATAATGCATCGCTACTCAAACTGTGTGCTGAAGACCACAATATTCAAAAGGGTGGCCGCTGAAGGCCACTTATTCCTACAGCCCAGAGCGCTGTAACAGTGGCAGATTTGGCTGAAGAACATTAGTGTGTGGCCACAGAAACCTTGTGAGCATTTTCCGGGTTTCCTTGAAGCGTAAAGAACCCAGAAGATACAATTTAAGAAGGGCCATTCTGCTGCTCAGTTGAGCGCGTGGTGGTTGTTTTAACCTTCGTTGAATTTCTTAACAACAACAGCAAGAGATCAGCTAAATGGAACAAAACAGGTCATTAGCGGACGGGCCATTCTGGCGTCATCACATCCAAGAGTTGACACCTCGCGACAGTCGTGTAGAGGTCACTTGTCGGGCTCGTACGCATAGCCGTAAATGACGTTTGCTCTACTGCAATATATCTTGCTTCATTTAAGGAGAGTCACATGTCATCTCATGTTGGGCAGACAAATTGCCCCTGTGTTCTACAATGTGACCTTTTGGTGTGAAGCGTGCGACCTTTAGCCCCACCTTTTGGTTGTCAGCTCTCTAAGGTCCTTGTGCTCCAACGTTTGGGAGAATGAGTAACTTTAGTTCGCTGTCTTCTATAGCTTCAGTGCACAACAATGGCCATTACCCAGCTCTCTGCCGTTAGCGGTTTGACGCCTGTTCCAGAATCGCTTCCAGGAGAGGGGTATTTTGTTAAAGTCGTCAATGCAGATTTTGTGCATGGTTTAAGAAACTCGGAAAGTGACAAGGCTTCGAGGTCGCATTCATCGCCTAAACCGTTAGGCAAGGACACTGGCACGAGCGGTGTCATTATGAACTTTACTCATCGTAGAGTGATATAAAAACACCACTCAAGAAATGAAAATTGATCGCTGATAATTATCACCTGGCAGTCGGACGTGATCTAATAAGCCGCTTACTTACTTTCTGAAAGATGAGGAGCTCGCTCTCCACATCTAGAATTCTAATGGCAGAGTATTACACTGGTTTATTTTCAAGCCTCGTTAATGGAACGCCTTCTAGACTCAGGCGTATTCGACGACCGCTCGGCGGGAGCAGGATGTTGCAGGGATCGTCTGGGCAGTTTTTGAGAAAAAAAGAAACTAGAAACAAAATTAGGGCACCGATGAACATCATACGCTGCCTTAAGTGCTGTAACTACGATGTAAGCTAGGCAGTGCATTCGTTAATAAACCAAAGTTCTCCCGTCGCGAGGTCGCAGCGGCTTTGGCTTTTCTCTGCTGATGCCAAGGTCGCAGAATCGAGTCACCGCCGCGGCGGCCTCATTCTAATGAAGGTGAAATGCTAAAACGCCCGTGTGCTGTACGATTCCAGCGTCCCGTTAAAGGACCGCAGAGGGTCTACATTAATATGAATGTCAGACACTTCTCTACGGTTTCCCTCAAAGCCCCCCTCCCCCTTTCTCCGCCCTCTTTGGTCGCTTGGGGCCGTTAAACCCCGCACACTATCGAAAGAAAGCTCACTGCGTGTGCGCATTTATAGCTGGTCTGGAAATAATTTTCCATGGAATTGATTGTTCATGCAAGACCTTGCAAAGAACAAAGTCCTATTATCGCGTTCGCCGGCGCATAAACAACCGGCGCAGCTTACTGTGAGGAATGGCGACAAGACGTAAATCACTTAATGTTTTGTTATACTCTGAAAGCTTCAGTACATCTTAGCAAACATGTTGCAGTGGGTAACGAGATGGGAAGAACGATGTCATACAAAAGACGCATTCGGACGAAGGCACAGTATTTTTCTTACCTTCATTTGAGGCAAATATGAATATTTGACCCGGATGATAAAAGCAAACGGCAATGTGCGGCTGGCCGAGGCCATCACACACTAGACAGTGCAGGTAATTATTAGTGAAATTTATCCACAGCAAACATAATACAGTAAAATAAATCAAACACAATTCACTATGCAAATGCCCACCCTTGATACAAAATCAAAAATGATAAATGCATTAAATGATACTCAAATTATACCTACGTTGGACTTAGCTAATTGGTCAGCGAACCGAAAAGTAGAACGGAACGTTCGTTCAAAAATGCACTCCTCGAGAGGCAAAAGCCGGTGCCGTGAGTGGTGCAGGAAGCGGTGGCGTCACGTGCACCATTAACAGCCAACGATGAAGGAAGATTTCTAGGGAGGCTTCACACGAGAGAAACAAGGACGTGAGAGGAGCACAGGACAAGCGCTCGTCCTGGGTCCCTCTCACGTCCTTGTTTCCCTCGCGCTAATCCCCTGTACAATTCATGACTTACCAATTAACCCACTTCCACTTTGCTCAAGATGAAGGATGATGAAGCAAACAAGTCGCATTTCTTTCCTCCTCCCTCTCTTGATCCCAGCTTTTATATGCTAGAGGATGCTAACTATTTCAACCAATGCCTCTCCCTGCTCCAGTGCTATCACTGGGAGTCAGTAGCACCATCCACCTAACAGCGCTGGCATAGAAAGCGGACAGCAAAGTATAATTGCGCACCATTTGGAATGGTGAGTTTCCAATGAATTAACAGGAAACTCAATCTTCATGCATGCACGTTGACTAAATTAAACAGGTCCTGATTCACCTTGAGGAGCCAGTGGAGTGTGGTCGTTTTTTTATATGTGGATGTGTTCAAGATGGATGGTAACCGTGGTCCCATGACGATTTTTCACTTCCAATGAAAATTTCACATGTGATGGAAAATGCGTCGGTACAAAAGAATGAGCTCTAGTTTTGCCAGAAGCGGTGTAGTTTTCTGAATGCTACAAGAAGCGGAACAGGGCACTTTTGCGACTTCGTAAAGTTGCAAGTTTGGACCCACGCAGAGCGAAACAAAATTTTGTGGAATCTGGATATTCTTTCAGTAATTATGTAACTCTCCTGTGTGAAGCAGCCGCACCAAACTTTGGTTCGTGGGATTTCGCAGCAAAAAAAAAAGCTAACATTGTAAGATATTTGTTCCAAGAATATAATGATAATGGGACAAGAAGCACAAGAGAGGAATAAGCCGGGCTAGTTGGTACATTCTTTGCATAAAAACAGCGCAGTAGACGGGACCAAGAAGAGAGAACACACAGCCTGTGTCTGTGTGATCTCTCTTCTTTGCCCGTCTACTGCGCTGTTTCTATTCAAAGAAGCATGAATTTGGCGCTGAAACTTTTCGCATGTAAGGATTTTGAAACCAATGTAAGCGCTTGTTACGTGGCCTACAGTACTGTTTCGCAGTGGAATCTGCTATGGTCTAACTTGCGGTCTTTTGCGGGGCCGTACGCTGTGGGAATGGCGACATCAACGGTTCGCCTTTATATCGGAATACAGATTACTTAAACGAAGTCATGTGATTGAACGAGCTTTTCATTCGGAGATGATGACGCTTTGTCCGAGGCATCTTCGTCTAAGTCATCTAAATTACATTGAGTACATCACTGTATAATACATCTTGTTGACTGACTGCATCATGTACGATCATCATATCTGTAAAACACCATACACATAAGGTACGAGAGTGTTAGTGGCCTAATGTGAGCTACTATAAAATGTTCTGTGCAAAGAAACCATACAATGTAATAACCGCTCTTTCTTGCACCTCAGCCTAAATTGACTTACCAGATGAGAGTGCCTTTTTCAGATTTAGGTATTCAGATGCACATTAGAGAAAGTTGCTGGCGTATTATAACACATAAAAAGTAGCTTTAGTGAAGAGCCAGCGGGGATACAAATTCATATATAGCAACGATATGTAAAGAAATATACACATTAAACACTACTTATATTAACTAAACGCTACAAACAGAGCATTTATACTGAGAAGAATGGAATAATTTATTTTGCTGAATTTAATGATACCGGGAAAAAGTACACGCAACAGGGAATTTAACCTTTAGATCTTATAAACACTGAACTATTAAGCTAACGCAACATTCCAAATTATTTGGTGAAATTTCGCCAATGTGGTAACTGAGATGCGACCACATGTGCTTAGTTCAAAGTCCGTTTCATGAACGTTACTCTCTTAGACGGCTAATGTACAGTAACAGTAGGCGAACGAAATATGGCGGCATTAGGCATCAGTTTTATATACTGAAGAAATACAAAGAAATGCTTTATTGTTGCCTTGGAATTACCACGTGGTAAAGGTATTTTAAAAAAGGTCTAATCAAAATCGGCGCTGTTAGTTATTTTTTAAATGTCAATAAAGGTTGGCGACGTTTTGCAATATTGCATTGAATGACATTTCCGGACTCAATCAAAAAATGAAACTCGTCGAGAAGTACCAATTTTCGTAGACAATGGCATAAAGAAAGATTAATACTGAAGAAAAATTTCGTTATCAGGTTCCTACTGTTTTTTGTGCCATTGTTGTTCCGAAAACTGATTTTCTTGGAACGCATAACTTTTTGAACAATGCGATTTTGTTACTGGAAAATTCCATAAGCCATATAACTTTTCCGGCCGCTCCACGCAGAAAAGTTTCCATATAGTAACTGAACAAAGACTAACGTTTCACACAATTCTGTTTTGTTTCCCGCGAATCCAAGCTTTCAATTTTGCGAGATCACAAAAGCGACGTTTTCCATCTCTTGTCACATACAATTTCTTTTCTTTTTTTTTTTCAGAGACACCTACAGCGCCTCTTGCAGAACTAAGGTTAATTCGTTTGTGTCGGCAGAATTTTTGAAGAAATGCGGATTGGGCGGGTTGGTGGGGATCCATCGTTTTAAAAACCAGCGCTTACGAACACAGACAGAGGACGAGACGAGACAAACTGAAGGCGCTGAACTTACAACTGAATTTTAATTCGAAAGTAAGCATTCATTTTATACACTTACACACAAGCGCGCAAAGGAATCTTGTCAAACCTAGATGGACTGCAACCGCCCATACGCGACAAAACCGATAATAACTGATGAAGAAAGTAGGAACAGGAAAAACCCCTTCCAAAGCACGCGCGCTGTTATCTCAGTCCCGCTACCCACAATGAAGCATGCTCATTTCCCTTCATGACAAGTTAACCGAGGTTCTGCTCACGCATCTCTCGCCCTTTCTGATAATCTGGAATGCTTCAGCAATCCCTATTGTGCGCTGGTCATCATGTACAAGCAGCATCGTGGTGTCGAAAAAAAAAAAACGGAGAACAATTACACGCGAAGCAGTGTTGTGCTACATTTCTATTTTCTTTGCTGCTGACGGATTTGGCATATTCTGGCGAGGCGAACATTGATACACCGCCCGGTCTGGCCGACGTATGAGCCCGCAAGATAAAGGGATAACGTACATCACGCCCTTTTTACAGGCAGCATGATTGTTCCCATGCTTAATATTGCACAGCTTCTAACTTCTTTTTGCTTCTCGTCTTGTGCTTGGCAAAACGCCTCTGCGCGCGTGTTTGTAGTGTGTAAAAATTACTGCTTACTTTCGAATAAAATTCAGTTGCAAGTTCAGCGCCTTCAGTTTATCTCGTCTCGTCCTCTGTGTTCGTAAATGCTGGTTTTTAATAGGATGGATCCGCAAAATCGATATATAAGGAATTCATAGAAAACAAAAACTGGTCACGACACTCCGATTATCGCCCTTACCTGAATATATCCTATTATACGTACGTTATGAAAACAGGAGCTACTGTTGATATTAGGGTCGATTCTTGCTGTGGAAGTCGATCAATAAGAAGCTGTGCTTCCTCATTCGTCTTCAGAAGAGCCATCATTAACTAAGGAATGCAATGCACGACGGTTGGTGCAAACCACGAAAGCACTGAAATGGCGCCATCCTTCAGTTTAGGCAGCATTTGGAAGATTACCACTTAGCCTCTACAAACTGTCTTCAATAAAGTCAAAAGGAAAAGGAAGGGCGGTCAGCAACATATGCTGCACATGTGAAAAACAAATGAAAGCATACAGCCTTCTACGCGAAACCGGCCCCGTTTTATTTCAACTCATAGCGGTATATAGCGCTGGGGACGACTGACCAGAAAAAGAAGAATACATGACGGAGCACTTCTAATCTTTCGTTTTCTGCGCAGTTCGCCGCTATGCATCGTTGCCAACTTGCCCAGCTAAATATACTGCTAAGTATCATTTCAAAGCATCTCACAAAACAGACAAATCGTACATGTACTCTGCCATATTTTAGTAGCCCCACTGGCAGTTCTACTGACATTTCCGAGTCCGCTTTTTTTCCAATGCATGCTTTCCAAATTTGACCGTTGCATGAAGTGCGCCAGAGAAAGGTTTCTGCCTCTAAATACGATGTCATGACGTCAAGGCCGGCCATGACAGTCGCGAAATTTTCCCCTTGAATTGTTTACAGTGTCCGTGCCTTGTTTATACTAGGCATTCAGACTGTCATGGCCACGTGTTGTGTGAAGCAACACTGTTGAAAGACACCAAGGAAGAGTCTACCCAAGCATCACAGGTAATCGGCTCAACGTTGCAGGTTGATAATTTCACTCTGCTCCATTGAGGGATCGGCCTTTGCCAATATATTTCCAATATTGGCCCGATTACCTGTGCTGCTCGGGATAGTTTAACGTCCAAAATTTCAGTACCATCATCTGCTCTATTCGTTGTTGTATGAGGAACCATAGAGTTCGTGTAAGAAGAGTGGGGAACTTATAGTCGCAATGAATAACGGATATTTTAGCGGATGAGGGAAACAAAGAAGAAACCACAGCAGAGAGAGATAAAAGGAACGCTGCACTGGACGATACAATTTCGAGATTTTTTCGCAATAGGCACTTTGCATTTAGTATAAGCTAATGTGCCCTAGTGTATACTCACTCACTCACTCACTCACTCACTCACTCACTCACTCACTCACTCACTCACTCACTCACTCACTCACTCACTCACTCACTCACTCACTCACTCACTCACTCACTCACTCACTCACTCACTCACTCACTCACTCACTCACTCACTCACTCACTCACTCACTCACTCACTCACTCACTCACTCACTCGCTCGCTCGCTCGCTCCCTCACTCACTCACTCACTCACTCACTCACTCACTCACTCACTCACTCACTCACTCACTCACTCACTCACTCACTCATTAGAAAGTACAAATTCAGCTCGAGTCAGCAAAGCTTCGCAAGAGCCTGACTTTAAATGGTTTGCGCCGGCCGTTACCTAATGAAATGAGTAACAGTGTGCATAGTTGACAGAATAGATTATCCTTAGAAGATGGCTGGATTTCAAAACTGGGTGTTTATCAGCCACCGCCAGGGCGCTCCGGGAGCATCGAAATGTCCTGGCGTAACTTTCAAATGTTTTCATCTTCCTAGAGTGATGTACGTGCTAAGTATCCTGAATCATATTTGCTACAGCAATACCTCTACTGTGTTCTTTTAATTGGTTTGTAGATCGGAAGGAATTTGTATGCTTGATTGCTTTCGTGATCTCTTTCTGTATTATTTTTATGCCTTTCTGCGTACTGCACCCCTCCTATTTGGCTGCCAAGAGGTAACTGACATTATTCAATAATAAAATTATAAATAAATAATCTGCCCTTATGGGGTCAGCAAAGGCGCTCGTGAACAAGCGTGGCAGGACTGAAATACTGCAATGCTGCAGCGCAGAACTTTTTCTTTCTTTCACTGACGTTCTAAAATTGTTTGATCAATCCGAATACGAGTAACCGTCTCAAGGTACAAGAGGTGCCTTACCGTTATGTTTCTTCAGCGCCAACCATCAAATTAAAAAGGCCTAATTTATACTCAGGCATGGCTACGTTTTCACAAGAACTGCTCTAATTTCCTCTGCATCATCAAAATTTCGCACAAGCAACCGATTGCTTTGAATACGGACACGACATATTCGTCCACCATGTATCGTGTTTGCTAAAAGTAACCAGTCAATCGGTTTTGCTCTTTAAGACACCCCTAAACACCAAAAGGTATCGAGAGGCGAGGAAATGGGTTTTCCTTGCCTTACACAGATCTATAACTCAATTAAGGGATGCAATAAGTACTCCACTACAGAGCTAAGAAACAAACACTGTTCCGTGCTTTCTTTTGTCAGAGGCAGCACTATATTGCGGGTTCTTGATAAATTAGATGTAGACCTCGCGGTAGTTTTTTGCTCCAAGCATCTCCTGCTATCAGCGTTTCGAAATGGTACATCATTGCTCAATTTTCGGCTGTTATGCGATGCGGACCCCACGAGTCATAAATAACCCAGCAGCCGGGCTCCGCGCAATGTTTCATCAGCGCGCAGTCTCAGGCGGTCAACGCGGGCGCTCAGCTTGGGGAGATAACGGCGTGGGCGGTAGGCTGCAGGGAGCGGCGGCCCTCATTGTTCTACACCCTGGAAGACAAAGCAGCCGGGAGCGGCCGTGCGCGCCCTTCCTATAGAACGAACGGGCGCGACGCCATTAAGACAAACGACATCTACCGTCTTCCCCTGCGCTCCGCTCCCTCGACCTAACTGCGCCATCATTCCGTTTGCGCGAGCACGAATTAGGTAGTCGTCTAAAGAAACTAGAGAGGGGCGATGGAAGCATGCTGGCTATACCAGCCCAGAACGAAGTCCCTGATGGAGACATTACCGCCTCGCATAGAAAAGGGAAGGGGAGGGAAGAAAGAAGGGCGGGAGAAAGGGAGAGAGATAGGGATGGAAAGCAGGATCGCGTGCGCAAGCCGTGTCATTATGGTTTCCAAAGTACAAATCGGAGCAATCTCGGGCGCGCCGTTGGCATTGGAAGCCGCGCGCACACTGCTCTGATTTTCTGAATACACAGGGGTGATGGTTCGAAAATCGTGCCCCCGCGAACCTTCGGGGGCGAACCTTCGGGGGGGGGGGGGGGGGGGGGGGGTTGATTGAGTAGCGATTGAGTTGTCTTTCAAATACCGAGCCGTCACGCGTTCGGGTGCTTGCGCAAGTACACATATGCACCAGCAGTATAGCCCCGTATCTCGATTCGTTTTCGATGTTTCCGCGCTTTCTGTCGCTGTACAGCGTCAGTGAACACAGAATCGAATAGTGAAAGCGAAAGGAGAGTGTCTACGCAGAACACGAAAGCAGCGAAGAATGAAGAAAAAAACAATAAAGCAACAAAGTATGACCTCCACATGCGGGGTGAAAGCGAAACCGTAACAACAAAGGACTCGGTCTCCGCCTTGCGCCAGGCACCCACCAGAAAAAAAAAAAAAATAAAAATAAGGAGCGGCGCCCGCCCCAACGCAGCGACGATTAGCGCAGAACAGGATAATTCGGCCGCGCCGCACTTCGGCACCGCTGCCGCCGTAGCAGGGGGTACCGCTGCTTCCAAATGGTTTTCCCTTGTCGTTCCATTCGCGGAGTCACGAACGGGGCAAAATAGAGACGATTAAAGAAAGCAAAACGAAAGAAAACAGAAGCGTGGGCAACCTGCCCAGCCAACTGACCGCGCCGGACGGCAGGCCAGTCCGTCCGTTGGCCGCCGCCTCTGCCCTTCCGAGCGAAAAAAAAAAACCCGGAATAAAGTATCTTTTTCGCTCACCAACCATTAAAGTCTCCCGCGAGGGCCAGAGGCAAAGAGGCTGCACAGAATACGTGGGAGAGGGGAGACCCAGGGCCGATTGGCGAAGGGGAGAACGCGCTGGAAACAGAACGACCATTATTCGGAAATGCAGAGCAGATTCGTGCGCTGATTTTCTTTTTTGCCATTTTCGTATACGCTATGTGTCGGGGAACGCGCGGATACGCAAACACGTTGCTGGTTTTCTATTGCTTCCAGACCGCCCGCTTGCCTACCCACAGCTGCGCGCGCCTAGTATTGCGCACGCTCGGATTCCACAAGCTGGAGACCAATGTCTGCACGATTGCGTTTCGCTGTTTTGAATTGCGATGGCGACCCCCAATCTCCATTCTGCACAGCTCATTTCTCTCTGTTTTTATTTTTTTTTCTTTCTACGTTCCCTACGATGAGTTCATGTGGGGTAGCATAGTAGAGCGCCTTGGATTCAGCTCGACGGGGCGGGGCGCTTCGTTCAGTTGGGCGCAGGCCCGTCGACGCGACGTGACGTCGGCGCCTTGATATAACGCGAATGCCGTCGGCGGCGGAGGCGATCGGAGTAACGGTTCTTCGGCGCCGGTCGAAGCCCGAAGGTCGCAGGCGCCCTCCAAGGTCGCGCGGGCTTTTCCCGGGCCGCCAATGCGCCTTTGTTACGCACGAAACGCCGCTCGGACGTAGCCAGGCACAGTCCGCTAGGGTTGGCCCCGATTTCGATTAGGACGGTGTTGGGACGAGGGCCGAGCGCGGCGTTCATCAACGCGTGCTTCCTTCCTCGAGTGGGAGGTGCTCCTCCGTTCGGGGTGTCATTCACTGCTGACGCGTACACTTACACGAGCCGCGCCTGTCTACACGCTGAATTGTCCGCTACACGAAGACCACGACGGGGGTCCGCTGAACGTGCTTTCATTGCTTTCTAAGCGCCTCCCGCCGTCGCCTCGGCCGTGGTTGCACGGACGTGCACTTCGGTACCCGCGCCGTCACGTTGTAAGTAGTGGCCTATATACCGCCCAAGTATGCGCGTGCTTAAGTGCTTCGTCCTATAGGCTCCCGTGTAATATGATCGTCTTCTGGCAGCACCAAGGACTCTGCGGTGAAATAGATTCGTTCCTCCTGATTGCGTTTCCAGCGCGAATGCCTTTTTCTGTTTCGGTGTTCATTCTTTTATATGTTACTACGCGAAGAAAAGTGGTTCGATCTGTCGGTGACTCATTTAGGCGAGATCGACTGGGGAGGATGGGAACACCTTTAGTTCGTAGCAGAGGAGCACCCCAGCATGCCTTTTCACAGGAACAAAACACTGATAGTGCTTGTCTGAGCAGCGTACCCAGTAATGCAGTTAAGATGCTTCGGGTCTCAAAGTTGTGCACTCGGCTGATGAACGCCGCACAGCATAGCTTTAACCTAATTTATACTAACGTACTTTGTGAAGGCCCGTGAAGGCCGCGGCAGGTATTACACTGTAGAATTTTCACTGATTCTTGGGACCGCAACGCAGGTTAAGCCAAATTATTCAAGTTGAACCGAGTGCAGTTTCTGAGCTGGCTGATTCCAACATAACTTAAAACTTTATTACATACTTAGCAAACGTCGGTAAGAACAAGTGAAGCAAATTCCTAGAATTCTGTTCCTAGTCATCGTTCCACACGTGCTTTTTTGTGAGTGTGCTTTTTTTTCTGTTGGAAGTTGGTGACTCCAGCACTGCGTCTGTCGATGAAGGCCTTGTCACTAACAACGCTATAAGGGCATGGCAAAATAACCACGAGAAAACTAAAAGCATGCACCATCTTGCACCTACCCTCACCAAGACAATAAATCAGCCTAGCGGCATGGATATCTCTCAGTCGACCTCTTCGTCTTGACACCACCGCACAGGGCATCGGGCAGCGTTGCAGGGCAGGCTTGTGGAAACACCAGATAAAAATTACAGTCACGTGAATAGCAGGTGACAGCAGCCACTAGGAGACTACGTGGCTCACCCCCAGGAGCCTGAGGTCACCTACATTAGAGGCCAGCAGAGTTGCTTCCGATTTTCTTTTATACAAGAAACCAAAAGGGGGCTCAGTTCTTCACTCCTCCATTAAGAGTTCCTGCCTGTATCAAGCTAGCTCACGCAATCAGTCAAAATTCTCCTCACGAAGGCACGGTTGGGGTTTGCACTAATAGGCTATCTGTTGCAAAGGCAGATTGGCTATTAGCGCCGAGAACTTACACTACCGCCGCTGCGTTCGCCGCAGTGTGATGCCACGGCAAGAACACCGTCGACACGGCTACAGGGTGCCTTCGAGGTCGCTTTCGCCTTTTATAGTTTGCGATTATGGTGATCTACTGCTCAGTGACAGTGCAAAGCACACAAAGAAGCTAGTGTTAGCTACCACTTCCAAATCACTTGGCTACATCAGGACATGTGTTATTTCCCCTCCACCCATCACACAATTATCATACCAAATATGCTCTCGCACGTAAATAAATTTGTTTATTGGTTTATTGGGGTTTAACGCCCCCAAGCGATTCAGGCTATGAGGGACCCCGTAGTGAAGGGCTGCGGAAATGCCGACCACCTGGGGTTCTTTAACGTGCACTGACATCGCACAGCACACGTGTCTCTAGAATTTCGCCTCCATCGAAATTCGACCGCCGCCACTGGGATCGAACCAGCGTCATTCGGGTCAACAGCCGAGCGCTATAACCACTGAGCCCCCGCGGCGGCTGCACTGAAATAGAATATGCTTCAGTAATATTGTACCGTCACCACGCCTGCTTGATCAACTCACTAAAGTCGAATACAACTCAAGAACGAAGCCGCGAATGCCCCTGAAAGGAGCCTCTCCTGCCAATGGCGTCGACCTATGTGATCATGCCTTGGTTAATGCGGTCAATACGCCGTTAATCTCTTTAGCCGCAGCGGAAGCAACGGCGACGGCAGCAGCGGCAAAAGCAGCTGTGACGGCGACGGCAGCAGCAGCGGAAGCAGCGGCTACGGCGACGGCAGCAGCGGCGGAAGCAGTGGCGACGGCGACAGCAACAGCGGCGGAAGCAGCTGCAACGGCGACGGCGGCAGCGGCGGAAACAGCGGCGACGGCAGCAGCAGCGACGGCAGCAGCGACGGAAGCAGCGGCGACGGCGACGGCAGCAGCGGCGGAAACAGCCGCGACGGCGACGGCAGCAGCGGCGGAAGCAGCTGAAACGGCGACGGCTGCATCGGCGGAAGCAGCTGCATCGGTGACGGCTGCAGCGGCGGAAGCAGCTGCGACGGCGACGGCAGCAGCGGCGGAAGCAGCTGCAACGGCGACGGCGGCAGCGGCGGAAACAGCGGCGACTGGAGCAGCGGAGGAAGCAGCTGCGACGGCGACAGCAGCATCGGCGGAAGCAGCTGCAACGGCGACGGCAGCAGCGGCGGAAGCATCTGCGACGGCGACGGCAGCAGCGGCGGAAGCAGCTGCGACGGCGACAGCAGCAGTGGCGCAAACAGCGGCGACGGCAGCAGCGGCGACTGCAGCAGCGGAGGAAGCAGCTGCGACGGCGACAGCAGCATCGGCGGAAGCAGCTGCCACGGCGACGGCAGCAGCGGCGGAAGCAGCTGCTACGGCGACGGTAGCAGCGGGGAAGCAGCTGCGACGGCGACAGCAGCATCGGAGGAAGCAGCTGCGACGGCGACGGCAGCAGCGGCGGAAGCAGCTGCGACGGCGGCAGCGGCGGAAACAGCGGCGATGGCGTCAAGTGGCCGAGTCTACCGTCGAGTCGCCGGGCGGAGGGACGCTGTGAAAGGTCGAGTTGTTGCTGTTAATTGAAAGACGGCTCTGTCCTCGACCGAGGTTTCGTGTTTCGGGCATCCGGCGGAGGAGTACGAGGCCGTTCATTCACCTGCTAGGAAGCGGAGACACCGAGCAGAAGACTTGCCGCAGTGGTGAAATCGACACATCAGTGTTTGATGACTCAGTCTCTACCGCTTTCCATCGACCGAGCTGCGAGAGAGCTTCAGCATCGCCCCCTGCCGTGGGCGGTACCACCAGTGTCCTCATCTGCCCATCTGATTGGACATCTTTCCCCGAACCTCATTCGACGTGATTGAAGGTTGCTCTGTGGGCGATCGTGTGTGGCTCCGCAGTGACCTCAGGGCTTTACCATCGGCTTGTCACCCTACGGTGTAAGATCCGTTTCCTACAGCCGACCTCACTGCATTGCAGCTATGCACCAGCTCTACATGTATGTCGCGTTATGTTGTCGTAACGGCTGCGTCAGATTTCTTTAGTTTCCTTTTACCTTCAGTGTCCTCCGCACTCACTTTCCACCGCAATATTTAATTACTGGAAGCATTCGCCGCAAGTTACAAATCTTATAACCCGCGATTATGCAGGGTGTTCAAGATTAGGCAACAAAAAGTTTTAAACAAGTTATAAATGCCAAGGAGAGAAGAATGTTGCGCATAAGTTTTGCATCTAGGCGGGCACTGTTGTGAAGGTTATTGTCACCATCAATCTCCTAATTAAATAAAAAAAATCAAATTTTGGTAGTAGCGTTGAGCATGCGTGTTTATCCCGGAAAGAAAAAGCCACGCAGAACTACTCTCTCGTGTGATGTAGATGTAGCGCATGACGTTACTTCAATTTCGCTAGTTGAAAGTGAAAGTGCAATAGTTCTTGAAGGCCACATGAAATAGAAGGTTTATGGTTTATGGGGTTTTAACGTCCCAAAGCGACTGAGGCTATGAGAGACGCCGTAGTGGAGGGCTCCGGAAATTTCGACCACCTGGGGTTCTTTAACGTGCACTGACATCGCACAGTACACGGGCCTCTAGAATTTCTCCTCCAAAGAAATTCTAGCCGCCGCGGCCGGGATCGAACCCGCGTCTTTTGGGTCAGCAGCCGAGCACCATAACCGCTGAGCCACTGCGGCGGCACATGAAATAGAAAGCCACATGAAGAAATAGCTACTCCACAAGGCAGCATGCAACTCTCAGCTGACAATAACGCCGTTACACACACGAGCGTTTCATCCCTGTTAGTTTAGATATCTACTTGAACAAAGATTTGGCGGACATTACTAAATGTGATATAGCACTGGATGTCAGTCTTAACTGGAAGTTGATTGCGGTTGGTACTGCTCGATACAGACGAAACACAAAGAAAGAAGAGAACATAGACGAGTGCTGGTAGTAAAGTGAGGGATAAATAGCTGCGAGTAACGACCCACCACATCTAAAACCTGCCTTGGCCCCATTATTCTTGCGCGAAAACGGGACAGCGGATACCTGCATTCCAGAATGCTTATAATCCAGGAGTAATTTTTTTCGGTGAATTCAGGAAATATTTCTTTTTACGCTTTAGTGAGAAATAAGAACTACAATGGACAATAAATCTGAATGATGATGATGATGAATTTGTATGGCGCATCGGTAGCTTTGGCCAAAGAGTGCCATGGCGCAAGGTAGTTTTTATTGCATAAGGTGGCGTCAGCGACCAATTTCTCAAGCACTTCGCCCCACATAAGCCGAGCAGCAGGCAGGGGAAGCTTGTACCCATTGTATCATCGCTGGGTACCCGGCGGCACTGGGGATGGAACCCCGCCCCTCTTGCATGCGAGGCGGATGCTCAAACCACTTGGCCACCACTCCGGTGACAAAATGTGCAACAATTACACAGTTAGCCATTCCCTTCTCTGCATTACCTATCACTTACATACACTAGAAATGCAATATTTTCGATTTCCCAGTACTCTCGGATCCCTCAAGCACACGTAATGCCTATGGACGTCCCCTAATTCAGTTGTTTGGAGGGGAAGTATGGAAATTGGTGCCTCTTGAAATTTAAATAGCTGAAAACTTTTTATATTCACTTACACTCCTTACGGCCGCCGCGGGGGCTCAGTTACGGCGCTCTGCTGCTGACTCGAAAGACGCGGGCTCGATCCTAGCCGCGGCAGTCGAATCTCGATAGCGACGAAATTCTAGAGGCCCGTGTACTGCGCGATGTCAGTGCACGTTGACTAACCACAGGTGGTCTAAATTTCCGGAGCTCTTCACTACGGTGTCCCTCATAGCCTGAGTCCCTTTGGGACACTGAACCCCTATAAACCATAAATCTTCCTACAGTTGCATGTTACTGTTGCTTGCAGATTCGTCCACGATACCTGGTCCTTGTCTCTTTGCGGTAGTCGCATTGGTTAGGTTATTAAACTATATTCTGCCTCTTTGCCACATTTTTTGTTTCGTAAAAGTTGGAATGGTTCCAAGTTGCGATACTTTTGACGCATCTCTCCGTTGTGCTGTGTTGGTCTGTACCTGTGCGCTATCTCCATCATGGTATGAATGTCGCCGCCTCCATAATTTCTAGACCTTTCTGCACTCCAGTAATGCCTAATTAGGTTTTGTAGGTATACATATCGAATGAATAAATAAACAAACAAACAAACAAACAAACAAACAAACCAGTATTGATGTATTTCCCAAATAGTGAAGAGAAAATTGGCCATACAATCTTCGGTATTGGTCCAGAAGCTTTGAGAACGTTATTGTGCCATTTAAAATTAAAATAAAGAGGTAGTTTAAACTTTGTTGGTGTCAGTATTTCTCATTCTCTATATTTTTTGAACCCAACTACATGGACTTCCGTCGAAGACGTTCTTACTGAAACTGTTTCGACTACTGAAAATACCCTTAAAGGGATACTGAAGCAAAATCCTAAAATTGAACAAAAATGCTGAAAATAGATCCTCAGAATGTGATTACATCGAAATCTAGTCGTCACTTAGCATATTTTTCAGCGCATGGTTTTATTTTCGCTGTTTTATGAGCGCGCGCCAAGCCCTCCCGGCCGGCGGGAGGGGAAGAGCGTGACGTCATGACACCGTCGTCCGACAGGCAACCGGTCGCGTCACTCGAAGCGCGATGTCGCACTGCAGTTTGCGTAGGCCAAGCGGTAAGGCTCCCAACCGCCGACGCTGCCGACGCAAAACTGGCAAAACTCGCAGGTAGCGATGGCAATCGTGCTCCTGCGGGAACAGTGGGCGCGCGTGTTATGACCTCTAGTCACAGCTTTCACACGCGGTCGCCAGTAGCAACGAAACGGCAATAAATCGCGAAAAAAACGTGCTATCCGCCTTTTGTCGCTAAAATGCTTGTCGCATTTATCAATTTTAGCAGTCAAGCTCATGTTTGCACATAAAAGCTCACGAAATATACACACAGAAATTATCTGCCTACATATTCTCTGAAGTATCAAGCAATTACAGTAGATTTGTTAGTCATTATCTAAATAGAGATACTGGCCACAATTTGCGTAGGACTTTCATTGTCATAGAAAATTCAAGGACAAATTATGCTAAACAGACAATTGATCATCAAATTATGAAACTATGTAATAATTACCCAGACATTCTCGAGATCGCAAAATCATGTAGAAGTCTGAGAACTTTCAAGCGCAGAATACAACTTCTTTTCACTCCAAACAGCTTGCCAAACATGTACGAATAATGATTTCTAATTGCAAACTTATTGTGTTCTCGTTTCTATATTTGTGTACAAAGTGTTAACAATATGTGTTTTTCTTTTTGAACTTGCTCCATGTGCATTTTTGTACGGTGATGACTGCTGTATCCAATTGTATGTGTACTGTCTCCATGTATTTTGTAACCGGAATTGTATTTTGTAACCGCTGCTGATGTGCCCAGTGGGGCCAGGGCCTCGTCAGGAGACAATTAACTCCTTTTGTCCTGCCCCACGGGCAGTACCATGTATTGCCCATTCAATAAATAAATAAAAAAAATAAAAAAATTCGAAAAGTTTTGTTCAGTATGCCTTTAACAGGCACACTGCTATTTTAGAGAAAAAAAATAAACGATTGCACATAACTGCATTTTAGAGAGAAGACACCCAATTCATGATTTCTTCCGGAGCGTAATTTCATGAAAGACATCGTTTGATCGTAGCTACCAGGACATACTAGTTCAGTAACCGCTGCGAACTTTGCAGGTGCAAAGGAAAGAAACCTGCGTTCTGGAATACTTCTTACATCAAGAACAAAAGTCTCTTTCGAAACCCGACTTATATATATATATATATATATATATATATATATATATATATATATATATATATATATATATATATATATATATATATATATATATATATATATATATATATATATATATATTGCGCTGGCTTTCGCGCGTGTAGCGGAAACAGACACACCGAACAAGAGCGCGCAGGCGACGACGGGGAATCTTCGCCCTGTTCCCCGTGTCTCTGAGTTTCCTCCCGGGGACATGAATGAGCTGAGGAAACCGGCGCTTCGTTTAGTGAAGTAACGAAAGAGCATCGCAGTCATGACTTCCGAGGAATGCGCAAATGGCATGTCTTTCATTTATATAAGAACGCGAGCGCTGACGCATTCCCGGGCATTCGTCGTCATGATTCCCGGATCCTCATCGTTACTTCAGGCTCTGCAAATGAGATAAAAAGAAAAAAAAGGAAGCGAGACGCGAAGTTAGTCACCCTCTAAAGCGCTATTTTGCACCGTCTGCTTATAGCTGCTCCGAAACGAGTTTCCTGTTCGCGCGCCCGCTGGAATTCGCGTTTTCCCGCCGCGCCATCAGCGGGAAAGTCGCGCCTTTAATTTGGTAAGTCACGCCGTCTGCCTCGGCGCTGTAATAGTGGCCGCTGTCTGTTTCGGAATCTCCCTGTTTCCTGGACGACACCCAAGTGGAGATAGTTAACCCTTGGACCCTTCGTAAGCAAGGCTCGCTTATGGAGGAAAATGTATTATCGCTCTTGTTTTGTTTTCAAGTGTGGATAAGCAGACTTTCGCTGAGGTCTACATTTGACGCATGTTTTTGCAGAGTAGGAAAGTTCCAGTGGAATTTCGCGTTAATGCTGTTCGTCAGTAGTAATGGAGCAATGCAAGCTAATTCCCCAGTCGTGGAGGCATGAATTGAATGTCCGTTTTTTACGTTCCTAGCCCCGGAGTGATGGCCGACGGCCAGTCTTACAAGGCTGTAACCCGCGAGCCTGCATTGCAACACCACGGAATCCTACACCGGCGCGCGATTGATTATAGCCCATTTCACACAACAACTGCAATACCATTCATATTAATTGAAGTCACTCAAAGTTATTTCGCATTGCCAATCGACAGAAGGTGAAGGTTGGGGTCGTGCCACCTGAAGAAAAGGAGCGCAACTTATCTCGCCGGTGAGAGTAGGTGTAAACGTGAAATGCCTTGCAGGAAAGACGTAGCACATTTTATAAAGGCTCAAAGATTTGGTTAGCCTCACTCGAGTATCGGCAAGGTCATTTGGCTGCTGAACTTGTCGCCGCCTTCATCCCCTTCTTTTCTTTAAGTTAGTCAACGCTCTTGTTCTCCATGGCTGCTTTTGCGGCTTGACGAGCTTCCACGACCTTCTCTTCCTGCTGAACAGTGCCCTCGGCGTCTCTCGACGCTTTTATTGATTTACGGGTTGCCGGGGCCAGCCGCTTCTCATTTTCATTCTGGGAAGGGCATTCAGCGTCCCTCGCTGCTTTCGGAGCTTGACGTGCCGTTGAGCTCGCCCGTTCGTCTGCAGCCTTAGTTCACCTCCGTGCAGCTCTACACATAGTTACCGTTAGTTACATAGGCGAGCCTAGATACCTCTTGACTCATCAGACTCCATTGCGCCACCAAGTTGGCAGGCCTAATGCCAACGAACATATGAAAGCGCGGAACGAACGGATGAAAGTTGACGAAGACGATTCAGTTCATGCTAATTAAAACAAATAGCGCGATATGCTGCGTCGATGGCCTGAAGTGGGATAAGGTGTCGACGGACGAAGCTGCTTTAGAGCGAAGCTGTCAGCGGTTCACTTGAGGCGTGAGTGGTCTCGTCTTTGGCGTAACACATTACCTGATCATCTCGTGCACCCGTGGCATCATATGACAACGATGTCTCCATCACGTGACGGTGACTGGATTGGAAGTAATTGGATATATTAAGACATTATGACAGATTTTTGTGCAAGGATTGTGACGGGTTCTTTTTAAAAATGATGTCATCAAGGAAATCAAGGAAAAACAAAACACGTTACCAATCATGTTAGTGAGCCTCAGGAGCATTTGTACAGTCAAGAGATTGTAAAACTGCGCGGTTTCAACGCCTTAGAAAACTCTTCGAAGATATTTATGCTTATAATGTATTGAGGTAGTGCGTTTCAATGTTTAATTTCAGTATATGTTAATAAGAAAGCGCAGAATTAGCTCTAATACGGGAGACGTATAGAGCAGCTGCTAATAAGCTAGTAGTGTGAATTATGCTACGTTGTAGAAGCGCTATAGTGCAGAAAAAGAAATTTCCCCAGAATATCGAGCATTAAATTTGCAACGTAGAATTATGCTTTTGTCAACAGTTAGAATACTATGTCGCGAAAATCGAAAGCGTGCAGAATCTCATTTGCGGAAAAATACTATGATGCGTAAAGCAACATTCTTAGCAACCTATAATAGATATAATCTTCTCTATATAAAGCTGTACACAGCAAATGAATCAATAATATGTTAATGTACGAGAGTCTAAGGTGTCAGTCATATTTGCAACGGGAATAGATGGCATAATTTTTAAAATATTAGAATATTTCTGTAAATTTTTTAAAAGACTGTTGTACTTTGAGCGCCAGGTTAACTGATTATTAATCTCAACTCAACTCCAAAGAACTTCGTTTCGTTGATTATTTGCAGAGTAGCATTATTTAGAAAATGGCTGTACTTTTTTCAGAGACAAATGCTTTTTGAAATAAAAATTGTGCAGTTACTTTTGGATATATGTTCGGCATTAGCCTAATTAACATGTAGACACAGAGGAATTTTACTGAAGTCTTTTGCGCCATGGTGGCAAGACGTCGCCATTTACAGCATTAATGAATATATCACGGCCATTAGCATATAGTATGCAACCCTGTGCAAGGTACGATCGCTGCTCGTTAACGAGTGTTAAAAACATAAATGGGCCTAATATTGAGCCTTACGGAACCGCAATATCGATTTTCAATAGTTTCGATGCTTTGCTTTTTGCGCTCACGTAGTGCTGCATGTTCATTAAAGAGCTTTTAGTTAAATATAGCTGGACACCACTGGTACTGTAGCTCCTTCGTTAATCTAAAACTTGGTGAGAGATACAACGTAACAAAAGCCTTGGTTAGGTCGACAAGTATAGCCATGGTGATAAACTTATTTCCTACAATTTGACGTACTTTTTCCGCGACGTTTAGTACGGAAGCAAATTCGGTCTGCTTCGTCCCTTGTATCCGTACTACGAGTCATCTAAAAGATCGCTTCACAGAAAAAGAATTGCTTGGGAGCAGTAGGAGTACCTCTAGATATTCAACGGTATTTTTCAACCTTTCGTTTATCCGTTTTCCTAATATTCGTACTATTCTGGATTTTTAAAGCGCTGAAGGAAATACTCCAGAATTGAAAGGACCTTTAATTACATGATATAGCGATGATGAAACGTGATCTGCAATTGACTTGAGGGTTTTAGCCTATATATTGTCATGACATAAACAACTTAAGGGGTCTTTTTTTTAATGCTAATATATACCCCGCATTCTCCTCTTCTTCGACCGGTCTATGGCAAAAAGTTGGTTCATTAGGGTTTAACGTCCCAAAGCGACTCAGGCTATGAGGGACGCCTTAGTGAAGGGCTCCGGAAATTTCGACCACCTGGGGTTCTTTAACGTGCACTGACATCGCACAGTACACGGGCCTCTTGCATTTCGCCTTCATCGAAATTCGAGCGCCGCGGCCGGGATCGAACCCGCGTCTTTCGGGTCAGCAGACAAGCACCTTAACGACGATGCGTAAAGCTCAGTATTGGGCACCTGAAATTTTTATAATCAGCAGGAGGTGCTGTTGCAGGACAAGGGAGCTTACAGAACCACATGCTAAATTCATTGAGAAAAAAAAAACGAGAAAAGGCAACGCAGTTTTGAGAAATCATATATAGGCATTCGTTGCCGCTCCTTTTGGTTCGAATTCCATTAGGGGCGTTGAGATGTGAACGCCTTTTTTTCTGCCGGATGCTGTTTAGAAAGCAAATTTGTGAAAGTTCGGGCGTCAGCGTTCGCGGAGCTTTGGAACTGTGTTCTCCGAAGCTTGCCGAGAATATTATCTAAAAGCATCTTATGCTTAAAAAATGCGCTCATGAATAGATTAAAGCACAGTTTTTGAAAGTTATTCTGTACAAAAACAGACTTCGAAACTGATGTCCGAAAGTTGCCACAACTGTAAGTTTATTGACAAAGCCCATCAAGACCTGGGATACGCAGAAATGTCCAGATTGTCGCTGCAAAAACTACTGTCTGTAATGGCATGTATGCAAAAATAATCGATCGATATCACCACAATTCCCTGAACACTAGTGACCTCATACCGAAGGCCGCAACACAAGTAGTATAACGTAAAGACAAACTTGAAGGTGCAGAGTATTCTTAAAGGCAAATTACAGCAGTTTTTTTTTTCCCACCAGCTAAACAAACCAAAGAAATCTGAAACGTTCACTACAGGAGCGCCTCTTTTGAGTATCCGCACCCGGCCGCAAATCGTTATTAGCCGCAGCCATGGTGCATTCAATGGCAGCGCGACCGCAATTTTTGGGCGCCTTTGAGGCTTCGCCCGCCTCTCTGATAGAACAGCAAGAAGTCAGAAAGAAGCTGCGTTTCAGAAAATTTTACCAGTTGAGGCTTTTTTTTCACAGTCAGCAGCACTCGAAACTCTGCACTTACTTTTAATTGTTCGAAAGGTAGAGTTAGCGCAAATAATTTAGAAACAGAAATATCTGCTTGCGCTAAGTGACGTCTAGGAACGTTGGTTCCGTTTCGTTACTGCACCATCTACCATATGGCTCAGGTTACCTTGACCAGCATCTACAAGGCGGTACCCGTCTTGTGATCGTTTTATTAGCCATCCATGAAGCATGCATAATTTGACTATTCTTCTGAAGCCCAAAACAAAGCAAATAGGCGAACAGAAATAATTGCGGTTACCGTACTATGTACGCGAACTGCTTTACACTAGGTGTCGCGAAACGAAACGCTATGCTGGGTTTCGACAAGTTACCCTTGAGCTGCTATGAAAACTGTGAAGTGTAAAAGAAACTCTGTTAAAACACAGACCATTGTTATTAGTAAAGCTTTTGTGGCTCTTAAAAACTGCAACAATTTTGTAGGCATGCAGCTAGACGTAGTCCATCGTGCCCGCATTGCTGAATGCGAGGAAGCACTTTTCGCCAACCCCCCCCCCCCCCCCCCCTTTGATTTTCTGCAGTGCAGGACTGCCTAGGCATCTACATTATTAAGTGCTTGCCAGCTGTCTACGACTGTTTAATAACGAATGCATCGCTCACTTAGCCCTCAATACCGATACAGACATTTTTCTCACAACCCAGCGAGCCGAGTGCGTTGTATCGTTCACCGGAACGCCCTTGTGCAACTTCCTCATTGCTTGACCAGCGCCATGAAAAATGCTTCAGACTCCCTCTCTGCCGACCGGCTTATGCGTATCCGATGTTTTATGGTGGGAACACGAAACGAGCATTTGCCCCGTCGCAGCGGAACGACGCCACTGTCCTTTGCTTTATTTTCCATCAACCTCTCCTCTTGTGTTCCCAGCCATTAATCTCCCTCTGCGGCGATGCTAATAAGGTCGGCGGCTTCGTTACGCGGGCTCATAACGGCCTCATTTAACTTTACGCCGCCAGAGCCCATCCGGCGATACACGGTTCGCCTCTTATTTTTTTTCTTTGTTATATCAGCGCACGCACTTTACAGCGTTGCCGCTGGCGAAAACAAGGTCGCTCCCGACGCCTCTGCGCTGCTCGTGTCTGTCTCGAACTTCGTGATTCAACGCTGATTAGCGCTTAATAAAGCCGAGCCAGAAAACCTAGCTCGTGTAGACTTTCTGCCAGAAAAAGAACGGAACAGGAAAAACAAAGACAGTCGGATCCATATTTTCCTCCGGAGCCGTCTAAGCACACAAACTCGACAGCAGGGTCAGGCGCTTTAAGTAAAAACAAGCAAGACACGAGTCCTTTCTGGCGACGTTCAAGGTGAACGGACTGCGGTTGTGTGTGTATGCGCGCTGCTCCAATTCTTAACTGTGCATGCGTGAGTCAATGCTGCGTGCGAGCGAGAGAGTGAGCACGAGGTGGAGAGGGGAAGCGTACGGATAATCACCGGTTAACGAGCTTTGTGCGTATGTGCATTACGGAGCGGCCGGCTAGACGCCCGTGACGTGCGCGCTAGCTGCTACGTGGCATACGTGCTCGTGTACGTGTAGTACATCGTGGCGCCGCTATGCGGCGCGTTCGTTGTTTCACGTGCATGAACCGCTCGTGCGCCTACAGCGCTACAGGCGCCCACGGTCGAGCGATTAACTCGTGACAAATCGTATACCTCGGCGAAGCAGCGGTGGTCGGCGGGAACCTGCAGCGCACACGGACATATGGGAGCGTGGGAACCCAAACAATGCGCCGCGATGGGCGAGGCCCTTGGGCGAGGCACCGTGTAGGGGAGGGGGAAGGCTCGGATCAGGACGTGGACTGGACAATGGAACCGCTAATCGTCATCAGCACAGCCACTAGCTCCATGTGTCCGCGCCAACTATACCGAACAATGCGAGACACGCGGCGATTGTAGGAACCTTGAAACGGAGCCGCTTTTCTTCTTTAAACTTTATTCTTGTGCACTGGAAATTTCCAGAAAAGAAATTTACATGGCGGAAAAGACTTAGTGAGCCTGAACGACATGATTTCTACGAAGCTTTGGACACGTTATGTGGTAAAAACATGCGCACTCATTATCTCAGTGTATTTGTTTTAAATTTGCATCCGAGGAACTTCGGTTGTTTTTTTTTATTAATGTAAATTTCATTACTTAGAACTCTCCACATTCAGTAGATCTGTATCGCGCTTTTGCAGCATTTTGTTCGGAACGGAACTTCGTGTCAGTGATTTGTTGTAAATGCACCAAAAGGCTTTGCTGCAATGCACTCTATATTTGCAAAGCAACGCAACTAAAAGGCGCTAACGTCTGGTTACGGCAATGCGTTTTAGATGGAAATTAACGACGGCCTGCAAGCTAAACGAGTTGATTGGAAACGAACAATTAAGTCAGCTTGGCCTGTCAGGAAAGGAGGAAAGAGAGGATAAGGGGCTGGAGGAATCTAATAGGGTCAGCATGCCGGGATCCGTCTCTTGCCCGTCAATCCATTAGCGCTAAACATTCCAGTACGGCGTTCTTGAGTGTAAATCGCGTCCACGGCGGAGTCTCGAAGGCGCAGGCTAGGCACTTCAGCCTTTTAGGCCACGATTTCTTTTTGCCCAGAGTTGATACTGTTAGCGAGAATTGGGACTCAAAAAGGAAGAGCTCGCGACTACTTCGTTATTCAGAATTGAAAAAGCGTTCCTTGTTGGGCCAGTTGGTGCTTGGTTACGAGAAAAAAAAAAAAAAAAACAGGAGAAAAGGGAGATGTTCCCAAAGACGCGTTCCTTACACGCATCTGCGCCCTGCTCTTCTGTGAGAATTTTCACGAAATAAATTCAGTTGTGTTTCCAGCGTCGTCCTCTCTACTTCTTGCGACCGCGTTCTTTTCTGCTGTCTTTTTTTTTTTGTAATAGCTATTAGAAGAGTGCCTAAAAAGGGACGAATGTTTTACGCGCGGAATGTAGAGAGGCATTGAAAACTTCCCGTGATGCGGTAGTGAGAAGCCACGACTCACCTGTATCTCATCGCGGGAAAGGTATTATTTCAGCATGGGCCCAAAATTTGTTGTTGATGACCTTACTTCGTAGTGGTTTCGAACTCAATATATAAGCATGCTGCTTCGAACGGAGGCTACAACCGGCTGAAGAGGCGACAGCATTCTTGTGCTAAGAGCGGTCCTTCTTGCAGGGTTGCCTTCCTTTTCCTTCATTTGCTCTACCATGCAGCACATCACAGGTGAGTTTCCTAAAACGACCATTTGTGCTCTGCTGAACGAAGCAGCTGCATGTATATTCGTGAATGGAATCGAAGGTTATGTATAGAATTTTTCGTACATTGAGGTTCGCTTCCTCGCAGAAGGGACGAAGGGAACAAGGGAAGAAGTCCATCTAAAATCTGCCTTCCTGGCGGGATTCACAAAGTTCTTGCGCAGTTTGACGTTAGTAGCTTCGTCTACTTACCTACCAGTACCGAGTCTCGAACTAATGACAGTTGTTAAGATTTACTAATAAGGGTCTGCCACTCAAGAAATTCTACAGGTTGTTTCTGGAGTACTAACTAGAAACTATAGCGTTTTATTGGTTACACCGTTTCATTTAGCCAGTATATTCGGTTTCCTCTAGCATCTATAAGGTATTCTAAAGGCCGAAAAATACCTCATATATTGTAATGCCCTGGGGGATGAATGTTGGTGCATTGATAAATAAATAAATAAACAAATAAAATCTTAATTTGCTACTTCTGTACCATGTTCCTCAGCACAGACGTGTGCCATATTGTTAAAAATACAAGCCTGTTCCTGCTCTGTGTATGCTTATACATTGGCTGTTAGGGCAGGCAAGGCCTGACCAGGAGGACGGGGGGTAATTTTCAGTACTGACAGCAGAGCGCCCTCCTCACCAACCACCTCTCCTCCCTGGTTCCGACATTCAGTGAGTGTTCACAACGCCTGAGGCGTGCCGTCCGAGCCATTGTTAAGTATCCACCAGCTAATACGACCGAACTAGATCGTGCGCAACCGCGCAGGTATCCTAACGCGATGCCAACTTCTTGTTCTGGTCGGAGCGGTGTGATACCGGCGGCAGCCTCGCTGGTGTCACGAACATCCGCTGCCAGATAAACGCCTGCGCACCGCGCATGCACGGCCGTGGACAAAAGGCTGGCACCGTGTGGGAGAGCCGAACGAGGTGTGGTTATCGTGTTTTGGACGGTCGCCTTTGTTCGTGGCGGCAACCGCGTTCTATTCATCACTGAGCCGGGGAGAACGCCTTCTCTGCATAACCAACCGGAGGCCCCCAACGCTCAGCGCTCGGCTCCTCGCAGAGTCTCGTGCATCGTGAAACATCTCGCATGCGATGTATCTTTGCAACATCCGCCGTCCTTGACGGCCCAGCAACGCCGGCTTACGCATTGAAAGAATCGATAACAGAGAGCTTACAGTAAAGTACACGGCTCATAATTCGTCGGTAATATAACTTTCAATTCACTACACTTTCTCTGCGGTAGGCTTGGAAGCTATCCAGTGGTGCCCGGATGCAGAGTAGCGAGCGAAGCGTGCGCAATTATAGTGCGTGCTTGTTTCATCTCATTAAAAACTCACGGCGTTGAATTGTAATCGACTCAAGTACTCTGTGTGTGCTTGCTGCGTTAGTTTGTGTTCTGTTCGTCTGTCTGCCTGCCGTATATGTCTGGTGAATTTATTTTCTTGTTAGCTGTCAACAATTAGGCGTCCTTTCGGAGCAGGCCAGACACAACGGTACCACTAAGTACAATAGAGGGAGGCGCACCAAAGTTAGGCGTTGCGTTATTTAATGTGCATGTCTGAGAAAATGCTGTAATTCATGAACATTGCGGCTTCTAACATCTGAAACCTGAACATTGTTTCTTTAAGTTTCTTCATCAGGAAGAGGAAATACCGAAAGGTGTCACTGCTATAAACGTAAGTTTGAAACGTGAATTGTAGTTCTAACGCCCCTCCGATCATGAGAATGCGTGCATGGGGTTTTAGGAAGAATTCGAACTCTGTCTTTAGTATTCACAGGATAAATCTAGGCTCTTTTCTGTCCTGAGAGTTTCGTATTACTCAAAAGACACAAAAATGCGGCGCATGTGCGCTGGGTGAGATTAGCGGCACTTAAATTTTCTCCAATTTCAGCAATTTTTGCTTGCTTTCCCAGAGGACTAACGGCACATTGCAATACGGTCTGAGAAATTTGTGTACGCAGTTCGTGTAACACATCGAAGTACCGGAGTCCTTACGGAATCTCAGTCTTGCCATAAGCAATGACTCAGCAGGACTTTTTAGAAATATTTTTCAGGAAAAAGTGTAGCTGCATTTAGCATACCTTCTCGGATATTCTTTATCATGGGGTGCGCTTGATTTTTTTGTGTGTTTTTGCGTGTATCCAGATCCAGCAGTTGCCTAAACAAGCCCATCTTTCTCCGCAAAGCATATGAAGTATTCTGAGCGATCGCTTACCTGGTTCCTCGTGTTTTTCGTGAAAGCATGTGGAAAAAATTAGGGAGCAATTACTGATTAACATCCGGCTGGAAGGAAAGGCTACAAAGCGAAATTATTCGAATAATCTCCAATAGCAGTTCCATCTACAGGTTTCAGTAAAGCTGGACATGTGCTGAATTTATTCGTTCCTATTCCTGAACTAAAACCGTAGCTTTAGCGACGCACCACTGAACCATTTTTATATGCAATTCCATTCCTTCAACGCTACAGTACACCAACTTCTGGCTTGCTCTCTCAGCATGTGTGAAACCATTTTACACAATGATTTTTACTTCAAAGCACCTCGAAATCTAGCCGAAAAGGGGAGATAGTAGTGAATTATTTGTCTGATGGTAACTGCTTGTTTAAAAAAAGAAAAACATGCACAAATAGCTTTATATTGGCGAGCTTAAACAGCTATTTTCGCAAAAAAGCACCTCAGAATTCTTACAAAGCAAGCTAAGAAGAACCACAGCCACGCGGAAAAATGAAGAATGACTTGCATGGCGTAAGTGTTTGAAAAAAAAAACTAAATAAACCCGTAAATGCAGAAAAAGCAAAAATGGGATTCGAAGTTTTACCGCGCGCGTTAAAAAGCAGAGTGCTAATACATCGCACCACAGCATACCTTTTCTTTATTAACAAATCTGGTCACGAATAAATAACGACATACCGAAGAAACATTTGGTCAAAAAGCGTCACACAACCTTTGGAAGAAAAATTAGAATTAGGGCAACGACTTTAAGGCTTCCACTGTTGAAGGCAATTCTGCTTGAGATTGCTATATCTTCAACTAGTCTATGACGTTGCTGACAGGGTCCTACAAAATATGACTTTAAAGAACTAGCATCTTCATCAGCGTGTCCAGCTGCCATTCTAGATCGCCAAATGCTGTGAAGGCCCAGCAGCATTATCATATCAAGCGGCATGCCATCATCATCTTCTATTGTCAGAAACTTTATTCCAATGAACAATACTGAGAGCGGTTAATTGTGCTCTTAATCGTTCCCACAAATATGTTTTCCGCTAGGTGGAGCCGCTGACTGCATCCACTGTGCCATCGACGGTTCGGAAATACGTGTAAACATTTCCTTAACGTTGCCGTAATATGCAACCTTAGAAGCTGCAAATACTTTGTTTGTTTTTTGTTGTTTTTATGCAGCTTCCTGCGCTTTTCTTTCATGAGAATCATATTCCGAATTTGTAAGAGGTGCAAAATTCATTCATCTTTTTATACTGGCTGCTGAGAATTTTTAGACACTTTGTTGTTACACACTTTAACCCGAACCACGCGTCGTCCGGTGTCTTCGCATCACAGCAGAATCACAGAATGCAACCTTCGAAGTTTTAAAACGCAATTATTTTCAGCCTTTTCAAAGTATTAATTGAGCATCAGTAGCAAAAGGTCTCATGCATGTTCTCACGTCGGAAGTCATCATCACAGAAATAGTTTTACGGTACGTACGGAAACTGAGTAGCCAGTTACTACTGAACGAACTCCGACAGTGAAGTAGACGTAAATATTCTGGTGTCTTCCTTCGGTATTCTCCGAAGGTTGTCGGTGAAAATGGCGCAATGCTTTGTTGGTGCTAGATGTTGCCAAATTCCGCTCGAATTCTTCAATTCAACCCATTCGATCCTCTATGTACTCGGCCTTTTTAAAAGGTTTCCGGCATACTGCTTCACCTGGCTTCACCAAACCCTGGAAACTAGCACTTGAAGCAGTAGATCAATCCTCTCCTTCCTAAAATCCTCAAGTACCTCAATCCTGTCCTTCCTAGTCACTTGATCAGATAGTGGTTGCTACATGATTTCAATGAAACGCATAAAAATAAACGCTTTGTTTTCAGTAATCATCTCTCCTCAGTAGCCGATGCTTTCTTGCGCTTCATTTAGACTATGTTTAGTGGTCGATACCACCTGTTGCAATACGACAGTAAATAGTCACTTTGCTAATTATGACGAAATGTAGTGCATCATGGCTACAGCCTTCCTTGCAGCCTCGCGTAAGCCGGCTGTCAAGGTGTGCGTATCCCGTTAGCGGTAGAAAAACAAAACCACATCTAACGGAGGGTGTTACCGCGCAACCATTTCAATCCATGTGCACTTTCCTACTGACGTTGCTTTTTACTTACTCCTCTCCTTGGCAATGATTGGATAGGGCCAAAAATTTCATTGCAAACGAGTGACGTCCGGCAGCCGAAGGTCTGCGTCGTCGACGTCTCAATTCGCGTCGAAGCTCCAGCAATCTACGCGAACGAGTGCCTCCTGACCGTCGTTGTCAGACCAGTGGCAATCACCCCGGTAACCATCTGTCGCTTGTTGCAAGTGTGTCGAGTTCTGCAGCCGGCCAGCAGCGGCCACCGCCCGGGAGCGCGAGACAAGATCGCGGCGTGTTTCGCCCTCCTCGGCCCTGGCTGTGATGGAGCCGGGGAATGTGGGCCGCCCAAGGACCACGCTCGCTTCCCGGGCGGCTGGTCCGCTCCGTGCCTTTCGTGGGAGGAGGAGGCCTGGAAGTTTCTCGGCGGCGCAGTCATTGTCGCCACTGAACGCGGCGCCGCTCATATTCGCAGGTTAACGCTCACTTTTGACCTTTCGCCCGGCAAGCTGGGTCTTTTGCAGTGTGTTTTAAAAATCAGTGATAAAAAAATTCAGGGGGGGGGGGGGGGGGGGGGCATTTTGTCGACCTAAAGTGCGGTGAGGCAAAGCGTTTAGTTTAGTGCGGTGTTGCTGCTTATGTTACTGATGTGTGGTTAACATGTTAATTAAGTGCCCAATTGTTTGTGAATTTTAAATGCTTGGGACACTGCAGGGCGTTTGGGAGGCATCCGTCTGATTCGATGCCTTTCTGCAAACACTCTCCAATGTCCCAGACAAAGAGAACTACATATGCGTTGGCACGAAGTAGCGTAGCCATTAGCACACTCGGCTGCGGAACGGAAGGATGGTGGTTCGAATGCCATCGTGCACAAAGATTTCTTTCTGGTCTGACTAGAAAAGCGTGACAGCACTGCTGACAGCCTTCTGCTGACAACGATGAGACATTAAAGGTTTTCGTCTTAAAAACATTTCCACCGCAATCCGTTCAATGCTTAGATTACCCTGCCTAACGATATCTAATGCAGTAGAGCATCGCTTTACGAAGGAGGCAAATTCTCGCTGCGTTTCTCTTAGCGAAGATCCTTTAAAGGCTTATGTATTCTCCGACGCTATTATATTTTACAAAGGTGCCTCTGCACCGAAGCATATGTGCACCTTTTTCACAAAAATACTTTATGAGTTTCAATTGATGTTGAATTCATTCTGCTCAGTAGAACCTTTTGGGAATAAATTGACTCGGTATAGAGGTTTTATATTGAGTTACCCTAACGAATTAGCCACGACGTTCAAACTGAAAGAGAGTACACAGTTTCGACTGCGGCTCAAATGAGCTCGCTCAATACGTTCTGTCGGGTGGAAAAGGAACGTGCATTGAGTTTCTTCGCTCACTATTCTCAGTGTTAACTTCTATATCCTGGTACAAAAACGTGACCAAAATATTATAAAGTAACTTCTTTTGTTAAAAAGACAAAAAATATCCAGTCTGCCATGCATTGTAATCTTTCTGCTTCCACCAAACCAACAACGCATGTGCAACTTTCACTGAAACAACATTTTATAACCCGGATGACGAAATTTTACAGCTAATACCACCTCTGACAGCACTGTGGAAGCAGCAAGTAACAAGTTGGTGGAGACAGCATTATAACAGAGCCCAAACTTTCAATGCCCATACAGTCACCTCCCTCAGACCTACGCGCTCATGCTTATATATTCGCTATGAAAGGTGTTTATCTCTTATTACTGGTGAGGTGTAAGGATCGCAGGTTTTCGAAAAGAATTTCAGCGCTATTGGCCCAATCTGTGGGTGGCACAAAAATTATGTTATTTGCAGTGAGCCCTTAGTGCACGAAGAGCGAAAAAAACTATAATTCAGTACTTGATATCGATGCTTGATGTAGACATCTGCATGCATGGAACGTTTTTTGTTTACTCTTTGCACCGATGCTTCAATGCTTAAGATGAACGTATCATAAATATTGGTGAAACGTCCTGCTTCAAACACTACTGAAAAGTTTTTTGTTGATCGTTCCAAAATAAATTAAGTTGTACGGAAAAAGCTGCTGAACGACATTAACTCAGATTCAGTTGACTCGTAGGCAAATGGCTTCTTGACTCAAACTTATATGAGACTCAACTGACTTGTAAGCAATCGGATGCCCGTTGACTCATTTAAGTCGAGAACGTTTTGACGTCTTAACGAACGAGCTCAATACAGTTTGAGTTTTCAATGAAACATTATAAACTCTACATGTAATTAACAAACAGTCATTTGAAACTCAATTTGCACTTTGGTTACGGGAGAAGGGGTAGACTGACTTTTTCAGATGTACAACTGAGTGGACACTGGGGAAGCGCAAGTCGAGAGACCGGACTGCAGGAGACCGGAGAAGGGAAGTCAAAGCGCAACCGTGTAATGAATTTCACGGTTTAAAAGCACTAAATGTATTCAATTGCACCGTCCGTTAGATAATTGAAACTTGAGCTTGTGTTTTACCACTCTACGCTCATGGATTTTTCTGCGTATGAGGTTTTCTTTCCTTCGTTCTTTTTATTGTTTCATGATTTTCTTTAAAAATAAAAGTGCATTCAACAGATAGCTTTGGCATGGGGAGATCCGCGATTAGCTACCGCGATGTGCTTCCATGGTGTACCATCTACGAATGCGCAGACGGTTTTGAGGGGCCAGGCGCTGACTCTTACCTTCCACTGCGCAGGCGCAGTTAGGTCCCTTCCGATGCGGACAGTGTTAGCGCAATGCATTAAAATATCTAGTTTGTTGTTCAGTGTTTACTCCACTTTACACACAAGAATTGCTTAATTTCGATTCCGAAATTCCGAACCAAAATGCTGCAATCATCTGCGGCAGCTGTCTGGAGGAGGGTATAGGCGACTCGATGCCTATTATCCCTATTAAAGAAAACTTTATTGAACGGCCATGTCTTGGTTAGGGAACTGAGTAGACAGGCGTGAATTTTATCTATATATTTTCGAGGCATTCATTCATTCATTCATTCATTCATTCATTCATTCATTCATTCATTCATTCATTCATTCATTCATTCATTCATTCATTCATTGGCCGCCGCGGTGGCTCAGTGGCTATGGTGCTCGGCTGCTGGCCCGAAAGACGCGGGTTCGATCCCGGCTGCGGCGGTTGAATTTCTTTGGAGGAGAAATTCGGGGCCCGTGTACTGTGCGATGTCAGTGCACGTTAAAGAACCCCAGGTGGTCGAAATTTCCGGAGCCCTCCACTACGGCGTCTCTCATAGCCTCAGTCGCTTTGGGACGTTAAACCCCATAAACCAACCAACCATCATTCATTCATTCATTCGTTTATTTCTGTACTGTACTTTCCTGTACTTTCATTCTGTACTTTCCTTTTTTCAACGGGTGGCTGCCGGTGACAGCCCAGTTTTCTCTGTGCCAACCGCGCACACTCAAACAGTGTTTCCATCTTCGAGTGTAAACCTGATACGATGCCAAAATACGACTTAGTAAATCAGTGAGTGTCTTTCTGATTAAACACGGACGATCCTGCACAAGTACTCTCCACAGGATTGCTCAAACCTTCCAAGCGGCGCGAACCTCCGAGATGGACGCCCTAATGCTCTCTCACCTCGGAGGCGAAGCGTTTCCGGTGGCGTTTAGCACCGAAGGCGCTAACCGCCGCACTTTGTCACGCCCAGTTCTCTGGAGGACAGCGCCGTTTGGCCAGTCCGGCCCGTTTAGGTGGTCAATGACCCGCCGAGAGAAAAACAGCGCGAATAAAAAAAGGTGAAGAAAAAAACTAAACTGGAAAGCCATACCCCATACTCGAACACACACACACAAAAACAAGATGGGTTGTGGGTGGGGGGGGGGGGGGGGGAGACCAGATAAGAAGGGCGAGAGAAATAGAAGAACGCTCTCCATCGCTCCGCACTGTCGATCTTTCTGCAGTGATTCCTGGGCGCACGCGTCCGGAGGCAGCCCGGACTGTATATACGCCAGCCGGAATCGCAGCGGCAGGCAGGCAGTTCCGGAAATCGACCCAGCGTCGATTTGCTGGAACGCGGGCGGCCGCCCTGGGAGCACGCGCCCCTGACGTTTTCCATCTCAATCGCGGCCAGCTCCCGGGCGCGTACTTACCTCGTTTTTCGGTCGTTCTTGCGCGCGGGCCCCGCCGCCGCGTTGGTTCCTTCCGATCTGCGCCCTCCCGCCTCTACTCTCCCTGCCTCCGCCATCGCACACCCCACCCTCCCATCATCTAGCATTCTTCCATCTAACATCTGCTACTTGGTCTCTTTCATTTCGGAGCTCTTCGCTCTCTTATTTTTATCTTTCTTTTCTTTATATTGCTGAGTCAGCGTACTCGAGAGAGCCCTTTGATGCTTCCGACCGGTTTTTAGTCACATTCGGATGCGTCGTTACAGAAGCTCTCGCGCGTTCGAGCTTCATCATTACCTTTGAAAACAAATAAAACACAAACATAGAAGCAGTAATGCGCCCACATATGAAGTGACACGCTAGAAGGCGAAGAACGAGTGAGAAGAAAGCGCGCAATCGAACTAGCCGCCGGAGGCGCTGGAGCGCGCATGAGTACGGAGGGAGTATGCAGGGGGACGTGGGAACCGTTATCGCAATCCATCACGATCGAGTTCCACGGGCGCTGACGCCGTTACATGCGTGGCGAAGCGGGCGAGTGACTTGGGCGCTTCGCGAAAAAGGATTCCCACACGTCCGCGACGATCCTTTGGCGAACAAATTGTTGCGCACGCGACCCTTTGTAGCTGTGCACACGCGGGCAGTGAGGCGTAACCCGATCGCACGCTTTTGAATCAGCTTCCGCAGTTGCGTAAACGGGTGCCGGGAGAGCTTCGTGTGACCGCCTTCGAGTTTCATTCGTTTCCTTTTGTTTTCTTCTCTATCTCTTCCATTTCTACTTACGTTCCTTTTAACATACCCTCAAGGGATCGACCGCGCTCCTCAGCCCCTCAGCTCAGTTGCTCCTGCGGAACGAAGCAAGCGTCGTTGCTCGCTACGCTGCCGCTATAATGTGTGGTGCTCGAAGTATTACAGCATTATTAAACCGAAAGCCATTAATGGCTCATACTGTTGTCCGTTAGCAGAGGGTGTCACACCTTTGACAGCGTTTAACTCGTGTTAACTCGGGAACTAAAAAAGATAGGAGAAAACGAATGGTTGCTTCAGGTAGAGGAGGAAAAAAATGAATCTCGAAGCAAAGTTTGATGGCTTTAGATTAGTTAGTTAATTAGTTCGAGGCAAAAATGTCGAAACTGCGTCGAAAAAGCGCAGACGTAGATATAGCCACAAGAACAGTGTGACGTCACATCACCGGAATTCGTCATGGAATAGGGAAAATTGCCACAGAATGGTCGTGAAAACTTCGGATTTGTGTCAAATTAGATGAAAAATGTGTAATTAAGCGTAATTAACACTTGAGATCCCCGAATGATGCATAATTTCGGTATCAATATAGCCACAAGAACGGTGTGACGTCACATCAACCGGAAGTCCTCACGGCATAGTGTTCTCGGCTTTCTCTTCTCAACACTTTAGTTGCCAAAGTGTCCTCGCAATTTTTTACAGTAATATTTCATTTCTTGTCCACAGGCTTTCTTTCTTATTTCAGCACTTGCACGTGTCTTTCCTTACCCTGGTCCTTCGTTTTAGTTACGCTGTTTCGTTCATCTAAGATGCAATACCAAATCGCCCACTATGCTATGTTGCTACAGCTTGTGTGTGGGTGAGGTGGTAGTGGAGGGAAATGCGGTTGTTTCTTTCGACGCGGCCGCTCCGAAGGCACACACGGGTCCGAAGAATCTCCTTCGCTCGCCCTGGGGCGTGTCACGTCGAAGGCAGCGAAGACATCGAGCGTTCCCGAGCTTCTGGGCTCCTCTGCTGCTTGTATGACGGAGAAAGGATTCGGCAAGCGCGTACACGCGTGTCATGGAGCGCGCCCGCGCGTGCGCAGCGAGATGCAACAACACGCGACGAAGAGGAAGAAGCGTGCTGAAAGCCCCAAAGCTGCCGTCGCCGTCTTTCGCGGGGAGTTATCGCCGCCGCGGGGCTCTTTCTAGAAGCGACGCGGCGTTGCGATAGGATTCCGCAACGCCGGCTCCGATGAATCCGCTCCCGTCGACCTCGGAAAACTAACTGAAGAAACAAAGGCCAGGCTTGTGCTCCATTACGCCTGCCGCGCTTCTGCAGCGCTTGCGATTCTGCTTGCTGCTTCATTTTTTTCTTTCACTCTGACAATCTTACGGAATGAAACAAGGGACCCGTAACTTGGAGAACGGGCGCGTGGAGCTTATTCGCGTCTCGCCTCCGACGCGATCTGTCACAGCCACAGCAAACTATGCGAGTGACGAGAAAGGTCCGGGAATTTGAAACAAATATACGTATTAAAAGGCGAAGAAATCGGCCGGGGCGCTTTCTGGGAATGTTTCATAAACATGCACGGAGCGGAACTGCCGGCTCACCGATGGGAAGATGATAGTGCAAAAAAAAAAAAATCAAGGAAGATCATACGAGGTAATGCGGCGAAACTGCGTCAGCAGGGGGCTTTTGGTTCTCGCTTTCCATTGATCGCCTTCGAACTGCGTCTTTGAATTTGATCTTAGCGCCCCTTTTTTCGTTCCGCTTCTGCGTGGGGTGGGCGGAGCCTCCTGTAGTGTGCAGATTGGTGCCTTGTGAAGGGTGGAGATGGGCGGATAGTGTAGGCAGATGGAATGAGTTGGAAAACGATTCTGTTGAGTAATGGCTTCACTCCTTTGTCGTCCTGAGACGCTAACGCTGAGATTGCGGAGTGGCACTACTACTGTTGTCGCAGTAAAACTACACTGCTCACGCTGCAATACTGGTACAAAATCGCACTAGGTGCGGGCGGTTGACATGGCATCCTGAAATGCCAGTCAGTAAGTCAGCCCGATGTTCGGTCGGTCAGACAGCTAATTATTCAACCAGTCGGTCAGTCAGTCACTCAATCCATCGGTTTGCCAGTCAGTCAGCCAGTCGGTAGATCATTCACTTAGCCAATCAGTTGGTCGGTTAGTCAGTGAACGGTTGCACCGCCAGCCAGTCAATCGGTCGGTCGGCTGGTCACTCAATAAATGGGTTATTCAGTCGTTCGGTCAGTCCGCCAGTCAGTCAGTCAGGCGTCAGTATTTCAATTATTCCATCGGTGGGTCGGCTAGTCCACAAGTCAGTCAGTCAGGCGTCAGTCTTTCAATTATTCCATCGGTGGGTCGGCTAGTCAGTCGGTAGGTCTGTCCGTCCGTCCATCTGTCCGTCCTTCCGTCCATCTGTCCGTCCATCTGTCCGTCTGTCCGTCCATCTGTCCGTCTGTCCGTCCATCTGTATGAATGTTGCGGAGAGCGCAGTACGGTTGGTTGGTTTGGTTGGTTTATGGGGTTTAACGTCTCAAAGCAACTAAGGCTATGAGAGACGCCGTAGTGGAGGGCTCCGGAAAGTTCTGCCACCTGGGGTTCTTTAACGTGCACTGACATCGCACAGTACATGGTCCTCTAGAATTTCTCCTCCAAAGAAATTCAACCGCCGCGGCCGGGATCGAACCGGCGTCTTTCGGGACAGCAGCCGAGCACCATAACCACTGAGCCACTGCGGCGGCAGAGTGCGCAGTACGGTGGACTGCATAGTTTCGTAATGCAGCAGCTGGTAGCATCAAACATCGTCACCTGATTTTATCGTCGTTCTTCGCCTCCTGAAACAATCAATGTGAACTAAAAAGGACGAGTGCCGCCGCGGTGGCTCAGCGGTTATGGTGCTCGGCTGCTGACCCGAAAGACGCGGGTTCGATCCCGGCCGCGGCGGCTAGAATTTCTTTGGAGGAGAAATTCTAGAGGCCCGTGTACTGTGCGATGTCAGTGCACGTTAAAGAACCCCAGGTGGTCGAAATTTCCGGAGCCCTCCACTACGGCGTCTCTCATAGCCTTAGTCGCTTTGGAACGTTAAACCCCATAAAACCAAACCAAAAAGGAGGAGTCGTTAAGTGTCCTTGCCGACACGACGTGTGGCGCCAGCAGAAATGTGAATTTTCTAGCAAGCTAATGAGCAGCCAAGATAACTATGGAAAATGTTTATTAAAGCCAAGGTTAAAGCCAAGCCAAGCATGCTAATCGCGCGAAGGAAAGCAGTCGAAATGGAACAATGAGATCCTGAAGCTGCACTATCTAGCCGTTAGGGATTACACACACGTAGCAGAACAGACATTTGGACTAGTTGGTGTATATTCATGGTGAAAACACTGCGCAAACACGACGCGGCAAACAAGAAAAAGACAGCTTACGTGCTGGTTTACACGTGTGCAGTGATCGGCGCGCAGAGTGAGGAAAAAAAATCTTGGCGTGGCTATGTAATCGAGTGTATCATAGAAAGTTGGCCGATTTTTTTTATTGATCGCTAAACCAGCGTGAAAAAGCGAATAGGCAAGACAACACGCCTCCGCATCTGTCAGTTGCACCGGTGCCAAAACTAATTACACTGATATATACTCAGGAGTGGTGAATATCTTCACGATAAAACTATACTGCTGAAAAGAAAGCAATTTCATCTCATTCAAAAGTTCGTTTTGCAGAAAGGCTGATAAGGAAAATACGAGGCAAGAAACAGTTCGGAAAGTTTATTCTCCCTCTCAACGGCCCTGTGCACTCCTTTGATTTCTTGATCATCATAATCCAAGCAGCTCAACCTTAAACCTTGATTAATGTGTGTACAGTAAAAAGTTTACTGACTCTGGAATTCGATGATTTCCATTTACTGTTACGTGAACTCACTACAGTGAAGTCACCGCATCTCGGGAGCTGAATGCCTAAATTTCTTTACGTAAATTTTCTAAACTATGCAAATGCTCAATGCATGTAAAAAAAAAAGTGGGCTTACGCGGAAGCTGACGCCCCGAGAACGTCATCCAAAAACGCGCTCTGCGTGCCAGCACCCATACTCAAGCGTCATCATCTAAACTCACCGGCTTCTTTATCTCCAGGCCACTTTTGTATCTGGACATCTCATTCGGGGCTGTAGCTCTGGCATTCGCGCTACCCTTCAAAAAAAGCGGCTATGAAACGTCCGTTCCTTAGACCGCTACCGTCAGATCTGACACCATAATTGAACAGCACATCACATTGTATTCGGTCCCGCAGTCGCCGCATCGCAGGATGTGCAAATGACTGTACTTTCACGTCAGTGTCTTCTCAAGTTAATCACCTTCTGATTGCTGTTAATTGCCGGATGAACGCTCCCTGCCTTCCGCTGTTCGCAATATAGCGGTTTTGGAAGCTGGACTCCGTGACGACCTACAAGCAGCGTGTCACATATGGCCAACTAAAACATGCATACCAGGAAGTAAGCGCGTGATACATAGATGAAATTTAAAAAAAAAATTCTCAGCCCTCCTGTGCATACAGGCATCAGTGCCTGCGCTTGTTGGCTGAGTAAGGATATACCTTTTATTCACTTCGTATTTGAAGCAGAATTACTACAGGCATAAATACTATTAGACGACGTCCAGTATGATAAAGATGGTCTTCTTTTTTATTTTACGCCAAAGCGAATTCCACTCAAAAGTACCGTATTTACTCGCCCAATGAACACACTAGAATAATGAACACACCACCTACTTTGGCTGTCAAAAAGTGCTCTTATTTCTTTCCCTCGCGTATTAAATGCACAGCTGTCTTCAGGCGCATAGGTGCCGATGATTGTAGGGAATGCTCGCAGGCGCCCTTTTTAGAGTACCAAAAAAAAAAGCTACGCAATATAATAAAACTCCGCCTCCTGAATTCCTCGCGCAATGCGACGAAGAGCAAGTTAGAATGTTCCCCGAGATGTCCGAGAAACAGTAGAAATCGCGCTTAGTCACAAAGGTCTGTTTTATTTGCCATATTAAGGATTTCAGCAACTTGTTGACGCTGAGCTTCAGGCTGAAAGGTGTGAATTGTTCGAAAGTGAATTTTAGTTGTGCTCTCTTCAGCATCGTCATCAGCCTGACTGCACCCACTACAGGACAAACGCCTCTCCCATGTCTCTCCTACTAACCCTGTCCTTTTCCAAGGCCACCGTGGCCCCCATATCTCCACAAACTTCTTCATCTCATCCGCTCACCTAACTTTCTGTCGCCCCCTGATAAGCTTGCCTTCTCTTCGAATCCACGCAGTCACCCTCAAGGATCAATGGTTATCTGGCCTTCGCATAACATGCCCTGCCCAAGGCCATTTCTGCCTCTTGAATTCGACTAGGATATCACTAACTCGCGTTTGTTCCCATGCCCACTCTTCCCGCTTCCGGTCTCCTAACGTTGCACCTATAATTTTATTTTCATAGCTTGCTGTCTTGTTCTTAACTTAAGCTTAATCCTTTTACGTTAGCCCCCACGTTTCTGTCAAATAGCTGTGTACCGGTAAGATACAGTTGTTGTATGCTTTTCTCTTGAGGGATATTTGTGAACTGCCGTTCATGACTGAGAGAACCAGCCATGTGCGCTCCACCGCATTCTTGTTCTTCTAGTTATTTCCCTGTCGTGATCCGGATGCTCTCCTAGGACAACACTAGGGGCACCTGCATGATTTGCACATACCGGCCTGCAATAAAGCCTGCCTACGCTATCGAACACGGAAACCGTGCTCGAGAGTGCGTTTTGTTTTATTCGGAAGGTACTTCATGAAGTTTTTACACCACCGGTCTACTTTATGTCTCGTTTTCGTAGCTGGATTTTTTTTTAATGTACCACCGAAACTTTCACATATTTTTGGGGGAAAAAAAAGGGCTTTGGTTTTGCCAGTAAATACTGTGAGATTGTGTCAAGTGAGAAGACGAGTTCCCGGCGCAGTTAGTGAAAAAGACACTGTGAATTTTAACATGCCCAGCTTTCTTGGGCCAGTGGCGGTCCTAGGGGGGGGGGGGGGGCGGTCGCCCCTTCCCAAAAGCTTTTGCATATTTTCCCGAACGTCCATTTTCGGGCTCTCGCAGGGCGAGATGTGATTTTTGACGTATAAATGGAAAGCTTTTTGTCTGTGATGCGTCAAGTAGTCCCCTACATTCTACGTACACCTTGCCTTATTTCACACAATTCTACGTTCTGCAGCTTTATTTATTTATTTATTTATTTATTTATTTATTTTAGTATCTCAAAGACCCCAAACAAGGGGCATTGCATGAGGGGTGGGTTGTACAGAAATATCAACAAAAACGAACATATTCTGTGCAATGCCAACATCAAGGTTAAAAATACAAATGAAACAGGCAAACCGCTCAGAAAATCAAATTGCAAAACGCTCAAGTGCTTTCGAATACAAAAGAAAAAAAACAAGACAAGAATAAAAGACAGGAAGAAGCGCTTAACGGTGGGTAAGAATTCAATAGCGAATTTGAGAACAGTAAAAACCGCACAGTAAAATAAAGTGCAATAGCTCAACGTTAGATGGGAGAGGAACACGAAAACCTAAAATGTGTCTAAAGATTTAAGCTCATCTTTGAATGCAAGCGTATCTTCTATTATTACAGCGGCATTGGGAATGACGTTCCCATCTTTTGCTGTTCGGGTGAAGAAAGACTGCGCGAATGTTTGTGTTTTTGGGCAACGGTATGACACCTGTTGACTGTTTTTGTGACGAACTGAAAACATGGATTGCTTTGTGACGTAGATGCTTAACCGAAATGAATAGTAGAAACGATGAAAAATGGCTAAAGTGGCTTGTTTCCGACGGTGATTTAATAATGGCAAGCTGGATCGGACCTTCAGATCGGTTACACTTGTGTAGGATGAATAATCGGAATGAAGAAATCTAATGGCGTGATTCTGATAGTTTCTGTGCTCTCAGTAAGGTATTCCTTATGAGGGTTCCAAATGGCGGCTGCCAATTTCAATTTTGGGCGCATTAATGTGGTGCAGGCTAGTAATTTTACATATTCTGGGGCAAACTTCATTGAGCCTTGAAGATAGCCAAGGTATCGGCTGGATGCTGCAGTGATGTGGTTGATGTGCGTTGACCACGTACGATCGTCAGACATGTGGAATCCAAGATATCTGTAGGCTTTAGTAGCATGCAAACGAGAACCGCAGGTAAAGTAGCTATATTAGTGTAATTTAGTGTAACTTTCGTGTAATTATATTAACTGAAACCTGGTATAATCAAGAATCCAATGAGTATGCTCCTCTTGGTTACACTCCTTACTCAATTACACGCCACAGTAGACGAGATGGTGGCGTGTCTTTGCTTGTTCAAAACTCTTTCCATTGCAGTGTAGAAGCTCAGTTCACGATTGTGACGAATGATTATGAAGCTGTAACCATACGCTATCGTTCATGTATGTTTGTTGGTATATACCGGCCACCCACAGGCAACCTCGGAAATTTTATAACATTTCTTGAAAGTATAATATCTTTTTCAAATGAAAACAAGCTAGAACTCGTTTTAGGAGGAGACTTTAATATTAACTTACTTCTAGATGATTTTAAAAAAACATCCTTAATGTCCGCTGTTACGCAAAATGGCTTCGATGCTATTTACACTAGCGCATCCAGAATTACACCGTCTTCGTGCACATTACTTGATTTTTTTGTAACAAATTATCTCCCTTCGCAAGTTACAGCAGATACAATATTCGCTGACTTCAGTGACCACTTACCTGTCTTCATCATCATAAATAATAAAAAAGTCCAAATCAAAAAGAAAGATCACATTGTTCAAGATATTTCAAGTCCCAATTTATTTAAGTTCAGAGAAGCTATAGAAAGGCTATCGTGGCAACTTTTATACGAGCAAACTGATACTGACACAGCGTATGAAGTATTCTTGCATGACTTCTCTGAAGCCTATAATACTGCCTTTCCAAATAAAGCTTTTATGCAGACCAGTAAGTGCCGTAAGCCCTGGGTGACCAAGGATATAGCTGAACAGATACACCAAAAAGATCGCCTTTTTGAAAAATTCATTAAAACTAAGGATTATAGTGTGCTCAAAGACTTCAAGCGTCGGCGAAACAAGCTTGTCAGTGTATTAAGGAAAGCTAAAAAGGAGTACTATTTTAACTTGTTTTCTAACGATATGCATCGTACGGACTTAACCTGGAAGAAGGTGACTAGTGTACTTAATTGGTCGCGTGAAAACAAAACAGTTGAGGCTGTTACACTCGACGGTGTAACAGTATCCGGCCAGGCATTAGCAAATCTTTTCAATGATTTTTTCATCAACCAGTTTGAAGATAGAAAACCCACTAAAGTTATTCCGGAAGGAAAGAACATTCCCTCTAATTCAAACACACTGTTTTTAACCCCTATAAACGAGCAAGAGGTGATCACAACTGTGCTGAACCTAAACAGCAGCAGCGCATGTGACGATGAAGGAATCCAAATCAAACCTATAACTCATTGACTTAATGGGGCAGCCCCTGACACACATATATAATTTAATTATAGAAACCGGTGTGCTCCCGAAACGAATGCAGACTGCGAAAGTTACTTTAGTATTTAAGGGAGGCGACAGCAACATTCTGAAAAACTACAGCCCAATATCAATTTTGCCAGTTTTTTTCAAAGCCAATTTAAAAAATACTTCACTCCAGGGTATCGCAGTATCTATATAAGTATAGCTTATTAAACAATTCTCAGCATGGCTTCCGAAAGAGCTGCTCGACCGAAACTGCGTTACTAAACCAAAAAGAAAAAATCTAGAAAAATTTCAATGACAACATGCTAACGTTAGGAATTTATGTTGACTTATCTAAGGCATTTGATTCTTGAACCACGAAATCTTACTCACTAAACTAATCTCATATGGAATACGTGGTGTCGCTTTTCACCTTATGGCTTCTTACCTGGAGCGCCGGCAACAGTACATAGCACTCGGTAATTTTTCATCTGAATTTAAAAGCATTAAAGCAGGAGTCCCCCAAGGCAGTATATTAGGACCACTTTTATTTACAATATATATAAAAGACCTACATTATGTGCTTAATCATCCTGATGTTTCCTTCATATGTTACGCTGGTGACACAACTCTTTTGATAACCGGTGAGACTACGGTAGACATCGAGCAAACAATTCAACAGGTCTTGCCTAATTTCCTTAAGTGGACTAATGAAAATGCTCTTTATATAAACACCACGAAGACAAAAGCTGTGCTTTACCGGCCCAAAAACAAGACTGTACCGCCACTGAATATACTACTGGGCGAAGAAACTGTAGACCTAGTCGATAAATTTAAAGTGCTGGGTGTTGAATTTTCAAATACACTTAGCTTGGATGGTGATGTCAATGAAATCCACAAAAAACTGTGCAAAGTTAGTGGCATTCTAAACAAAACTCGCTATATATTGCCTCAACGTGTAAAGATCCTGCTTTATAACGCCCTCTTTTTTCCACACTTGACCTATTGTAATCTGATTTGGGGAACAACCACAAAAACAAACATTGACAAATTAGTACGAATGCAAAAGAAAGTGGTAAGGATTATTGCTAATGCACTATTTGCTTCACACACGCAGGAACTATTCGACCAATATAAAATAATTAAAGCAAGTAATTTATACCAATACAGATTACTCCAGACCTACTGCAGAGCAATTAAGAACACAAATACATTTTATACAGACTTATCACAATTGAGCCCCAACCCAAGTACGTATGCAACTCGATTGACAAAGAAATGGTACACTCCAACGCCGAAAAATAATTACGCCTTGCAGTCATTACGATATAATCTCCCAATGCTGCTAAACAAATTTAATAACTCTGGAATAGATGTCTGTCGCCTTCCCAACAAATGCTTGAAGACCCTGTTGCTTGTCAAATAATGTTTTGTAAAAGAACCTCCCGCTTTATCTTGCTGTGTGAAATTTACCTGTGTTCAAAATACGCAGAAGCGTGCGTGAATTTTTGTCTTATATATTTTGCATGTATTTTTGTATTTCCATTTTTCCTTTTTTGTTTTTGCTTTCATGTATGTTACTGTTCGTCGTTTCTTTCCTGCTTAATTACATCGTATCAGTTATCATTTCAGTTATCGTTTTCAAATGTATGAGAACTATGCATGATGTGATGCCAACTGCTGCCAAGATGTAGGGGCAGTCGCCTCGTCAAGCTGCCACTTCGAGCAGCTTTTTGCGACTGCCCCATCCTTATTCCAAGGAAAATAAAGATTTTATTTGATTTGATATGGTATTAAGCCGGAGAGGCTATGGAAGTGCATGGCCTTACACTAAGCAATATTTAAAGACATTTGCCATTTTTCACACCAGTTTCCTACTGCCAGTAAGTTACTTTGTAAGCTAATACTGCCTTACAACAGTATTAGATATACAACATGTAGGTAGTTATAAGAGTGTATGTAATTCGTACGTGACTGTCGAGGTAACATGGTTCAGCCGTGCCCCCCCCCCCCCCCCCCAGTTACTTTTGCGCTTCTTGACTGGCACTATCATTCAATTTGAAATATTGTGAGATAAATATACCTGTTTTGTTTGCGTGTTTTATGGAGGTTTAACGTCCCAAAGCGATTCAAGCTATGAGGGACGCCGTAACGAATGGCGCCCGAAGTTTCTACCGCCTGGGGTTCTTTAACGTGCACTGACATCGCACAGTACACGGGCCGCTGGAATTTTTCCTCGATCGAAACTCGACAGCCGCGTAAATATATATGAATTATGTAAGTTAATGGTTACTTAGCAATATTCATACATAAATCATAAATAGATATGAATTGCATATGAATATTGCTTATGTAACCGTTAGCATTCAGAGAGTTATGGTACAACATCTTATCGTTCGCCATTGATTTTGCAACAACAAAGTGCACAAAAATTTTTGTACATATAGACTGTAAATAAAAAAATTGTTGTTTCTATTTTTTTTTCTTTTATGGTATAAAGAAGTCCGACCCCCCCCCCCCCCCCCCCCCCAGAGCCAAACGCTGGGACCGCCACTGTCTTGGGCACGCAGCAACTAGAGCCATCTGTTGGCCGCTAGTAGCGAGCACCACCTAACTGAAAGGAGATATTTTAAACTTTTAATTTTCATATAAACAGAGAGTCCGCGAGATTCTGTGAGGACATCGTGATGGTCGTTTCCGACTCTTCTTTGCTGCAAAATCTGACCTATAAACATCGTCCTGTGCTCACACCAAGTATTTCTGACAGCCATACAAAATTGATTTTAAAACGTTTTATTCGCCGGAAAGAGCTTGGTGCTAAGAGGTCGCGTTAAGTGGTCGAGAGTACATATAGCCCTCGACGACTTAGTCAGCCCACCCCAGCGCCAGAACTTGCGTTCTGTGGTCTGAGCTAGCCAGCACGGTCTCCCACCGCTCGAGAGAAGGAGCTGTAACTAGATCACCCGGAGGTGGCTCTATTTTGCAGTCCCACAGGATGTGATCGTACGTGGCTCGTTGGCCACAATGTTTACCGTTTGGGTTGTAAAGATGTGGATAAATGTGCGCGAGGTGTGATGGGGTGCATATCGATCTCGTCTGTAGACGACGCCACGCAACCTCTTGTTCTTTAGTCAGGCTTTTGTCCGGAGGGTCGAAAATTCTCCTCTCTAGTTTAAAATGATTGCTGAGATCATGACACGTGATCATGGAGTCCTTCATGAAATTCAGGGAGCCAGACTCATCCACTGCCAGGTCGACGAAACCTCGGGCTTTATTGTGGGCTGCCTCGTTCCCCGGATTCCCCGAATGGGCTGGGACCCATATTAGTTCGGAATAATTTTTTAAGGCCATAGAAAAACAATGGGATATACCGAGCAACCGAAATTCCCGCAGAAAATTTAGAGCGTTCAGCGCCACGCGGCACGTGCTGACAGCCGTGCGAACTAAAAGCTTGTGTCCAGATTTTCTGGGCTTGAGCGAGGCGAAATTTATTTGTGTACAATGTTACCCTGGTGCAGCCATCGACTTCACGAATTTCACACTGAAGCTGTCTAGTGCCCCTACCCGTTATGCAGTATTTTGTGATTGCCTTTCCCTTAAGGTTTACTCTTGCAATCTCAAAATATTTTATACACAATTTCCCAAGTTCATCTAGGCGCAGGGATTTCGTATAGAAGCGTCTAATGATACATGGTGGGCGCAATTTTACCTTTATACCTGGCTGCGCAATTTTACTCCGTGCTTGTTTGTTCTGGGACCCGGCGCCGATTCGAGCATCTTTCCCTCCTCCACCGCAGCTGGTGAACGGCGACTAGCGTTGAGAGCCGCCATTTTGATTATTTTTATTTCATGACAACGCACTATGTAGTTGCTGTTATTTCAGCATTCCCTGCGTATCGTGCGTCACAGCCCTGCGAGCAAAGTAAGGAAACAAAGTAAAATACTAAATAACATCCAATAGATAAATTAAGAAATGTAAACGTATGTAATAGATGAAGTAACTGGAGAAGGGCAAGTATAAAGAAATAAAATGGAATTGATTAATTCTGTACGAGATTATTATACACTGCTACGGCTCGCGTACAGCGGTAGCGACAAAAGATGTAAATAATTTGGCTGATTTTAGTGAACCGTCATCAGGCCGAATATAATTGACACTCGGGAACAAAACGTTCATGGCACTCGAAAGTTTTCACGGCTCGTGCCGACAGACTGCTTGTTTTTGTTTTGGACAACTTTCACAACGTAAGGTCTCGCCGCCTGTCCTAGCAGTATCAGACTGCCAACTGTACAGTGTACTCTCGAGAGCACTCTCTTCGCGCGACTAATAACTAAGTGGTGTTTGTTTTGGCCCTTTATTGCACACACTGTGAGCATCAAATGACTTCGGAGAACTGTAAGGGGTATATCGTCAAAAATATACGCCTATCTCTAAGCGTACTACCATGAGTACGGTGGTTCTGGAGGCTAACCTGGTTAAAACTACGGTACTCGACTTCGAGACACTGCGCGTTCAATACCAACTGGCATGCTGGGTACTGCTTCTTCGCTGTCGTTCTCTTTGAACTTTCTCCATGCTCGTAAATCTCAACTAACTGCCCTACACATTAGGCGAATCAGCGCGCTTTCTTCGTGCTATGGTATGGTTTTTAAACTGTATTGTTAATTTCTCTAACGAGCCGCTTATTTTACTTCTTGCCCGCTAAGTTACCCCAATTAGAACCCCGAAGACTAAGTGCGCTCACTATAAAGGCGTATTAGCGAAGCAAAGTGCACTCGTCTTGTAGCCCAGCGTGGCTAAGCCTAAAACTGCGCCGGTGCCGTGAGCCCGCGTTACTGTGTTTTCACGGTAATGGTATTAATCAGCCCTCGAAGAACGTTCGGTCTAATTAGCATTCCACGCAAAAAAAAAAGAACTTACGTCGGAGCAAGCGCGAGTAGCCGTCTAGAAATCCTGACCCCGGATTCTCGCAAGAGCGACTTGCTAATGAAAGCATTAGGTTGCAGCAGGGCTTGCGGGCATAGGTCTTGTCCGGTCGACGTTAAGCTTGAGAGAAGTTGAGGTGCTGCCAGCTACTGGTGGGTTTAGCCTTGCAATTTTTCAGCAGGCAATTGCTCCTCCATAGCTATGCTTATATGGTAATAAAAAAGTCGGGAATTTTAATTAGGTACCGATCAATGACCTGGCAGATACACGTCGCCATGCACACAATGACCCACAACAGCCATCAACTGCTTCTGTCGCCATCTAGAGTCCAGATCACAATATGGAAGGAGAAGGCGAGAAGCATAGCCATATGATTGAAGTTCGCGTATAAGCTTCATCAGGCAGACTACAGGCAAAGATATTCTCGCAGATTTCGCACTTATGAGTAATAGGGACTGTCAATTGTATCCTAGTAACTTGAAAAGAAAAAATGAACGCCACCGGTCTATCTGCCTTCTCGAGTGCAAGGGAAGCGAAATTTTTGGATAATGATACGAAGTACGCATTCACAGCTCTTGGAAAAAATTCAGGGGGCACTTTGTTGACCTAAAGTGCGGTGAGGCGAAAGCCTTAAGAGCAGTGTTGCTGCTTGTGTCGCTGAAGTATGGTTAAGATGTTAAGCTTCGCCTCTAAGAATGGAACGCGACAGCGTCTTGCAACGCTGCCAGGGAGTCCACAGAACGCCATCGCCCGTTCGGCTGTACGCCTTGCTCGTCGGTAAATTGGTTTTCGAGGAAAGGGAATGTATCTGTCTCGCGTACCTCGGTGGACTCCTGAACCTCGCCGTAACGGAAAGGGAAGAAAGTGGGAGTGAACGAAGACACCGTATTCACCAGACGCGCCTTTGTTCATTCCAAACCATCAAGCTGGCATGGCGGAGTGGTAGCGTGCTCGTCTCGCACTCCGCAGACCGGGGTTCGATTCCCGAGCTCGACCAGTTTCCTACTCGGTTTTATTTATTTATCTGACCTGACTAGAAAGGTTAATTAGGCTTATTATGCAATTAAGCAATTAACTCAAATCATTCCCACTTACTTGTAGCATCACTATACGATCCAGCAATTGGTTGCATGGTTACTAGCCAAAGTACAATTGGCCCCGTTTGAAATTCGCGCGCTGTGACGTCACGACAGTTTCGACCAATTGAAAAGCGTGACATTTCTGTCGACAACTCCTGCTTACAACGATGAGGCATTAAAGGCTTCCGCCTTAAAAGAGTTGCTTCCAGTATGTGATCATCCTAGAAGTACTAAGAGCTCACTTGCGCCTATATTAATGTCGGCCCGAGCACAACAAAAACGGTTGACAACGAGGACGTCGGGAAGGTTGTTGGTACTCAGCATGTCCATGATAATGCGAGCCCTCTTCAATATCTCGTGTTCGAACACATAGCGACATGATGAGTGCGATCGACGTGCGGAGGTTGCCTTGCGGCTCCTGAGACGAAGGTAGGGAAGCATTATACGCGCCCTTGTAAAGCATGAAAAGTGCTTAAAGCCACTGTTCAGAAGCAGATTCAGTGGAAATTTATAATCTATGTTGCGCATTTTTCTGCAATTCGATAAACGGGATCCCGGGTTCTAAGAACCAACTTGCTGCCCTGTGCATATAGTAAAATTTGGTTCAGCCCTTTAAGCCGCAAGTTCAAATCGCAGGTTTTTATTTTTTATTGAGATGGACATAAAAAAAGGTGTTGGTGCCTGATTATGACACCGGGTACTCCTTTGCACATAACTAAAGAAAATCACTGGAATTGGCGATATAACGTGGGTTGTGTGTGTTGTAGCGTTGCTTTCATGACGTGTTTTTCTTTTTGCCGCTCTATACAAGAGCAATGGGAAAAAAATTAAGAAGAAGCTCGAATGTTTTTAATAGTTGATGAAAGGTGGCGCCAAAGTTTGGCTAGTTCTGGCCGGAAGGGAAAAAAACAGACAGAAGCGAATGTATATTCTTCCACACGCAGCTAAATTGTTTGAAGATATGAAGGTATATTATGAAGGTATTAAAGGACTAAATGTCCCTTCCTCCGGTAATAATATCAGGCGACTGAGTAGCGAGGTGAAGCTACTATAAACGTGCTTCCAAGAGCTCGCCTCCAGCAAACTTTTGCCTCCGAAAGTGCTTGTTTATCGCCTTTGGAACATACATGGCTTGGAATGGAAAGTCCTTACTTTTCCGGTCTTTATTTAGGCTTCGATTTACGATCAGCCCATATCCGCGGCCAAAAAAAGGCAACCGATACCTCAGAAACGTAGTCCATGAATTTATTTTTCTTATACTACAGTTGGCTTCATTTCTCCAAAATATATGTTTCAGCAGGGCCAGTCATCAGAAGTGCTTTGCAGCTTTTTTCTCGCCGGGGTGTTCTCTTTACCCACAGACTTGTACTCTGGAAACAAAGGAATCGTTGTTAATGCCAACCACTGGCAGCGGGTGCCTAGACACGGCACTCGAAACGCGCTTAGTAGACGTGTGCCTGCATCTATGCGCAGCACTGTTCTCTGCCATGCAGGGTAGCCGCCACAACTGTTTTTCCTTCGAGTCTTACTCCCCTTCTTTTTCCCTCAACTATATTGGGCTTGCTTGATAAGTTGTTCTTAACTTTAGTCCCTGATTACCAGGTGCAAGGCGCCGGCTAGGAGAAGAGCTTCTATCACGATGTCGATGGCTTCTTCCCACTCACGTGAAAATTCAAATTTATCATGCTCTTTTCGGTTCCGTTTTGAATTACTGTAACTCTGTTTGGGCAACCACCACAAAAACAAATGTGATAAAAATACAGGTTCTGCAGAAGAAAATGATCCGCTACATTGCAAACCTTCCTTATCTCTCTCCATCACGAAGTGCCTTTATTAATTATAAAAATAATTCGTTTTGAACATATGTATGTTTTTCGCATTTTGAGGTTTTTTTGCCATTCTTCTCCTGCTTATACAGATTTCCTCGTACATACTGCCTATTTAAGGACCGCTTCGAATCGAACCCACACCCGAAACACCGATCCCTGGTGTATTCCATATTGTCGAAATAATTATAAACTTCAAATGCTTGAACACAATTTACCGACCACTCTTAATAAGTACAAAGTTTTGGCTAGTGTTAAACAAAGTGAGTTAAAAATGTATTTTGTTAATATATAGCCAGGTTGCATTTTATGTGCCTCTGTTTGTCTGCCGGTGCCATGTATGCACAATAAGTGTTTTTTTTTTTTTTTTGGGGGGGGGGGGGGGTCCTCTCTTTGTTTTCGTGCGTCTGTAAAACGCCATTGTTTTCATTGTATTGAATCAATATGTCACTTGCTTCGTTGTGTTTGTTTGTTCTAACCTATATATCTTTGTAAACTTTTTTTTGCGTTCTGTCGTGTACTGCCATTTGAGGTGCTTGGGCCCCGTCAAGCTGCTTTTTAGCATCTCTCTATGATGTAACTTACATTCTCGAAAAATAAAGCGAAATGAAATGAAATGAAATACTTAAAAATTACATATTTTAAAACCTGTATGCGCGATGTACTACGTACACATAAGCTAGCCATCAACTCACGTTGCCTGTATCTGTTTCCGCCCGCATTTTTTTTCTTTTTCACTTTGTGCAGTCAGCACGCAGTTGGCGCGCAATGATTCTCCTGCCTGCCCCTTTTGTATGTCTCCGTACTTCACGCTGGAGTGATGTGTCGTAATTTGAATCAGTAATTCGGCTACCTTTCTCCTTTAGTTGACTACAACCAGTTTGCCGGCCAGACGCAAACAGGGCTTTCGGACAGAAAGCTTTGAGAGCCTGCGGGAAGTTACTGATGCCCTAAGCCGAAATGGTGCCGGGCAACATATATACTGCTGGCTGGCCTGCAGGATTCAGCTGCAGATGTTGTGTAACATTTTACCATATTGTTCATAGTGGTGGTGGTAAAAACGCTTATTATGCGAAGCATGCTACTTTAGCTACCACTTCAGCCCTTCACCGTGGTTATGCGCCTCCAAATAACGTGATACATGACGTCACACCACATGACTTGATGACGTCACGACAGTGGAGAAACGGGGGCCCACCTCGCGCCGTCGCTGTGGTTGTGCGCCTCCAAATTACGCGACACGATGATGCTTCGCATTCTCCAGGCTTAACCAAGTTAAGCCTCAGCCATTTTTTTTTTATTTGAGAGTTTTGGAGAGAAATTCATGCGGTTGGGGTCTTTAGACCGGGTCTCCATTGACTGCCGTCCCTGCCCGTGCTCTCTCTTTTAGCTTCAATTAAAACACTGTAGCGCAGCCAAAGGCGAGGACAAAATAGAACAGAAAAAACACCATGAGCGCTAACTTCTAGCAAACTTTATTGTTCTCGAGCAGCACATTTATATGCCACATAAACACGTAGTCACTTTTGCACAACATTATCGCTTTGGCAAAAAAGCGAGCTCTTTATCACTGAGAAAGATGGAAGGCGTGCTAACAAATGTGTGACCTGAACTATTTATCTTCTCAGCTTCAATGGTTTCTCGTGTTAACCTATCTCAGCTTCTTGCTATGACAACACATTTACTCAGAAAAGCTTTGCATGTTTTTGTCAGGCACAAAAGAATGTGTTCAACGAGCTTCCTTCCTTTCCTATTCTTGATATTGCGAGCATGATCCATTAAGCGCTCATTGAGGTATCTTCATGACTGTCCTATACGTTTGTTACCGCAAGGTCGTGTATCAGATTCCCTGAATCTGATACACGACTCCTTCATCGCAAGCTACGTACGGTTTCTGGTGCTTGACTGTGCATCCACGTGGCTTGCTGTTAGTTTTTTCAGGTTTGCGCAAGGTATCAAGTTTTTTAGGGGTCGAAAACACCACGGTTGTATCCGTCCTTTGACCTAATCTTTTGAGGTCGTGAGAAATCTTGTGAAGATATGGCAGTACAACAAGATGCCTCTGTCTGTTGAGACCCGAACGAGGGAGACATCGATTTTCGGGTTTAAACCTCTTGAGAAGCTTCTCCGCTTGTTATTTTCTTGTGCTCTGTTTTTCTCTCTTGTGTTCGACTGATGTTATTTATTTTGATTTTGAATGTGTTGAAATCATTCATATTGCCACGCGCCTAACGCGCCGCGCGGCCTCCGCGCTGAGTCGAAGACGACGACGAAGCGGCGGTGGGCTCCTGAGGCGCGCTTGTTCTGTTCGGTGTCCTGGAACCTGGCGCTGTAATTAAAAGAAGGCTCCCAGTCTTGGCTTCTTTCCGACGCCTATCTCCACGGCCTCTCTGGTCGTGACACTGGTGGAGGTGCGGCCGATGCTCCCTACTCCTGAGGACGACTCGACACGCCCGCATCTTGTGACCACTCCTGTCCATCGTGCCAGCCGGAGGATCCGAGGCTTGTCCCCCGAGGCCCTCCCTTTTGTCGGTGAGCCCTCGACTACCCCTACACTCATGGCGACGCCAATACCCACCCTGCCTCCGACTGTCCCTGCAGCCAGCCCCACCTATCTCACTCTTCAGACCCCACGAACGCCTAAGCCCTTTCACGGTGACCTGTTTGAAGATGCCGAAGATTGGTTGGCGCACTACGAACGGGTTGCGACCTTCAACTGCTGGGACGCCGCTACAAAGCTGCGTAACGTGTACTTTAGCCTTGAGGACTCTGCACGCACGTGGTTCGAAAACCGTGAGGCTACTTTCTCGACGTGGCAGGACTTTCGACGTCAGCTCCTGAGTACGTACGCCAACAGCGACCGCCGGGAGAGCGCGGAGCGTACCCTGTCCTCTAGAATTCAGCTCCCCAATGAGGGTGTTGCCATGTACGTCGAGGATGTGACGCGTCTTTGTCATCGCGCCGATCCGGCAATGCCTGAAGAAAAAAAGCTGAGGCACCTCATGCGCGGCGTGAAAGACCAGCTCTTTTCCGGCCTCGTGCGGAACTCGCCCAACACCGTCGCGGAGTTTCTGGCCGAGGCCGTCCACATGGAGAAATTGCTGCAGCAGAGATCCCAACAGTACGCCCGGCAACTGCGTCCGTCGTCGACACTGTCAACGTTGGACCGATTCGACCATGATCCCAGGACGAATCCGGACTCCCTTCGCGAACTTATCCGTTCAGTGGTCCGCGAGGAGCTGCAGCACCTTCAAGGAACCTTTGCCCCTCGCGTCGATTCCGTCACCCGCGTCATCCGCGAGGAAGTCCGGCAGGCCCTCAGAGCACCAGACGCTGCAGTTGTGCCGGCGCCGCAACCGACTCCATACGATCCCGCGCCGTACCCGACTCCGGTCCAGCCAGTCACGTACGCGGACGTCGTGCGCCGCGCGGCCCCATCTCCTGGGCCTTTGCCTTACACCGCACCATTGGTCGCGGTGCACTCTGCTCAGCCTACTCCTTACTGGGCGGATCGGCGCCAGGCACCGCGGAAGACTGACCTCTGGCGCACCCCGGATCAACGACCGCTCTGCTATCACTGTGGTGAGGCCGGCCATCTCTACCGGCGGTGCCCCTATCGCGAAATGGGACTACGCGGATTTTCTGTCGACAGCCCCCGTCCACGGCCTGGAGAGCGCCCTCAAGACATCGCCGAGTATGTCACCCGCCAGCGTAGTTCGCCCTCTCCTCCGCGCCGCGAGTCGCGATCGCCTTCTCCACGCCGGTCTTCCCCCTCTGGGCTCCGTTTCGCCTCAGGACAACGCGGTTCCTCGAGCCCTCGTCGGGAAAACTAGCTCCGGCGGCCTTTGGAGGCGAGGCCGCCGAACGCCGATCCGCCGCAAAGCTTCCACCGCCGCAGCAACCGAATAGCCCCGACGTCGGGTGCCGCAACGCTGCGCAGTTTTCCCCGACGCGCCTTTCGACTCGCCGCGATGCCCTAACCCCAATCGCCGACCCGCTTCCGCCGCCACACCGACCCAATCGCCCCGACGCCGAACGCCGCATCGCCGAAGAGTTTCCCTCAACCCGCCGCTTGAATCGCCCCGACGACGCAACCCCAGTCGCCGACCAGTTTCCGCCGCCGCATCGACTGAGTCATCCACAACAGCCATCGACGGGCCGCGCTGAAGGAAGGGTCTCTTCGGATATCCCTGTTCTCGTCGACACAAAGGAGGTTAGCGCGTTGGTCGATACGGGCGCAGATTACTCTATCCTTAGCGGACGGCTTGCGACGGCCCTGAAAAAAGTGACGACACCCTGGGACGGCCCCGACATACGTACGGCCGGCGGACATCTTGTCGCACCACTCGGTATGTGTGCGGCCCGGGTTACGGTCCGAGGCTGCACATTCGTTGCCACTTTTCTCGTTCTGCGCGAATGTTCTCGCGATGTCATCCTTGGCATCGACTTTCTTCGCGAGCACGGTGCTATCATAGACCTCCCGAATCGCTTGGTGACATTTTCTACCGCAATGGCCACAGAAGAACCTGCGCACCAGGGTTCTCGGCCCGCCCTGCGAGTTGCCGACGATACCGTTACGGTGCCACCACGTGCCAGCATTCTCGCAAGAGTTACCTGTGACGAGCCACATAGGGGACTGCGGGTTGTCGAGCCTAATGTCTCCCTCGTACTCACTAAGGGAGTTGCGGTGGCACGGGGCCTTGGATCCCTTCATGACGGTTGTACAGAGGTCCTTGTCACCAACTTCTGCAATGAGCATCGACATCTGGAGCGGTCAGCACGTCTGAGCTCGTTTCCAGACAGCGTGCCGACGCCGAGCTGCGTCTGCTCATCGATCATCTCGAAGGTGGGTGCCCTGAAATACCACGATACCTCGCTCGTGGACTGTCGTCGTTCTGCCTGCGGAGAGGAGTGCTTTATAAAAAGAACTCTGCCTCAAGTCCGACAACTTACCTGCTAGTCATACCGTCTGATCTACGGGATGAAGTCCTCCTTGCCTGCCATGATGAACCAACTTCCGGCCACCTTGGAGTTACACGCACCTTGTCCCGAATCCGGCAGCACTATTACTGGCCCAACCTTACTTCAAGTGTGAAGCATTATGTCCGGACATGCCGGCAATGCCAGCGGCGGAAAAAGCCCGCGCTCAAGCCTCCTGGACTGCTTCAGTGCATCGAGCCGCCGCAAGTACCATTCGACAAAGTTGGCATGGACCTTCTGGGGCCTTTTCCTCTCTCGTCGACCGGCCACAAGTGGATCGTAGTCGCCACAGACTACTTGACCCGCTACGCTGAAACGAAGGCCCTGGCGCGAGGTACTGCCGCCGAAGTTGCCCACTTCTTTATGCACGACATCGTGCTTCGACACGGCGCCCCCTCGGCCATCATTACTGACCGAGGCAAGGCGTTTACAGCCCGACTCCTACGTGACATCTTAGCGCTTAGCCATACTGCTCATCGATCAACAACAGCGTATCATCCCCAAACCAGTGGTCTAACGGAACGGCTCAACAAAACATTGGCGGACATGATCTCGATGTACGTCGACGTTGAACACAAAACCTGGGATGAGGTCTTGCCTTACGTCACCTTCGCATATAATACTGCGACGCAGGAAACCACCCAGTTCACCCCGTTCCGTCTCGTGTATGGCAGAGAGGTACGCATGATGCTAGACGCCATGCTGCCATACGGCGACGCAGAGCTCCCCCCTGAAGCAGGCCACTTCGTGGAACAAGCAGAGCAGGCCCGTCAGCTGGCCCGCTTGCACATCAAGGACCAGCAATCCGCCGATGCCCGACACTATAACCTTCGGCACAGGGACGTGCACTACGAGCCGGGCGATCACGTGTGGGTGTGGACACCCGTGCGCCGCAAGGGATTGTGCGAAAAGCTTTTAAATAGGTATTTTGGCCCGTACAGAGTCCTGCGCCGCCTGAACAGCGTCAACTATGAAGTTGTCCCCCATGGAACTGTGATCGCCGGCCCTCAGCGTCACCGGCCGGAAATCGTGCATGTAGTGCGCTTAAAGCCGTACTTTGCGCGTGACTGAGCGCTGTGTTCACGCTTCGTTTTGTACCTTTCTTCCCTTACCCCACGTGTGAACTTGACTCTCCCCGCCTTCATCTAGCGCGCATTGTATAGTTCACCTCACCCCTATTTTTCTTCTTTTTTTTTGCTCCTCCTCCTCTCTCTGTACATATCCCATTCCACATCGAGACGATGTTTGCTTTCGCGGGGGGGAATAATGCCACGCGCCTAACGCGCCGCGCGGCCTCCGCGCTGAGTCGAAGACGACGACGCAGCGGCGGTGGGCTCCTGAGGCGCGCTTGTTCTGTTCGGTGTCCTGGAACCTGGCGCTGTAATTAAAAGAAGGCTCCCAGTCTTGGCTTCTTTCCGACGCCTATCTCCACGGCCTCTCTGGTCGTGACAATATGTATGTTTTTTTCCAGTTTTTACATTACTTCAAAACTGTACACACGTTTCTACTTGTTACCGCATTTTACACGTCTTTCTGTGCTGTGTGTTTAAGTATTGATATTTTTATATTCCTTTATTTTGCTGTTTTTAAATGTCTGTATGACTTGCCCTGCCTTGTATGCTGGGCCCTGGGCCTCGTCAAGCTGACAAAAGCAGCTTTTAGCCCAGGTGTCCCACCAGAATTTTTTTTTTTCTGGAAATAAACTGAAACTGAAACTGAACTGAGATACTTGTACATGCGCGGGGTGACCAGCTTCAGTCAGCCTCTTGGACTGCTCTTGAAAACTTTCATTCATCATATGCGTACATGATTCACGAGGAGCATTCTGAAAACGAAGATTGAAGATGGATCTTTTAATAAGTTTTGAGTGTGAGGAGTGATATGGCAGCACAGGTTTATTACTCCGCGGCTGGTAGGCCCAGCAAATGCGATCAGCATGAAAGGTGAAGTTAATGTGGATTAAACAAGTGGATTAAAACAATCTGTCATAGTGGTCAGAATGCTATGAGCCTTCGACTGTAGTGAGCCGGAGTCGCAATTACCAAGGATTAAAAAATCATCATCAAATCTAAAGATTTGGATAACATCCAGGCCTTCTAGACGACTGACAACAGCCTTGTCCCATTTCGACAAACACAGGTTACTTAAAATTGTTGCTATGCATGACCCGATGCATATACCTTCCTTCTGAAGGTAGGGTTTTCCATTCCAGTTGATGAGAGTTGACCGTAAGTACCTGGCTTAAAGTTCTACAAAGCTGCTCACTGAAATGCCAGCCGCGTTTTGGAAAGCAACACAGCCTAACGCATCAGTGTACTCTTCTACATAGCATAGTACTTTGTCTTTCAGCAACGAGTAATAAGGATCCCTGATGTCCACTGAGAAAGCACAACAGCTGTCACCAGAGCGCGTTCTTACAAACTTTATAATTTCTTCAAAATTCATAACGATAAAAGGGTCGACAATTAGTAAAAGGTTAAGATTGCTTTGCAAGTACTTGGAAACGAATTTTTGCCATGTGCCGGTTTCCGAAATAATTACTCTGAGCTACTCTGAATTACTCTCGTTTGCTAGATTATACACGTCCCTGGTGTGGCGATATTCCCACATTCACACACATTACACGGACATGCTCAGCTAAACCGAAACGCTTTAAGCCGCCCAACGCGGCGCTGGAGCAGTAGGAGGTGACGATGGCCAGCGGCACACTGGAAGACCAGGAGGTGCTAGTCGCCATCGCATAAGCGTCGACAGAAGCCACTAGAGTCTTGGACTGAGCATCCCACCCATAGTCCGTTCCGGTCTCCTTTCTACAGATCAATGTTTATTCTGTCTCTCTCGTTAACTAGATTAGTTAAGGAGAAAGCCAGATTTTTCTTTTATCTATTGTTGCTTTCAGATTCCTTAAAATCATTCCTCTAAACATTTTCTCGATTTTGCATGCAGTTGATTTCATCGGCAAACGATTTGTATTCTCTTGTACATTTGGCTTTTAGTTTTCTCAGATGTCTTCGCCACTCCGCCATACGGGTGAGTGCCACAGCCCTGAAAAAGCAGAAGAAGAAGAAGAAGAAGAAGAAGAAGCCATGGGTCTCTGCCTCCATGAGCGCTTGATTCTGTTGCTAGTCGCGGCCACCCAGAAGTCACACGGCGTGAGTGGAAAGCGGGACAGCGAACGACAGGCTGATGTCGTCGTCAGCTGGCTTCACCCGCCCCCGGAGTTCGTAGTTCCTTGCACCATCCAGCAGAGCGGCTTCGACGAGGACCAGCAGGACGCGATCGTCAGGTCCCACAACGAGTACCGCAGCCTGGTGGCCAAGGGAATGCTGGAGGGCTTCCAACCGGCGGCCGACATGTGCGAGATCATTTGGGACCAGGGTGAGCTTCTGAACTCGCATCTTCATCGCTTGCACAAAAGTTCTAATTGCGTTCCCTGCGGCTAGATTGTCAAACTCTCGACTTGCGTCGTATATCTTGGGCTTAACAGCCACGGCTATAGCCTGAGGAGGTGGCAGAAGGTACCAAGATCACTACAACTACAAGCACACACCGACAAATCGAAGTCAATAGCGTTTCGTTGCATCGGGCTGGCCGAGGATAGAGCGGCTGCAGCGCCAATATACGCACATCGGTGGCAGTTGCGCACGATTACGAAAGTTTGAAAATTGGGCCTAGTCTAACAACGTCTCCTCGTGGGTCATTAAAAACGCTTGCTACCGTTAGTTTCATGCCTACCGGTTCGTGAACACACTAGCTAAAAAACCGACGCTCATGTTGTTGTTCTCTGAGAGGACCGTACTTTACAAGAGAGAGCCATACAACGGTTGAGCTCCCAGCGGTTAGCGAACCATGTCCTTGTTGTGCCGGTCAATATAAGGCGGTTTCATTATTACTCGCGTTATAATTGGTTCATTAACGGTGCCTCGGGCGTTAAGGAATCTTGAGCTGTTGCAGACCCCTTTCCAGAGGCGATAGCCTGAACGCCTGTAGTCCTTGAACAGTATTCGTACAGATGATAGTGTTTGGGTGCTACTGATTACCACGCCGAGCACATCATCAGCAATGTTCTTTCTGTTCCCCGCAGGTACCTTTTGTTCGTGTTATTTACAGGCCACATGTGCGAAGTGCAGATTAGTTTCGCGGAGCTCAAGCATGGCTGCTTTACCTAATTAATGAAAGCGTATTGCTGGTTACTTTGCTTTGCTGGTTGCTTTCGAGTTCGCTAAAGCCCCAGCTAAAAAAAATTTCCCATGGCGTTGAGAGATAATTTTGTAGCAGTACGTTAAGTGCAAGTCCTAGAAACAAGAGACGGCCTTCGTCGAAGAAGTTATTGGGTCAGCAATTGGCCGTAAAACGTCGTATTTCATGCCATGGTTACGCCAGTCTAACGCCAGCGTCCTTGAAGGTCCCTCGTAACGCTAAATCCTGCGAGAGCAGATTCCCAAGAGAATGTGTATAGAGAGCTCGACGGTCAGAAATGCGTATTGCTGTGTTGAGTTGCAAGCATATGGTAATGGCTTGAGCTCGTTGTGAAACCAAGCAACTGTAACGAAGTGGGTTGCTCCGGAATTGCTTGTGAAACGCCTCTTCGGCTCCTTATGCTTCCGCTTGCGTTCGCCGCCTCCTTAACTCGGCTGGTGTGGCGTGCACTACGTGGTTGCCCCGCACATTTTTCTCAACGTCCGTTTTCTGGCTCTCAAAGGGCGAGATGTAATTTTTGACGTAGAAATGGAAAGCTTTTTCGTCTGTGATTCGTCTGGTAGTCCCCTACTTTGTACGTTCCCCGTGTTAGCCGCTGCATTATTTCACTTCGTTTTATGTTGTACAGGTTTATTTATTTATTTATTTTAATACCTCAAAGACCCCAACAAAGGGGCATTACATGAGGGGTGGGTTGTACAGAAATATCAACAAAAAACGAATATATTCTGTACAATGCCAGCATCAAGGTTAAAAATACAAATGAAACAGGCAAACAGCTCAGAAAATCAAAACGCAAAACGCTCAAATGCTTTTGAATACAAAAGAAAAAACAAGACAAGAATAAAAGACAGGAAGAAGCGCTGAACGGAGGGTAAGAATTAAATAACGGATTAGAGAACAGTAAAAACCGCAAATGAAAACAAAGTGCATTAGGTTAACGTTAGAGGGAAAAGGTACACGAAAACCTAAATTGTGTATAAAGATTTAAGGTTATCTTCGAATGCAAGCGTGTCTTCTATTATTACAGCGGCATTGCGAAGGCCGTTCCAATCTTTTGCTGTTCGGGTGAAGAAAGACTGCGCGAATGTTTGTGTTTTTGGGCAAGGGTATGACACCTGTTGACTGTTTTGGTGACGATCTGAAAACGGGGAGTGTTTTGTCATGTAGATGCTTAGCAGAAATGAATAGTAGAAAAGATGAAAAAATGCTAAACTGGCTAAGTTTCGACGGGGCTTTAATAATGGCAAGCTGGATCGGTTCTTCAGATCGGTTACACTTCTGCAGGATGAATAATCAAAGCGAACAAATCTAATGGCGTGATTTTGATATTTTCTATGCTCTCAGAAAGGTAATTCCTCATGTGGGTTCCAAATGAGGGCTGCGTATTCTAATTTTTGGCGCATTAATGTGGTACAGGCTTGTAATTTTGCATGTGCTGGGGCAAACTTCATTTAGCGTTCAAGATAGCCAAGGGATCGGCTGGATGCTCCAGTGGTGTGGTTGATGTGCGTTGACCACGTAAGATCGTCAGACAGGTGTAATCCAATATATTTGTATGCTTTAGTAGCTTGTAAACGAGAACCGCAGATACGGTAGCTATGCGGTATTAAGTTGGAGCGTCTATGGAAATGCATGAACTTACACTTAGCAATATTTAAACACAATTTCCATTTTTCACACAAGTTTCCGACAGCTAGTAAGTCACGTTGTAAGCTAATACTGTCTTAAAACAGTATTAGTTATACAACAGGTTGGTAGTTGTACGAGTGCAATTTCGTACGTGACTGTCGAGGTATCGTGGTCCTGTCGTGCCCTCACAATTACTTTTGCGCTTCATGACTGGCACTATCATTCCATTTGAAATATTGTGAGTTAAATATATCAGTTTTGTTTGGGGGTTTAACATCCCAAAGCGACTCAAACTATGAGGGATGCCGTAACGAAGGGCTCCGGAAATTTCGACCGTCTATGGTTCTTTAACGTGCACTGACATCGCACAGTACACGGGCCGCTAGAATTTTTCCTAGATCGAAATTAGGCCGCCGCGTAAATATATATGAATTATATAAGTTAATGATTACGTGAGCAATATTCATATACAAACCACAAATAGATATCAATTACGTATGAATATTGTCACGTTGTAGTAACGTGACAATATTCATACGTAATAATTCATGACAATAACGTGACAATATTCATACGTAATATTCATACGTAGTAACGGCAGTCCAGCGGTCAGGAAGACACCAGAAAGACTTGCAAACGAAGCTCTTTATTTGGGCTGACTTGCGCCCGCAAAACAACTGAATCACTCGGTAGCGGCGTAAGTAACAAGCGTGCTCGTCAATCGTCGAACTACGAATGCCCGCCGCTCGCGGCGTCGCTCAATTTAAAGGCGGAAAGGAAACTTCCAGATAACAGGACAAGATCATCTACAGTAATCTAGAAAAACCTAGATGCAGCCCTTCATGGCTGCGATCAATCGAGATTAGTCTGGTCGCTTCTCGCGCCACGAACAAAAGTGATAACAACCCTTTCCTGCAGCCTTGAGCGTGAACGAACAAACACTACAATGATACGTGGCATTACCCCCCTTCCAAAGAAGCATCGTCTCGATGCTTTAAAATGAAAATAAACACGGAGAATGAAACTTCGAGTCCTTCAGCGTTCATAATATGGCTTCAGGCGTACGACATGTACGACTTCCGGGCGTGGGCGGCGTCGCTGAGATGCTGTCGTTCCGTCGGGGATGACTTCATAGTCGAGGTCACCGATGCGACGGAGAACCCTGTACGGGCCAAAGTAGCGTCGCAGCAACTTTTCGCTCAATCCGCGGCGGCGAACTGGCGTCCATATCCAAACCCGATCACCTGGCTTGTAATGCGTGTCTCGTCGGCGCAGATTGTAGCGTCGGGCGTCGGTGTGCTGCTGGTCTTGAATGCGAAGCCGTGCAAGTCTTCGGGCTTCCTCGGCGCGATGAAGGTAGGCGGCGACGTCGAGGTTGTCTTCGTCGGAAACGTGCGGGAGCATTGCGTCGAGTGTTGTTGTGGGCTTCCTGCCGTATACCAGCTGGAATGGAGTAAACCTGGTTGTTTCCTGGGTGGCAGTATTATAGGCGAAGATCACGTAGGGCAGAATAGAGTCCCACGTCTTGTGTTCGGCGTCGATGAACATGGAGAGCATGTCTGCGATGGTCTTGTTCAGACGCTCTGTGAGTCCGTTGGTTTGCGGATGATAGGCAGTTGTCCTCCGATGACTTGTCTGGCTGTACTTTAAAATGGCTTGCGTCAGTTCCGCTGTAAATGCTGTTCCTCTGTCTGTGATGAGTACTTCGGGTGCGCCGTGTCGGAGGAGAATTTGTTCGACAAAAAATTTTGCAACTTCTGTTGCGGTACCACTAGGCAACGCTTTTGCTTCGGCGTAGCGGGTCATGTAGTCGGTGGCCACGATGATCCACTTGTTACCTGATGATGAAGTAGGAAAGGGGCCGAGTAGGTCCATCCCGATTTGCTGAAAGGGCTTAGTTGGCGGTGGTATGGGGTTCAGGAGTCCGGCTGGTCTAGTCGGAGGCGTTTTGCGTCGTTGACACTCACGGCACGTTTTCACGTAATGCGAAACGTCGGTAGCCAGCCGCGGCCAATAGTACTTCTCCTGGATGCGGTGCAACGTGCGAGCAATCCCGAGATGCCCTGCAGTCGGCTCATCATGACATGCCTGCATAATTTCTTGCCTGAGATTTTTGGGCACGACAAGAAGATGCACTGTCCTGTTGGGCGCGAAGTTCTTCTTCAGAAGGACATTATTGTGAAGGACGAAGGACGACAGTTGGCGCTTGAACCCTCGGGGAGGCGATGCGGTCTTGCCTTGCAGATAATCAACCAGGCTTTGCAACTCAGGGTCCGAGCGCTGCTGCTGCGCGAAAGTGCTCGCGCTTACCGGTCCTAAGAAAGCGTCGTCGTCTTCCTCTTCCGGTGCTGCGTCGACGGGGGCTCGCGACAAGCAGTCTGCGTCGGAATGCTTGCGGCCAGACTTGTAGACTACAGTTATGTCGAATTCTTGAAGGCGCAGGCTCCAACGAGCAAGGCGGCCGGAGGGATCTTTCAAATTGGCTAGCCAGCACAGAGCATGGTGATCGCTCACAACCTTGAATGGTCGTCCGTACAGGTAGGGGCGAAATTTAGACGTGGCCCAAATAATGGCGAGACATTCTTTCTCGGTGGTCGAGTAGTTGGCCTCGGCTTTCGACAGTGAACGGCTAGCGTACGCGATAACCTTCTCCTGTCTGCCATTTTTCTGAACGAGGACCGCTCCTAAGCCCACACTGCTTGCATCGGTATGAACTTCGGTTTCGGCGTTTTCATCAAAGTGCCCGAGCACAGGAGGGGACTGTAAGCGGCGCTTCAGTTCGTTGAAAGCTTCCTCTTGCGGCCTTTCCCATTTAAAAGGCACGTCGGCCTTGGTAAGTTGGGTCAAAGGTTCAGCGATGCGCGAAAAGTTCTTGAGGAATCGCCGGTAATAAGCGCATAATCCAAGGAATCTGCGTATAGCCTTCTTGTCATTAGGCTGTGGAAACTCTGCGATCGCAGCCGTCTTCTTGGGGTCTGGGCGAACTCCATCCTTGCTTACGACGTGACCAAGGAACAGCAGCTCCTCGTAAGCGAAGTGGCACTTCTCTCGTTTCAGTGTCAGGCCTGAAGACTTGATCGTTTCCAGCACTATCCGAAGCCTTCTGAGGTGGTCTTCAAAGCTTGAGGAGAAGACAACAACGTCATCTAAGTAGACTAGGCAAATCTGCCATTTCAAGCCTGCGAGAACCGTATCCATTACTCGCTGGAACGTCGCTGGGGCAGAGCAGAGGCCGAACGGCATCACCTTGAACTCGAAGAGTCCGTCTGGCGTGATGAACGCAGTCTTCTCGCGATCTCTTTCGTCGACTTCAATTTGCCAGTAGCCGCTCTTCAGGTCCATCGATGAGAAGTACTTAGCGTTGCACAGCCGGTCCAGTGTATCGTCGATGCGGGGGAGGGGGTAGACATCCTTCTTCGTAATGTTGTTCAGGCGGCGGTAATCGACGCAAAAGCGAAGGGTGCCGTCTTTCTTTTTCACTAGGACGACCGGTGCTGCCCAGGGGCTCCTCGATGGCTGTATGACGTCGTCACGAAGCATTTCCTCAACTTGCTTGCGGATAGCTTGGCGTTCTAACGGCGATACGCGGTAGGGGCTCTGTCGCAGTGGTCGTGCGTGTTCGTCTGTGACAATGCGGTGCTTGGCAAGCCGGGTTCGTCGCACATTCGATGCTGATGAGAAGCAATCGGTGTACCTTTGAAGAAGACTGCGTATTTGGTCTTGTCTGCTCCGGGGTAATGCTGGGTTGATGTCGAACGTGGGTTGATGGCCTTGTTCAGATAGTTCTGCAGGTTGGTCGGGTAGGGCAAATACGTCTCTGATGTCTGCCAGCTCGTCGAGGAAAGCGATCGTCGTACCTTTGTTTAGATGCCGGTATTCTTCGGTGAAGTTGGTTAGCAACACCTGGGCTCGGCCATTTCGGATTTCGGCGACTCCCCTCGCGACGCCCAATCCTCGATCCAGGAGTAACTGGGTGTTCCCCTCGATAACACCTTCGGCATTTTCGATGTCTCCAGTACCTATGCCGACGAGAACACTTGATCGGGGCGGCACGCTCAATGCTTCATCGAGGACGTTTAAGGCAACGTGATGAGTCGCGCTCGTCGCAACAGGTATGGCTTTTTCCGTGGAAAGCTTGATCGACTTAGATCGAAGGTCGATGATCGCCCGATGTTCGTTCAGGAAGTCCATTCCCAAAATCACGTCTCTCGAGCATTGCTGTAGGATCAGGAAGGTTGTCGCATAGGTTCTCCCATTTACAGTAACTCTCGCGGTGCAGCGTCCTGACGGCGTAATCAGGTTGCCACCTGCGGTGCGGATCAGCGGGCCATCCCAGGTTGTTGTCACCTTCCTGAGTCGGACAGCGAGTGGGCCACTCATGACAGAGTAGTCAGCTCCCGTGTCCACCAAGGCAGTAACCGCGTGACCGTCGACCGTAACTTCAAGGTCACTTGTTCGCGTTCTGGTATTGTACGTTGTCTTCGGTGTCCGATCTCGGCTTCGTCGAGTAGTGAGGCTGCGGTGGGCGTACTGCGACGTTACTTCACTGGGCAGCGGTAAAAGCTTCAAGTCTGGCCGCGTCGTCGTCGGTGTTGTCGTCTTCGGTGTTGTCGTCGTCGGTGTTGTCGTCGTCGTCGGTGTTGTCGTCGTCGTCGGTGTTGTCGTCGTCGTCGGTGTTGTCGTCGTCGTCGGTGTTGTCGTCGTCGGTGTTGTCGTCGTAGTTGAGGCATGGTCTTGAGTACTCGTCGATGGAGGATCTTTGTCATTGCGCTTAGAAGCAACCTCACCTCCAGAGGCTGCTTTATTTAGTTTAACCTTCGTGGGCTGGGGGAGCGTCCACGCGCGGCGTAACCTCGGCTAGGAGAAACAAAGCGCGGGGACGATGGCGACGGGGAACGTGATAGGCGGCTCGGCGATGAGTATTCTTCCCGACGTAAAAACTCCTCGATTTCGGCTGGTCGCTGGCCGGGTCGGGGTCGTGGAGCGTCGTAAGAGAACCCTCGGATGCCCAGTCTTCTGTATGGGCAGTGCCGGAGGACGTGACCGGCTTCGCCACAGTGGAAGCATAGTGGGCGGCGCTGGTCGGGAGTTCTCCACTCGTCGCATTTCCTCGGCTGCGCGCGTCGCTCGTAGGACGGGCGGGTTGGGGCGAGTGGGCGGCGGTCCAACGCAGCTGACTGAGGGCGATAGGGGCTTGGGTCCCGTCGTCGAGGTGCAGGACGGCGCACAGCTGCGGCGTAAGTCATGGCTGGGGGCTGCAGAGGCTGCGTGGGTGTCGGCGTCACACCCAAGGCCTGTTGAACCTCGTCCCGGATGACGTCAGTGAGCGATGAAAGTTGCGGCTGCGTTCCCGTTGGCAGCAACCGTCGGAGCTCCTCTCGCACAACTTCACGTATAACCTCCCGCAGGTTATCATTGTTATCGGTGTCCATGCAGCTTGCTGACAAAAAGCGCTGCTGGCGGTCATACTGGCGGGCTCGGGCGTGGAGAGTTTTCTCCATTGTGGATGCCTCTTCTACGAATTCAGCGACGGTTTTCGGTGGGTTGCGAACGAGGCCGGCAAATAGTTGCTCTTTGACTCCTCGCATAAGCAACTTCACCTTCTCTTCTTCCTTCATGTTCATGTCGGCACGCCGGAAGAGACGCTTCATCTCCTCAGTGTACACTGCAACGGTCTCGTTTGGGTGTTGTATGCGAGACTGTAGCAGCTGCTGGGCTCTCTCCTTTCGCACGACGTTTGTGAAGGTCTTCAGAAGCTGTTCCTTGAAGGTTTCCCAGTTGGCAAGGCTGGCTTCCTCATTCTCGAACCAGACTCTTGCTGGTCCCTCCAGGGCGAAGAAGACGTACCTAAATTTCATGGCGTCGTCCCAGTTGTTGAAGACAGCCACACGGTCGAACTGCTCCAGCCATTCCTCGGGGTCGGCGCCAGGCGAAGCGTCGAAGGTTGGTGGCACCCGGGGCTGCTGCAGAATGATTGGAGTGGTCGTCTGGGGCAAGGTCATGATGGACGTTGGTACTTGCTTTCGCTTCCGGGTAGGGTCCGGCAGGGTCCCGAACTCAGGTGCGTCCCCTTGCAGGCGTCGGCTTGCGCGGTGGACTGGACTCAGGTCCTGCGGTAGATGACTCAAAGGGCTGGCGTCTCGACTTGTAGGGGGTGTCCGGAACATGGGAGGCTACCCAGCACCTCCACCAGATGTCACGTTGTAGTAACGGCAGTCCAGTGGTCAGGAAGACACCAGAAAGACTTGCAAACGAAGCTCTTTATTTGGGCTGACTTGCGCCCGCAAAACAACTGAATCACTCGGTAGCGGCGTAAGTAACAAGCGTGCTCGTCAATCGTCGAACTACGAATGCCCGCCGCTCGCGGCGTCGCTCAATTTAAAGGCGGAAAGGAAACTTCCAGATAACAGGACAAGATCATCTACAGTAATCTAGAAAAACCTAGATGCAGCCCTTCATGGCTGCGATCAATCGAGATTAGTCTGGTCGCTTCTCGCGCCACGAACAAAAGTGATAACAACCCTTTCCTGCAGCCTTGAGCGTGAACGAACAAACACTACAATGATACGTGGCAATATTGTTCACGTAACCGTTAGCATTTAAAGCATGAGTAATGGTATAACATCTTATTGTTGGCCGTTGATTCTTCAACAACAAAGTGCACAGAAATTGTTGCACAAATAGAGTGTAAATAAAAAATTGTTGTTTCTATTCCACTGGTTCAGAGTTGAGCAAGAGCATTCCTCTTTTTTTTTTGTGAGAAAAAATAAAAATCCCTTCTGTGAACGGCGTGGCTGATTGCGTGACAGTAAGGGGCTATTCAACAAAGTAAAGTGCGACAAAACCAAAAGCAGTTATGCGATCGGCACCAACGCGTGCCGCATGTACGTGAGTGACTTGAAAAAATATTTGGCACGACCCACACGTGCCACTTGTAGGTGAAAAATGTATAAAATGGCAAAAAAAGTGAATAAGGATATCGAACAGTTTTAAAATTTCAGTAATAGATGCAGTCTCTACGCAGGCTCTACAAAAAAATACTGGAATTGCATAGCAACAACACCGCCCTTAGTTTCACAAGCCTGTAATCAGCAGTAGGAATAAATTGATTTAAGACGCCATGGCAGGCTACTTAGTTTGGAGGCACCATTAAGCGTACAGGGCAATCGCAGGCAGACGTAAAACGACGAAGAAACGCGGGACAAGCCCTGTGTATGATCTGAAGTTTCTTCGTTATTTTTGTGTGTGTCTCCAATCGCACTGAATTTTCCATGATGCTCTTTAGGTTGGTTTGGTTTATGGGGTTTTAACGTCCCAAAGCGACTAAGGCTATGAGAGACGCCGTAGTGGAGGGCTCCGGAATTTTCGACCACCTGGGGTTCTTTAACGTGCACTGACATCGCACAGTACACGGGTCTCTAGAATTTCTTCTCCAAAGAAATTCTAGCCGCCGCGGCCGGGATCGAACCCGCGTCTTTCGGGTCAGCAGCCGAGCACCATAACTACTGAGCCACCGTGGCTGCCGTGATGCTTTTTAAGAATAAACAGATAGAATTGATTGCTCGCCTGATTCAAGTCAGACAACTCCATTCCTACATCGCATAAGCATTTCGTGTTTTGCACCACAATTTCTTTCTACATGTGTACTTCGAACGAATGCTCCTTTCAAACGCCAGAACACTTCTTAAATTCGTGTAGCTTCTCGCATTAGGGTACCTCATTCCGCGGATTACCCTTTTCATAGGCCATAACGCAAAACATACATCAGATTTTGTCCTGATAACTCGGTTTTCAGATGCACAGCAACGGTTTTCTTAGATAGCATCATAAAGAAGAGGACATAATTGTAGTTACACGACGAGTACAAGCCTAAAGAGAAACCTCACCCCTCTGCATCATTCTCTTGTCTTTACAGCGTCAATGTAGTACTGACACGAAACGATATTTGAGACTGGGCACCTTACGTATACACCAGCTTTTTGCCATCGTTCACTAATGCTCGCTCCTCCATATAATTTGTCTCAATGAGTCTATAATCTCATGGTCCTTTTATTATTAGTGTTAGCTAAACACTGCCCTCTGTTCGATGCCACGCAGGTTGTGTGACGTCATGCGATATAGTAGCGCCCTAACCAGATCATTTTGCCTTCTCTGCAGACGCTGGCGGAAATTAGTTAGGGAAAACCACTCACGGACATTTTCTCAGCTGAAGTTGACTGTCGGCGCTCCGGAGCGTGAACGACTTGGTTTTCACTATAAAAGAGCAGGCCATATTAGCAGTATTAGAGCATAGCGTGTATCGCTACCACTGCAACTTACCATGTACCGCGCCCTGCCACTGCGCACAGAACTGATTGGTCCCAATGCGGCAGGCTTGTTGACAGGAACGTGGCGCCATCTGGCGCTTTCAGGACGACCTGCGCATGCGCAGTGGCGCCTCGCGGTACGCCGTAAGCAGTAAGTGGTATGCGCCATGCTAAGAGTATATACGTGACTGGTTCGGTGCGTGCGTGCGCATGTATGCGTCTGTGTGCGCCCGCATGTGCACGTGTACTTGTTCAGTTGTATGACTATAATCGCACGCAGCACATTATTGCAAGGGGAAGTAATGCACGTGCTTATGCTGAAGTATCAGCAGCCAGAATGCACTGAATTAATCGGGCACAGAATTGAACAGCAACAAGAAACGCGGGGACGTATCAAACAGAACACACTGAACTAATCGTACACAGAATTGAACAACAAAAAGAAACGCGGGGAAATCAAACAAAATGCCACTAAATGTCAAAAATGCCACAGACAGGCAAATAAATTACTTGTGTGTCTCAGATCGAGGCTGCGGTCAGAATGAAAAAATCAGTACCTATAGTGTTAAACACAGCGAGTAAAAATAAAGGAATAGCAAAAACTAAACAGAAGCATTTCCGGGCTAACGTAGTTCTGTGCACAGGTCTGGATAAAAACAGAAAGGCAGTGCTTACAAACGGCTATATAGAGTTCCTTATATGGCGCCGCGATAAAAGTACACACCGTGACGTGCGTAATTTTGTGGCAAGATCAAGCACGATAATATGAATACACGGTTTTCGGTACGTAGTGCAACTTGAAGAAGCAAGCACACATGCTTCTAGTGGTGGTCAAAAACGTGAAGAGGTGAGCACATTTGCTTACACTGCTCGAACGCTGCTCTGCGCAGGAAAGAAAACGTATAGTCAGAACAGGTACTGAGTTTCAAGTATTATTCAGAGATAATGCACATATACCGCAGAGACACAAGAATTTTGTCCCTAGCAAAACAGCTGCGCCAATATTTCACAACTCTCTCCGCAGCACATCGCTAGAGGGCTCTAGACAAGCGTGCAAGTAGAAGTAACACTGAAGGCTTCAAGCTTGCTGGTTTTAAACCACCTACACTTTAATCGTCCACTAACAAGCCACCAAAAGCACAACACATGCACCTGTTAGTATATTAAAACGCGTCCTGTCGTGTGTCCGTCTGCGGTCGTAATGCGATTTTTTTTTATGGTGCCATTCACTTCGCAAATAATTCCCACAAAAAAACAACAACATCGCTGTCAACTGGAGCGAGAATGAAGTTCCAAGCAGCAACGGTCACTTCTACTTTTGAGTGCAGGTTTATGCCCTAATACCGTGGGCTGGAGTAGCTGACTGCAGCAAGAGTAGCAGCAGGAGCACTGGACGGGAGCATTCTACGGATCCATTTAGTCCTAACCTGCATTCCCCATGCACAGTCGGGGACTCCAGGTGCCCTCTAAACGAAGCCGATAGTTATATGATTAGCCTCCGACTACAGACCACGCTTCTGGAGTTTAAAGCAGAAATCCTGTTCTTCCCAGTCCATGAGTGTGGCCTCCATTCTCTGGACCGCGTCCTCCGTAAACGAAGCCGATAGCTCTATTAATAGCCGGCGACTCGTAATAGAGCTATCGGCTTCGTTTACGGAGGACGTGGTCCTGAGACTTTTCTTCCCGGATGTACGCATCTTCCATAAGCACAGTTGACTAAATGACACTACATGCACTGGGATTCTGGACACCGGCGAATGCATGACGGGCTGCTTTCTTTCCTTCTCACTCTTTGTGCCATGGTCTACAGACCTTGCGGAGGTGGCGCAGTCGTACGTGGAACAGTGCGCGCCCCGAAAGGAGGCTCCGAAGGCGCGTGATTTCATCGAGCAGGGCCAGAACCTGTGCATCGAGGCGCTGCCAACCTCGGCAAACGAGACGGGCATCGAGGCATGCATCGCCAACTGGTTCAGGGAGTTTGATGATTGCCCGGAAGGAATCCTCCAGTCCTTCAAGAACGTCACCGGCCTGGAGGAACCTTCCTGCGAACATTTTACCCAGGTACGGCTTGATCGTTGGCTGAAGGATATGGGCTGCGGGAGGTGGCGGGATCGAAACCCACCGTCGAATACCCACAAGACGGGTACTGGTGCTCCCTGACCTGGCGACCGGTTTGTTCACGGGGTGCAGTCCTGGAGGACGCTGCGTAGGACTCGCTATGCCATTCGGGGACGTACCCTGTTTCGAACAGCCGCCTGAAGAGGCGCCGCGATATGTGTCGATGTGCTGTACTGCTGTTTTTCTCAGTGACGTCTAAGTATTATATGTTTACCCCACTCAAAGGGGATTCCCAGACCATAAATGACGAGCAGAAGCGCAGTCACGAAAGGTCTCTCTTAAACCCCCCACAGCATTCTGTGCTTGAATGGGTGGCCGCAGCTGGCACAGGACGGGGTTAATTGGAGAGACATGGGAGAGGCCTTTGCACTGCAGTGGGTGTAGCGAGGCTGATGATGGTGGTGGCTTTTCTGTGCGTTCGAGACTAAAGCTGTCTCCTTCCATCTAGACACCATTCAATTTCAATTTTTACTTTTGGTTAATTTTTGGTAGTGCATTCTTTTCTGCGTCTTTTCCAGGATTGCACTTCTTTCTGCACTGTATATTTCCCTTTAAACAATAGCTTTGAAACTGACGAAGCGAGTGGCCAGGCCACATTTTGGTAGAGGCAATGCCTTACCAAACATTTGAAATAAAATTCCATGACGGGAATTGAAGGCTTCTTTTTCTCAGTTGGATTAAAACATATTGTAAACTGAACGTATACCTATCACTAGTGTATGTTTTGTAAATACTGCTCTGGTCGAATTGTGTTTTGAAGTATGCTGTTTGTTTTTCCGCCGAAAGCCTGTGTTTTGTAAGGATGTCTTATGTATTGTGTAAAAAATATTGAATGTGTGTTCTATTATGTAATGCTCTTTCTTGGTTTTTGTAGCCTGTGGTGCCGCCTGTCATCCGGGTGGCGTGGCCTCGTCAGGCAAAGTATGCCTTTTGCCACGTCACCCTGGACAACCTTTTCGTTGTCTTAAATAAATTCTGAATGAATGAATGAATGAATGAATGAATTTATGAATAATTTTGGAGCTCTTAAGCTCTATGCTAGCATTTTAGTCCTTCGTTCGCATCATCTGGGGGAAAACTAAAAAAAATGGCACTTCAGTACCAGGGGCACTAAGGATGTGCGCAGCAGATGCTCTCATAGTATTCAACAGCGATAAAATAGCAAGAGCAAAGGTACTAGAGCCCTTTTGGCTATTATAAAGTAGTAAGAGTCTCCACCAGCCGAAAGAAGTTGACTGGTGACCAGTTTTCTCTGCTGGACGAGCAGTAGCCGCGATAGTAGATGGCCGCGAGTTATCGCATAATTTCAGTCGATGAAATGAAAACGCGCTTGCCTTTCTGCCAATACAGAAAGAGGAATAACAGCACGAGGCAAATATCTGCACAAGTGTCGGCGAAACTCGCTTCAGTTGATTCCTTTCTTGCCCAGCATTACTGGTGTCGGTTGACCTGCAACACTAAACCGACTGATCCCAGTCTCACAGGAAAGCGGCGTTATTTGAATTAACCAATTATTAATGGCTTTATTTTGAATTATAATTTAAGAAAAACCTGACACGTAAAGGTACAAGGTTGAAAAACAGCGCACAAAAGACTAGAGACAAGAGTAAAGGCAACGACAGGACAAGCGCTTAACTCACAACTAAGGCTTTATTGCGAAAACCTGGGTATATAAGGAAGGCATAATACATGAAAACAAAATTGAACAAACAAAACTATGACAATGATAAAACCAGCGTGCGCCCGAAGCCCAAAATCTGCCAAGAAACGTGATCTCGTTATCACTTAAGGCAACCGAAGGTTTGCTAACGCAGCCCCGTTGCTCCGTTGCGATGAAGTATGCTTCTGCTACTTCCCGCGTGGTTTGATCTCTGTGAGAATACACCTTTGCTTGACTTAACAAAGCTGTGCACTTTTTCTGTGCACTTTTTCAAAGCTGTGCAATTTAGATAAAGGCAATGACCAATCTTATCTTGTTACTCATTGTAAGGGGTGCGCAGTGATGAAAAGCAAGAAGAAAAAGTGCACAGCTTTGTTAAGTCAAGCAAAGGTGTTGTATTCTCAGAGATCAAACCACGCGGGAAGTAGCAGAAGCATACTTCTTCGCAACGGAGCAACGGGGCTGCGTTAGCAAACCTTCGGTTGCCTTAAGTGATAACGAGATCACGTTTATTGGCAGATTTTGGGCTTCGGGCGCACGCTAGTTTTATCATTGTCATAGTTTTCTTTGTTCAATTTTGTTTTCATGTATTATGCCTTCCTTATATACCCAGGTTTTCGCAATAAAGCCTTAGTTGTGAGTTCAGCGCTTGTCCTGTCGTTGCCTTTACTCTTGTCTCTAGTCTTTTGTGCGCTGTTTTTCAACCATGAACCTATACCAACTCGCCTAATTTAACGTTCTACTAAAGGTACAAGCACTTTCATCTTGTGGGTACCGAATGGCCTTCCGCCACTTGCGAACAGAGCTCCTTTAGAGCGAAGCATTTGTCAAACACTAGAAACTAACGGGCAGCATGTGAGCCATATTGCCTTTCGCCCTCGCTTCAGCTCATGTGGTCGCGGAGCCAGTACGTCGGCTGCGGCTTCGCGCTCGTCCAGTCCAGTGACGGGGCGGCCCGCAACTTGTACGCGTGCAACTACGACGAGCCGGGCAACCACGTGGGCACGGCCGTCTACCAACCGGGCGACACGTGCTCCGCCTGTCCGGCCCATACCACGTGCGCCGAGGATTTAGGTCTCTGCCGCTTCGATCACCTGACCACCGAGAAAACGGCGAAGGACCCGGAACCGGCGGGTGTACCCACTAGCGGCCAGGGAAATGCTGTCCTCCTTCGAACTCTGTTGCTCACGGTGCCAGTGCACATTCTAGTCTTTATCACGCCCACGTCATTCAATGCGTGAATTAGGTTCATAACGCGGTCGCCAGCCCACCTGCCTGCCGGAAAATCTGGATTCATAATCATCAATTAGTTTTCGCAATCTACGGTCTTTCATATTTCAGTGATTCTCGGTAAATCAAATGCCCGTTAACTCATATGTCTCCATTTATACCGGGCCGGTGACAGCAGCCCGTCTTCTAGTACTTATTCAGAGCGCAGCTCTTCGGAGCCTATTCCTGGCTTCCGCGTGTTATTCATCGGCGTCTGCGCAACCGGTTGTTCTGGTAGCAGACACAAACGCCACCTGGAAGACTGGAAGATAACTGCCACAGGAAGATCTCGGAGGGTGGCTAGCAGCGTAACACGCCAGCGGTGAAGAGCTGCGCGTAGGTTTTGCATTGCCCGCTATCGTAATCGTCTGTAAATTTTTTAGATGTTCCTGTGCACACGAAGATGGGCCTTCCATGCGAGCGAGAAGCGTAACTCCACTCGCGTCCGCTGAGATGGACCGCCTGTGGCACTTTCGTCGCATGCGGCAGCCTACAGTCGCGGCCAGGTTTGGTGGCTTACATGCATGGATAAAAACACAGAGTGGTGTAGCGCAGCAGTGGTTTAGTTACGATCGCATTTCATTCCTCAACTGCAACATCCTTGACTCATGGTGAAATAAATAATGTCTATTGTCTACCGCACGTTTTAATGATTTTTTTTTCTTTTTGAATGTTGGTGACGTTGCTTAAGTACCCATAAATACGCAGAACGAAAGGAGATATCTTGAAAATGGAGTACTGCGCTAAAACACACAGACAACAGAAGAGTACAGGACCGGAAGGGGAAGTAGAGAGGAAGTGGAAGTGCTGCCTACGTTTTCTAGCGCAGTAACTCCATTTGAGGGATGAACATACACCAACCAGAAGAATGGCCTGAGGGGCGAGTTGGTGCATGATGAAATCAGTGAAGATCAGCGAAGAGAAGAAAGCCATGTGCGGAAAGAGGCACGGCAAGCATTTCGTTTCTTGTGCCGTCGGAGTGGTGTACGAAATCCCACTGACCTGCGGGGGGGTCTATATAGGCCAGACAGGTCGCTGCATTAACGACAGAACACGGGAACACGAAAAGTCGTTAGAAAACGGAGGAGGGTCGAATTTGCCCCTACATTGTAAAGATTGCAAGTGTGAGCCAGTGCTTAACGGAATAAGGATTCTCGGCAGGAGTCGCGATCAGGTGGCACGCGAAATTCTTGAGGCCTTTATGATCAATAAGAAGGGAAGCACTTGTGTTAGCGACTCCTCAGTATCCCTCCGTAGAAATGAAGTGTCCTTTCTTGACAGTTTTTTGTAACGCCATGTGCTGTGCATCTTTTCAGCCCTGCATTTCTAGCGGCCGTCTGTTGTTTGTTTTAGGCGGGTTGTTAACTTTGTTACTGTTTTTTTTTTTCCGTTTTGTTGTTTCTCGGGTTCTGACTGCTTTTGCTTTATACGTTTGACGCTGCCTTTGCTACGATTGTAATTTTTTTTTTTGACTGCTTTTGCTTCTCTTGGTTGACTCTGCTTTTGCTACGATTGTTGACTCTGCTTTTGCTACGAGATGGCCTGCTCAAAGTTCTGTTATCAAAATCTTTTAGTTTTTTCTGCAGAGGTTAAGGGTTCCTGTCTTTCATCCTGATGTTGCTGTTTCTTTTCCACGTGTTGGGTCTGTGCGATAATGCGATGAGTGTCATGCCTGAGCTGTATGTTTAAATATGCCACCTTTCCATGCAATAAACAGTTGGTAGTGTGCGCATGTGGTGTCCCCTCTCTTGTTAAGTGTCCTTGTTGCGCCGCCGTTCATTTCATACACCAACCAGTCCAGCTTGCCGCTCTACCACGGGGGGTTCGCACTGTTTTGTGAACTGAGCCCCTGACAGCTCATATTGAGCACTATAGCACATTCCAAGGGGCTGTTTACTAGAAACGCCCGGCAGTGGAGTTCGCACCCGTAATGGTGTTTGCATAATTGTGTACAGTGCATGGAAGAGACGTGCCCCGCCAGCACCTCCACACAACCTACCTGATGGAACTATCGAGTGGCATGCTCCGAGCTCCGGAGTTCGGCATATTTCTTTATGCCTTCGGGCAGCAGCATTTTTAGGAAAGCTTTCTGTGACAGAAAAACCCGAATATTCACGATGAATATAATTCCACATGACTTCCTGAGCTCCCAAAGCCGTGTAAATTTTGCGATACGCCAAGTGACACCAACCACTCCATCGCCTTGTCTCCTAAATGTGGATGATTCCACCCTCCATTCAACAAGAGAGGAGCGCCTTCGGCGTCGTACACGTGCTTTCATCCCTCCATGTGCGGTAACCCTCCCCCACGGTCTTATCCTAGCAGAGGCGGTTGCGCTTCGGAGGATCCTGGTAGGGTTGCCCTCACTACTGCCGTAACTCGAAAGTGACCTCAATTTCGAGACATATCCCCACCCCTGGCGTCCAATCTGCAAATCCCGAAATACTGAGGCCCATGTCCACCACCTGCAGTGGGTCTGCACGGCGCTGAAGCAGACGAGAATCCGGAACCTGGCGGCAGCGGGTCTCTCGCCGGAAGATCCTTCGTCGTATACCTTTCGGGCGCAGGAACCGCGTCGTCGCTCACTAGAGCTCCAAGACTTCGTCAGATCGGCCATCCTTTTTTATTCATTTAACCATTCTTTCGTTTAACAATCATTACATACCTTCTTTAAGCCTGGAGGTCATAAATATCGTTTTTTTTTTAATAAGCTGCTATAGCTTAGTTTAAATAAAAAAATAGAGTTCACATAGCGAAGTCTGGTCACGGGGCCGCTTGGTCGACTGCAAGATCACTGGCCGCTGCAACAAAGACTGAGTGGGCGTACGGGGCGTCAGTCGAACCATCCGCGAATACAAATGCTTCTGCGGATGCAGACCCGCTTTCTTCTTAATAGTTGGAATTCAGTTCCGTTTCTTGCTTTCATCGCACGTTGATATCCCATATGCCACGATCGCGAGAAATGACGAATAAAGTCCTTCGTATCACTTTTTCCGTGAAAAGGCACTTCCACAAACATCAGGTGTGACGGTGGGCATTCAAGATATCCTTGGTACTCGTGTACTGCTCACCAAAGCCCGCCTGAATAAACACGTTTGCTTCAAGGTGCTGTGTGTGCGTTCAGAGAAACCGTTTCGGCAATCATTCGCCCCGGACGGGAGCCAAAATAAGAGCGTTTTTGGAAGGAAACTTCGTCGAAGGCGAAACCGAAAGCGACGCATTCACTCCACGTTTCCGCCGAAAACGAGTCGTTCGCTAGCGAACAGGGAGGAGAGGAAAAGTAGCAGGCGGCTGAATTGTTTGCATACGCTCACGCACTCACGCACTCACACACGCGTTCCGCATGAAAGATATTGTGAAGCTACAAGCGGAAGTAATGGCTTGGCAAAATCCTGCAGACTTACCTTTTTTCGGTCTTTCCTCAAGTTATAAAACATTTAATACTGGAAGTGTCAACGGGGACAGACACTCACACGACTGAGTGCTGCTGGAAAAGGCCCGTTTGACATGCTGCGACAAGAACGAAAATATTCGGCGCAGTCGCTGATATCTGAGTGCGATTTTCCGTCACTGCTTTCACGTGTGTTGCGTACCCATTGAATTCGGTCGGAGTGACACTCAAGTCAGCTTGATGCTTGCATAGTCAGCCCATGAATAAACCCGACAGGAACGCAACACAAGAATGTGTTGACGTTGCTATAGTCAGGTGTACGTACTTTTCGATGCAAGGCAGTATTTTATATGTTTTGATTAGAATAAGCAGTTTCGTGGCAGCAAATGCTGCCACGTAACCGCACGTCACACCATGTCACGGTGCTCCCAGTTGGTCAGCCGCAGAAGGAGGTCACAGACGCTGCGATTGAGAATTCTATTACGGACGTGAACTCGCCGCAGGCAGCCTGCCGCTAGACCGACGCTCTTTCCTGCTGCAGACAGAAAAAAATCGCGAAGAAAAACGAGCAAGAAATCGCAGCGCTGGGAGACAAAAAATGTTCAGGCGATGTTCCGACTCAGCGCCTGCTACTGAGCACAAAACCTCAAATCCATCCCAGTCGAAGCGACCGAATTTCTAAGAGCGAAAAGGTATAGAATCGTGCACTGCAATTTCGGAAGAGTGATCCAATTCGTATTTACACCATAGAAGGATGGCGCGGCATGTGTGGAGTGCCCTTGGTGATCTTTAGCCATACACGGCCCTTTCCTGAGTTGTATATCATCGTGGAGCATTGATACAGCCTCAGGGTACTGAACTGTGAAGATGGGGCGAAGCCACTCGTTAATAATCGGCAGTCGGCCTGGGCTTTTCTAGTGGGCACATAGCATGCAGGAGGCAAGATATACTGCCACTCCCCCTTAAACGTTTCAAATGAGCTGCGTAGGTTATATTTTATTTATTTATTTATTTAGCAATACTGTAAGCCTTTGACAGGCCTATACAGGGAGTGGGTTACAAAGGTATTCACAATGTACAACACTTTGTAAAATATATTAACACTAGAACTTGTTATCTGAAACAGAACATCATTCCAACCAAAATCAAATGTTGGGAATACGGAGTCCGTATAATAGAACAAAATGTAGCGAACTCCTCATGTCTGCTACGCATTGTTTTCATGCAATATTGATAAAATGCACATGACACCATCATGTTAAGTCCGTATTGATTTCGACTTTTCGTACGCAGTCCTTAAAGCTTCATCTGTTCAGATATAAACTTCATCTGTTCCATACGGTCTCCATAGATGCCATACGGAGAACACTCGTAATTATGGGCATCTTCATACGTAACGTTTCGCAAGGTTCGGGCTAAGGCCATAAAAATCTCTGCAAACACGTACGGCCAAGCCAGTCAAGCTCCCCCACGGACAGAACGTATCGGTTGTAGTAGCGTTCGGAACACTGTTCTTCGATTATGCCAGCTATAAGGAGCGTCAGGCTTGGGGTATGTAATAAATCTTTAGCACACACTCGCACACATGTAGTCATCCATGCACATCATGCATGCACTGGGCACTTCACATGTAACCTGGGGAGGCATCAGTGCTGGTCTGTATCTTTTCTTCTCTTGCATTATTTTGCTGCCCTGAGCTTTCGACACAGGCACATGCAGAAAGTGGAAGCCCACTTAGCTAACCTGCGAGTTTTGGGCCAATCAGAGTTCAAGATTTTTGTTTTGGTTTATGGTTTATGGACGTTCAACTTCCCAAAACGACTCAGGCTATGAGGGACGCCGTAGTGAAGGGCTCCGGAAATTTCAACCACTTGGAGTTCTTTAACGTGCACTGACATCGCACTTTCGCCTCCATCGAAATTCGACCGCCGCGGCCGGGATCGAACCCGCGTCTTTCGGATCAGCAGTCGAGCGCCATAACCACTGAGCCACCGCGGCGGCCAAAAATTGTGGTGTGGGGAGGAATCGAACCTCGGCCTCTGATATGCGAGGCGGGAACTCTTCCACTTCGCTACGACTGCTGATTTTTGTACATGGACAATATATGAGGATTATCGCAGTTGGTATAGTCAGATAGTTGTGGATGTGTGCATAAAATGTGTCGTCTTAAAGACGGTAGGATAACTGCTACGGCTGGCTGAAGAGATAACAATGTGCGAATCGGTGTGCCAGATTGGTGGCGACCCCCTCCGTGATTTCCAGGGAGTTTTATTTGGAAGCATAGTGTAGTACTGTTTCACTCTGTCTTTACAGCAAGACCAGAACTACTCTAGTTCGCTGTAGTCCAGGAAATTAACTGGAGTACAATGGCAACACTAGCAAGTATTGCCAGGTAATCGCAGCGCTTGTAATGTTGCAATTATGGCCACTCAGAGAGATGAAGACTGCTTGCACGAACAGCTGCTCCGAGTCTGATACAGTTCGATATTAACCAGCCCTTTCACAAACGATCAGAAAAGCCCACGGACGGGAGACTGCTGCATGAGATAAGTCCCATCTCTAAGCTCAAGGCTCGTGCAGACCCTGTGCACAACAGCACGAGCAAAGAGGAGGCGGAAAGAGGAAAATAACTTCGCAAATATTTCTGTTGTTTTTGCAGTATTTTTCTCTATAGTAAGGTAGTTTTCCTGAAGTGCTTTTGTAGTTCATACATGATGGATGCCAACAGTCACTGAAACCAAGAATCATGGGGATGCCTTTTTTTTAGTTTATAGTTTTCATCAATCGGAGATTACTAAAAGCAGGAGAAAAAACAACCACATGCCGCCGGTGGGATTCTAACACGCGGCATGTGGTTGTTTTTCCTTCTGCTTTTATTGATCTCCATTTCATGAAAAATACAAACTAAAAAAAGACATTCCCTGTGCTCCTTTGTTTCAGTGCCTGTTGGCATCCGTCGTGTATGTCATAACGAGCCCCTCTTTCCATTCCCTTGTGTGTTTCTTGTAGTTCATAGTTATTTAGTAACTACATCAGTTTCTATCGCAAAATTTTATTGTCACTGCAAGCATATAGGCAAAACCATTACAGAAAATCTATTGCGATGACAGATAGCTTGTTGTTTTTTCCGACCTGTATCACTGAGCCTGCATAGAAAAGAGCGCTTGCTGCGCTTGCTGTCCTTGTTGAGCCGCCGAGACCGAATAAAGACAAGCTCTGCATCGTGTATAGCGGTCAGTCCAACAGAAGAGCACTATGAGAGCAACCCGACCGTTGCTAACACAAGCTAGGAACAAGAATCGCTACGGCAGGAAACCATTGCCGATATAAGCGCCACATCATCTGCACCTACAGGGTTCGTTTGTTCGAATTAGCGCCTACTGCGCTTACCTTGTTGCGGTGTTAACAGCGAGGAACGTAAACAAACATTGCAGACGGACACACGAGCGTTTACATAGAACAGCCCCGCGCGACATATGTGCCTGATGGTAAGCACAATGTGACACAATCAGCCTATTAATGAGGACATGTCGGGGCGCTAGCATCGTTGCACCATTGTTTCTTGTTTGTTTGTTTTTTACGTGTGCGGCGTGGGTGTCACGTACACGGGGCTGCGGAAACACTCCCGCGCCGAATACGCAGTAGTCCTTCACGGGAGCAGGTGTGTAGACGAGCGCAAGCTCGCCATTCGAGGAACAGGTGGACAGAAGCAGCGGTTCGGGATAAACGTCTGTACTTAGCGTCTGGGATTGTAGCCTCGTTGGAGACAGAAAAAAAAGCTTGCGCACCCATCATGTCCGTGTCTGCTTTGAGCGCCCTGTCGGCGAGATTCTTGGGTAGCTTGAAGGCCGGCAAGATTGCGGGAAGGGAATTGCGCGCGTAAGGAATATGAGTAGTATGGCAGGTGTCAGGATAGGCTGATTTCATTTCGCATAGTTTTTTTTTCTTTTTGCTTTCGAAGTTGCGGTAAAGCTAATCAGGCTTCTCTTGTTTGCATACCGTCGTTTTCTTTTTTTCATTCCCCGAGATTGCGACGATGGCGCGCATTAAACGCACTCTGCAGCCATTTAGAATGAAGCAGAAATGACGTGCGTACAAGAAAAAAAAACGCGAAGCAAAGCAGGCCCCGCCAAGTTGGCAACATGTTCCGACATCATACTCGCGAGTGTCGCGACGGTTTGCTGCCACTGTATGGGTCGAGTGCGTCGCTCGTGAAGCAACCTGGCTTACTGGCAACGTTGGACACCGGAGCCAATAGGAAGGTTAGTGGATTAAGGTTACCAACCTAATTAGTAATTATGTTAGCATGAAGAATGGGCTTATGTCCCTAACCTGTCGCATGATCGGATAGTTCTCGCTCGTCTGGGGTGCCAAGGTCGGTTCAGGACTACGCAGAAGCAGGCAGGCAGGTGTTGTTAAAGAAGCACATACAAAACGTACGCTTACTGCTCCATAAAACCCGTGCTGCGCACAGGGCAGATCTTTTATTCATGACAAGGATGCGGTCTGACAGGCGCACTGAATACCATGTATCAGTACCACAGAAGTTTGTGCCCGCGGCATAGCAATACACATACTCTGTCTGGCTTTATGCACAGAGCTTATTTCGGGGAAAGGAGGAAGTGTGTGGCGTGAGACGTCCCTACCAATGGGAGAGAGATGTGGAAAGGTAGGAGATGTAGAGGCTAGAAAAACTACTTGGTCCTTTTGAAACAACTGACGACTATTGGGCTTTAGAGCTTCAGTTTATAACTAGCACTGCCCTTTCTCATCTGACCTCTCCTCTATGGTCTCAGTACGTTCGTTCTTCACGATACGGACGCGATTGTTGGTGTCCTGACCCTCGTTCCGACGTTTAAAAAATTCAATGATCTTCGCTGGTTAGAACATGTTTTATATGTATAAACAAGATACACTTAGGTTAAATACTTGTAAGTTAGTGTACCGTTGTGCCGCTCTTGGTTGTGGGACATGTAACCCCTCAGAGAGAGAGAGAGAGAGAGAGAGAGAGGGAAAGGCAGGGATGTTAACCAGAAAGGATTCCGGTTGGCTACCCTGCACAGGGGCAATTCAGTACGCAGTGCATCTAGCAGCGTCGCCGCTGATGCATTAAAAGAGTGTAGACCCGATATTTCGGTTCCATGTTTTCTTCTTTGTAACGATGCGTAAGACATAGCTATACATGCATCACCATGTGGTATTAGCCTGCCACCGCTAAATAATTTATAATTTGATTTCTTCTCGCCTGTTTCGGTTTCACAGCCGAGCGATAGCTAAGGCTTCAAAGGTAAGTGTAGGTCACGTGAGGCATGAACTAAACTGCAGTGCATTTGCGGCTTCTTCACTGTTTGCGATCCCTACTCTTGAGACTTTATCTTTGTATGCAATTAAAACTACGGGAATGTGACCATATCGCAGTTGTTTCATGCCTAACATGACCTATGTTGACATTTGACGTCATAGCCATCGCTCGGCTGTAGAAACCGGAGCAGGTGAGGGATTAAATTCAATTATTTAGCGGTCTTAGGCAAAGATCATGCGGTGATCGAAGTATACTAATGTCTCACGCATCATTACAAAGAGGGAAACACGGAACTAAAAATTAGTGCATACACTTCGTTAAGCTGCCGTAGGGAATACATTCAGCTTTCCAGCTGTTTTCTAGCCGGCAACACTTAATTCTGCCAAAAATGTTTTTTTCTTTTATTCATGACGCTAAACGATCTACAGCTGTTCCAGTGCTGTCTTCATATAAACCCTTGTATCTTTGATGACAGGCTGTTATGCTATATGCAAGTTGGAAAAGTGGGGTAAAACTGCTACCATACGTATGACCTGAGGCCCTGAATACAGCTCACGCACAGATCATCATTCCATTCATTCTGCAATTACTTTTGGCGGCTGGAGAACGCACAAAGACAATCTAAAACTGTAAAATATTTTAGGGTGCTCATGATGAAAATTGCTACGCAGTTGAACATTTCTGATTTTGTTATAAAAGATTACTTCATCACAGGTCTGGCATCTACCTTTCGTTTTCCTCACCTTCTAGCGAGACTGAGCGGCCTACGTGTGTCCGCGATAAGACACTATAACTTTTGAAATATATAAATTATTGCGGAAGGAGTTACTGCATGAAATGTGCAGCGCAATTCGAGCTTGATCCGGGACTAGGAACGAGAATTGCACATTACTTCCTAGTAATTACGTCATACAATAGCACGCCCCAAGAGGTATATATTTCGTGCACTAAGTGGCGCCCCTAAAATGGCGAGTTTTTTTTTTTTCTATAAAGCTCTTCCCTTCAGTTCCTGCTCTTCATTTCTTGCCCTTCCTAAACTGCATTGCATCAAAAATACAAGGCACATATTCATAATTCATACACGGACCTCTTTAGTATATTTGTATAGCCGCCTTTTGCTTCGCCGTTTGCCGTTCCCCCAGGAGGAGTCGGGGAGACATCCGCCCACAAGAGATCGCTCCAATGCCAAGGGCTCCCGGAGAAGAGTAACGATGCGCCGCGCTTCACGGATCGGCCTCCTGCTTCATACGGCCCTGTCGTTTTCCTTCTTGAGACTCTCCCTCCAGAGGTGCCGGCCGGAGTACAGGAGCATAGGGAACCACACCGCCTGCCTTCCCCCTAATCGCGAATGCACCATCCTCTCCTCGGGGCTCACAAGCGCCGAACAAAAGTTGTTCCTCGACACCCACAACAGGTTCCGGAGCTTAGTGGCCCGCGGAAGACTGGCTGGCTTCCCGCCTTCCTCCAACATGCGGAAACTGCGTTGGGACAGCGGGCTCGCAGAAGTCGCGGAAGCACACGCGAAACAGTGCATCTTCCGGCACGACTCCGGACGCCATAGGGTCACCATCAGGTTCCACCGCACGGGGCAGAACATGGCCGCCTTCTGGAAGAGCGACAATTCCTCGCCGGACAGCAATGAAATCGAGAAGGCCGTGAGGTCGTGGTTCGACGAGAACAAGGACTACTCCCCGTCTTCGGTGCGTAGCTTCACGCAGTACGCGGTGGGCCCCGTGGGCCACTTCACGCAGGTAATCTGGGCCGACACCCAGTACATCGGCTGCGGAGCAGTGCTGTACAGCAAGGGCGGCCAGCAGGGAGGCACGACCAAGTTCTACGTGTGCAACTACGCTGACGCCGGCAACATGGCGGGCGAGCCCGTGTACCGTCCCGGAAGAACGTGCAGTCACTGTCCGCGTGGAGCGGCGTGCGAACTGCCAGCTGGTCTCTGTGTGGGAGGTTATTCAAAGCGACGCTGGACCATGCGGTCCCGGACGAGCAAACCGTACGCTTCCGTCACTTCGACTGGAAGCCGAGAAACGACATGGAAGACGGGCTATGCGAGACGGTACGCGGCACCCCTGTGGCCGTATGATATGTGGAACAGCCGAAGTTCTTTTAACATCCTAAGGGAGTGGAGGCATTTTCAGAATGAACCGTATACCTTTGCTCAAGGAGGTTTCACTCTGGATGTGCCTCGACGCGTATTTATTAGCAAACCTCCACGTTTAAGCGTGATGCTGTTTCCGGGATATGGTCGTTAACTCTTCTTGCTCCCTCTTCTGTGGATGCAAGGACAAGGCCGATGATGGCCATTTGGTTGTGTATGCATGCCCGCGTTTTATGTGCTAGATTGTAGAACGTAACGAGTCCCTGTACTGTGTAGCCCCGTGTACCAACTTTTTTTGCGCTAAAATAGCACACACACTCAGCTGCACCCTAAATTTATTTATAATCAAGAGAATGGCTATTCGTTAAGCTTATGGCACTTACTGTACTGTATAAAAATGTCGTCATCAGTTCTGTGATAAATGGGCAAGATGAAGGTCTTGGGGAGTCAAAGAACATGGCCCGCTGCATACGATACGAACAGTCATAGTATAGGAGAGAGTATACAAGGTGATTGAAAGGATAGCAAAACAGGCAGTTGAACTCCCGGCTTCGGTTGCACTGGCATTTAATTCATGCCGTATAAGTCCCATTCGTCTCCACTCAAAGTTTTCACTGTTATGGCTGTCGTTGAGGAGACTCGGACTCATCACGTGTGTCAGAGCACCAATATTATTATAGCCTTAAAAATGCGATTAGACATGTCCACTGCTCCTGGAAGCAATGCATGTGGCTAGAATGAAAATGCTTTAGGTACTGAAATAAAAATGACCTTTTTATGGACAGCCGGCGTCGTGTGCCGAATGTAAACAAATGTCCACTTGACTCGTACGCGCAGTCCTCTTGGCTCCCTGCCCGTTGCATTTAGAAATTTTCAGGGCGATACAAAATTGCCCGGTGTAGACTTTGGTCATACAGCCATTGCTAGTGAAATGTGAGCACAGTGCGAGTAGCAGATCTTTTATTGGTTCGCTACCACAGCGCTGCTGCACTGATAACACTTCCATCGTGATTATTTTATGCTTGCTCCTATACTATGCCGGCTGACATTCCATCGAACGGGAAGCATGGATGAATAGAATGCGGCTTCATCAGCTCTACCTGCTCCTCTAATCGCAGCGAATGGAATAACAAGATGAGGCAGGAAGCGGAGGGAAGCAGTGGGGTGCGGGGGGGGGGGGGGGGGGGGGGGCGCTTAGGTCGGATAGAACCGAGCAAAAAAAGCAACCAGAGCGAAATTGCAGGCATAGACGGCACCAACCACCCCCTTTCTCCTCCCTCGCTGCAACCTTCTCCTGACACTCGAAGCTGCGTTGTGCGCGCTAAAACAATGGCTGTCGTCGCCAGCTGATAATGAAGGCGACGGCTCGCTGCTCTTGTGACGGGCAAGGCTCCCTGCGAAGTGCCGACGTCGCCTGCATTAGCGCTCGGTTCCCGACTATTTCGCCTTCACGTAGCAGTCAAAGGCGTTATTTATTGTACCTTTCGCACCCTCACTTCCTTTTCTTTTTTGTTATCTCTGAATGGCATTTCTACCTCCAAAACTGGCATAGCTGTAGGCGATTACCGCACGAGACGTTGAACTTGTTGGTTAAACTCGGTAATTACTCGCACAATGAACCTACGCTCTAAACACGAATTCTCTTATACGGGAGTAAAAAGAGCAAGCTGTGCTCTAGCTCACTCTATTTTATCAAAGTAAATGCGCTAGAGGACATCTTACTCCTTTTTCACTCCTTTCTAATTAGAGTGCTGTAGCTCCGGCTAACTTAGGCCATCCCCTCGAGTGCAGCAAACTCTCTCATCATAACAGGCTGTTCCGGTGCTAACGATGTGCACAGGGTCTGAGTGATATTAGTACATAGGGGCCAATTAACGGGGTACTGTGGAAAGTTGAACCGCGTTCAGAGAGTTATCATGCCAATCACACCGATCGAGAAGCTCACGAACATCGGTGTAATAGACGTATTTTGAGACACGGCTTACTGCGTTCGACATCGACCACAACCGAGGATCAAGAATTCCCGACTGGGCTCCAGTTTCCCCCTCCTGCACGAAGCCTTTTTAAGCTGCCCGTCAAATGTATTGGGCCCCAATTTAATCAATTCTTTATCTGAAAGTTAAATAAGTTAAAGCTCGTACAATGTGTAACCGTTTAGAAGCGGCTTCTTCAAAAATAAAAATGCTCTCAGTATTTCTCCACCTTTTGGGGGCCTGGAAGTAATGGTGACAATCATGTACTTACAGAGCTGGTTCCCACATAACTGCAGCTTTTAGCACTGTCGGCAAACGGTAAGTCTGAAGAGAGATTAACCGTTACTGGAGATTAATTTGGCTCTAGTCTCTTAGGTAGTAGTGGTCAGTCTTTTAGGGACGAATGTATGTGTCAGCGCAGTTAGTCCCCAAGATGCTAATCTCTATTAGTCTTTTCTCGCTTAGAGTGGACAAGAGCACCCGATACAATGCCCTATATATAGGTTGCGACTACCTCAATAACGTTATCATTGGCAGGCAGGTATTAGCGGCAATTTTAGGCAACGACTTTGAAAGTCCCTGATACCGTTACATTTGTAAGCATGTGCGGAACATATCCAAAAATTCTATACAAGAGATTTTTTCAACGCAGATTGTTCGTCAACGCAATTCTTCGCATATTGCACAAGATTGCCTCATATAACAGTTGATAGAGCAGCAGGTCCTTCCCCTTGACTCTTGTAGTTTTCTGAAATTGTCCAAAACGCATGCCATTGTTTTTCTACGGCAGTCTTAAAGGGCCTGTGCCCACCCCAGCTCAGCAGACACTCTCTACCTCTCTTTGAGCGAGCCTCCTCTCCTTCCATTCCCTCCTCGAAATTCTTCTCTCCCGCTCCTCGTCGAGTAGGCTCGGCAAGGCAAAATCACCCCTTCGTTCTCCGGTGTAAGCCGGAGGCGTGGTGTCTGTGGAGTGCGTCACAGGGCGACGTCATGGCCCCGCCTTCAATAGAATTCTTTTCTTGGTTTTTGCATTTTCTCCGCACACTGAGCGATCGAGAGGCGCGATCGGCTCGACCACCTAGACTTGTTAGCGAGCGCATCCTTTCATACATCTGTTTGTCATTCCCAGTTAACGAGCCACCTTTTCATTTTCTTTTAGGCCTCCCCACCGTTTCACGAGCGGAGGGGCGGAAGTCGGTTCTGTTCGAAACACACGGCGAAGCGCGGACCCGGCAACCGCCCGTTTGCTTTTCTCCATGCGTGTTTGTGTTCTGTGTGTTTGTGTCTTTTTTCCGCTCCAAATCATATGTCATTCATTGGAGTCAAGGCGTACGCAAGATGCACGAAAGATAAGCGGTGTGTGTGCGGAGCGGTGAAGTGGGCGAGCGAGGGAAAGGCTCTGCTGCACTACTAATTAAAACCTTGTTTTGGGGGGCTCGCATAGAAGAAAAGAAACTGAGAAGGGAGCGCGCACGCAGAGCGTCTCGTGACGTGATCAAGGCGGGGGGGGGGGGAACCAACTCCCTCAGTTTTACTATTTTTTTACTTTTTATGGCTAGGGTTCAAGGCTGTCGCCGCACGCTCCCTCCGCAGTTTTTTTTTTTTTGTTCCTTCATGCGGGTTTGTAGGCATGAGCCAGAACAGAAGGCGCTGCGGAAAGCCTTGTGCAGACGACGCGACGCCAAGGCTACGCCCAACCTTCTCCCGTCAGTCAGAACGATGCACCAATGGAGTGCCTTTAGCGAAAGTATCCCCCCTTGACGTCAGCGGGGTGCAGAGTAGTGGGCCGGGCCCGTTTTTGAAGGAAGGAAAGAACGAACGGGCTTTGATTTGAATTTTCGCAGCTTTTCGGGGCGCGCATGGCTCTAGTATTTTGCAGAGGTTATCTTCGATGCCTCATCTATGCAGTGGGCTTGTTTTTCAAAAATGTCCGGACCCTGGTCAGTGGCCCTTTAACGACTCGGTACGAGCGCAGTACAAACTTTGAAAGCAAGATTTTGCTACTCATCTCAAGGCTAGCCATTCCCGACAGTATATTAATAACAGAATATTGCACTGTTGCACAGTTGCCTTATATACAATTAAAAGTGATGTCCAAGAACGCCGGACTTGCTTTTACTCTTGTGCCAGGTGCATGTCCATGTCAGCAATAGGCGTTGAGTCGTTGCGCTATTCTCAGAGGAAAATCCCGAAATAAGCATTGTTAAGCGTTGAGAATTTACTGAGGTTGCAGTATCGGATATCTGCAATATCTGTAACTAAATAAAACAATGCCGATGTGTCTGAGGCGAAAATTATTGACGTAGGGATTTTGTTCAGTAGTGCACACTGCGATGGCCAGTACTTTCTCATTTTCTCACCTCCATACTCTCGTACCGGCGCTGATGGTCGTTCACTAACTGAAGTAAACGCTTACCCTGCCTCTGTCCCTGCCGTAGCTTCCCGTGCTCGGTGGGGCCCTAAAGAATACTGTAAAGTCCCAAGAAAGCCCTCTTTCTGAGTATGCAACTCCTACGCTGATTATAGGCAAGCGACACTGTCGGATAGCGGTTATAAAAAATGGTTGCTGTAAGGCGGGAGCGCTTTCACCAATGGTAAGTTTCCTGCTACTGCAAGCATGCGTCAAGACGGAGACTTCAGTGTGCGTACCTGGTGGACTGATGGACTGATGGGCTTACGCTACGCCACGCCCTCACCATCGCTGGGCTTTAGGCAGTGGACACCTCTAGCATACCATGTACCATGTTACAGTTACTGTTGCCGGAGTACCGGGAGCCCGCGCCGCCAATGTGCATTGCGCAAATTGCCTTGAGGGCACCAGATGGCGCCAGATGTCCGGCCATTGCGCGCGTGCCCTCCGCATCGGGACCAATCAGCGCGTACGCACTGGCGGTGGGCTGGTTTCCGGTATTCAGGTACACTCTATGCTAAAGGCATGTAAAGGTGTCTAATACGAAAAGGGAACATTATGCATGGCGCCGCTTGAGCCAGTCGCAGAGCGAAAAAAAAAAGAAATGTCTGGACAGTTATGCTCCAGAAGTACTTCAATTTGGGTAAGATGGTGCATGGCACTTGAGAAGAGAAACAATCGCGCCTGCAAAGTCAAACACAGCGGTAGAACGACGCGTACCGCTGTGTTTGTGTTTGTAGGCGCTATTTATTCCTTTCTCAAGGATTATGCTCCCCATTAATGCGCCTATCCAGTGCAGCTATTACATACTTTTCCTATGTATCCTTGTGCTACTTATGATTTTGCGATCTGTGATTTGGGATTGAGCAATTTGAAAATTTGAGATTGCTCATTGTCTACTTTTTCTTCAGGCATGGTCGTGGTGGCACCACGGCGCGTGGGTCTCGAGGGTAGCTGGGAGGCCTGACATTCGCCGATGTGCGGGCTTCTGTTAGCAAGGGTACAGAGCACCGACTACCATTTTCGCCTCCTGGCTTGTGCAAAATATTTTTAAACAGCTAATTGTGCTGCATAACGCTTCAGAGTACAACCTAAAAGGTAACGCATATGCCGGGGGATTGGTAAATAACTTGCGAGCATGTACTTGTCGGTTAAGGGAGAAAGAAAACGAGCGAATGATTAATTTCGAGTGAGCACTGTAAACGGTGATTCGGTCGCAAAAAAATCCCAGAGGCCGACCTAAGAGGGAACACACCTCCTTGGGCATTTGGCGAATAATTTAGATCCCGTTAATTTTTGTTCAAAAGGAGGAAAGAAAAAAATAGAGGAGACATTTCAGCTCTTACTTAAATACATGGCATGATAGCGTAATGGGTTAATCCTCATATATGCAGAATGTCGTCATCTACTCTACATTCATAAATCCCTGGGAGTCCTCATACTACTTCTGGCGCAGTGGTGCAGCCGTTAAGGGATGCGCCACTGCCCTGCGATGGCAGAGGCTCCCAGGGGGTCGGCATTGTGCAGCCTAGGCTGCTCTTCCCGGGCGAGTGGTCATTGATTTAACTGTCACCTGCCATCCGGGGGAATGCGGGGGACAAGTTGTGATGAAGGAGCAAGGTCATGTGACCTAGGTGGGCCACCTGCCCCCTAGGTTGCTCTCTGGGGACCACCTACCAGAGTCATGCGCGTGATTTTTCGCTCACAACGCGCACAGCGTTGATGCCGACAACGCCACCACCAAATTTTCTGGGTAACGGTGCCTTCAACGCTATCGCCTTAATAGTATCACTAAAGAACGAATTCGAAACACTGTCTTACGCATAGAAAAAGACAACACTAATCAACAGAGCCACAAGGGCCGCGGTTAATTGGGCTTTTAATTGTGCTCTCATCCGTTCTCGCAAATATTCTTGCATTCTCGTACATGCGCAGAACAGATCACACTCCGGCAAATACTCGGGGGCTGGGAGGGCTCCACGACTGACGGCTCCATTTGCATTGGCGTCACGGTGTAGGCCAGCGTTGCCAGATTGGAAAGTGGCGGCGATACCAGAACCTCGTAAATTTTTCACCAGATTTCACCAGAAACTAAAATTACATTAAAAAAAACAAAAGTCAGCCTTCTTCGAACACTCATTTTATTAATAACATAGAATAATTTCGTTTAGCCTTTAATCATCACATTTAGCGTCATAGACGTCTGAACGGAACCTGCGCATCATATCGTCTGTGATGACAAACTTCGAGCAGCACATCTCCCTGAAGGCCAACGTTGTGCGAATCCGTACAATGGCATCCAAAGTTTTCAGTGACATCTTGTTCCGGTACTTCGTCTTCACACACGTGACTTGGCTGAAGACCCGCTCTACCACCGCATTTGACACTGGGCTCGAAAGACAGGCCAGTGCATACAATGCCAGTTCTTTGTAGGGTTTTTCCCCCAGGGCGTTCTCATGGCAGGCGACGGAACTTCGCCAGCCACACCGATTGATTCGCACAAAAGCGCCCCATCCTAGGAAACGATGAAATAAGTGAAAGCGTCAGCAAATTCCTGGAGCTCGTGGGCAGTTCGCTGACAGCGCAGCATACTGAGGCTGCCACACTCAGGCGGCGGCAGTGGGCTACCCACGCGCCTTTTTGGCTCGCGAAACCGGCACCTTCTGCGGACGAGCAGTGCCGGTAGTTGGTTGTCTTTGCAGAGTGGTTTTCCCCAGATATCACCAGTTTTTGTCTGGTGTAGTAATTCGCCTACTTCGACACCAGGAGGTCTAAAATTTCACCAAATTTTTGAAATCTGGTGGCGAATTTCACCAGATGGCAATGCTGGTGTAGGCAGGCCTGGCCGGAGTGGTTATGTAGAGTACGCGTTCGGATGACGTCACGGCACTGGTCACGTGTTGACTGGCGCCAGGAGGATAGTAACGTAAACGCTGACGGGTACAGCGGGTAAGATTTACTAACAAATGCTCTGTAAAATAAAAACGCAGTATGTGAGATTTATGATCCCGAATCTCCACATGGGCTATGTTATGCTCCGTAGTAAAGGGCTCCTGATTAATCTATATCAGCTTGGATTGTTTGACGGACACTTAAATTCCACAGTACTTGGACGTCGTTTGCGTTGTGCTTCCATCTGGGATGCCTCCGGCTGGGATTAGATTTCGCGACCTTGGAATCAGCAGCCGACCGCCATATAGCCACTAAGCCGTCACGGCGGGTGGGATCGAAGCATGTAATACCCAGCCAGATGAAGTTCGTCCGTCCTGAAGACACTTTGTCCGAGCAGGTAGAGCCATGGAAAAACGTTTGCTTGATGCGGATTTGCGGAAAATAATTTATTGCTGCTTAGCGTCCTTGGACAGTCACTTAACATTTGTTCCAATGGAGCGAGCCCGCATATCCCTTCATGGTTATTAGATTTGCGTTCACCTCCTCCACCTGACTACACAGGAATAAATTATTTCCCGCGAATCTACATCCCGCAAGCTTATGTGCATGACTGTACATTACCAGGCGGGCCAGCACATAAACGTGTAGTAAAATGCATGCTCGTTGAAAAGCAGCAAAGCAGAATTTTTTATCTAAAATTTGCATGTTCATCGCTATTTTTCCCTGCAGTTCGTACGCATCACAGCGAACTCAACTCAACTTCATGGTCTTTACATGGCTGAGTTAATTGAAACTGGGTGCTGCTGAGACCGGCTGGCAGCAGGTCTGGGACCGCTTCAAAAGCGTTTTTTTTTTTTCTTCATCCTTCACACGCCATTCGGCGCGGCAGCCGATCACATCCCAAAGAGGGTCGCCGCCGCGGCTTCATGCAAGGCTGACTGCCTGCTTCGCTTAATTAACGCCCCCCTCCAGCCCAACCTTTTCTCTCTTATTTTTTTATTTTTCGTCGTAATCGGCGACGCATACAACGACACGCGGGAAAATCAGTATTCTCACAACACATACGGCTGTAATCCAGACCCCTGTGTTTTGTTTCGTGAGTAGTCGGGTCATTAAATTTTGCTCTAACACAGCCGGTCTAACTTTTGATTTCGCTCAAGCCCTCCGCGCACACAGCTTTATTGGTCGGCCCTGGAGATTACGCGTCAGCCTCGGGCGTAGCCGCAACCCTTAACTCTACTCCAGTACAATGTAGTGAGAAGTCCAGCGTGCATTCCAAGCCGCTTCTGCTCATCTAACACGCCGCGTAGTGGTAGATGCATAAAAAAAAAAGTTTATAGCGCTATACTACGCCCACAAACACCTTTTACGCATCGGAACACAGATTAAGAAAACGACAATGAGTGCATAAAACTTCTATTAATCCGCCGAGAAAGAGCCCCCCGATCCCCGGTACTGGCAAGCAGGCCTGGGATGCGGGTAGGGATGCACCGCACACTAAGAACGAGTAAAGTTACAATGTTGCTTCACGGCCTCAGCCTCCAGGAGGGTGACTAACTGCTGGATGGCACGGTCATCGCTCGGCAGCAAAACTTCCCAGGCTTCTCTACTGTTTATGTTCAAGCCAGTGCCCAGGAAATATGCGCATTCCCAAATTATGTGATCAAGAGTGCCCCTTTCACTGCAGTTTTTGCATTTTTAATCGTTCTCATCCCCAGTTTGTTTTAAGTAGACTCAGACTGGGCAGATGTAATTTCCAGCTTGCAACTCCTCCAAGATACGCGCCTCATTATTGGGGAGAGACCAATTCGGGAGTGGAGATGTCCTTCTTTGTGATTTATAGTGTTCAGTAAACTCGTTATATTTGGCTATGCTATCGTTTAATCCTCTGCAATCGGGTTGCTCTACGGCCGCTCGATAGTAGAGATCTCGAGCGAGCTCGTGCGCGGCCTCGTTGCCAGGCTCAGATTAGTGCGCAGGTGTCCATACTATGGATATTCTTGTATTCATTGGGTTCGTTTTCAGGACGCGTTTGGCTTCCTCTGAAATTCTACCTTTTGCAAACCTTCGTACGGCTGTTTTGCTGTTGCTAATAATTACATGCGCTCGGGTACCGACGCAAGCGAGCGCTATTGCAACTTCTTCGGCCGCCGTTACGTCTCGTGTTCGTGGCGAGGCCGTGATATTGGGTGTGCCTTCTCCATCTACTACTGCCGATACTGCCTCTCCATGCTTCCCGCTTGTTGCGTCCACATAGGCTACATCCTCGGCTTTCTTGCTTTTCATATTTTTAGTTATGGCCTTGGCCTTGTGTTCTCTGCGTCCTTTGTTGTGTATTGGGTGCATGTTTGAGGGTAGAGGTGTGATCAGTAGATTCCGAAAAATTGTATGAAAACATGCGTCTTTCATCCACGTGAGCCAATTCTCGTACGCTCCCGCGCCCCATGCACTCTCCACCCTGTGCTTTTCAGAAGGAATCCCTTTTCCCGCGCTGAGAGCATTCGACCCCTGTCGCAAAAAAAAAAGAGAGGGGGGGGGGGGGGGGGAGAGCTGAACTGGTAGCCGCAGGAAACAGTTTCGTTCTTTGGTTTTCACAAAATTCCCCGCCGTGGGTCGCCTTTACCTACACCACCGTCTGCGCAGTGACGGCGAGGAAAGGGGTTGGGAGAGGGTCCGCGAAGCGTGGATGGAATCACCCTGACGCCGGAGCTCACAGGTGACAGGGCCGATGACAAGGGGGCGAGACCCCATGGATTAACGATGTTGTCGCGTCATAGCTGCGTCCGGAAATTTAGGCAGCTGTCGCCAGGGGCCATGGGAAATTGAAGAGCTGTCTGGCCCGCATTCTCGGTCTCTCACTTTTCGTTTTTCTCTTTTTTTTCTTCTTTATTTCCTTCTTTCCTTCTCCCTTTCTTTCTTTATTCCTTTCTTTCTTTCATTCTTTCTTTCTTTCTCTCCGTCTTTCTTTCTTTCTTTCTCTCTTCCCTGCTTCCTTTCTTTCTCTCTTCTTATTTTTGTATTCGTGTGGTTATTTCTTTATTTTTCTATCTGTCCTTAGAGAGCAAATGCAAGGACACAGATTGTGCAACCCAACCGGCCGCATAGCGGTGGATTCGCACCACAGGTCATAACTCCGGTGTTGCATACAGCAGGGTGAGTACGTCGCTTGGCCGAGCAGAGGCCTTCTTGCTGAGAAGCAGAGGACGGATCGTTCGCTGCGCATAATGATGGCCGTTGGCCTGCACGCTCAAATAGGAGTGCCTGCTCCCAATGGGATTGAGTAATCGACTTTTTTAGTTGTGCGGCTTAAACACATCATAAACTTTTCATTGAAGCAATCCAGCTCGCCACATGTAGGTGATGCGTTTTAGGATAGAAGCAAGGCCCTTATTTCAGTTTATCCTATTGTGCCCTTAATATTTCCCCAGTGAGCGTTGACAAAAATTATGTTCGAGCTGGTTTTCTTGTTCGCCTTCAGTACGAGTTTGATTCTGAAACTCTGTGGCGCTTCTTATAGCATAGATTTTAGTAACAGACAGTCCATGGCAGTGAGCTCCGCGGTGCTGGCGTCCAACCATACAACTTGCTCTTTCACTGCCGTTTTATACATTGTCACGTAGTGGTGACTGCAGTCCGGCGAACAGGAAAACAACGAGGATGTCTTCGAAACGGAACTCTTTCTTTATTTGGGCTGACTTGCGCCCGCAAAGAACTGAATCACTCGGCGGCGGCGTAGCAGCAAGCGTGCTCGGCGGTCGTCGAACAGAATGCCCGCCACTGTCGGCCGTGCTCTTTTTAAAGCTGATAGCGAACATTCGAGATAAAGCTTAAGAAGTTACTGGAACATTCTGGCACAAAGTAGAATCGGCTCCGCCTGGATGCGATCAATCGAGATAATTCTAGACGCGTCTTGCGTCACAAACGAAGCGATAAAGCGGCGTGCCGGCAGCCTTGAAGCATGAACAAATAAACACAACAAACAAACGCTACAAAGATTCGCGGCAATATGTTCGGCACTGCTCATAACAATTCCTAACTTCTTTTTTTTTTTTAGAGAGAGAGAGAGAGATAAATACTGCATTAGTATGGCATTTGGCAGTAGTTCATACAGGTGAGTGAGTACTTCCGTGAAACTTGCTTTCTCTAAAACACACCATGCAGGCCTGTCGGTTAGCAGTAGTGGTGGTCGTATTGCCATAAATATAATTTAAGGGCAATCAATTTGACTGATTCGGAGGAAATGAGATAGCATCTGTCTTTCGGTCAGGACTCTATTGCAACTCTGATTGCTTTGTATTTTGATTACTCACGGATCTATCCCATTTCTGATTTTATTACCAATCTGATTTTATTTCAATTCTAATCTACCTGAATTCTCATCTTATTGCAGTTCCGATTCTAATCCAATTCCGATTATATTCCACTTGTGATGCTATTTCAATTATGATTCTGTTGACATTTCATTTCTATCTGTAATTGCTCCTTTTGTTCATCTTTGCTCAATTATGTGGCCTCTTCCTCCTATCCCCTAGAAGTGGAGAGGAGGATTATTTGTTTGGCTTCATTCTCTTTGCCGGATGAAGATCCCTCCCTACCCTTTTTTTCCCTTTGATAACATGTAGTCGTAAATAAGTCCTGGGCATCCTGTCACCCCTGCTTATGTGAAAGTGTGTGTGTGCTTATGTGAAGGTAGGTTTTCGTGAAAGTACCTGTAGTGGGATCGAAAGTCAGCCTGCAGCGAACCACCGCCCACAAAATGGTCAGTTGTTAAAGCTTTTCTTGTTGTCTCAGCAAAAAGCCTATCTCAAGACGAAATTATAAGCGCAAGAATGTTGATGCTCCTGGCTTCTTTAATACAAGCATTTGAGAGCTGATTTCATCACTGTTGTGACAGGTCAGCGGAGCAGTACAACACTCTGTCGGCCATTGTCCATTGTTGCCAACCGATGTTTACTCTTACGCTGTATCCTACTGTAGTAAACAATGAAAACGATTCATTTTTTGCTTCACGAGTGGCCTTCTTCGCTAGAACTTCCAACTTCTGCGCTTTGATATTTTTTGAATATTTCAATATGTAATTTGTCTACTATTGTTTACTTTTTACTTTCTGATTCTACACCACTTTGCCTTGCCTCTTCCCCGGCTACTGCCCGTAGTAGCTAGTAGCTTGCCAATGTCCGCGTGGCGAGATGAGCTTCAGACCCCTATGTTAAAGTGTTCAGAGTCCTGGAAATCGACAATGTAGAGAGGGCTCTTTTATGAAAAAAATTGTGGTCCACTCTTTGCTAAGCCTAGGTTACCCTACTGCAGGAATGCATGCTTCGGGATCAACGTATTGATGTCATGCATACACAAAGAAGAACACGTGGAAGGTTATGACTGAAAAAACCATTATGCACCCTTTTAGTTTCGACGCCTGTAAGCACTCAGGAGGCAGCAGCAGTAACGTAACATATCTGCACAGAATTCTCGCTTGTTATCGGCGTCTCGTCACAAGCATTTACTCTTAATTTCCGTGAATTTCCAGTAGTCCCAAGAGAGGAATCGGATGAGCCAGTTGGTACCGTGCCCTCTAGGGACTTTCTAATTTCAAGTTTTCGATAGTGTCGCGTGTTCCAAGTGAGGTCATCCTTGAGGATGCAAGGAGCCAGGATGATCGGCAAAAGCATATCTACAGACTCTTTATGCACGCGACAAGCTAGCCAGACGCACAAAAACCATCGTACACTATAGGCAGGCCCGAGAGAGACTCCAAACGCGGGCTCGAGCGCAACAAAGAGATCATCACAAATATAGAGTGCGCGTGAAAAAAAAAATAAAAACTTGCAAAATGAATTAATAAAACTTTTATTTATCCACCGATAAGGAGCCCCCAGATCCCCGGTCCCGTCAAGCAGGCCTTGGACGCGGGTAGGGGATGCTCCGCAGACTAAGGACTAGTGAAGTTGCATTGTTTCCTCGCGGCCACAGCCGCCAGGCGGGTGACTTGCTGCTGGATGGCGGGGACCTCGCACCGCAGCGAAACTTCCCACGCTTCTCAACTGTTCGTGTTTATGCCGGCGCCCGGGAAATCGGCGAATTGCGAAATTATGTGATCAAGAGTGCCCCTTTGTCCGCAATTCTTACCTTTGGCGTCGTTTTCATCCCCGGTCTGTGTCAAGTATACCCAGGCTCGGCAGATGCAATTTCCAGCTTGTAACCTCCTCCAGACACGCGCCTCATCGTTGGGGAGAGACCGATCCGGGGGCGGAAATTTCCTTCTTTGTGATTTATAGTGTTCGGTAAGCTCGTTAATTGTAGCTATGCCATCTTTTAATACTCCGCATTCGGGTTGCTCTACGGCCGCTCGGTAGTAGAGACCTCGAGCGAGCTCGTGTGCAACCTCGTTACCAGGGACAGATTCCTGCGCAGGTGTCCATATTATGGATATTTTTCGATAAATTGGGTTCGTTTTCAGGATGCGCTTAGCTTCCTCTGAAATTCTACCTTTCGCAAAACTTCTTACGGCTGTTTTGCTGTCGATAATAATTATATGCGCTCGGGTACCGATGCAAGCGAGCGCTGTTGCAACTTCTTCGGCCGCCATTACGTCTTGGGTGCGCGACGAAGCCGTGATTTTGGGTGTGCCTTCTCCAACTACCACTGTCGATACTGCCGCTCCATGCTTCCCGCTGGTTGCGTCTTCATGGGCTACATCCTCGGATTTCTTGCTTTTCAAATTTTTAGCTATGACCTTGTGCTCTCTGCATTCTTAGTTGCGTATTGGGTGCACCTTTCTCGGTAGAGGTATGATTAGTAGATTCCTTCTCACGTCTGAGGGGACGTCTGTTTTTTCGCGCGGGCCTCTGTCTGGTCAGAGGCCTATCCAGTCTAGAATTGTTCTTCCCGTCCTGGTTTTACACTATCTATCTATAGTTGCGCGGTTCTCACCACTTCGTATAGTTCCTGCCATTAATTGCGCAGCCCAATTGCTTCCAGTTCCTCCGTTGAGATGGATATGGGGAGTCCTAGTGCTCGCTTTACGCATTTCCTAATTATGGCGTCGATTCTGCCGCGTTCCGCTTTTTTGATGTTTAGAAATGGTGTGGCGCAACATACTCGGCTGGTGATGCAGGCTTGAGTCATTTTCAAGAGGCTACGCTCTTTGAGACCGCGGTATTTTTGAGCGATTCTTCTGAGTATACCGGTTACTTGCGCCGCGTAGTTTTCTAATTGTCTAATGATGTTTGTGTTTTGTCCGTTCCCTTCAAAGAACATTCCCAAAATTCTAATTTCTTCCAACGTCGGGACGGCCTCAAGGACTCTCTTTTTCGTCATCTTGTGAGAGTGCTGTGCAGTGAAAAGCGGTTAAAAGGTATTCTTTTAAGGTTTTTTTTATATAACTGCTTGCTTCTCTGCTTTAGAAATTAGCTCTGTTCCAAGCAAGCTGTTGATGTTCTTTATACACTAATTGCAAACTGTTGCATGAGGAAGGGCCTTTTGCATAAGCATATACGACCTGCATGCCAGTGATGATGATGATAGTGTGAGCATCAGCGCCGTCTGCTTGCCTCAGCGCAAACGGCCTCAGCGGCGCGCAGCGTTGCCACTGCCCATACTGGCATTTAAAATCATGGGTTCGAATCCCACTAAAACCAATGCATTTTCGCGTGTGTTTTTTCTTCTCGAGTTCTACAATTATCTACAGACAAAAGTGAAAATGTAGCCATCAAATGCATTCCTGCGATAAAGTACAAATTTTAGAAGCATGGGACAGCAGTTGGGGGTGAAAGAACAGAAGAAATGTGCGTTAAATAATTAAAGGAAAAAAAAATAAGAGAAAAAACTATTCGTGGTCCTGAAACTTTGGTAAGTATGCATCAGGTAGTGATAAAGAAGAGCAGAAAGCAGTTTAAAAAAGACCCATATCCTGGAGATAAGTACACAAAATAAAAATGAGAGAGAGAGAAATAGCAGTTGGAAGGTCCTAATATAGAGGCTAGAGGCTTTAGTTTTCCATGATGGCAGCAGCAAGAACAGAAGACGACAAGAGAGATAGGAGACAGGACACCGCTGTCCTGCCCCCTGTCAATAAAAGGCAGACAGTGCCCATATAGTTGTCACACCAGCTGCTATCTCCCTCATCCAGAATGTTTGTAGCGAGCACAAAGCCGTTGATTCCATCCAAAACTGGGCGTATAGACACCGCTAATAAGCGTATCCACGCAAAATGCGATATCAACAATCAGGCGGTTCAACGAAACCTAACCGGAACAAGCGGTCGCGTAAACCACCGTCTAGAGTGAAAACGGTAGCTTATATGGGCGCGTTTTTGTGCTCGCGCTCTCGTTCTCGACAACTGCCGCAGTTTCGCGATTCCGTTTCACCGTTTGTTTGTATTTTCTTTTCCTTTTGAAGTTCGCCTATTTTCTCTCCGTCTAGCCTCGCCGTGTATCTGTCCGCTTTCGTTTTCAAAGTCCCCGTTTCGAAACTTCGGTTCGGCATCGGCGGCTTTGTCCCGCTCCAAGGACGGCGGCCGATTCTCTTTTCAAGCCCGACGGGTGACCCGTGTTTCGGAACCGCGCGACAACCACTGCGGCGCGGCGCGCAGGAAAGCCCCGACAGGCACTAATAAGCGGTTCATTTCGCCCCCGAAAGGCGCGGCGCCGTCGGCGAATGGCTCCGGCGAGCGGTTCGCTAGAATCACGTCTCGCTTCGACAAACGGCTGACGCGGAAGAATGGCCAGGCCACGGCGTGCAGTACTCGAGCATAGGCTTCGACAAGAAAGAAAGTAAAGCGCGCAAATGGCGGCGGGTATACGGCTACGCGGCTTTGAGCGCCGCGAGCGGCACCTGGGGAACGACGGGGGAACAAACGCAACGAAATGAGCTTCTCTCACAAATGTTAGGCTGGCCTCACCTGAATGTTGCGAGCCGCTCTAATGGCAAAATAGCAATATTTTCAAACAGTTAATTTTAAAACAGCTAGGAATTTTAAATGTATGCAGCTTTATAGGTGCCTTTTAATAAGCGGAACAAGTGTTCTCCCCGCCTAAACACCACGTGCACTTCAGAAGCAGTAGCAAAGTTGATCACTTTGTCTACATTTTCCTGGCGGCCAGTGGCGCATTGATGAGGTCGACAATGTGCAACGTGAAAAAGCCAACTTAAAGAACTGCGAAATGTTCCACTTAAAGTCAGATTATGCAAGCGGGAAGAAAAATGTGAGTAACTGATGCCTTACTTGAAACCACGAGACGGAACAGATCTTGAGGTGGACACGTAAAGTGAGAAACCGATAAAAGCGACCTCTTTCAGGTAACAGTGTAAATGCCAATGAACGAAAAATGCAGGAGCAGGGACGACAGAAAGTAGGGTGAATTAAATGACAAAATCTGTTGTGATGGGGCAGCAGAGAATCGGAATAATACAGGGATATTGGCGATCGCATATGGATTCCTCTCTCATGCAGTGTTCGTAACTTGCCTGATGAAGCGAATGATGCTCACTAACTTTTCACGTTAATTGGGGAGTGTGAGACGCCATACGAGGCTTCAGATGTCTAAGCATCTCACGACAAACCACCGTTTTGAAAGTCGTCGATTGCGATCCTGCTAGGTGCCCTGAGCGCCTCAACCGTACCTTTCGTGGCTCAGTTCGGAGTTCACATTGTCAGGTATACACCTTCACATTGCGAGCAAATGCATTACCTGGGTACACTACACATAGATCCGTAGCTCCTTTCGGGCACTCCCAAAGCTCACCCTCAACCAGGGTGTCGAACCGGAACCGAACCTGAACCCGAAACCGGAACCGAACCCGAATTTTTGCCCGGAACTGGAACCGAACCGAACCCAAACTTTTTCGCCATCTTGGAACTGAACCCGAACCGGAACGATTCAAAGGAACCGTTCCGAACCGGTTCGGGGCTCTGTTAACCAGCGAAAGCTGTCGGCGCTATGGCGTGCGAAAATGGCATCCAGTCGAAATGGCATCTAGGTCAACAACAAAACTGAAAGAAGCCTCGTGTCTAGAAAGAAAGCTAATTGGCGTTTTCGCAATGTGCTTTCGGTAATTCTAAAGTATTTTACACCAGACTGACCTGAAATGTTGGATTTTATAGTATTCCCCTTTCACATGCTTACGTAAAGCTTTACTCGAATTGTAAGCACTGATTTAACTCGTAAAGCACTGAGAATGGTTTCCCTTTCTTTGTGTCGAGTACCATAAATATGCATAGATGCAATGACCCAATCACGTTGTGCAACATTTACTCTCGAAATTTCCGCTGTTGAATCCGCCACCGTTATCATCGCGGGTCTCAAGTTGGGTCGTAACAATACACAGTACGTACGTACATAGCGTGTGCCCGCAGAAGCGCAAGCGCTTGCGGGCGGGCCACGGCAGTCACAACAGCATGCGGTCAATACAAAACGCTGAAAGTGCACAATTTACAATAAATAAAGAAGAAGAAGAAGAAGAAAAAAAAGCAATAACACAAAGCCGAAATATTACATATAGTTCAGTCAACAAATTTAGCGATTGATAATTATGTAAAGCAAAGAAAATCTGCTGTTAATAAATGGAACACAAATTTCAAAAACAAGATAGAAATTACAAAGCAACTCAGTATTTCCTTTCTTTGAAACTTTCAAACCACGCTTGCAGTCCAGATTTCACAGCCGTCAACGAATCACAACCAAACACCTTAGCAGGTAGTTCGTTAAAATGGTAGGGTACATAGAACTGTCATGTCCTTTTACCACAATGTGTGTAAACCCTGGGAACTTTATAACGAGCTATGTGCCTAAGTGACTCTGGTTTTTTATCTGGCTGTTTAAACTGTGCTGAAAAGTAATTTCTCAGAACTACCACCTGCAAGTACGAGTCATGCAGAGGATTAACTCCTGCTTTAACCATTCTGGTGTTATGGTCGGACTTCTCGTGAGCAGTGCCATACACTAAATTAGTGGAGATTCTGCACAGGAAACTATCTACCTTCTTAATCTTACAAGGTGCACAAGAGCCATACACTGAAACACCGTATCTTAGGATAGATTCTCCTAAAGATCTATACACAGTGTGACGCAAGTTTATAGGTGTAGTGTATTTTATACGGTAACGCTGCACAGAAAGAGCACGGAGTCGTTTTAATAAATAGTCAATTTGGAAAGACCAACACATGTTGGAATCAAGATATAGGCCAAGATATTTAACACTGCTCGAGTAGGGCAGAGGCGAACATTCGCAATTGGCACAGTTGCTACCATACACTAGAACCGACTGGGTAAGATCAACATTCTTGCGCGGATTTCTGAAACATATTAACACAGTTTTGTTTATGTTTATGTGTATTTGATTTCCAGATAACCAGTCTACTATTTTATTGGTATCGTACTGAAGTAATTTCAGTGCGAGTGGGCTTGATTCATGGGATATCACTAAAGCTGTATCATCAGCATACTGAAATAATTTTGCATTTAAGGTTAGGTTAACCTAATCATTTACATAAATATTAAACAAAAAGGGTCCCAAAACAGAACCTTGAGGAACGCCGTACTGAATATCAGAAAAATACTAAATGATTCTTTAATTTTCACTACTTGCTTACGGTGCGAAAGGTAACTTGCAAAAAATTGTTGGTATGTACCACGGAATCCAATACTTTCCAACTTAACAAAACAGAGTGCTCCACGTTCTCGAATGCTTTCAATAAATCCAAAAATAATCCAAAAACACATTGATTAACATCCAAGTTACCATTGATAAAATCACAGCAATCTTCGAGAAGCTCAACCGCACCAATATTACTACGGAAACCATACTGTGTAGTACTCAGACAAGAATACTTCTCAAAAAAACATGTCATATATTGGTGCACAATTTTTTTCCATCAGGATGCTAATGACTGGTAGTATGGCAATTGGTCTGTAATTTGTTTGATCTGTCTTTTTTCCCGACTTGTAGATGGGTCTTAGTACTGAAATCTTCAGACATGATGGTATTTCTCCTGTCTTGAAACACCCATTAAGTATATGTAAAAGTAGATCTTTAAGTTTGGAGTAATTGTTTCGCAAATCACGCAGCCTAATCTTATCGTAGCCTGCTGGTTTGCTGTGTGGTAGCGTCCTAATAAGGTTCCACAACTCACCTTGATCAACAGGAGGAAAAGCAGCAGAATTAATTGTTTTCTAGCCTTGGTATTGAATGGTAGAAATGACAGTTTGTTTTTTAAGTTCCCTAATGGATGATACAAACGCATCATTGAAGGAATTTGCAATGGCCGACAGATCTGCTTTCAGAAAAGTACAGTGCAATTTCTCATCCAAATTAGATTTCTTCTGTTTACCTAATAATTCATTTAATAAACTCCAAGTTTTCCTCGTATTGCTGCTGCACCTAGAAAACTCAGCAGAAAAATATTGCTTCTTTCCTTGCCTCAGCATAGCAGTAAGCTTATTACGATGTGCCCTATACTGCTCTTTCAAGGCAAGATTCTCGACATCTTGTTTATAGTCATTCCATAGTTTGTCCTTCTCATGAGAAAGTTTAAGTATATCATTCGTTATCCATTTCTTCTCTAGATTTCTTAACTTGATTTTAACCTCCTTCGTGGAACTGGCATATAGCTAATCAAACTTGGCTACTAACGAGTTATAAGCATCAATGTTAGTTTGACTTAGCAGAGACCTCCAATCAAAAGTTTGAACGTGCTCGTCCAAGCACTTGTTATCAATTGTTTTTATCGTTCTAACGGTTTGACCAGGCGTTTCCCTTTCTTGCGCCAGAACACACAGCACTGTGAAATAATGATCCGCCACCTTTCTTCGTATTACTGCAGCGTTGGCGACATTATTCTGGAGACTGACTGCTATATAGTCGATGCACGACTGAGTAAGTCTGGTGCCCATGACCTCTTCCCTGGTAAAACTAGAAATCATATTTTCTATTCCATATGAATCTAGTAAATCTAAATAGCAATCAACACCGGATTTCTTTATTTCGGAAATGTCAATATTAAGGCCTCCAGCTATTATTACATTAATTCGATTGTGGTGAGTTAAAAATTCCGCAAGTTCAGAAAAAAATACTTCGTGTATTGAGTTCGGAGGGCGATAAACTGCTAGCGCAATAAATGTCTCGTCTTTGCAACTGACTGAAAGAGCTACTACTTCCACCGCAGTAAAAGCACAACCTACTCTTTCAATGTGCCGGCATTCTTTAACAAATCCTAATACGCCACCACCCCTACCAGAGTCACGGCAACAAGAGAAAGATTGAAATCCTGGAAGAATAAACGTATCAGACTCATACTCGTTAACATTAGTTTCAGTCAAAAGTACAATATCAGGGTACCCAAGCAAATCAGACAAGTAGATATTTAATAAATTCTAGTGCTTCTTGATGCTCCTTATGTTGATATGGATAACATCTAGTGCAGAATGGACTTGGGAGTTAAACAAACTACTTCTGTGTGTATTCCAGTTGGTAAATGAGCCGAAGTCCTCACTCATGGTTACTCAAGCTTATCAAAGTCACATACGCTCTCAATTCTTATAGCTCCAGAGCCCTCGATCTTCCTCACAAAGATTTTGCCATTTTTCAGCCATACAATCTTGTACGACTTCTTCTTTGCTTCCTGTCTAGTTTGCCACAACAACTTCTTTGTCTGGGCAGGCAGGTTCTCATTAATGTACACATCTTCTTCCTTAAGTGCGTAGCGTTTCTTTATCCACTGTTCCTGAGCAGTATGCGATGCTTAAGCGCACGCATGCATGGACATACGCACGCACGCACGCTGGTACGCACGCACACACGCACGCACGCACGCACGCACGCACACACGCACATACACACACACACACGCACCACGGAAATTTTCAAATTTTTGAGAAAGGGGACAAAACTGGTAACGCTGTAAAGAAACCTACTATAATACTCTAACACAGAGTGGGAATCCAGCCAGTGGCGGCGGGCGCAACAGAGAAGCTTCGTTTACTGATGCCTTAGGCTACTCGGCCATGTTCGATGATTCTTTTTTATTGTTGCCGCATGGAATATCAGGAACCTCCCTGATCTCATCTTGCGACTGGGTCGAATTCCGCGACCTCGGCATACGGCCTCATGCCACTATCCCTCCCTTGCTCTGCCCGCACATAAAAATTCCGGACGACGCACACGTCAAGAAAGGGCGATCAGTCAGGAGGCTGAACTTTCGCAGCATATACGTTCTGAGCTAAAATGAACTGTTCTCTGAACAGTAACCTCGCCGAAAGTGGCGATTGTGCGTGTTTATCAAGCATACGTTTCTTCACACGCTAAGCAGTCTTATTAACAGGAAAAGTTCACTCGGAATTCCGGTGTCCTTCATTACTGGCACAAATCTTATAGTGTAAGGCATGACCTCAATGTCCTTTTTAAGCGACTGCTGGAGTGAGCTATGTCTCAAACGAAAACAGCGTCACAAATAATTTCGTTCTTCAATAGTTCCTCCTTGCTTGCAGATGTAGCAATTCACTGACCATCGCACACACGTCCGCTTGGCTCGATGGCATGTCCTAACACGCAAGGTCGACGTTTGAAGTCTAAGAAAGGTTTTTCGGGCCTATTGAATGTACATCCTCTGAACTCGCCTTAATATAAGGCCATCAAGAAAGGCTAGGTAAGGCTGCACGCAGAGAAAGTAATGACCGATCAAAACCTTTGTCAGGTGCCTTCTGGAGAAGCCGTACAGGTATTCCAAGGAAAAGCGAATATTCAGGAAATCGAGCGTGTCAGCACAAAATTCCCTCGCGACTATGTACATAAAAGACAGATGAGCATTTAGTCACCTTATAAGCACAACTGCCCGAAAACGGTGGTTTTCGGTTTCGAAAAATAAAAATCATGAAACAGGTTAGTAGACAAAAACTGCACGAAAGACTCACCATACTGTATCAAGATAGCATGAAATTCTGTCCACGCATGGGCTCCCTTTGAAAGTGCCCCAGAAAAGTCACAAAAATGCTATTTAACGAATTTACGGCCCTCCTCTTGCAATGCACCAATTGCAACATTGTCACAACGCAACGTCGCATCGAAGACGTCGCAAGTTTGAGTCCGTAGAGACACGAAGTGCCCCCAACCAATGCAAGCCTGCTTTTTTATCATATTCTTTTCATCAGAGCAAGAGACGGAGACGACATCAGCATAGGCCAAAATCTTAATTTTACACTGTACTATCGACAAGCCACGATTAGCTGTGTTTTTGAAGAAACTGAGCTATAGGCGGTCGAGACATATAAAGCGAGTTACAAAGGCGATGTAGAGCAGGTGATGAAAATAAAATATTTGGTATACTCTCTAGATGTATGCTGCAGGTGTGCCAGAGTGAGGGGGAGGGTTACTGGCAAGCCGCTTTTGAGGTGACAGAAATATGTCATGGCTGTATATACCTGCAAATACAAGGCAGCTTCCGCTCATAGTAGGCGCATGCAGCGGTCCTGACTGCGCCCGCTTAAGCATTTTGCGCCGGAGAAATTCCCAATTGACACGAGCTTCAAGAGAGACCTATTACTCGCCTGACAGGGACCTTGAAACTGCTGAAGCTGAAAGGTTTTGAAGATGAAAAATCCATCAGCTTTTCTTTTTATGTATCTCATCAGATGGAGTCTAGTATACATAGCCGGTGTTCATTTGATTTCGCGGCTTTTGCGTACATTTAAATCTTTTTGCCGCGGACAGTAAAACATCTCGCATTGAGCAAATTTGAATAAAAACCTACGTTCAGAATTTTTTATTGTCTGAACCCGTTTGAACCCGTTTGAACCGGTTCGACGCTATCCGGAGCGGTTCGAACCGGAACAGAATGTCGCTCCGGAGCCGAACCCGGAACTGAACCCGAAAGGTGTGAACCCGAACCTGAACCGAACCCGAAAAAATTCCGGTTCTACACCCTGCCCTCAACCCAGCGGCGACCAGACTCACATCCTCCGCAATCTCTACGCCAACACCCTCCTCCTCATCTTTTCTGCCTGCAGTCTCACCAATCCGGCCCCAACTGCCCCTCACCTAATACGAACCATATCCAAGAATTCTCGACAAAAGCATTTTTGAACGGGGACCAGTTTATAAACGCATTCTTCCATATATCGTAAAATTCCACTGCAACATTGAATATATCCGCAGATCTTGCCTTCGGCAGGCTCTCATCTATTTGCTATTAACGTTTTTGCTGTAGTCAAAAGTGTTCCCCGTTGACTTTCTAAGGCCGCCTTAACTGCTGGATGCAATCGACACTCTAAAAGAAAGATTTTGCAACACATCGAAAGAATGAACCATTATCTTCAATAGTTCCATAGAGATGCCTTGCAATATTCCAACATTCAAAAATATTGCCCAAGATTGTTGTTCATGTGGGGCACTGCCTCTTTCACTTCCAGGGGACCGTATTCTATAAGATGTCCATCTTCCGTTGTCCACTTCTCGTCCGTTCAGTCCTCCGTCAATGGTCACTCAGATAATACGCTGCCAGTGGTGAGGTCCAGTCGTCAACCACCTAATGGTCGCACCACTTGCCACAGACGCTTGAGAGCCGCAGCTATATCTGAGTGATCATTGAGGGAGGACCGAATAAACGCAAAATGGACAATGGGAAGTGGGAAGCTTATACAGTACGGCCCTAGTAGCCCTCCACACTTCTTCCGTTCTCCCCCCCCCCCCCCCCCCCCACATTACCTATGCCAGGCGCCGGACGAATTGGGCTACCATCGAGCTCTTGTGCTGATATATGTCATTCTTTAATGATTATTCTCCCTTATATGGCGAGCAACGTAATGCGTATACCCTTCGCCAGGCAACACGGGCGGTTTGACTCGTATGTCGTACTATTGCCGGGATCATGTGAAAATTGTGTGGTAGGTTTAGGTTTCTCATTAAAGGTTACGTTCTCTTATCCACAACGCATGCTTCTTATGAGCATGAGGTATATCTATAAGCATCAGCACCAGGAACTAGGGATAGCGCTCAGCCAGTGCCGCTGACCGTAGCGGTCTATCTATCACATTGAGTTCTGCAGCCACCCAGCCATTCCTTCCTTTTCGACGTCACGGATGATGTCGACGCGCTGTTTTTAAATGTTCAGAGCCGTGCGCCACGTGGCAGCAGCCAGAGGAACTAGAAGCGCTGATCAAGAAATTCTGAAAATAATGGGAGAAATCTGTTAGCCTTGTTCGTTCACACACCCTGAGCTCAACTTCATGCCAGCGGACCATCATGTGAAACGGTCAAGTTTTTCGGCTCGTCTGTTCGAAAGCTTATACGGCTTTTTGGGCCTATTAGCTACAGCATCTGGATACGTCAGTGGCTGGAAAAGATTAACCCAGGCGTAATTCTTCAAGGCGATGCACAAATCTCTATGGTTTGGTTTGGTTTGGTTTGGTTTGGTTTATGGGGTTTAACGTCCCAAAGCGACTCAGGCTATGAGGGACGCCGTAGTGCGGGGCTCTGGGCCACTAAGCCACCGCGGTGGCGCACAAATCTCTATCATTCCGCTAAGCAGAAGCCTCATGTTCATGAGAAAAATATTATAAGGAACTGTTAATAGCCTTGAGGAGCACTTTTGAGAACTGCTTCTGCACGCAGAGCAGCATAATGGAACCGTTTCATTCACCGATCAGGCATCGCTTGGCTGTCCGAAAGACAACTCGCAAAAGCTAGGCGCAAACATGGCTGGTGCGTATCGGCATACAAACCGATCCAGCATCGACATCCGCAACATCTTGACTAAATAAAGATACTTAAATGTGGTGACAACTTCCACCACCGTGTATGTGCAGCAGGCAACCTGCAACTACGCCTTGCCTCCAGTGCTTGCTTTCCTAAAGCTCTAGCGTGTGTCTTTCCTTAACACCACAGCAACAGACCGTCACTGACTGAACACTTGTTCACGGCTCAAAGCGCTGGGGCTCAGTAGCAAATATAGCCTCTGTGCACCTTCCGGAACGAAATAGAACGGTCCGCGCAGTCAGCCGTGAATCGGTGCCTCGCGCGTGGTCGGCCGGCCGCGCGGACGCCATAGACGGGCACTGGGGGCGTTGCGGCACTTCGTATGCGAGGCGGCCACAGCCGTTCGCGACTAAACCCCGCTCCTTATCCTCGAGCCACCTACATAATAAAACCACTGAATTTATTCAACTGCTGGCCAGTTGGGCGGACCAGGTACACAAAAGGAACATGCACTTACTATTTTCACGGGTCTTGAATAACAGAGCCTCACTTTGACACAGATCACGATTTGAGGCACTTTGTCTAGTGTAGGCGCTTTCTGGAACTCCTAACGGCCCCTTCAGATTGTGATGAATATTTGGTGAGAACGTAAGTACAGGTTGAGTATGCTCCCTGCAGCCTCGACAGAATTGGCTTGTGCAAAAGCCACCACTAAAAAAAAAAAAACATCTGCTAAGAGCATGTTTAGCACACCTGAGCACGTGGTCGTGCTTGCTCCGACGAGATAGAGGCACAGCCTAGGACAGCCCCGTGGATATCGGCACCTTGCTACTACTAAAAGGGCTCACGCAGCGTCAAGCTGAACGACCTCACAGCCTGAATGACTGGGAAGGAATTATTTAGCGCCCAGTGGTCCTTCTTACTGGCCTCTGTAGAAATTTTACATTGGTCAAGAGATTGATCACGGTTTGGTGCACTCCCGTTCAAAAACATGCCTTCCTGCTGTCAGTAAAGAGAAATGACCACAGGATAGATGGCTGAGGAACCTAGGAAGGTTTGTAATAACAGCAAAACAAATAAAAAACAGGAATTGATTTAAATTGTGGGGAAAAAATGACGATCTTGAAAGGAGCTTGATGTTTATAACGTAGTCTCCCTGTTTCAATGATATAACTGGGGAGATACTAGCGCGCTTTTTCATGCTGGCACCAAGTGGGAGGAGAACTGGAGCATAAAAAGTGAGCGCTAACCTAGTGATGGAAATATCCAAATAAGTTGTTCTGTGAAGTGAAAACTACCGGCATCAAAGGATATAGTGATCTAGAAATTTAACTTCACAACAGAACTCACAATTGTTCGACACTTTGAGCCGTAAATAATTCTGCAAGGAAACGGGGAATTCTTCAAGGAAACAGCGTGTTCCTCAGCTCGCATTATCGCGAGCTATATGAACAAATATTTCATTGGAATGATCAATACTGGTTTTTCGGTGCCGGAAGACAGACCCCATAGCTCAAAGGCGTGAAGTTTTTCGGGTTATTCGTGGTGGGCCAATCTCAGCAGGACAGCCTTAATTAAGAAAGAAGGTACTGGCCCATTAAGGGCCGAATTCACTAAGAAACCAGCCACCTATCGATGGCTGGCCCCTCACCACCGGCTACAGTTTCATCTTCTAATTCTGCCCCGAGACGCCGAGCGATCCTTCCGATGAACATCGAGCAGAAGCATATAATAAATGGCGGTGAATATGACCAGAAAAGAACATTAGAGAGTGAATGAATTGTCATCGCGATCGAGTGGCCACTAGAGGTTGCTTCTCCACGCAGCTTCAAGCCACTGCGAAAAGCACCCAAGGCCCATGAACCCATTGAAGGGAATGGGCGGGGTTTGCAACGTACCTGGTGTCGTCGTGTTTAGCTGTTTGCGCGCAGGACGGGGCGATGGAAAGCGGCGAGGTCGGGTCGGGTCCACCCAGGTGGTACCCCTAAGCTCCCGTCCGAGACGCAAACACCTCCACACCTCCACCAGATGTTAACTCGACGGCTAGCCGATGTACGCGTCAACATTTGACTACGAGCAATGGTGAGGAAACAGTTTAATGTCCGGTGGGATCTCAGCGTGAGCACTCGGCCCTGCGCTACTGTATGTGCGTTGTCTTCTCTGAGAACATCATAACACGGCAGCTAGGCGATAAAACACAGGGTGACATGATGAAGTATGATTTAATGGCTGCGGGCCTAGCGGGAGCGCTCCGCCCCGCACCACTGCCCGCTTCGTCGTTGTCTTCTTGGTAACAATATTATTCGCAGTGGCATGTCAGCGCGTGCTTTCCTGTCAAGACAGATGACATTTTCTGGACGATGTGAATATTCTCCAAGATCAATTTCGAACGCATGTGCAGCGAGTGTGAGTGTGTGAGCATGCCGGAGGCATCAGCCCATGTATGTCATTACAGCATCCACCATTCGATAGTTCATTTCATCCAATGTCCATTGCTGTCAGGTTGACTGTTCGAAAGGATGAGTAGAAGTACTTATCTCTTCTTGTGCTTCGTCTCTTTTCATGGGCCGTAATGACGGACAAGGACCAACCAGTGCCTCTCACAACCTTGCTGCATTCTTTTTATGTACTAACTTGAGCTAAAGTAAGGGACTTCAGCCTCAGCAGTGGGAGTGCGTGCTGTTCAACTCAAGCCTAGAGGACCAAGGACAGTTGGTTCAGACGGCGCAGCAAACAGTTAAGGCCGTAGGGTTCCTGGAATTAGGACCCCTCCGTGTTCAGGAGACTCAAAGTTCTATATTGAATAAAGTTTACCACCAACCTCCCTAGCAGTCACCGGACCTTGTCGAGAGCGGCGCAGAAGTGCTCCGTCAGGTGGCGCCCGCATGCAATGCGGCAGATGTTGGCAGGAGCCGAAAGTGGAGTGGGGGTCCCTTACTTTTGCTCAAGAAAGTATGTCGAGTATAAACATTTGTCTCTCTAACAGAAGACGAATATCTGAAATGAAGCAGCGAAAACCCTGTACCTGGCGGCCGTCTACAAGCACAGCAAGAGTTATTTCCACTTGCACGCTACATGTAGCGCAGGAAATCTCGTCGCCTATCATAGCGGTGATGTTGATACATAAAAGTGTGGGAGCCTTAACCACGGTGGGGCCTTAATATGCCCCCATGCGCCAGGGGGCCGGAAATGGCGAGGAGGCGTATGTTCCATTCACATCGACAAATTCAGCTCTCGGCTGTTGTGCCGCATTCGCCTTCTGGTGGCCGTACAACCACACTTTCACTGCACTCTATCGATCAGCGAAAACGAACCTCAAGGAAGTAAGGGGCTAGTGCAAACATATAATGTAAATAGTCGATCTTAATTTATTTATTTGTTTGTTTCGTGTACCCTCAGGGCCAGAGGCATTACAGAGGGGACTGGTTACATAAATTTAAAAAAACACCGTACAGTGCAGCAAGGCAATTAGTAATTCAAAAATGAGGCTCCTAGCTATACAATATTATCTAATGGGTTCTTGATGTCCTGGTTAATAGAATATAATACAGTGCATACAGAGCATACAGAGCAGCACTACAGTGCGAAAAATGCTGGTGCAAAAAAATGGAGGATGCTTAATTAAGAGAGCGCTAAACAGCTTTATTGCCATAGATTGGCGGGATTTAGGGCAGGTGGACTTGGTGTGGCCCCCAGGTGGGGGCGACTTCCTGGGCCCATGAAACGAGTGACAGTTGGATGGTCTTGTCTGGCCTTCTGAGGAGTTGGTTCCGTCCCTCCTCGGAGGGAGCTGGCAGTAAGGTTCTTGGGGGCGGGTTTCCCGCGCAACCCCAGGTGATGTGCGCCTGAGTGGCGATTTCTCCCTGGTTGCAGTTTTGGCAGCCGGTGTCGTATTTCTCGTCTGTGATGAGTGGACGCCTAGAATGGCTATGGATGGAGCGTGTCTGCAGCCTGCGGAGCAAGGTGGCTTGAGCTCGATTTAAGTCGGGGTGGGGAGGCGGGATTGGCGCCTCGCCTCTCTGTGGAGGTTGGTGATTTCGGCAAAGGTTTGGGGAGCCTCAGCAAGAGCGTTTGCGAACTGCGAGTCACGTGATCAGTCACGTGGACAGCTGGCGAGGCTACGGTTGACGCAGCGGCGGCGACCAGTCATGTGGTACGCCACGTGGCTGACGCACCTCCACTTGAAGGTCAAATGTACCGCGCTGATGACCTTGGCGCGACGAGGCTAGTAAAGCTTTCACTCTAAAACTTAATTCATGTGAAAGCATTATATAGTTGAGCTGTGTCCGCAAAACGTGTCCGCAAAATGTGTCCACGCGATGACTCACTCCTGATCAATGAATGCGTGTAGTAATAATCAGTAATAAATTAATGGTGGTATATGCTACAGTGCCTAGAGTATACTATATTCTAGGCACTATATATATGCCGCGATGAAGATTGATGCCATCACACCGTTAATTAGTATAAGCAATGAAGAAATTCGGATCATTGAAAAACGTTATTCAGTGAAGTTAAAGTAACGAAATGAACAACGATGACGACATCATTAATTAGCGAGACTAATCAGGTAAATTAGTGGGTCACGTGACCAGATCAATCAAAATTAAAGTCACGTGTCAAGGAGATGACGTCATACAAAAAACAACCCACAAGCTTGCAAAAAATGAGTTAGGTGTCAATGTAGTGATGTCACACCAAAGTCACATGACATGATAACTTGCAAGATGTCACGCCAAACGCCAAAGTCACTTTACAGGATGACGCGGATTTAGAGATATCAATTTCAATCGTATTTGCTTTCTCGGTTTTCGAGGGGAGGCTAAGGCTAAAAGCTCTCTGCGGCCTGACAATGGCCTCAGCCCCCCTGTGTACAGTCCAACAGCAGTGGTCCGTCTGTGACGTGTTACAGAGATGTTGAATAAAAAAGAAACGCATCAATAATACGCGAGTGATAATGCACAGTAAATGCACAGAAAAATGCCTGACAAACAGTTAACTCAAATTCCGACACATGCGTACATACTGCAAGGACGTATTTTCTAGAATAGCCAAAGTTATGAAACAGGGGTTACAATGTCATAACTGCAGCAGAGAAACACAGAAAAATTGAAGCAAAGCACATACATATAGAACGTTTTACAAGAAATCACCAAACTGTTACATATGCATATAGGACGTATTACTCAATAGAGTGCATCACAAGATAGAAGCAAAAATGATACACATATTTGAACCGTACAATACCTGCAATGCACATATAAAGATCTTATCTGAACCTTAATAAACAACAATACATAAAGCACAACTTAATAAAGAAACATAGGTAAGGCACCACTACGACGTAAAAAAAAAGAAAAAAAAGAGACAAGCAAAAGAAGTAATTCAGTGGTTATAATATAGGTTTCCGTTTAATAGCAGTTCTCTCACGTTCTTTTTAAATGTATGTTGCGCACAGTTGAAATTTAACAGATGTCCTATTTGGCGGTTATCTCAATAGATTGGTACATAAAAGTTTGTTTCCCATAGTTGGTTCGTACCTTAGGAGTATTTGTTGTATTCTGTCTGAAACAATACCTGGACGTTTTTACAATGGTAGAATCTGGCATGAATTTTTTCTCATGCATGAATGGGAGCAGCTTCATGAAATAAATTTGATCCGCACGAAGCATAGCATACCCTCGAAAGAGTGGTGAAGTTCTCAGATCTGCAACAGGGCCGTGGTAGTTAGACAGCATGCGAATAACCCTTTTTTTAGTATAATAAATCTGCTGTAATTAGTTTTATTAGTAGTTCCCCAAATCAAAATGCCATAGCATAGTCTAGAATAAACAAAGGCATTGTATATTTGTTTCTTGAGCAAGAGCGAGATTATATCTCCTATTCTATAAAGCATCCTAATGTTTTTTTGAGAGCTCAGTACACAAATGTTGTACGTGAACATGCCATGATAAATCTTCACGAAACCATACACCTAGTTTTGTTATTTTACACATTTAATCTCTTAGCTTCCGTATTTGATTTCAATCTTTCTTGGTACTTTCTTAATCTGTGAATTAAATGCAATGTAAGGGGTTTCTGTTGCATTTAACTGTAATTTGTTCACGTGTAACCATTCTGATAGTTTATCCATATAGCTGTTTATATTTTGCTGTAGCAGAATGATGTCGTGTGAAGCCAAGAACGCATTCGTGTCATCCGCATACATAGCCAATTTTTGTGTGCCTGGAAAGTTCGTGATGTCATTGGCATAGATCAAGAATAATAATGGGCCCAGTGTTGAATCTTGCGGTACACCCTGCTTTAATGGCTGCGATCAGACGTTTAAAAGATTAACAAACTGCTGTCTTTTGCAGAGATAGCTCATCATAAGCTTTTTCGCAACCCGACGTATTCCGCACATTTCTAATTTTGTTAACAGAATTTCATGATCGATAGAGTCAAAAGCTTTTCTTAAATCGAGGAGTAATCCAAGTGAAAACTTTTTGCTTTAAATATTGTCAATTACGTTATCCTTAATGTTTAATAATGCATCCTGGGTTGACTTCTCTTTCTGAAATCTGTACTGATGCGGGGAAATGACTTCATGCTTGATAAAAAAATGTTTTCTGGTGGTCGTGAATTACATCCTCAAATATTTTAGAAAACACTTCCAGCACTGTGATTGGCCTATAGTTTGAAAGGTTATCACTATCGCCACCTTTGAAGACAATTGTAATTTTTGCCAGTTTTAGCCCGTCTGGAAAGTCTCCAGAAAAGGCGTTAAATTAATCATAAAGGCTAGTACATGACTGATTTCACAAGCAACGTGGGTGCAATGCCATCCATTCCCGGGGTAACATTGTTTTTCAGTCTATGGATAAAGTTTTATACTTCCGTCGTCGGGTTTGTCGGCTATAAAAAGATGGAACTGAAGATGTGTGGTGCGATCGTCATTATAGGGTTGCTATCTGTCTGTGCAGACTTTGGGTGTTCCCTCGCTTATATGAAGCGCTTATTCATAGCAGTCGCCAGATCTGTGCCTTCTGTTTGGTGCCCACTTGTCAACGCTGCTATTGTTTGATTTCGTTTATTCCTACCTGTTATCGTATTCGCTGCGTTCCATATCTCTTTTCGGTTGATTGCACATGTCAGAGAAGAGGCTTTCATAGTATCTCTGTCAAGCTTTCCTGAGATCTGACTGAAGCTTGTTTCCGAGTTTCTTGTAAGCCTTAAATAAATCTTTGTCACGCGTTCGTACGAAGGAATGATACACAGCATTTTTATTTTTCCGGTTGTATAAGCTCTAAATCTATACATGGTATTCTTGTCGTCTTGCGTTTATCGCGAACCGCCGCTAATGGAAACGCTGAACCATAGCAAGTTAGTATGTGCTTTAGAAAAATATGATATGTCTAGTTTGCCCTGCATTCTGTGTAAATGTCTTGCCAATCCAATGCTGAAATTAGACACCGAAATTGTTCAAGCGTATGAGAGTTGACCTTACGATGGAAACATACTTCATGACTTTTTTCATTGCTAAGGACTACTGAGTTTGCAACACAAAAGATAGGGAGATGGTCGCTTAGATCAGCTGCAGCAACACCAGTTACTATGTCCGTGTCGTCTATATTTGAGACAAAAATGTCGAGTGGAGTCGCACAAGTGGGTGACAACCTAGTTGGTCGGTCGGTATGATTTTTGCAACCATGGCACAGTAACAGATGTGTTACCTCTGAGGACCATGTATCAGACTCGTTCATATTAATGTTTATATCACCCACCATTAGATATCGTTCCTTTCTCAAACAGCCTAGCTCAAGTAAATGCTCAAGGAATAGCCTGAAGTTCTCCTTGTCGCCACTCGGGTGGCCTGTATATAACAGACACCGTTGTCTTTGCAACGCGAAGAGTCAGGCATTCAATATCGTCATTAATTTTAGAAAACTCCCCAACAACGGAGAATACAAGATACTGCTTCAAATAAATTGCGACTCCTCCACCCCTTTTCCGATGCCTTCCCAAGTGTTGTGAACGCTATCCACGAAAGCTCGGTATATCGTCATCTTTAGTCAGCCATGTTTCTGTTGAGAATATAGCGTCCAGTTTGTCTTCGGCTACTTCTGATAAGCTATTTAATTAATCAAGTTTGTTCTTCATGCTTCTAGTGTTAATGTGCATTGCTATTAATGCGTTGCTATGAGTTATTGTATTGGCGAACATGTCAAGGTCGTAAACATCATTATCGCATCTTGGAGTGGCCATGATTGGGACAGAAAAAAAAGTCAAAACTGCCATGAGGAATTAAACTGTCATTTTCGACAGGTCAGAGAGCGATGCAATGCGTATGACGGGTGAGCTTTCATCTTTACGGACTAGTATTTTGCCGTTAGACGCCCACGCAAACTTCCAGTCTGCCTCTTTCGCTTTCTTCCGTGCCGCTCCAAACAGAATCTGGTTGGTCTGGGTAAGGTGCTCATGAATATACACGGAGTCTTCGTTCTCAAACCAAGTGCTTGGCAATCCAGCCACTTCTTTGCCTTTGTGAACAGGTTATTTCTCTTCGTTCTCTGTACGAACCGGACGAAAATGTTCTGCACTCCATCCATGCGGGTGGGAACCCAGTGACACGTGTCGATGTCGGTTTTACTGATACTTTCCCCGAGAGCAGCACCAATTTTATGCGAAGCATATTAACGTAGGTTTCGGGCCTTCGCGCGACGCCCGGCGGTGGCCACCACTGACCTTGAAGTGAGATCACATGATGTGACGTCACGTGATGACGTCACACCGGCTGCAGATGGGGCCTCATATCGCGCCGTCGGACGTCGCCCGGCGGAGGCCTCCACTATGGTGGCCATACCTCCACGCTTCGGTTCGCGCCGTCGCGCGCGACGCGGCGGCGGCGCCACCATCGCTGCATCACGTGATATGTGACGTCACGCCAGGGATGAGGGGGTGCGCGCCCGCCGTAGCGTCAGTCTCTGTGCCCGCAACCGCGCCAGCGTCTTTGCGCCGGGCGTGTATGCGGTCAAGATGCCTCCAAACGCTAAGGACATGCATCGCATCCACTGGGCTTAACCTTGATAAGCCTCCAATTTTTTTCAACACCCTCCAGTGCATCGCATTCTTCCGGAATGACTATTTGATCTCTAATACTGCTGAAGTTTCTGCACTTTTTGCGCGAGTTTCTCATTTTCGGTTTTCAAAACAGTCTTCAAACTAGTCAATTCTTTGATTTTACTCCTCAGAGTCGCGATTTCTTTCCCGAGGCTTTTGACATTGTCACATGGCTCTGAACAAAATTTCATACTCTCTTCTAATTCCCTCAATTCTGTTCGCATGTCACGTTTGAAATTTTCAATTTCTTTATTGAGATCTTCCAGGTCTTTTGGATCAAGACTTTCTTTTAGATCTTTCGTGTCTTTTCCGCCTTCCTTACCAGTCATTTTGCTCGCTTAAGTGGTTATTTCACGTCAGTATTTCATCAGCACTCAACACAGTGTATCATAGGCAGACATAGAGTGAATAGTCACTCTAGGGGTAGCAAGCTCCCCTGGCAGTCGAGCTCACCTGGCTCGACTGGCTTGGCGCTGAAGGAGAAGAACAGCGACATCTGGTCGCCCAGGCCGTCGACATGCTCCGCCTATAAACTATGGTCTAATAAAGGTCTTTTACTACTACTAGGGGTAGCAAGCAAGGAAACCTCAAAGGTGGTCTCTCTGTTTACCTGCAAATGCAGACAGCGTAGAATAAGATGCTTGCGCTCGAAGCACTGCCGTCGAAGAAGATCAACTGCAAATTGATGACGTCAGATTGATGACGTCACACCCGAGCTAAGTCACTGTGGCTGCCATGTGCAGACAGGAGAGAGGAATAATGATGGAAAGGGACTTGAAGCGGAAAACCGCATCCTCCGAAGCGACGACTCTGGACAATCCAAGGTAGCTCCACAACCCAGGAATTTGCACCCCAATTTTGCCCAGTCAAGACGCCAAGCACAAGCCGAAGGTATGAAAAGACACTATGGAGTGCGCGAGGGCGTGTTCTATGTCGATGCTGCGGGTCCTGAGCTGGGAATGACGCAGTCGCGGTAGTGCACCGAACTAAAAAATAGACGGACTAGTACTGGCTAGCCAGGACAAACTGGCTGCGGAAGAAGTGGCGATTCCTCTAGCTGCAACACGCACTAGCTCGGAATACATTCTTACAGATTCACAGACAGCTTATCGCGATTACCTCAGGGGCAGGATCGCACCGCTAGCAGCTAAAATCCTGCAAGATAGCTACACCCGTGGCTACCAACCCGCACACAAACACTTAATATGTGTACCAGGTCACCAGGGCATCCCAGGGAACGAAAGCACACATGCCTCAGCCCGATCATTTCTCCACCGGGCACCCAGTACGGATGCCGTGGAACCTCCTACCCCACTACTAACTTACACCGCATACTTCAGCACTTAAGATTATCCCGTCCGGTCTACCCTCCGCCTGCTAAGACACTGAACAAAGAGGCGAAAATACACCTCCGAAAGCTACGGACCAACGCTTACAACAACCTACGAAGACTACACGCAATAGACCCGGAGTCATTTGACTCACACTGCAAATTATGTGGGGACAAGGCGGACCTGTACCATATGGTATGGGCCTGCCAACTAAATTGGGCGATCACTGTTAATAGCCAGTCAACGCGGCAGGGGTCGGAGGCAGCTCTGACCAGCTCGAACGAAGCGAGTCAAAAAGAACTCATCGAAAGAGCTCGAACAGCAGCCTGCGCCAGTGAGGTTCCGGACTGAGAACTGCAACCTCCACTACAACTTCCTAAATAATCTCATTAAAATATTTTCACCACCATCACCGCCCATGATGATGACAATGAATGACTTCTATTGGTACAGGAAGGTATGATTGGATCGACTCGTAATGGGCCGGGCCTTACAAACACTAGGTGGTGGAACTTAGTACGGGGAAACAAGTGGCATCGGCGGCTGCCCGGGCGCGCTCAACCAGGGCCTTTTGGCCCTGTAGATGAGAGCAGCCGAGCAGGGTCGCCTCCCGGGTAGGTTTTGGGGTGAGGAGGTATAGCAGGATTGGAGGGTCAAGCCCACATCATGTGTTGGTGGTGAAAAACTTTTTATTAGAAGGCCTAAAAAAACAAAATTATGCAGCAGCATTCTGAGCGGCCTTCAGGATGCCGGTTGTGGCGTCCAGGCCGTACCTAGTCGCGACGTCCTCTGCCCAGGTCACCAGCCGAAGTTCGAGATGCGGCTCCGGGCTGGACAAAGCAGCCTCTCACTGCTGCAGACTGTTTAGGTGCCAAGAGGCAGAGGGCAAGTGTGCTGGGCAGGAGAATAAGATATGAGCGTAGTCGGCTCTTGGGCTGTCACATGAGCGGCAGGCTGGCGAGTACGCTCCGGAGTGGAGGAGGGCAAGACGTACGGGGGTGAGAAAGGTGTGGGCCTGAAGGTGCCGCCACAAGCGTTGGTGGTGCTGGGAAAGGAATTTGTGTGGAGGGGGCAAAGTGAGACGAGAGAGGCGGAAATGTAAAGTGATATCGTGATACTTGAGGAGCGCGTCGCGCGTATCCATTCCCGGCGGGAGCAGGCTTGCTCGGTCGGTCAAATTGCGAGCGATATAATTAGCCGCCTCGTTGCCAGGATGGGCCGCGTGAGCGGGCACCCAGATGATTTTGATGGGGCGAGAGGGGATGGTGTCTGAACGCATGATGCCGATGGCAGGGGGTGCCACCCGTCCCACCGCATAGTTATAGACCGTAGGCTTGGAGTCACTGAAAATGTATTCCGCTGAGGTCTGCGTGATGGCAAGGGAAACAGCTGCCTCCTCGGCAAGTTTCCGTCCGTGCTCATGCCAGAGCGCGGAGGCTCGCGCTGCTTCGCGGGAGGGTTGGTGTTCAGGATGAATATTCTTAGGGAGGAGACGTGGGAAGGGATGGGCAGTGAGGTGGGAAGGGGGATAAGAGGGGAGAGCTTAAGAGTGGATAGAAGTGCGCGACCCGGACGGGTACGGGAGAGACGGAGGAGCAGGGCCGTACGGTGGGCCTCCGTCAGCTCCGTAAGGGAGTTGTGGACGCCCACTGATTAATACTTGTTGGGGGGCTAGTTGGTGCATGTTTCCAGAAAAGGGTTGTAGCGCCGAAACAGACAGCACACAGAAAGCTGGACGGGACAGGCGCAACTTCCAACTGATTTATTCACCGCGAACGCGAATGAATATAAGACAAACAATCAAGAAGGATCGGAAGAACCACACATGTGCGGGAGGGTTGTACAAAGATTGAAAAAAAATTTGAAAAAGGAGATAGCCGAGTCACACAGGTGTCTCACCCCCGTGTATCTAAAAAAGCAGTTTCATTCTTATATATTACAATTGAGGGGGTACTAACACAGTCGCTACAGTTGCTTTTGATATCCGCCGCCGCGGTGGCTCAGTGGTTATGGTGCTCGGCTGCTGACCCGAAAGACGTGGGTTCGATCCCGGCCGCGGCGGTTGAATTTTTTTGGAGGAGAAATTCTAGAGGCCCGTGTACTGTGCGATGTCAGTGCACGTTAAAGAACCCCAGGTGGTCGAAATTTCCGGAGCCCTCCACTACGGCGTCTCTCATAGCCTTAGTCGCTTTGGGACGTTAAACCCCATAAACCAACCATAAACCAACCTTGCTTTTGATATAGAAAGCCTCTGACAGTTCACGGGCTGTCTGGTCCTGACTTCTGCTTAAGACCTTCGTTTCTTTCAGCCTTGCTGTACACTTAATCTTTCTTTCTTCACTGCAGGCTTTACAGTGATGGGGCAGATGTGAGCCTGTGCCATTTTTTAAATCCCGATTGTGCTCTGCTAATCGGTCGTTAATACAGCGGCCGGTTTGGCCGATGTACTTCTTTCCGCACGTCAGAGGAATCTGGTAGACGACTCCCACAGCACATTTAACAAACGGAGCTACATGTCTCTTCTTACAATCAGTTTTGTTTGCCTTGTTGGGATCAGTTTTAACGCACAGGGAAGCCCTAACGGAGCAACCTCTGGATTAGGCAGCATCGCTGTTAAAAAGGCGCCCGTCTGCTGTGCGATGTCAATGCATGTTAAAGATCCCCAGGTGGTCAAAATTATTCCGGAGACGACCACTACCGCACCTTTTTCTCTCTTTCTTCTTTCACTCCCTCCTTCCGCCCTTCCCTTACGATGCGGTTCAGGTGTCCACTGAGATCTGAGACGAATATTGTGCCATTTCCTTTCCTCAAAAACCAACTTTAAATTTCAATTACCTCGTTCTCCATCTATTCTTTCACTACCTCCTTTATCCGTAACCTCACCACTGCGAATACAGCCACCGCTGCGCACGACTAACCGAATAACCTTCGGCTTAAACAGCATCGCTGTTAAAATTTGGGGTAGAACTCCTGCTACGCCTAGAATACCCCACCGCAGGAATACGTGCATGCTTCCAAGAGAATTTTATTGGACCCCATGGTTACACGATAAGGGACCACAGCCCCTCAAAAAATACAAGAGTACAGTTCGCGACTAGTGTCGCTCGATTACGGAAAAGCGATCACTCAAGACACGACGGCGACTCCTGTCGCCCTGCAAACAAAAGTCATTCACTGCACGTAATAATGTCCACAGTGTCCATAATGTCCGGATGCCGCGGGGGAAGCACGCTCCCTAACTAAATAAGAAACGCGCAACAACACCGCGCACTGCACACACTCAATAAGGCAGGAGCCGTACGGTCACGCGGCCCCTGTCGACGGCGATGAAGCGGGTGCTCCAACGCCGAAGGAACTCTTCCTCGGGGAGCATCACTCGGTCCAGGCACGCCTGTAGGAAGAGGCGCGCCCGAACATGCTGGAGCAGGGGGAACATGGCTCGCTGCGGTCGGCCCTGAATAGACGCGACGCCACGCTTGCGCCACAACACAAAAGCGCCCGCACAAAGGAGCAGGCGCACAAAAAAGTCGCGCGGCCTAGTGCGCGCGTCGAGAGTTACAAAAAACATGCGGGACTACAGTCTCCAAAAAGTGCGCGCCACGACGCACTCGAACATGGCGTGCTCGAGGGTCTCGGTCGCACCGCACTGGGGACACCGCGAAGAAGGAGCGATACCCCACGCGGCGATGCGGACCCCCGTCGGAAGGACGCTATTCAGAACAACACAAGGAACGTAGTCACTTCGTGAACTTACAAGCAGCCTTTGCTTACGCACTTGTAAGCACCCACGTGGAAGTAGCGATGCCTACTTAGGATCTAATGCGCGCTCACTTATCTTCATGAATTTTATGAGCACGTCTTGGGCATAGGGCAGTACCCCGATTTCCTTCGTCATTTAATTAAAGTTTTCGAGCGAAGGCTCTGCTAAGCGAGTCCGAACCAAAGTTTCGCTGCGCGTTACAGTCTGGATATGATGCATGGTCCAAATCGCTTACGCCTACACTCACACAACACGAAAAGCAGATACAGCTCACAGAAACACAAACGGACGTGGACAACCTTGCTCCACCTTTGGGAGGCCCGCCGCAGCCTCACCAAACGATGGAAGAAACAGAAACATAACAGACGCGTAAAGAAACGCATCCTCGAACTCACACAACAGGCAGCGGAATATACTACTCAGCTAGCCGACACTAACTGGGTGGACCGGTGCAGCGCGGCTGCGCGCCAGATGTCTGGTCGCAACACGTGGCGCCTGTTCCGCGCTCTCATCGATCCAATACAAACACGCACGGAAACCCAACGCCACTTACATAGGGCAATGCAAAACTTTACAGGAACGACAACACAGCTAGCGCACACGCTCAGGAATTGATGCCTGTGCACCACTAAGGACCCCCGGCCGGCGGCGTACTCGTATGCAGGCGAAGAGAACACCAAGCTGGACGCCCCGTTCCAGCTCCACGACCTACGGGCGGCCTTAAGCAATATGAAGCGGGGCACTGCACCTGGGCGCGACAAGGTTACGGTCATACTCTTGGCCAACCTTCCCGACGCAGCCTACAACGCGCTCCTCAAATACAGAAATAGCATTTGGGACGGATATACTCCTCTCCCTCTCGATTGGAACTCGGCTCTCATGACCTTCATCCCGAAGGCCGGCAAACCTATTGATGTGGAGAACCTTCGCCCCATCTCCCTCACGTCTTGTGTCGGCAAGCTGATGGAGACGATGGTGCGCGACCGACTCTCCGATTATCGAAACGCAGCACATTTTCGCGGACACCATGTTCGGTTTTCGTCCTCACAAGTCAGCACAGGATATACTTTTGCAGCTCCACCAAGACATTTTAGATCCTGTCGAATGTCCCCACAACGACAAGGTGGTCCTGGCCTTGGATCTTAAAGGCGCATTCGACAACGTCAAACATGAAGTAATCCTGGACCACCTCGGTAACACCAACTGTGGCCGCAAAACATTCCATTACATGAGACAATTTCTTACAGACCGTCAAGCCTATTTACGCATACAAGATGCGGAATACGGGCCATACACCATCGGCTCGAGGGGAACACCCCAAGGAGTGGTCCTGTCTACCCTGCTCATCAATTTGGCAATGCTTCGTCTTCCCTCCAAATTGTCTTCTCTGCCTGGGATACATCACTATCTTTATGCGGATGACATTACAATCTGGGCCACGCAAGGTAACCTGGGCCACATGGAGTCCTGCCTGCAAGCAGCGGCGACCCTAGTCGACGACTACGCGGCCTACTACGGACTCCAGTGCGCCCCAGCTAAATCAAAATTTGTGCACTTACGTCCCTCCCTTCGGGACACAACTCCACTTCGCATCAGTCTCCCCTCGGGACCGACCCGGGAGACCAAGGAGATCCGCGTCCTTGGCCTCTTCATACACCACCAACACAGAGTCGACACCACCCTAGCCAAACTTCACACGGTGGGAGACCAGGTGGGCCGCATGGTCCGCCGGGTCTCCAACAAACGGGGCGGATTACGAAGCAAGGATGCACTGCGGCTTGCCCATGCTTTCGTAACGAGTAGAATCCTCTACTCAACTCCCTACTTGCACCTGCGCCAACACGATGATGACCAATTGGAGGTCATCCACCGGAAAGTCATCAAGCGGGCTCTCGATCTCGATCGGGGGGGTACACGGCCGCATCCTACACAACACAAACACAGATAAGGGACTCACTTTCAAAGCCTACAGTGCAACACACGCGGAGGAGATTGCCATTGCTCTGGCTCTCACGAATCCCAAGTCGAAAACATCATCACCGACTCGCGAGGGGCCTGTCGGAACTATGAGTTGGGCTGGGCTCCCCCGCTTGCCTGGCGCATACTGGAATATAGCTGCCGATGCGAAGATCCAACTCCACGCAACCTGATTTGGGCCCCCGCTCACCAGGGACCCCTGGGAAACGAACAGGCCGATCAGTCCGCCCACGCACTCTCTCCCCGGGCTATCTCCCTGTCCTTGGAAGGGTACTCCCAATCAGACAATCTGGCTCTAACATTCAAACAAATCACCGATTACAACAAGGAGGAGCACCGGCGCTACCCGACCCCTTGTAAGGGTCTGGATCGCGCTGACGAGCGCCTCCTCATCAAAATTCTCACTAACACTGTACTGTGCACGGCAGTTTCAATACATACTTGTATGGCGCGTGCCAGTTCTGTGGGGAGGTGGCTGACACCTTCCACATGGTTTGGGCGTGTCAATCAAACCCATCTACCCCCCCCCCCCCCCCAACCTCAACCCCACCAGAGAGGACTGGGAGGCGGCCCCGCTCGGCTGTCAAGACCTAAAGACCCAAAAGGCCTTGGTTCAACGGACGCGGGCGGCGTTGCTTGCCAATGTGGCACCGGAATAGGGGCTCCACCTAGTATTGTGAGGGAAAGGGCCAATAGGGTCCTACCTCAATCACCTTTCTGTGGAAATTTAATAGACTATAAATGTTTCTCACCACCACCCCCGCTGGTTGGCAGCGGCATCAAAAACAAGTGGTCGCTGCGCCGAACTGGGCGCTTCGCTCAACGTAGCCCTGCTGTATCTCTAGACTATGATAGTATACAGGCGTGTACTAGCTAGTGCGGTTAACCATGATGACGTCTTGTATATGAATAAGCATGATTAGTAGCAAACTTAAGAATGTCTAAATGTGATGCATCATTAGAAAGAGGAAGTTTAACCTAATAAAGTAACACTAATTAGGCAAACAATTACCGTAATTAATTAGTTTCTGTGCTTTTATTTTTTCGTTTTTATGGTTTAGCATCCCAAAGCGACTCGGACTACGAGGGAGCTGCGGTTTAACTACTGCTGAACCGAGTAGAGAGCGAAAGCTATGGCGTATCGGGCAAACTGTACGCGGCTTGGCGTGGTGGTGGTTGTGAAAAACTTTAATATTCAAAGAGAGTTTGAGCGTCAAAAAACCCTGCTGCATGGTCGGTATCCTTAGTCCGGGACACCGCACGACGAGGCCCCGTCTCGCGCCCGCTTTACTAGAGCCGTTTGGGACTCAAGCGAGGAGCAGTTGAGGAGGGCAGTCTCCCATGCCTCTCGGGTGGGGGTGGAGGAAGGGGGAAGGTGAGGATTCTGAGTACATGCCCACACCATGTGAAAGATATCGCAGATCTCTCCACAGTGCGGGCAGTGCCCATCTGTGTTCGTATCGAAGTGTTTTGCTATGGCAGGACAGAGAAGACTTCCTGTCTGCAGGCGCCGCAGAGTTCGCTCCTCCGCCTTACTCAGCCCCTTGGCAGGTACTGGGTAGAGACGGTGGCTGTCGCAATAATGAATTAGGAATTCGCGGAACCGCAGAGGCGGTTTATGAGCCTCTGAGCCAGGAGTGCTAGGATGAGGAGCCCGGTGTGTGAGCGCTCGGGCGGCCGCATCAGCGGCCTCATTGCCTCGTAGACCCTGGTGGCCAGGAGCCCAGATCACTTTTGTGCGAGTTGGATCGGCGGGAGCGCGTCTTAGTATTTGGGAGGCAAGAGGTGATACTTCGCCTGCAAGATAATGTTCACAGGCCCGGCGAGAGTCTGTGATAACCGTTCTCGATTTTGGATCGGCGGCAGCGATAGCTATTGCGACTTCCTCCGCTCTTGTTGAATCTGTAACGTTGAGTGCGTTCCAGACACTAGGTAGGCAGCGCGCCCACCCTACAACCCTGCCAGGTGGCAGTTAATACTTTCCGGGAGCTCCGGGAGGCGCACCTTACAAACCAGTACTCGAGCTTGCCGCTAGCGGAGTCGGATTGCCGCCTTCTTGCTCGACTCCATATCCAACACACCACTCCCACGAAAGACAGGTTTCACATCCCAGAACTGTGGAGACGTGCCCTCCACGTGCGACCTCTTCCAGCCAACTTGCCACACGAAGACCATAATGGTCGGCGCTTGGCCCGAGCGCAAGCCCTAGCCCGACATTATGGCAACAAAAAGGTGTATACTGCGTGGGCGCCTCCGGTCCTCATCACGAGAGATGGTACACGGCCGCGGTAGCTCACAACAGCAACACAGTTAACGGCCTCACGTTCAGAGCCCGCAGTGCATTCTTAATAAATGTTTTCACCACCCACCAACACAAGCAGAAGAGGTCGCGATTGCCCTCGCAGCCTCACATTCCGATTCAAAATACATAGTCACCGACTCGCGAGGGGCCTGTCGGAACGTCGAACAAGGCTGAGAGAGAGAGAGAGACTCTTTAATGAAGAGCAGAGAATTTAGCCGGCGTTTAAAAATCGCTGGCATGCTACTCTGCGTAAGGAGGGGAATTTGGGAGATAAAGACAGAAGGAGAGCAGAGTGGAAGAGGTAAAAAAAAAAACGAAGATATAATGCGGCCATGAAATGGGTACTAAGGATGCAATGGCGAGAATTGATGTAACCTATGGAGTGATTTAGTGCATAGTCCGTCAAATGGGCTGACGAAGTTCACTGCATGAAGAATGCATGAAGGTGACGTGCAAGTGAGTTTAAAGCTTATCAAGATGTCCAATGTCTTTTAAATATGTGAATAGAAAAGTCATTGCAAGTCTCTGTTGCCTAAGGCAGGCTAAGGAACCTAAAACTTTGTCCATTGTAAGGGGCACTGAGCAGAGCTTCTGCATGCAATGTTCATAGTACGCACGCTCGTTAGCATATGCAGGGCACTCAAGCAAGATATGCTCCACAGTTTCTATCGCGGCACAGTTGTCACAGTGCGGACTGTCAATTTGTCTAAAACGGTATCGTAAGCCGTTTGTATATGCAGCATTAAGACGAAGTCGATGATAAAGTGTTTCCAGATGTCGAGGAATTCTGGGTGAGAGTCTTGATATAAGATGTGGGTCGATTGAGTGAAGAAATTGGTACTGATATGTCGGCAAACTCCAAAGCCGATACATTTCTTCGGAAGCAAAACTTTTGGCCACCTGGGACGCATCAGATTTCGTAAAAAAAGTTATAATGTATCTCCGATGTTGATGGCCCTTACGGGCCGCTTCATCTGCTCTTTCATTAGCATGTATGCCACAGTGAGCAGGTACCCACTGAAATGTTATGCAGTGGCCTGCGGCAATAGCTAAATGATGTAGATATCCGATGTCCTGGGAAACTGGCTGGTGATTCGTTTTCTTCAGCAGGTTGGCCAGGATCTGGAGAGATGCTTTCGAATCGGTGAAGATAACCCAACGGTCGGCGGTTCGGCGCAGGATGTAAGAAACAGCTTCCTTAATGCCGTGAAGCTCAGCTGTTGTAGAGGATGTCCTCCGCTGCAGCCGGTAAGAAAGGGCATGGCCTGTTGAGGGCACATAAAGGCCACATGAAGAGGTTTCTTTAGTAGTTGAACCATCGGTGAAGATATGGGTGTGCTGCCTATATTCCTCCGTTAAGTAGGCGAGAGTAGTTTGCAGAAGCGCTGCCTGTGGCATGCGGCTCTTTGCATTCACACCTGGAACAAACTTCTTCACCTTTAGAGGAGAGAGTGTCCATGGAGGAAAGGCCAGAGGTAGTAGTTTCTGTGGCTGATTAATAGTAGGGATGGGCAGGAGCTGCACTGCCTGGCCAAAGCTAGAGTTGCTGTGCACAAGGCTGCACTCCCTTCCTAGCCTATCGAATCTATCAAAATTGCATAGCGGATATGGACCCCGTCCACCGTTACCTTTATGGGCCCCTGCTCATCAGGGGTTGGCAGAAAACGAGGCAGCAGACGCAGCCACCCGCGCGCTCTCTCACCGGGCTGTCTTCTCCTCCCCACCCGACCAGGAACCCGATTTTAATCCGGTATATACGTTCAAAGATATTACAACCTATTATCAAGATAGTCATCGCCTTTACCCTAGCCCATGGAAAGGCCTCAAGAAGGAGGATGAGCGGCTCCTTCTCCGCCTTCTCACCAATACATTGCTGTGCCCGGCAGCCCTAAAACATTTGGACCCCTCCTTTAGCGGCAGCTGCCCGCACTGTAATGTGGTGTCTTCTGACACCTATCACATGGTGTGGGCCTGCCCCTCCAACCCGGCTATTAACCCCATCCCCAACCCAACCAAGGAGGACTGGGATGCGACCCTGCTCGGCTGCCACGACTTACAGGCCCAACAAGCCTTAGTCGGTCGTGCCCGGGCGGCGGCCACCGCCACTGGGGTCCCAAACTAGGGACCTCCACCGAGTGTTTGTAAGGATCGGTCCCTTACGGGCTGATCCAAAGATACCTCCTGTCTGTTCTAAATAAATGTTTTCACCACCACCTAAGTTAATGGTTGATCGCGAGAGTTTGCTGACTTAATGAACGCTGCGGCGTAGTCCTACAGTGCCGCTTGTCTGCCTCAACGTTGTCAGCGCTATCGCAAGCAGGCCACATCTCTCTCTCACACCACCCCTCACCTCACCCACGTACCTCAAAGCGCGATTTAGGCGTGCACTGAGCCAGGGAGCCAGTTAAGCGCACTTCCTTTCCTTAAAATCATCGGAGTGTATAACGTCAACGCCAATGAACACAGTGAACGCCGACGACCTGTGGCTTCAGTGCCGCGTTTTTGCCACAACGTTGTCAATGCCAACGCATGCAGCGTACATGTCACTACCGCCACGTAGCTTAAAGCACGACTGAGGTGCCCACACTGTACCAGGCGGGGGGGGGGGGGGGGGGGGGGGTCAGTTATGCGCCTTTGCTTTCGAAGCTGCAGCGCTTCATCGGTTTCGTAGCTTAAAGTGCGACTAAGTTCTCCACTGCCACAGGGGGCCATTTATCAGCCTTTCCTTAGCTTTCGGAGTACCCCGGTTCGAACCCGACCGCGGCAGCCGCGTTTCGACGGAGGCGAAACCCAAGAGGCGCCCGTGTGCTGTGCGATGTCAGTGCACGTTAAAGATCCCCAGGTGGTCGAAATTAGTCCGGAGCCCTACACTACGGCACCTCTTTCTCTTTATTCTTTCACTCCCACCTTCCTCCCTTCCCTTTCAGGTGTCCGCCGAGATATGTGAGACAGATACTGCGCTGTTTCCTTTCCTCAAAAACGAATTTACCAATTTACATTTCCTTTCGAAGCTCCTAGTCTTCATCGGTTTCGTAGCTTAAAGCCGGACTATGTTGTCCGCTGCCCGAGGGGGCCAGTTAGGCACTTTCCTTTATCTGAACGTCAAATGAAGGAGAAAAGCGCAGGCGCCGCGAAGAAAGCCCGAGGTCCCGTAGTGAAGGCTTTGCTTCAAAATAACAATCGGTGAACGCATGGCGTCATATATGGTTTAACGCAATCACATGACTTATTACGACCTATGGGTGCGTTGAAAAGCCGCCTACCGAGGCTGCTCTCACCACAGACGGCGGCTACATATTCTATGAGCCCCAGTGCTGCCAGTTATCCGGAAAGTGCCCGATACACCAGAGCTTTCACTCTCTAAATTTCAACGTTCTTTCTTTGTATTTGAATATTAGGTCCTGCCCAAATGAGCGGGACCACGCAAAAATTTGCCTTCGTAAAAAAAAAGGCCCCTCCAACAATATACTTGATTCACTCGTTCAACATATGACGACATCCCTCAAACGGGACCCCCATGTAGGACTGATTTCGCCCCTTCTTTATAACAAAATTAGAGGTTAATTTAAAACACAAATTATTAGGCGCCTCCTCAAGCAAAGAGGCGGTTTGAAGCATGGGATCTCTTAATTTATTTGCGCCATATTCACAGCGATCCTCACTTGCGTTTCGTGGCGACGGCGCTAGGCCTTACGCCTACGCCGACGCTTGGCCGTGAGTGAGTCGCCCACCCGTGTCAAGATGGCTGCCCAAAAAGTACAACGCGGCTACGACCCGGACGCCATGGCCTGGTCCGAGGTTCCTTCAGCTCCAATGCCTGAGAGTCCGGATTCTGCGCCCATCGAGAACCCGAGGCTCTTCAAACTAGTGGAACGCCGCTCCCGCAAGCGGGACGCCGCCTCCAAGAAAGCGGACGCCACGTCGGCAGGCCGCTCAACACGGGACAACGCTGCTGCGCGCGCTGCAGCGCTTCACGGAGGGGCCCAGTCTAAGACGGGACCCTCTTGGAAACCAAAGCCACTGCCGCGTCTTCATCCAGAAGACATCGTGATAATCCTGAAGCCCCGGGTGACCGTCGCCCTGAGGGATGTCTACCAACATGGCGAGCTGGGAGCAGCGTTCGCGGCCTACCTGGGCGCCAAGGCCGCAGCATCCCTCAGCCTGCTCCCCACATGGGAGCAAAACCTCATCGTCGCAGGCACCAGAGAGCCGCACGTCGCGGACAAGCTTCTGCGGGATTTTCAACTAACATCTCCGAAGGGCCAGCTCTCCATGTACGGCCAGTTGAAAATCACTGGAGACGTGTGCCGCGGCGTCATCACCGTGGCCAAGCACGAGACCAGTGAGTCCCTCCAAAACAAGATCCAGTGGCGTGCTGGAGAGCTTGCCGATATCCGCAAGCTTGGCAAATCCGACGTCGCGTCGCTCACCTTCGTGGGAAAAGTGGTGCCGCGATATGTGCATTATAACTCTGAGGTGACCCTTGTGCGTGCGTACAAGAGAACCATTCCGGCCTGCGTGCGGTGCGGCACTGTGGGCCACCGAGCAGACACCTGCCCCTGCCCGGATGAAAAGTGCGGCCTGTGTGGCCAAACGGCGCCGACCGTCGACGGAGTCAAGGCGCCGCATGAATGTACTCTGTCCTGTGCAGTCTGTGGGCAAGCTCACGCTACCAACTCCCGCGACTGCACGGGAAAATTCCGGCAGCTCAAGGTGTATGGCCCCAAGGCCAAACGCCCAGAGGTGCCAAAAAACCAGCGACCTGGCAAGCAGCCAAGTCATTCAAACCCAGGTGCCGGTGGCGGAACGCCGCGTGGTGCTAACGGCACCGACCACAAGACATCGTCACCTTCTTCACCGTCGGTGAAGCCAGCGCCCGGGAAGAAGACGGCGCCTCCACCGCCCAGCGGCAGAGACACTGGCCACTTCCCGGCCCTCAAGACAATTGGCGCTGCCGACGCCCGGGCATCAGCGCCTCAACACGACAAACAGGTGAGCAGCTGGGCTGAGATCGCATCCTCTTCCTCCCATCCCTCACCCTCCCCCGTAACAGTCTCCGCACTCGACGCGGAATACAAAAAACAGATAGACGTGCTCCGGGCACAGAATGAGCTTTTGCTCAACAAAATTCAAAATTTAGTCAAAATTGGCGTCCGCCGCACCGAGCCCGCAGAACTCGGACGCAATGGAGAGCGACGCAGAGATCTCGCCTGCCCTCGTGACAGCCATCTCTGCGATGGAGGAGCGCTTAACCTCTAAATTGCGATATATGATCGAGACCGCCATGGACCAGATCTTGACAAAGGTCAAATCTGCCGTCCCCGCGGTGGTCTCAAAACACATCTCGGACAACCCCCGCCTCCTCCGTCGGACGGGACCAATTAGGGACGTATCCCGCCCTTCAAAATTCAACCGTCTGATTATTGATTCGGACAATGAGGACAGCTGCCCCGCTCCTTCCGTCATCACCCCCTTGATGGCGCAAGTAGCTGGCTCTGAGGCAGCCAATCCCTCCTCCTCCCCCCCTAGAATTTTAAATCATGGCGAGACACCTTAATCTAAGGAGTTCCGCCATCTCCAATTCGGCCATGTCAACTTCAATAACACAGTGGAACTGTAGAGGCTATAAGGACCGCACTAAGCGGGCCAATTTCCGCCTCTACCTTGAAACTTTCGAGTCCTTACCAGCCGTGGTTGCCCTCCAAGAGCCAGGCCTGGGCGCCACAATTTCAAATTACACGACGTTCCAACAGGATCCCGCGTCTTGTCTTCTCGTTCACAAAGACTACACAGCCAACCTAGTGGATCTCGACCTCCAACTAGAGTACTCTTATGTAATGCTGACCCTCCTACCAGTCCGCCGCAGGGACTCACCGTTGCATATACTCAACGTGTACTGCTCTCCCAAACTAAAGCGAGTGACTTTTGCGGACCTCTTCAGCCGCGCGCTAAGAGTAGCGGGCCGCGATCCCCTGCTGATTGTGGGTGACTTTAACGCTCCCTGTCAGCAGTGGGGGTATCGCAAGGAGGAGTCCGGGAGTCGCGGGCGTAAGCTGGCGGAGCTTGCGTCCACGTTGGGCCTCACCCTCCACATGGACCCTGTCCACCCAACCCGGCTAGGAAATTCCGTGACACGGGATACGTGTCCGGACTTAACCTTCACTCGCAACATACGACACGCAGACTGGCTGAACACCGAGGAGACCCTCGGTAGCGACCACTGCATCATTAACACTACACTACGCACACGCCCCCTCAAGCGTCCCAGAACACAAGCCCATATCCCAGATTGGACGAAATTGAGGCAAAATTTTAACTCACTTGATAATACACTCATTTCCGCGCAAGGCTACACAGCATGGTCCCAACAGCTGCTGGCACACCTTTCCTCGCATGAAACACACATCCAGCTCTCAGAGGCGGTCACGGACGTGGATAACCACCTTCTACACCTCTGGGAAGCACGTCGCAGCCTCGTCCGCCGTTGGCGACGCCAGAAACACAATAGAAAGCTTAAAGCTCGAATTGCCGAGCTTACCCAGAAAGCGGCAGAGTACGCGGCCCAACTCGCCGACTCCAACTGGGTAGATATACAACACGGCCGCGCGACAAATGTCCAGCCGAAACACGTGGCGTCTCTTTCCACGCTTCGGTCACGCTTCGGTCCGACCGCAGCGTGGCTTTGTGGTAGAGCATCCGCCTCGCATTCGGGAGGCGCTGGGTTCGATCCCCAGTGCCGCCGGGTACCCACCGGTTTTCTTTAATGGGTACAAGATTTCCCCTGGCGTGGTGCTCGGCTCATCTAGGGTGAAATGCTTGGGAAAAGGGTCTTAGACCAAACAGTTGCCTTGGCGGATGAGTGATAAGTTCCCCCGCCAAGCAACCATAAGTCCGCCTCGTGCGGCATAAGCCCAATTTGTGGCCCTTTTTTTTAGGACTTCTTCCAAACGTACACCCCTAAAGGAAGCCGAGCGCCAGGCCGGGGGACGCTTGTACCCATTTTACCGGTGGGTGTCCGGCGGTGGGTTTCGAACCAACCACCTCCCGCAGCCGAGACGGGCGCTCAAACCACTAGGCCACGAGGCCACGACCATGTTCGGATTCCGCCCACACAGATCCGCACAGGATGTCCTCCTGCAACTCAATCGGGAAGTCCTTGACCCCCTCGAATGCCCCCATAATGACCGAGTAGTACTCGCCTTGGATCTTACAGGGGCATTTGACAATGTAACACATGAGACTATACTCACTAACCTAAGTCACACCGACTGTGGCCTCAACACATTCCAATACATAAGCCAATTTTTAATGGATCGTCAATCCTACATTCGAATTCAAGATAGAGACCATGGTCCTTACCTACTCGGCACGCGGGGAACCCCTCAAGGCGCGGTACTTTCCCCGCTGCTCTTCAATCTGGCCATGATGCACCTGCCGGCCCAGCTGAGTGGTGTCACCGGCGTGCAGCACGCCCTGTACACCGATGACATCACTCTGTGGGCCACGCAGGGCAGCACAGGAGACATTGAAACCAGCCTGCAAACAGCGGCGACGATAGTAGACCGCTACGCCCGCCGCTGCGGTCTTCAATGTTCCCCTCAAAAATCGGAATTTGTGCACCTCCGCCCCTCAAAGAAGTGCACAACTAAAATATCTCTCTCTCTTGAGAGTGGTCCCATACGCGAAAGTGATGAGATACGGGTACTCGGACTCTACATCCACAAACACAGGAGGCCAGACACTACATTGGCCAAACTCCGTAAGGTGGGGGACCAGGTGGGCCGCATGGTCCGCCGGGTTTCCAACAAACGCGGAGGGTTACGAAGTAAGGATGCCTTGCGGCTGGCAAACGCCTTCGTAACTAGTCGAATTCTCTATTCGACTCCTTATCTCCACCTACGGAAACAAGAGGAGGACGCCCTTGAGGTCATCCTTCGCAAAATTGTTCAACGTGCCCTTGACCTCCCCATCACTACTTCAAACAGCCGGCTTATGGCTCTTGGGGTGGTGAATACTTTCCGGGAGCTCCGGGAGGCGCACCTTACAAACCAGTACACGCGCTTGTCGCTAACGGAGTCGGGTCGCCGCCTTCTTGCTCGACTCCATATCCAACACACCCCTCCAATGGAAGACAGGTTTCGCATCCCGGAACTGCGGAGACGTGCCCTCCACATGCGGCCTCTTCCAGCAAGCATGTCACATGAAGACCATAATGGTCGGCGCCTGGCACGAGCGGAAGCGCTAGCCCGATATTATGGCAACAAAACAGGTGTGTACTACGTGGACGCCTCCGGCCCTCACCACGGGGGATGGTACACGGCCGCGGTAGTTCACAACAGCAACACAGTTAACGGCCTAACTTTCAGAGCCCGCAGTGCAACACAAGCAGAAGAGGTCGCGATTGCTCTCGCGGCCTCACATTCCAATTCAAAATACATAATCACTGACTCGCGAGGGGCCTGTCGGAACGTCGAACAAGGCTGCACTCCCTTCCTAGCCTATCGAATATACCAAAATTGCATACGGGATACGGACCCCGCACACCGTTACTCATATGGGCCCCTGCTCATCAGGGGTTGGCAGGAAACGAGGCAGCAGACGCAGCCACCCGCGCGCTCTCTCACCGGGCTGTTTTCTCCTCCCCATCCGATCAGGAACCCGATTTTAATCCGGTCTATACATTCAAAGATATTACAACATATTATCAAAATTGTCATCGCCTTTACCCTAGCCCATGTAAAGGCCTGAAGAAGGCGGGTGAGCGGCTCCTTCTCCGCCTTCTCACCAATACATTGCTGTGCCCGGCAGCGCTAAAACATTTTGACCCCTCCTTTAGCGGCAGCTGCCCACACTGTAGATCAGTGTCTTCTGACACTTATCACATGGTGTGGGCCTGCCCCTCCAACCCCGCTATTCCCCCCATCCCCAACCCAACCCGGGAGGACTGGGAAGCGACCCTGCTCGGCTGCCACGACTTACAGGCCCAACAAGCCTTAGTCGGGCGCGCCCGGGCGGCGGCAACCGCCACTGGGGTCCCATACTAGGGACCTCCACCTAGTGTTTGTAAGGATCGGTCCCTTACGGGCTGATCCAAACATACCTCCTGCTCATTCGTAATAAATGTTTTCACCACCACCCCCCGAAAGACGCGAGTTCGATCCCGGCCGCGGCGGCGGAATTTCGATGGAGATGAAATTCTAGAGGCCCGTGTGCAAAGAATATGGCACTTTAGAGGATGTGCGCTGGGTGGACGCCGCGTGTGGTACAGACCGTTCAGTAGCTGTGGCTTATCATCCAGCAGCCCCCCCATTTACCCATTTCATAGACCCACCTTGTACCCCGGAAGAAGCAGAGGAAGCAGCTATAGCAATAGCCATTGCCCAAACCAATGCGGCTTATATACTAAGCGATTCCAAAACAGCCATTCTTAACTTCGCCCGCGGACGCGTCCATCCTCCTGCGTGGCAGATATTGAGAATGTGCACCCTAAATCCCGATAGGCGTATTGAGCTCGTGTGGGTGCCGGCTCACTCTGGCAATCCCGGAAATGAGGCCGCCGATAACATAGCCCGAGGACTTATTTGCCGGGCAAATGGCGACCCCAGCCGGGATTTCTCGAGGGAGCGGGCACACACGTTCTCGGAACTAACTCAACAAGCACGCCTTGCCCGTCGACTCTATTCCCCTCCCCACCCCCGCCTATCCCACTCCCAACAAATCCTCTGGAGGCGACTCCAGACCCGAACTCTTCCTACCCCTCAGCTTCTATCCCACTTCCGCCATGTTTCCCCAGAGTGCACTCTCTGCGGAGAACCGCACGCCACCCTAGACCACATCCTCTTTGGCTGCCCTGCCGATCCTCCCCCGCAGGGACAGCCCGCCATCGGTACATGGGAGGAATGGGAGGCCCTCCTTGCGTCGCAGGACCCGGACGCGCAACTTCGCTGTGTGAACCGGGGTGCCAGTGCCATGGCCCTACGTGGTCTGGACACATGCGCGTAATGTGAGGGCTGTGCGGTGGCCCTGAGACCTTGTACGGTCCAAACTCACTTGCTCAATAAAGTTTTCCATCCATCCATCCATGTGCGATGTCAGTGCACGTTAAAGAACCCCAGGTGGTCGAAATTTCCGGAGCCCTTCACTACGGCGTCCCTCATAGCCTGAGTTGCTTTGGGACGTTAAACCCCAATAAACCAATAAACCAAACTTCACTCTCCGTGGCTGCAAACAGACGCCGCCATGTTCGCAGTGCGACACTATCCTAGAATATTAAGGCGAAAGCCCTTAATGGCTCGTTCTCCCGTCCGCCTGTACGGCGTTACATCCAGCGCTTGGACGACGGGTGTCCACCGAGATATGTGAGACAGTTACTGCCCTATTTCCTTTCCTCAAATACAATTTTCATTTCCTTCATTACGGCCCCTCTTTCTTCTCTCACTTCCTCTCTTCCTGCACGGTGCTTTTCGGGTGTCCACCGAGATGACAGAATTACTGCGCCATTTCCTTTCCTCAAATAGCGTTGGGTTCAAAGAGCAAGGCATCGCGCCGAACGGGTGGAAGCGTTCCGTGGACTCCCTGGCAGGGCTACAACACGCTTTCGCGTTCGACTCCTAGAGGCGAAGCGCAAGCGTCATTAATTAGCAGTTGATTAGTATTTAGTAATTAATCAGTAATTAGTCACTAATTGGTCATTACTGATTACTCAGTAATTAGGCACTACTTACGTGTGGCATCATCTATTGGTGACGTTACCAGTGCCACAGAGGCAGTCAAAGTGGTGCGGAGAACGCTTTCGTCTCTACGCACTTTAGACAAAGTGCCCCCTGAATTTTTCTGGCCAATATATTCTAGGTACTATACTATTCCTGCTAACGCAGTCAAAAGATTTACCAGGAACTTCTCATGGCATTCCCTACCTTCCGGTCGAAAACGAGGGTGAGGTTTCGTACGGTATGAATATGGTACTCAGCCTGCACAGCCTTGGAGAAGATAAGAATAGTAGTCACGCATGCCGATGTGAATGTTCGCTCTGCGCGGAAAAACTTCATTCAATATACCACATTCGGGGGATTTACAGCGTTCGACTAATTAAATATCTCATGCATATGTGTGATAGAGAGAGAGAGAGAGAGAAAAGGACGGAAAGGCAGGGAGGTTAACCAGGCGATGACCAGTTGGCTACCCTACACTTGGGGAGGGGAACAAAGGGGAAAAAAGGAAAGAGAGCGGCAAGGAAATGAGTTGTCTAAGTGTCCAGTGACCACTATGTCACAGAGACAGAGGGCGCGCACTGAAAACTTTAAGATTATAGGCGGGAATGCAACCCCGAGTCCCTTAAGAAAGTCAGGAGCGCTTTCACCGCTTTCCGTTGCCTGGAAGGTTGTGTCCAAGGCCCCAGAGCGTTAGACTCTGTTAAAGGACGCGAGTCCAAGTGGAGCAGAGAAGCACTAGGAAACCGCGCTCTCGCTCAAAACGAGGGCAGTCACAGAGGAGGTGGCTGATCGTTTCGTCACAACCGCACTGGTCACACGCAGGAGAGTCAGCCATTGCGATGAGATGGGAATAGGCGTTTGTGAACGCCACTCCCAGCCACAGGCGGCACAACAGCGTAGTATCACCGCGGGGGAGGCCGAATGGTATACGATGTTGGAGCAAGAGGTTGAAGTGATGCGAGCGGGGTGTCCAACCTCCAGGGGCAGACCACGACGTTACAGTCAGGTTTCGGGCGAGCAGTTGAAGGTGCCTTGCTGCGTCAGCTCTTGTCAGTGGTATGCGGACAGTGTTGGTTGTATCGTGAGCCGATCGAGCAGCATCGTCAGCTAAGGCGTGTGGGGTTTAAATCGGGGAGATAAATCCGTTCTCCCCGTTTAAACGCGGCTGACATGGTTCAAAACCGCGCGGACCCCACCCCGTGGTCGCGTACGCTACTGAGCGCACGCCGACCACGGCGGGCCTTGCTCTGCGGGAACAAAGGAACGACACACTGGCTGACACAAACAAGGCATTTATCAACAATGCCACTATGGCCTGGTACCCACTGGAAGATGATTTCATGATCTTGTTCGGTTGCCTGGTGGTGCAGATATCGTATCTCCGCTGTAAGTTGCTCATGGTCGCTATGTCTCAAGGCAGATTGAAGACATTGTAGGGCAGCTTTTGAATCACAGAAAACAGCCCATTTTTGAGGTGATTGTTTTGAGATATACTGTACCGCTCCTGTAGAGGTAGTCCGATGCGAAATTTGTTGTTGAATTTGAGTCTGTCGCGCAGGAACGACCACAGCGCAAGCGGAACTAGTAGAGGTTACTGATCCATCCGTATAGATGTGAGTACGGTCCGAATATTCGAAGTGGAGCATGGATAGTGTCAGTTGCTTAATGGCTGGCGTCGATAAATTTGACTTCTTCGCTATCCCCGGAATAGCAAGGCGCACACTTGGGAGCCGCATACACCACAGAGGAGAGGGAGGTAGTGCTGCCGGGGTGAACTGTTGTGGGATCGACGACTGTTGCGTCGTTATCACCTTTGCAAACGCAGAATGTGGTCTCTGCAGTGGTAGAGGCGCAAGGTGATGCTGTGGAATCCTTGAGATATGACGTATGTGCATTCGCAGGCAGTCTAAGACAACATAAGTAGAGATCGGGTGGTCTTTGGCGAGTGCAATGCTACCCAGTGTTGATGCGCTCCGAGGGAGACCTAGGCATGTGCGAAGGGCCTGACCCTGTACTGAATGGAGGGCACGCATATTAGTTTTGCACGTGTTTGAGAGTACAGGTGTACTGTACCGCAAACATCCGACAAATAGAGCTCTGTACAACTCCAGCATTTACTGGACAGACGAACCCCATGATTTTCCACCTAGAAATCGGAGTAAATGAGCGATAGATGTTAGCTTTTTTTTCAGCAGAGTGCAATGCGGGCTCCATGATAAATTGCGGTCGATCAGGATCCCTAGGAAACTATGAGTTTTGCTGTAAGAAATGACTTGACCGTCGATGCGTACCGGATATCGAGTCATACATTTACGTGTAAATGCCGCTAGCGCGCACTTTTCCGGTGAAACGCTGAGACCTTGCTTCTGGAGATAGGAAGAAGTGATCGATGCGGCCCGCTGAAGTCTTGCACGCACCTGGGGACGCGTCACAGAGCAGGCCCAAATGCAGATGTCGTCGGCGTACATACACACCTGGACGGTGTTGGGGAGGTTCTCAGGGAGGGCGATGAGAGTCAGATTAAACAATGTAGGGCTAAGGACACCGCCCTGGGGCACGCCACGGTAGGTGTAATGCGCAGGCGTCGGGTCATCTTCACATTGGATAAAAAATGATCTTTTGGACAGATAGCTCTCTATCCACGCAAACATCCGACCACCGATGCCCACAGTTTCCAGCGCATCAAGGATGGTCTCATGGGTCACGTTGTCGTAGGCACATTTTGCATCCAGAAAGAGTGCCACTGACAAACGTTTTAAGCGCTTCTGTTGTTGAACCGTGGATACAAGATCAACGACGTTGTCAATAGAAGAGTGACCCCGCCTGAAGCCGGCCATATCGTCGCGGTATATTTTGTAGTGTTCGAGGTACCACTCAAGGCGCGACAAAATCATTTTCTCCATGACCTTTCCTACGCAACTGGCCAAAGCTATTGGCCTATACGATGAGACCTCGAGTGGAGATTTCCCTGGTTTTAGTAGGGGTATCAATCGACTCGATTTCCATTCTTGAGGAACAGCACCATCGAGCCAGGAGTCATTGTAACGTTTGAGGAGCTTTTCTCGCGCGTCGTGGCCAAGGTGGGACAGCGCAGCATATGTGATTCCATCTGGCCCTGGTGAAGACGAACGCCGACATCCTGCAAGAGCAGCTTCGAGTTCCTCGCGAGAAAAAAGGGCATCCATGGCTGAGACCCGTGAGGCAGGAGGAACACGCCGGGAACTCGAAGCAGTTGGTACACCAGCAATTTTCCTGCAGTAGTCCGTTGCTACCTCAGACTGCTGTCGATCTTGATAGACAGCCAACGCATAGAAGGGTTGTCTTTGCTGCGGAAGCGTACGGAGGCCCCGCACAGTATATACGCCATATGAGGGACATGGGCTTGCGGGGATCCAAGTGCTGACAAAAGGACCTCCAGCGCTGGTTCGCCAGCTGATCCATTCTTCGTTTGATGTTTTTCTGCGTACGGCTCGCCTCCCGTAGATCATTTAAGGACTTGGTTCGTCTGTATCGCTTTTCTGCTCGCCGCCGAAGAGCACGCAGGCGTTCTAGTCCAATATCAAAATCACTGCGTGTTCTTGAGGACGTGATGTGACTTCTCGCAACGTTCATAGCATTAGCTATAGTGTGCTCCAGCCTGCCAGTGAGGGCTTCTTTGCTCGTCTCCTCCATATGTTTTCGAAATACTGCCCAGTCGATTCGCGCGAGTTGGGCTGGGGAGGACGCACCAAGGCCGTTTATTTTGAGGTAGGTAGGAATGTGGTCACTTCCATGGGTCTCCACATCGCAAAACCAGCGAGCACTCCGGTGCAACGACCTTGAGACTAATGTCAGGTCCAGGCAGCTGCTGTAGTGACAGCCGCGCAGGTATGTCGGACTGCCGTCATTCATAACATACAGATCATTGTCGGAAGCAAATAACGCCAGATGCCTTCCTTTGGCGTTAATTCTGGTGCTTCCCCATAGCAAATGGTGGGCGTTAAAATCGCCAGTAATGATTCAAGGAGCACGGGTTTCTTCCATGATGGCCTTCAGCCTTTCGCAGTCTAATTGAGAGGAGGGTGACACATATGCTGCAATCAGTGTGAATTCTAGCGTTTTTGTCTTGATTAAGAAACACGCGTATTGATTGTCATTGTGAGGTGGAACTGAGCAGCAAACATACGTCATGTCAGTGCGGAGGTATACCAAGACTTGGCTGCGCTCCCCGCATGTAGGGGCGAAAAAAGATTCGTACCCCGAGAGCCTGATTGCTTCTGATAATTTGGGCTCGCAGATTACCAATATCGGGAAGTAGTTAGTGAATACGTAAGGACGAAAACTTGACATTCGCGACCTCAGACCTCTTGCGTTCCATTGGAAGATCGTGGCGCCTCTGACTTCCTCACGAAAGGAGGGAAGGTGGCCAGCCATTATGGATTAAAGTCCTTGAAGTGCTGAACCCAGGGAGTCCAGCACTAGTAAAACGCTTCGAGCAGTTGGGGATTGCAGAGCCTGTAGGAGAGGCCGAATTGCGTTGACCACGGTCTTTAAAATCACGAGGGTTTGGAGGTCTTGCTCCGGGAGCCCGTCTGCAGCGGCCGACGTTCTCAGCGATGGGAGCTTACGTGGAGGGGCCTCGGGAGGACATAATGGCGGAAGCGCTGGCCAAGGATCGGAACCTGATGACATCTGGCCACCCTTGTCCACAGAGGGCGGACGGAGCACACTGGGGCGAGGTGGAACAGGAGGTGGAGGAGGGTGAGCAGGAGGCGCCAACAGCGCGTCGTTGCGGCTGTCATTGGCAGCAGCCTGTCTGGATTTCCTCTTGCGTCGGGCACGTCTCTTGCGAACGATCGCGGCGGCTTCGCGGTGCGTCGAGTTGTCTCGGACCATTTGTCTTAGGACAGCACGCTCTTCTTTTAGCCGCGGGCAGTCTCTAGATGAGGCGTCATGGGGTCCGTTGCAGTTTGAACACCTGAGAATTTGTGCTGTGCATATCTCAGAATCATGAGGCTCGGCACACCGGGAACACACACTCGCGTTGCCGCAGACTCCGCTAACATGGCCCAGTTTCATACAATTGGTGCATTGTAGGGGCTTGGTATGAATGGCCGTACTGCGTGACGAAAAAGGCCTACCTTCACATGTGACGGAAGGCTGTCGCCTTTGAAGACAATCTTGACACAGCGAGATTTCCCAAGACGTGAAACTCGGAGAATCACGGTGCCTTCGTTTCCTGGCTTCACAAGTATGGGCAGATCTTCTTGCGTGATCGTCTCATCGACGTCATAGATGACGCCAGAAGAAACGTCCTCACCGAGCGGGATAACTGTACGGACCGACATGCCTCCGAGTTCAGTGATGGCCCGCAGTGATTCGAGTGCTGGCGCATGATGGACGCCAACAGCAACAACGTTTTTGCGCGAGTTCACGCGAACGTCTTTAATTTTGTTCGGCACAAGGACCTCAAGTTGCATTGAGACAGCTTGCCTATTAAGACGCCTCATGTTGTGGGATCGATGCGCAGGCAGGATGAGAATAGTATGCTTCGATGCTTGGCCAGTTGTCTTCACCGTGGACTGGCTCGATGAGGAGCTGGCTCTTAATAGTCTTCTTTTTGTCCTGCGGCTGAGGTATGTCTCAAATTCGCCTTCGGTACTGTCCTCGCTGAAGTACTCTATGGTGTCCTCGCTGTCGGGGTCACTGGGGTCGGGGTCACTGGGTCAGGTTTCTGATGAACACTCAATGACTTTATACATCACACTGATTGATTAATATTGGTCATCGACTTCCTGCTTTAGACGGGATTTGTTTTTTCTTGTTTAAATTCTGATTAATTTCTGACGTGCCCATATTCAATTCATGATGCATCTCTCAATGGTTTATGGTGCCTTCAAACAAGGGTATTGGTAAAAGATAGGTCTTGAATGTCATGTTTTCTAAGGTCTCTTCAACGCCGCGGTATTCCTTTCTGACACGCTATATAAGCATTCCCTAAACTATTATATGTGCAACTCTCGTGGAAACGTGGAAGTACATGCCCAGACCAGGCAATGATTACAGCAAGCATCATTTATCGATCCTCACAGGGGCGCAAGCAGGAACAATATTCAGAATGAGGCATTTTAATCGTGTGAAGCTATATGCTACACCGATACACACATGAGTATCTGTTCTCGCTTCGGCGAGCGCGGCTTCGGCCGCTTATCTTTTTGAGCAGCGTCCGCTCCGGCGGACGCAGTTGTTGCTGCGACGCGCGTCTTTTCTTTCCTTTTTCTCTTTCCTCTGCTCTTTTAATTCTCCTCTATCTGCACGTGGCAGCGGTGGTGGCTTGGCTCGAGCCAGTAGCAGGCCCGTGCAATTTTCTCTTCATCCTTCTCTCAGTCACAACAACAACATGCTACACCGATACGCTCACCTGAACCGAATTCCTTCATTCCGTGGGCTCATGCTTATATACTCCCAAAAAAAGGACCACAAGTGCTAGCGGGAAGTTGTTGACAAGCAGTTTTCTACCGTAATTTTGGCCTGATATATGCAACATTGGCTGGTGCAAACACAAAAATTAACAACAAGATTCTCTTAGATGGCCTGTATCACTACGGCTCGAGAAGTTGAAAAAGAGTCCGGGACACTGCTTGAAAAAAAAGATAATGCTCTGAAATCTTAATGCATCATAAGTTGTACTGAAAAACTGAGCTATATTTAGCCTTTTTTCATCAAAAAGTTCATGCAAGAACTCATGAAGAATTTATTATGTCAGTCCAATCCCAATAAGTTAACCCAAAAATTCGTCAGGAATTTAAAGTATCAGTCTTGGGCAAAAATGTGAATGCAAAAAGAGCTAGAAAATTTCATGATGTCAGTTCAATGCAAGAGCACAGTAGATTTCGTCTGTTTTTTAAATTAATTTCTCATTATCACCATTATTAATTTATAATGATGCCAAATATTGAATACCAATTTTCGTTACTGAGTGCCCACGAAAGGTTGAGCTTTTCTTATGCTTTGGTAGCAACAAGTTTTAGTGTCGATGTTTCAACACCGGTAGGTTGCGCATCCCCTTTTCGGATATTGTGCGTTCTGCAGTGTGCCTCGTCAGACAATAAATGAAGAAAGTAGTTATGACCGTGTAGTCTAAGGCTGATGTGTTTGCTCCGGCGGCGGTTCGGATCCCGCGCTGGCTGAAGTTTTTCAGGAGTGCTTTTAATGCGAAAGCATTACTAGTCCCATTGTGAGAAAAGCCGGTGGTGTATGTGTGTGCAGCCTTTACAACACAATCGCGGAACTTGTAGACGCGCGGACCGCCAAGCACATTATCTTCGGCTAGCACAAACCTCCGCTGGCCGGCGTATCATGCTTTCCCTTGAAATCCTGAGATAGGCCAATGATACATTAAAGGGACACTGAGGAGAAATTGAATTTGGCTTGTATCGACAGAATACCAGCTCCTGATTACAAAAACGCCACTCGTACTGACAACAAAGCTCTTGTAACGTCGAAAAGAGCGAGAACCAAAATACAGGTATCGCCGCCACAGGCCAAACTCGCAAGTACAAGCGTGATGACGTCATAGGACAAAACAGTGTTGCTAGAACAACACTAGAACACGAGAAGTCACCAATCACTGAGGCGCAGCCAATGCATGCGCAAATCTCCTTGACGTCGCCACATGGCGCCACGTACCCGGCAGCTACGTGCGCGCCTCCAGCATCGGGACCAATCAGCGCCTGCTCACCGGCGGTAGGCGGGCTCCCGGTATTCCGCTAACGGTAATAAGGTACACGGTATGCTAAAGGTGTCTATTTGCGAGAACTTCGTTGATGACTTCGAGAGCGGGATCCATCGTAACGCTGACAAAACGCCGGTGCAAACGTAAGCGAAGCGATGGTAGCGACGGCCGCAGTAGCCGATAGATGCCTTCAACGTGCGGCCGGCGGTAGCTTTCTTTTAGGCTGCTGCTAGGCCGCACTGCTGGCGCCAGAAATCACGGAGTCTGCGTTACGTCATGTGCACGTCATGTTTCACGTCACTTAGCCCTGTGTCGTCATAAAAGAATCCAAAGTTTGAATCGGAGTGGCGGGAAAAACTTTTCCAACTTCGAATCCAAATTTCTTAGAAATAAATGCATCTTTCGCTGCCAGCCAAGTGGCAACAAAGCCATGAAATGCCGAACTATCGGATTTTGCTTTAAAAAAATATTAATAGAGCTTTCCTCACTGTCCGTTTCATCTCCGTACCAAGACCGCTGCACCGAGAACTGCTCATTAAGCTCTTTTCCCTTAACATGCACCCCCCAAACACCACGGTCAACGCCGATCAACGTCATAAAACATTCCACTGATATTCGGGACCCGCCGCGGTGGCTCCGTAGCTAGGGTACTCCGCTACTGAGCCGGAGCTCTGGGGTTCGAACCCAGCCGCGGCGACCACGTTTCGATGGAGGCGAAACGAAAAAATGCCCAGGCTTAGCTTGGTTAAGCCAAGAATGCGTTGCATATTGCGCGGTCTTTTTGCGCGAGGTATTGCTAGGCGGCACTCGATTTTCTCAGCAGCTTTTCCTCCGTGACGTATGGATGGATGGATGGATGGATAGGAGCGCCCCCTTTGAAACGGGGCGGTGTTCTTTTCTTTTTTGTTTTTTTCCTTCTTTTTCTTTCTTTTCTTCTTTTTTTTCTTTTTTTATTTCTTTTTTTCACGTGGTTTGGTGGCTGCCCGGCCGCGCCCAAGGGCTGAACTGAGTGATTGCAATATGCTACGCATAAAAGGCGCCCGTGTGCTGTGCGATGTCAGTGCACGTTAAAGATCCCCAGGTGGTCGAAATTATTCCGGAGACCTCCATCGACCTCCACTACGGCACCTCTTCTTTCACTCCTGCCTTCCACCCTTCCCCTTACGGAGCGGTTCAGGTGTCCACCGAGATATGTGAGACAGTTACTGCGCCATTTCCTTTCCTCAAAACCAATTTTAATCTTCAATATTCTGTGCTTAGCAGTGCTACACAGCCAGCAATCTTTTACATCCTCAATACTTTGGCGCTCTTTTAGCTTCTGTCGTTCGTTGGTTTATTTCATTCTTCTTCAAAGCCGTGCCTATCTCGCAATCAATGCTGCACCCTGTCTGCAGTCAATGAAAGTAGAAAAATTCTGGCATGAAGGTTTGAAGTGTCGTGCCCACTGAATACGATCGATGAGCTTGGTCAAAGGTGTTGAACTTGCGTGAACGGCGAAATTTCCACGATTTTCTGAGAGTGCCTACGGAAAGCAAAAAAGAAAAACAAGATTGGTGCCACGTAGAATATGAACTGCACAATAGTAATACGAATGTTCAAACGCTGCGATATATTTTGTTAAAAGGCACCTAATCCAACGTTCTAATGCACTGAAAAGACACTCTCTCATTAGCTTGCCTAAAATAAAATTTAGAGATTGATGATTGCACTACACGAAAAATAGGGACCTGTATTAATTGAGTTTTTCAGCAGTGTTTGCTATTCTTTTAGAGCTGCGAAGTCCCTTGGACATGCACTAATCTAGAATGTTTGATAACAACGCTGACCAGTTCACTCCAGGGAATACAGATGCCTAGAAGCGAGCGATTAAGGATTAGAGGTGTGTTGGTCAGCCGTTGGCGGCACTCTCGTGTGAAGAACTCTACTGTCTTGAGGTTTGCAGATAGCTTCGTTCATGTTTCCGTCCCACGCGCTACATCCTGAACGCTTTGGCTACCGAGTTCTTGCTCTGGGCTTTGTAATTTTGTTTTGTGTGTTTCAGCTTTTGGCTCCTATGTGCAGGTTGCGTCTACCGATATGCTCTTGCTTCCTTTTATATGATATGTATTCCCAGCATAAAGTTTGCTGCATGTCAGAGCTTTCCTTGCGCATATTTCATGGGTCGTTCCCTTCCTGGTACTTCCTGTCATACTGCTGTCCTTCCTCGGAATGCCATTGCATCCGAATAAATCGTGCTGGTGGTGGTGGTGATGAAAAACATTTTTAATACTCAGAGAGTTTGGGGATCAGAAGACCCCGCTACATGGCCGGTATTACTTAGTCCGGGACACCGCACGACGAGGCCCCGTCTAGCGCCCGCTTTACTAGAGCCCTTTGGGACTTCAGTGTGGAGCAGTTGAGGAGGGCAGTCTCTCATGCCTCTCGGGTGGGGGTGGGGGAAGGGGGAAGGTGAGGATTCCGAGTACATGCCCACACCATGTGAAAGACATCACAGATCTCTCCACAGTGACAGTATGTATCGCACTGGTAAGGACCAATTCGCGAAAAACAAAACAGCTGTGAAAAGTTGTTATTTCATTCACTAAACGAAGCATCAGCATGCAATATTGTTCACGCGATATTGATGAGCTTCGATCTCACTACTGCACCTCACCACATCCAACCTCAGCACTCAACTCCAAATTCATACAGAAAGGTTGAAGCCTTGGATCCTTATTATGTTACTCCAAACGATCATTGACCTCGCCAGAGCGGAACATCACTCCGCGCCGCGAGGCTGAGCGCATTTTTTAGGTTAAGGTAAAAACCTCGCTAATGGTGATCACTCACCGTCAAACCCCATTGACTTCACTGAAATTATCGCCGTTCCTCCAAACTTGTCACGTCGCATGGTCTCACGGGGTGTACAACAGGCCGACGATTCGATCCGACATTCTCCCCAGTTCGCAACGGTCAGAGCTTAATACGAGATACTCCGCCATAGACGGCTTAAAGAGCTACATTAACGGATGCAGTTTTTAACATAATATAATAGGTTGCGTCCGTTCAATGGCACCGACACGGCAACGCACGAAGAATTACAGTTGTCTCTTGCGAGAAGCCCGAACTCACTCCCCACGGTTTGTCATCTCTTAAGAAAATCCTTATTCCTTTATATATGTAACTTGGTGTACGAAGCGTACTCTGGCCAGGACTTCTGAAATTCGCAGTTTTACGAAATTGATTTTAAAGAATGGCGATACTTCATTCTATATTTGATAGAAATTAAATACTCATGAGCACAAAATTAGAGGTTCCTGCCTAACAGTGGATCTGGCCAGTGTTGGCCTCAGAAGCAATGAAAAACGTTCGGGGGCTGACAATAAGAATCCTGACAAGGCATAGATGCAACACAAAATGCACAATACGCAATGCAATACAATGCTCAACAAAACGCATCAGTAGTATTAGTTTTAAGCTTTGAGGCAATAAAAAGTACAGTGAACACCAGCAGGCATCGAAAGAAACATCATCACTGAACTTGTCTTCAGGGTCAGCTATATATTTTTCACAATCAGCTATATATGCCATAAAGAAATCTTAATGTTGTACCGTCTTTCCTCCAATTAACGTAATGATCGGTGGCAAATAATTCGACGATGTTTAGAGCCCCTTGTTCTGCTTTGTTCAAAGTTAAAGTTCATGCAGAAAATCTTCTATTTTCGATTCGGCGTTTGTTCACACTAACACAAATCAGCTTGTTCTTTCATTTCGTACAGATGCCGCAATTTCGCAAACGTACAAAATCTCATTCCCTTTCGGCATCGGCAAAAGAAAGGTAATTTTTTTCTGTTTATTATTATCTTTGCTTATTTCTGCATCTTGCGCTGTCCCTGTGTGTGCCCCGTTTGGAGACTTCTTAAAAACCGAGACGTCAGGTTTGCCGGGCCCCCAATAGGACAATGGCAGGGCCCCAATAGGACAGGGCTAAATGTTCAACTTGTTCCTTAGGGAGGCAGCAAGTCAGGAACCGTACGCTGACATTAATAATTGTCATCGCACATTGCTTTTTGAATAAAGGTGTAGAAAAAACGGCTAGACGGAATCGCCTTTAAGCTAGGCCAGAACCTCGTGAAGCGTGAAGTTACTACAGTTGGGATAACATACCCCGCGTTGTAATATGGTGCGGTTTAAAGCTACGTTTACGATTATTCAGAATGGCGGAACACAGATTTCATCTACCCTCAAAGGATATATAGATTTGAGCTGACTGCACCTCGGATTCAATGTCTGTACTTCTCTAAGCCCCCAGCGGCAGGCCATTGCTGAACAAACACTAGTACCCACTCAGCATGACGAGGCTGGGCAATAAATTTGGACGCTACACCTTTTGAAACACAATCGAGCGGTCCGTTCAGCCAACCGTGAACCGGTGGCTCGTTGAGCTGCTGCTCGGCCAGGTGTGCTGGACCGATATGGAAATGGTGTGCGCTTTTTTTTTTTTTACAAGCGACACTGAAGCTCTTGCGTTGGTATGAGCGGATACTGCTGCTCGGATGGAATATGGCCGTACTATTCGATTTATTTATTGAGGTTTAACGTCCCAAAGCGACTCAGGCTATCAGGGACGCCATAGTGGAGAGCTCCGGAAATTTCTACCACCTGGGGTTCTTTAATGTGCACTGACATCGCACAGCACACGGGCCTCTAGAATTTTGCCTCCATCGAAATTCAGCCGCCGCCGCCGGGATCGAACCCGCGTCTTTCGGGACAGCAGCCGAGCGCCGTAACCACTGAGCCACGGCGGCGGGTTATATGGCCGTACTATATCGCACTACTTTCGATTCAACGTGAAGCGTTCTGCGTCGTAAACACGGTTCATCTGAGGCGTGGTGTATACGAGTATTTGGTGGTAAACTCAAGATTATAGAAGGCACGCCAACTTAAATTGTCTGCCTCCGTCTTGATTTGGACAAATATCACGCACTGTAAAATCGGTTTATCGCAACCGCTTTCAACGCCTTTCGTAAATTCCTGTTGCGCTGGACTAGATAATTTGATTAACGAAAAAGCGATTACGCACTTTGCCATTTTTTGAGGTATAAATTATCTACAGGTTATCCGCAGGTTATCCGTAACGCATGCTAGCATCTACGCTAGTATGCGTTTTTTGTACGCGAGGAACGGAGATTTAGCTCATTTAAATTATTAAAATATGACTATAAAGCGCAGGAAGGATATGGCAAATCAAGACATTACGTCATTGCGTTTCCGCAAATGCGCAATGCGGAAGGCGTGCCCTGCTCCGGAATACCCCGCAGTCATCTAACTATTCGCTAGTGTTGTCATCGATCCGTTTTTAGCTTTAATTTATTCGTTTATTTTTTAACTGCACAGAAATATTTTTGTCCGGTTGTTTTTTCGTTTCTTTTTCTTTCTTAGCGTCATCGCTCTTGCACTATTAGAGCAATCGCGGTGAACATCAGCCACAAAGCCCGTCGTGCAGCATTTACTTGGTTCTTTCGTCTCCCTCTCAAAAAAAAAAATGGCTGAGGCTTAACTTGGTTAAGCCTGGAGAATGCGAAGCATCATCGTGTCGCGTAATTTGGAGGCGCACAATCACAGCGACGGCGCGAGGTGGGCCCCCGTTTCTCCACTGTCGTGACGTCATCGTGTCACGTGGTGTGACGTCATGTATCACGTGATTTGGAGGCGCACAACCACAGCGACGGCGCGAGGTGGGCCCCCGTTTCTCCACTGTCGTGACGTAATCGTGTCACGTGGTGTGACGTCATGTATCACGTGATTTGGAGGCGCACAACCACAGCGACGGCGCGAGGTGGGCCCCCGTTTCTCCACTGTCGTGACTTCATCGTGTCACGTGGTGTGACGTCATGTATCACGTGATTTGGAGGCGCACAACCACAGCGACGGCGCGAGGTGGGCCCCCGTTTCTCCACTGTCGTGACGTAATCGTGTCACGTGGTGTGATGTCATGTATCACGTGATTTGGAGGCGCACAACCACAGCGACGGCGCGAGGTGGGCCCCCGTTTCTCTACTGTCGTGACGTCATCGTGTCACGTGATTTGGAGGCGCATAACCACGGTGAAGGGCTGAAGTGGTAGCTAAAGTAGAATGCTTCGCATAAAAAACGCCTGCCCCCATTCCTGAAGCAGTAAACGAGGAACTGCACGGTCACCAGAACCAAGAACTTGCAAAGTTTCATGACGCAGTACATCAATGTTGACAAGTGCAAAATGAGAGGCGGTGAAACAAGGACACTGTCGAGGCAATGCGCACGGCGGAAGCTTTTAATACGGGATGCCACGCGATGAATGGAAAGCAGGGCCACATTTCCCGTTGCCGCCAACATGAAACATGTCTTGCCTCTCGTGCTTTGTGCATTAGTCATTTTCTAACGGCTCAACGCCTTGGTGACGCTTCTTATCGACCAGAGAGAGGTCGCGAAGGACGGACAAGGAAGTAACGTACTCGCGCAGCAGATGTGCACTGTAGTTTGTAAGCAATATTATCTGAGCGGCGACAGAGTAATCAGGTAAGGTCAACAAAACATGGGAGAAAAACAAGGTCACGCGATCGTATTCCGGAGAGATAACCACCCTGGCCATACGGCAGTTCCACGAGGCTGCTGTATGATGTGTTCGCCATACTACACAAGAACCCTACTAACACCCTTTTCTCGCTAATGCGAGCTCTCTAATGCGGTACTTAAGCCTTAATGCGTCTCCTGGGAAAATGAACTGAGAAGACGGAGCACGTATCAGCAATTTTCATTTCGTTCCGCTTGGTAAGCCTTTCAGTTGCTCCCATCAATGGTCCGCTCCCGGTGACTACTGTACTTACGTTATCCGCTTAGAGTTGCCTTAAGACACCCTTCGTTGATGGCGTGTGTTTGTTTTGCTTTCAAGATTTTCTATCCTGTCTTCAGTGCTTGTGTGCTGCAGACTCAGGATGCTGGCACCACTCTACACTGCCAACGTTCTCAAAATACACGGTTAATCTCTGGATATGCCGGTGCTTTTTTTTTATCATTCTCTGCGCTGTGTGATCAGCTCCTCGGTGAGCACTCCTTTCTTCTTCGACAAGACAACAAATAGCTGTTGAAAATTTGACTTAGTACAAGCTTCAAAAGCTCAAAACGTTTGAACCGATTATTTAAATAACAAAAAAGATGACATTTTAGGAAACATATCGATTGGCTTGTTGTCACAAAAATTTTTCAGCATATTTCTGACTATCAACGCGTCTTTCTTTTCGCGTCCTTACTGTTCTGTGCGCACTGTCTCTGTTTATTTCGTTTCGACAAGATAGTATTAAGGATCCCGACCTGCAGAAAATCTGGTGTCGTCGGCATAGTCGCCGGCGCTGTGAGCCAAAAATCCGCGGAGAAGCAACCTAGGTGCATCACCTATGTCACGTGACCTTGTGGCATCATCACTACCTACCCACCTGATTGTGAGCAAACTGGCGAGCGCGGCAGGTGGAAGTTAAATTAAAGATTCATCGCGAGAGGTTGCTCTGGAGGAGTAACCTGGGTCGCGTGAGCCCCACCGGTGTCAGAGCCTGCCATCTGAAGGCAGTGACACATCGCTTAAAGGTACACTGAAGAGGAATCTGAACTCGTATTTTTACCGCTGGAACTCTATCTACAAGTTCCGAGCGTTCTTGGAAACTTCGAATTATGGCCCTGTGCATCCATTTTCCTAATCTAAATCGGATTAACGTCGAGCTCCCCCCCCCCTTTTTTTTTTTTTTGAATTCCCTGCAAATGGTGGGAGGAGTCGACCATTCAGCCCCACGGCGGCTTTCCGCTCTGCCATCGGCGGAGTGATACGTAGTGATCGGGGAAAGCAAATAGTCCGCGCGTATTTTTGTTTCCGTGGGCCTAATTTGCAGCTGTGTAGTCTCTGACTAGATCCATTTATTCACGGAAACCTAAAAGAAACAAAGTAAAAGCGAAAGCAAAGTAGCCACGCGACTGCCTGAAAGGCACTCCATGCGTTGGTCGACTCCTCCCACCGTATGCGGGCAATTAAAAAAAAATGGTGGGAGCCGGACGTTAATCCGACTTAAGGAAATCGGCTGCACAGGGCAATAAATCTAAGTTTCTAAAGAATGCTGGGAACGTATAGATCGAGTTCCCGCGGCAAAAAGACGAGTTCAGATTCCTATTCAGTGCAACTTTAAAGGTGCACAAATTAAAGCGTTCGCGTCATAACCTTAAAGCGGAGGTTAAATGTCCGCTCCAGCTTTTGTTGCGAAAGCAACACTACGCTAGTCGCCGAGCCATTTCGCGGAGCTCTGGAAAGGCCAAGCTGCGCATGCGCGAGGAGCGGATGACGTCACACGGCGCACAGCTGGCGCACCGGGGCAACACCCTCTAAAGAAAACTGGGCCTCGCCGACAGCCTCCTTCTCTGATGGGCAGTAGCGATTGCGCATCGCCACCTGCGTGGTTCGTTGTGTATACAGTCTAGCCCGTTTATAACGAAGCCACTTATAGCGAAATAGCGGTTATAACGAAGGGATTTCAATTTCCCATTCCCATTTTTGCATTTTCAATACATTTTGGGTCCGGTTTTAACGAAGTAAATAAGAGCGCGTAAGCGGATATAACGAAGAGATTTGATACCAACCAAAAAATAATCTGCCAATCAACACATTTTTGCGTCCTTGAGGCGATTTTTTCCGTGAAAATAAGAGCAAAATTCGGCTGACAGCGTCCTTTCGTGGCGTCGTCTGCTCTCCTGCGGAGCGAAAGGTTGCTTCACTGCATCGCATGGCACGCCGGTCTCGTGTTGCGCCGTCCTTGAACGGCGTCACGGCGTAGAGCGGTAGAGCACGCCGCGGAGGCGGCGCCTGCTGGGAACAAAGCTACCGCGATTGACGTCGCTGCAACCGCTGATACTGCCGCCGCGACGGCCTGCTTGGAGCAGCTTTGGGATTCCGCTAGCGACTTGAACCTTGTGCCTGCGGGTCTAAGCCACATGGACTTAGTTTTCGCCGACGAAGACCTTGTTGCCACCGAGGTCTTGACGACTGAAGAAGTTGCCGGGAGTGTCATGGAAGAGACTTGGCGGAGAGCGCCTCCGACAGCGAATGCGACGATGCTAGTTGTGCCCCTAAGCCGGTCACCTCCGCAGCGGCCATCGCAGCTGTTGACACGCTACGGATGTACCTCGGGAGTCCGGAGTTCGACCAGGTCTTTGGTTCGCAGTTGGATGGTATGGAAGCCGCAATCTTGAAGTCCGCACTCGCGAAACGTGTTCAGGGGACGCTGGACGACTTCTCTCAGCGGCAATAAATCGGTATGCCGATGTTTGCATTTTTTTTCGTAGTCCGCATACTACGAAATAGCGGATATAGCGAAGTGATTTCCGATTCCCGCCGACTTCGTTATAACTGGGCTAGACTGTATAACATTGGCAGTGGCTTAGCTCTGCTATGCATGTGAAGATGAGTATCTGTTCTCACTTCGGCGAGCGCGGCTTCGGCCGCTTATCTGTTTTTTGAGGAGCGTCCGCTCCGGCGGAAACAGTTGTTGCTGCGACGCGCGTCTTATCTTTCCTTTTCCTCTTTCCTCTGATCTTTTAACTCTCCTCTGTCTGCCCGTAGCAGCGGTGCAGCGGTGGTGGCGGGGCTGAGTAAGACGGAGGAGCGAACTTTAAGGCGCCTGCAGACAGGTACTCTACTCTGTCCTGCAATCTTAAAGCATTACGATCCTAACACGGATGGGCGATGCCCACACTGTGGGGAGACATGTGATATCTTCCACATGGTGTGGGCATGTACTCAAAATCCCCACCTCCCCCCTTCCCCTACCCCTTCCAGAGAGGCATGGGAGACTGCCCTTCTCAACTGCTCCTCGCTTGAGTCCCAAAGGGCTCTGGTGAAACGGGCTAGAGACGGGGCATTGTCATGCGGTGTCCCGGACTAGGGACGCCGACCATGTAGCGTGGCCACTCTGTGGCTCCCAAACTCTATTTCAGAAATTAAAAGTTTTCACCACCACCACCGGCTCGAGCCAATAAGCAGGCCCGTGCAATTTCCTTTTCATCCTTCTCTCAGTCACAACAACAACAGCTCTGCTATGCAGGCAGCGTGAGGTGAGGGCGAGGTGTCCACATCTCGGTGGACACCTGAACCAGCGGGAAGGTGCATAACGGCCCTCTTCGAACAGTGGACACCTCAACCATGCTTCAAGCTAAGTGGCGGTAGTTACAGGTGTGCGCTGCATGCGTTGGCATTGGCAACGTTGCGCCAGAAACGCGGCGCTGAAACCATAAGCCGTCGGCGTTCGTTGTGTTCATTGGCGTCGGCGTTAACCATGTTTTACCCTCCGATAATTTTAAGAAAAGGAAAGCAAGCGCGCGCGGCGAGGCATGCCAGCTGTGCATAGGGACGTCACTTGCTCCTCGCGCATGCGCAGTATGGTCGTGCAAGAGCACGCAAAACGGCGAGGCTGCGGGCAGTGTAGCTCACGCAGCACGAGATAGCTACGCGCAGATGTTGCTTTCGCAATCGTCCAGGTTTAACCAGAGGTAAACCAAAGCCAATTCTTTAAATAACATTTTATAGGCCAGACTAGTGCTCTCTCTCTGGGTGCGATACGTCCTTATTGGATACGGACAAGTGATGCAAAACTATAGGAAAATTGACTATCGATAGTATCGATAGTTTTTTTGAAACTATCGATAGTGTAAAAAAACTATCGATAGTGCTATTACTATCGATAGTATTACTATCGATAATATTGAAATTATGCATTTGTTGGCCAGCGGTATAACCAAAAAACATTTGCGATACCTGATTGGTTTCACGGTCTCATCAGAATTAACGTTCCTAAGAGACTCAAGCTATGAGGGATGCCGTAGTGAACAACCGATGAAAGAACAAACAGCACAAGTTGTGCTGGCTTACACGACACCATGCTGACGTAACATCTCATTGACCCCACACGCACCAAATCAGCAACACAGCACCACGTTACACGCCTCACACACGGACACATTGACGATCCCGACACCCTCCTAGACACACTTCAAACCATGTACACCTCTCCAGGTGCACCCACAGCTCTACCCCACTACACAGGACAAGCAAATCCCACACTCGACACCGATATCACGGAGACGGAAGTCAGAGCGGCCCTCCTGATTCTCCGCGCCAACTCCGCACCTGGTGCAGACCAAATCACAAACTCAAAGCATCCACTCTACAAGTGGCCCGCATGATCACGCGCATCTCACACAGACGTCATGGCATGCGAGAGGAGGACACACTCAAGTTGGTCAGAAGCCTGGTAGTCAGCCGAGTGACATACAGCCTCCCCTACTACAATCCCATCAAGAGTGAGGTACAACAGGCGGACGTGATTCTACGCAAAGCCTACAAAACCGCACTCCACCTTCCTCACAGCACTTCAACCGAAAAGCTCCTAGCCCTAGGACTACACAACACTTTCGATGAATTGAGAGAGGCACAACTAGTCTCCCAACTGCGCAGACTACAACAGACCCCATCTGGCAGGGAGCTCCTAAAGAAACTGGGCCGCGCCGATCAAATTCAAGAAATACAGAGGAAAGAAACAATTCCGGACGAATATCGCAACACACTAAAAGTAACGCCAATACCCCGGAACATGGATCCCAACCTACACAAAGCATGCAGAGAGGCAAGGGCTGAATACCTACAAAAGACATTAGCACCCCAAGAAACGACGGTATACGTGGACGCAGCCACATACACCAAGACAGCGGGGCAGCACAACAGCAATGCGGTAACAACGGTGATTGACTCAACCCTACGCGAGATCACCAGCGCATCACTACAAGACTGTACGATAGTCGAGGCTGAGGAAGCGGCCGTCGCTCTAGCGGCAGCGGAGGGCTATCGGTCTAAACGGTCTCTAAAAATCCTTACAGACTCACAAACAGCATGCCGCAACTACCTACGCGGCAGAATAGGGCACAGAGCGCTCCGCATACTCCGCTCTGGGGGCCACATAACACAACGACAAACAAACGAAGAACCAATCAGGCATACGATAGTATGGACGCCGGGACATACGGGAGTAACAGGCAACCAAGAGGCGGACAGGATAGCTCCAGGGTACACTTATTACCGAGCATCCAACGTAGGCGACCTCGAGGGGAACGAACCTGTACCCCAAGATTATTCGGCGATACTAAATTATTACAAGGGCTGCAGAAAGCGGTATCCACCACCGGACAACTCCCTTAGCAGAGAGGACTCTGTCGCGTGGAGGCAGCTACAGACGGGCTCCTACCCGAACCTACACGTACTCAACAAAATATATCCAACACAATACAATGACAAATGCCCTTGGTGCCAAGAACCCCCCACGCTGTACCACATAACGTGGGCATGCCAGAGGATAAGCGTGGTACCAGTGATAACAAACCCGAGTGCGGAGCAATGGGAGGGAGTGCTCTCCAGCGATCGCCGGGTCGACCAAGAAGGTCTGATTCGGCGAGCAAAACTGGCAGCAGCATCCAGCGGAGCCCTGGACTAAGGGCAACCGACCTTTGAGCAAGATGGACGAAGCCATCTCAAAACCGCCGAACACAATCCGAATCTAGAGCTAATAAAGTTTTCACTCACTCACTCACAAACTCCATGCTCCGTAATCTGGACGACCGATCGATCACCCAGATTACGAAATACTTCAACCAGTGCTGGAGGGAGGGTAGTCTCCCGCAGTCGTGGCGCCACGCGAAGGTAATATTCATATCCAAACCCAACAAACCACTTACCATTCAAACCTTCGCCCGATTTCGCTAACCTCCTGCCTCGGGAAGCTCCTCGAGCATGTTGTGTTAGCGAGATTCACAAGTCACATGACGGACAACAATCTTTACCCGCATAGCATGGTGGGATTCCGCCCCCATCTATCCGCACAGGACGCCATGCTGCAACTCACACACGACCTTTTTGACCCGCTTCTTCCAGGTCACACCAAGGCAGTCTTAGCTTTGGATCTTTCAAAAGCTTTTGATCGCATTGAACATCAGGCGATCATGACTGCCCTATCCCCATTGAATGTGGGTGTGCGCACGTATGCCTACATTCAAGCATTTCTCACTGACCGCACGGCTGAGATACACTTCGGACCTTTGTCTTCCCCCTCCTACACGCTTCAGAGTATCGGCACCCCTCAAGGGTCCGTCCTTTCCCCCTTTCTCTTTAACATTACCCTCATCCCATTCGCCCGAAAATTGGCAACTATTCCCCATCTGAAGCACACTCTTTATGCCGACGATATCACCCTGTGGACAACCCACGGCAGTGACGGCGACATAGAGAACACCTTACAGGAAGCAGCCACCCTCACCCAAAATTACGCACGGTCCATCGGACTGTCTTGCTCCCCAGAGAAGTCCGAACTGCTCCTCATCCGTCCTAAGAACCACCGCTGTCCCCGCTCCCCCATTGTTATTGAACTGAATGGTGACCCGGTGTCTGAGGTTGGCACCCTCCGTGTATTGGGCCTTGTTGGGACTCTGGCATCCCACCGTTGACACCACTGTTGGGACTGGGGCATCCCACCGTTGACACCACTGTTGGGACTGTGAGTCCGAGCCAGGAAACCGTCGAGGCGACGGTGAGTAAAAGGACGTTTATGTACAGTATGTACAAGGGCTTTTACATGATACAAGGGTCATGAGCACCACGGGCAGGCACACAGAAGAAGGGCGGCCCCGGCGGCGAGCGTAGCTCCGGCGTGATGGCTCTTCTGCTGCCCGTCTGCTGCTCGGGTTCAGCGCGGCTCCGTTTCTATAGCCGCTGGTAACGGTTACGGCAGCCAGCCGTTCAAATCCTCCAATCACTGGCCACCGTTCAAATTAGACCAATGGTCGAGAGCCGGCAAGCGTCGGAGGAGTTCGCACCGACGGAGAGGAGGAGAGGAGGAAGGGTCCGTGTCGGCGCCGCGGCGGCGGGATGAGTCACGCTGCATGTCGCGACTTGTCCGAGAAAGTCTGGGCCTGCTTTGAGCGCCGGCGGGCGCGCAGCGCTGGTTTAGACAGGCCCGCCAGCGAAATGGGAGCTCCGGCACTACAGCCTGCATATCCAGAACGATGGCAAAAACTCCACCACTCTGAAGAAACTCAAGCAGGTTGTAGGCGCGATATCGCACCTCATCCGCAGGGTTTCGGGACATCATAAAGGCATGAAGGAGCGTGACCTATGTCGCCTCATTCATGCCTTTGTCCTCAGCCGTGTGCTGTACACTACCGCATACTTACAACTATCCAAACATGACATAAACGCTTTGGATGCTTTGATTCGCAAGGCATTCAAAGTAGCACTTCATCTTCCTCTCAACACACCCACTGACAGATTACTAGGCTTGGGCCTCCACAACACGATCGGGGAACTGGTGGAGGCCCACCGACAGGCCCAATACATCAGGCTCACAAAAACCTCCACAGGTCGGTATATCCTGGACTCCCTCGGAATCAGAATGCCTGCCAACAACCCAACCCTCCTCGCCATCCCACGATCCCTTCACCGAGAGCTCCTCATCAGGCCGCTCCCGAGGAACATGCACCCGTCCCACCATGAGCAGCGCCGCAGAGCCCGTGCGAAGGCACTCCATCGAGCGTACGGCTCCGAGCCGGACGCCGTATGGGTGGACGCTGCCTGCACGGGTGATGAAGCGACAGCAGCTGTGGTGGACTCCTCTTTATCTCCCCTCATCACACTACCTCTCCCTCCCAACACCTCCCCAGAGGCTGCAGAGGAAGCCGCCATTGCACTCGCAATCACCCGCACGGAAGCCCGGTACATTTTCAGTGATTCAAAAACTGCGATTCTAAATTTTGCTCGAGGCCGAATCCATGTCCCTGCTTTTGGCATACTGGACTCGCCCGATGCACCCCCGCCCCGCCAAGTGGAGCTGATATGGGTGCCTGCGCACTCCGGGAATCCCGGAAACGAGGCCGCCAACCTTTTAGCCCGAGGTTCTTTAAACCGGGCTCAGGTGGCCTCGGATGCGGGATTCACGATGGAGCGCATGCACTCATTCAGTGAGCTGACCCAGGTATACAGAGCCTCACGCCAGCTCTACCCTCCGCCCCACCCCTCCCTAGATAACAGACACGCAACACTCTGGCGCAGATTACAGACACACACTCTCCCCGCGCCCCTTACCCTAGCCCATTATCATCCCTCCTTCCCCACTCCGGCATGCGCCCTATGCCCAGAACCCTTCGATTCTTCCCTCCACATATTGTCACGAAACTGGCTCAAATAACCGGAGTCATAAGTCGGCTCAGATACGTCATTCCAAGAACAGTAAAGTTACTCCTCTATAATTCACTTTTCTACTCCTATTTAAACTACTGCCATCTAGTGTGGGGCACAGCTACGGTTAGCTGTCTTCAGCGTATCTACATTTTTCAGAAAAAGTTCCTTCGTCATGTTTACAATGTCCCCTGGGACTCGCCAAGCAAAGATCTCTTTCTACGAAGTGGTGTGCTAAAAATACACAACTTGTATAAATATCGCTTGAGTGTCCGGTTTAAACTCGAAACACGTAGAAATGTAAACCACATACGTAAACTTGCCGAACTACATACCCGAGATGCAAGCTACACAACAAGGTATGCGGAGACATGGATAGTCCCGACCCCACGGTTAAACTCGGGTAGAGAACGCCTGCAGTTCACTCTTCCGTCCCTGCTAAACGCGTATATATATAATAATTTTGACCTTTTCAGTTTGTCAAACAGGTCTTTGCGTGCTTTGTATGCTAGCGTGTAGAATTTTTGTTTTGTGTGTTTTTTTTTCTTTCTCTTTTTTTTCTTTGCTGCCATTACCTGAGTCTACCCAATGTGAATATTGTGTCAGTATTGTATAATGTTCTTTCGCTTTCTCTTGTACCTGCTCATTATTGTATACTTGTTATCACGCTTTGCAACTGCCTTTTGTATTAAAAGCCTTGCTGTCAAGCTGCTGCCAAGCGAAAGGGGGCTGCGGCTTAGTCAAGCTGTCTCTCACAGCTTTTTCTGCGCCTCCGCTGTCTGTATCTTTACAAGGCAGAGATAAAGAATTTGAATTTGAATTTGAACATCCTTTCCCTCTGCCCGGCGGACCCTCCACCGCGGGACCAAGAGAACCTGAAGACCTGGGAAGACTGGGAGACCCTGCTGCGCTCGGAGGACCCGGCCGTGCAGACCATCGCCACCGGCCGGGCTGCCAATGTTATGGACCTCAGGAACATAAACACTTGAGTGGAGTGGGGTCGTGCGGGGACCCTGGGGCGTGCCCCGAATTCCTGTTGTAATAAAGTTTTTCTCTCTCTCTCTCTCTCTCTCTTACACGACACCATGCTGACGTAACCCCTCCAGAAATGCTTTTCTAACACATGCTTCGCAACTAGGACATTCGCAAGCTAACATTTTATCCTGCAACTTTACGTAGGGAACGTCTGCAGAGCTCGGTAACGCGTAGGCCGTGAAAACCGGCGAGTCCTGTCAGATACTCATACCATCACCTCCATACCACACACTCGGGAAACCAAGTTTAGGATGAGCCTTAGCCGGTTATGCGCCATTAAACACAACACAACACAACACAAAACACAAGTTTAGGATGCAGTGGGCACGCGTGATTGATTTTATAGAATGGATAGAACTATATATAACAAGTAGTATCGATACGGCTATCGATTGTACAGTCGGGGACAAAAGTCTCCGGACCACGTGTTTCTCAAACGAAGCTTATAGCTCTACTATCAGACAGCGGCTGGAGACCGCACTTGTGGAGATGAAAGAACAGAAAATGTACTTTTACCTCCACAAGTGTGGTCTCCAGCCGCCGACTAATATCAGAGCTATCGGCTTCGTTAGAGGAACACGTGGTCCGGAGACTTTTGTCCCCGACTGTACTATCAACAAAACTATCGAAAATACTATCGATAGTACTATTGATACCTACTAGCGAAAGTACTATCGATAGTCTTTTTTTACCATCGGTAGTTCGATAGTGAAGCAACTATTGATAGCATCATAGTACTATCGATAGTTTTGCATCACTAATAGGGACCCAGCCACAGCGGCCGCGTTTCGACGGAGGCGAAACGCAAGAGGCGCCCGTGTGCTGTGCGATGTCAGTGCGCGTTAAAGGTCCCCGGGAGGTCAAAATTATTACGGAGACCTCCACTACGGCACCTCTTTCTCTCTTTCTTCTTTCACTCCCACCATCCTTCCTTCTTTTACGCCGCGTACGGCGCGTTTCGGGTGTCCGCCGAGATATGTGAGACGATTACTGCGCATTTCCTTTCCACAAAAAGAAAAAAAAAACAATTTTGGATGCGAAGAGATATTGCTGCATGCGTACTACTAAGATGCAACACATTACGCAAATCGTAGCTAATCTATAATTCCTCAGTGGATGGATGGAAACAACTTTTATTATAATTCCTTGGTGTCAACGTTATCGCGTGCAAGAGAGAACAGCATCAGCCGCAATGATTTCGATATACTTTTCTGTCCAAGCCACATGCACTGTTGATCCAGGTACAGGCAAATGCGTTTCGATGGAGATCATGCGCAAAAACATCTTTTCCTTCAGATTTAGTTCCCCGGTAAAGAACCTCTGCAGCAATGTTCGCCGCTTCACAAGTTGCCTTGTATTTCGTTGCAAATTTGGTGCCAATTATCCTTAAGCAAGCTTACAGTTGTGGGCAATTCCTCTGCGCGGGGATGCACAGGCAGTCACTCGAGGCAGGACTTCGTACAAACGTTTATTCTCACATGGCAGGGGGGCCGGTCGTCGTCGTGGCAGCTGGGTCAGGTGGTCCTTTCGGCAGGGCTGGTCCAAGAGCAAGAGCCCGCGAGCCTCTCCGGTCTCGCCTTATAAAGGCTTTCTCCTCGCCTCTCTCCCCCCGCCCCACCACTCGGGAAGAAGGGGTCCGAGACTACCCACGGTGAGCGGCGCGAGATTTGACTTGCCCGCGAGCAGACCCTACATCTCCCCCCCCTCAAACGTCCGTCCCGGAGTCCGCCAGCAGGCGTTCGATGACCTCCGGGTCCGGGTCCATAGAGTCGTCGCAGGGGGGAGGGGTGCTCGCCGGGGGGCCGCTCACCGCTGGCTGGACGGGCTCCTCACGAGCCGCCTGGGGGAGCGAGGCGCCTGGCTCCGCTGGGGGCCCTGCCGGCAGCGCCCTCCATAGCTCCTCGGCCGCCGGGGACAGCAGGTCTGGGCGGCTGGACTGGAGGATGCGGAGGGCCGCCTCCTCCGGGCTGCCCCTCTGCAGTGGCGCAGCGGGGGAAGGCGCTGCAGCCGCCAAGAGCTTTTCCGCCGCGAAGGGGCTGCGCCTGGTCCCGCCACCTGGACCGCGCGCAGTAAGAGATGGCCGCTCCGTTGGCGACCGTGGTCCAGGTGGCCACGTGCCGCAGGACCCTGGGCCGCTTGGGTTGCGGCTGCTCGGCGGCCGAAGCGCCGGCTGGGTGCTGAGTGGGGCCCTGCGCCTGGTCGTCTCTGGCCCTCTTGCGTTGGCCTGCACCACTGGGAGGTGCTCTCCAGTGGTTAGGCATGTGGTTTGGCGGGCGGTGGGGGCCACCGCGGCCGTGGAACCTGCGCCACTCGCGCGGCTCCTGCCGCCAGCCGGGTGGCGCGCCTTGATGGCGGCCACCGTTCGACGGTGGTCTGCCTTGCCTTCTGGAGTCCGAGCCACGGGCGTCGGTCCGCTGGAGCTTCCTAGAAGACATACTGAGAGGGCGAGAGCACTGCGAGTGATAATTGATCGAGAGACACGGGTGCTACCTGGTCCTCAGGTTGTAGCGTGGGTTGCGAACCGCACCGCTACCTGCTCGTCCTCCCGGGGGTGAGATCGCCGCATCGCGCTGATTTTCCACCGCTTCGCCGCCATCGTCCTTGCGAAGGTGGAAAGCCTTCAAATCAGCGACATGCACCGGACCGGCGGTTTCGCCGTTTGTCAACAACCGCAACTGGTAGGTGAGCGGCGTAGTCCGTGCCGTAACTTCGTACGGCCCAGCCCACTTGTGCGCTAGCGACGCGGCGAAACCGCGCGCTGCGTTACTAAGTGGGTGCGTTCTCTTGAGTACTAGGTCGCCCGTGTTGAAAACGACGTGACGGCGACCTTTGTTGTACTGATCCGCCTGCTCCACGCGCGCCACATCGAGGTTTTCGCGGGCTGCTCGCTGCGCTGCCTCCAGGCGCTCCCGGAGCCTTGCCGCGTACTGCGAAAGCGGAGGGGGCGCAGGCCCCGCCGCGTCGAGTAGGGCATTCTCTAGCGGAAAAGCGATCTCTCTCCCAAAATTCAAGTAAGCGGGTGTAATACCCACTGACCTGTTCACGGTTGTCCTTGTAGCGAACGCCAGTTCGGACAGCCGCGCGTCCCAATCTCTGTGCTGCTCGGTCGTCGCGACCAGCATGCTCTTCAGATTTCGATTCACCCGCTCGGTTATGTTGCTCTGAGCGTGGTAGGGACTCGTTCTCCTGTGGCGGATTTGAAGCGCCCGACAAGAGTCTACAAAGACTTTGCTTGTGAAATACGAAGCATTGTCTGTAATCAGGTCGGAAGGGAAACCGAAACGAGTGAAAGTCTCCAACAGTTTTTCCCAAATTCGTTCCGACACAAGCTTCCTAAGGGGGAAAACCTCAACCCACTTGGAATAGTGGTCCGTTATTACCAGGATGAATTGGTTTCCGCGCGCGGACCGAGGGAGGGGTCCCATGATATCGCACGCGACCACTTGCCACGGGTAGTTGCTAACTACCGCCTTCATCATGCCAGCGGGCTTGCCCGCCCGCGGCTTGGCTACCTGGCATACCGGGCAGGTACGGGCGTATCCCAGCACATCCTTTCTCATGCCTGGCCAGGTCGCGACACGGCATAACTTGTCGTAAGTCTTACTGCCGCTGCCATGGCCTGCCAGCGCTGAGTCATGGAAGTACTGCAGGAACCGCTTCCGCAACCTTCTCGGGACCACGACTCGGAAAGGGGATGCTATCGCCGCTTCCTCGTCAAGTTGGGGAATATAGCGGAGCAGCAAGCCATCATCGCCCAGCAGATACGCGTCGTACTTGCCCTCAGCGTTCCCGGTGCAAGCTGCGCTGCTCGCAAGCTCCTTCAGCACCCGCTGGCAAAGACCGTCTGCTTTCTGGGCCTCGATCAGCTCTTCTCTACTGACCGCTACTCCCCAAGACAGATTTCTTTCTGCCTCGCTCCTAGGCAGGCGAGCGGTCGCCGCCACGAGCTGCTGTGTTTCCCTTCCGTCACAGCACCGTGCGGGACCTTTGTCCGTCTCCTCTCTCTCCAAACAGGGCGCGACACTCCCGTCCGCCCTCTCTTCCTCTCCAACAGCGGTGACGCCGCTTTTTACAAAGCTGGGCTGCGCCTCTGAAGCGCTTCCGCCAGCATTCCATGGTGCGCGCGATAAAGCATCGGCCACCTTGTTCAAGCTGCCCCGGCGGTACTCGATGGCGTACGCGTAACGTTGCAACGTCAGCGCCCATCTCGCGAGTCTGCCTGCGGGGTTCTTTAGCCTCTTTAACCAAGACAATGCCTGATGATCTGTCTGCACGGTGAAGACCGCTCCGTCTAGGTACATGTCGAACTTCGACAATGCGAACATGATCGCCAGGCATTCTTTTTCGGTCACGGAGTAATTCCGCTCCGCCGATGTGAGCGTGCGACTAGCGAACGCGACAGGGCGCAGTTTGCCCTCGTGTTCCTGCAACAAAACAGCTCCAACACCGTAGTCACTAGCGTCTGTCTGCAAGACAAACTGCTTGTTCAGGTCGGGGAGGCGCAGACTAGCGGTATTCGCTATCGCGCGAGCCAAGGCAACAAATGCGTCACTCTGTTCCTTGCCCCAGACCCACTTCGAGCCTTTACGCAACAGCAGGTTCAGCGGCCTTGCAAGCTCCGAACAGCGCGGGATGAATTGCCTGTAGAACGCAACCATCCCCAAAAACCTCTGCAAGCTTTTCACATCCATGGGGCGGGGGTAGTTCAGAATTGCCTGCAGTTTGTCATCATTCGGTCTCAGTGTGCCATCATCCACGACAAAGCCCAAGAGGTTCACTCTCTTCGATGCCAACTGCACTTTCTTTGGATTAATGGTTAGACCGGCACGTCTCATTCTATCGAGAACGGAATTCAGGTGAATGAGGTGCTCCTCGAACGACTGTGAGAATATCACAACGTCGTCGAGGTACGCCATGGCGTAGTTGAACCTTGCACCGCCCAGCACGATGTCCATCAGTCGCATGAACGTGCTCGGGGCGTTAGACAAACCAAACGGGAGTCGAGTAAATTCGAAGAGCCCGCGGTGGCAGGTGAATGCGGTTTTCTCAATGTCACCTTCGGCCACCTCAATCTGCAGGTACCCTCTGCTTGCATCTAGGACTGTGAAGAACCTTGCGTTCCCTAACGCGTACATCACAGCCTCGATCGACTGAAAAGGGTACGCAACCGTAGGCGTCAGTGAGTTGAGCTTACGATAATCAACACACAGCCTGACCGATCCATCTTTCTTCGGCGCTAGAACCACTGGTGACGCCCAGGGACTTTGTGAGGGTCTCACCGCACCGGTATCAATCATCTCGTCAAGGGCACAGTCGAGAAGCTGCCTCTTATGCGCACTTAACGGCCTCGGGTTACACCTGAAAGGGCGCGTATCACCCGTCTGAATCTCGTGCTGAAGCAGGTCGGTTCTGCCCGGTTTCTCCGTGAAGCAATCCGAAAACGGGAGTAAAGTTTCCGCGAGCCTTCGGCGCTGACTACTGGGTCCTGAGAAAGACGCAATAATCGCTTCCAACGGGCCACCGTCTCTCAGCGTCTCGAGGGAGCTCACCTGCCTTTCTGTCGCACAGGTGTGGACAACCACCTTTTGTGCAGGACAGCCGGGCAAGGATGCGCTTTCGAAGGGAATGAGGGGGGCGAGCTGGCTGTAACGATAGCCATTCTCCCCCATGTCGAGCACAATGCCTTCGCTCGAGAGAAAATCCCTTCCCAGAATTACTGGTATCGACAAGCCAGGCAGATAGACGAAGCGATGTCTCCGCTTTCTGCCGTCAAAACGCATCGTAAGACGCACTGCTCCCTTTGCCTTTGCCGCCCCAGCTGCTAAGCTTAACGGGGTTTCGGCCGGTCTGACACGGATGTTACCTATCCGGCAGGCCTCGTACACCTCGTCACCGACCAGTGACAGCGTTGAGCCCGTGTCTACGAGTGCGGAGTAGCATCGACCCGCTAACTGCACTAGCATAAAAGGGCTTGAGCGCGGAACGACTCCCTGAGCTCTACAGGCGAGCGGGACAAAGGCCTCCCCGTCGCCGGCGCGGGAGTTCTTTTCCTGACTAGCGCCTTGACAACCATGAAATTCTCCCGCTGACGGTGAAAGGTCGGTGCCACCAGACATCACCGCCAGCGCCTGGCGTTTCCCTGCATACGCCTAGCTTGGCATTCGCGTGCCACGTGGCCGGGCTGGTTGCAATTCCAGCAAAGCCGGTCGTTGACCCGCCGCGTGGACGGAGGACCCCTCGTTCCACGAAGCGGTTGGGGACGACTCTCCCCTTTCTCCGCGCATTCCTGACGCTCGCTCCGCGCGTGGCCTGTGAGACCGGCACGACGCCGCTGCTCGAATGCGTACGGGTCAAGCGCGCGAGGGACAACAGGGGGTTCCGCCTGATTTTCCACGGCCATTACCTCGGCGCGCCGAGCCCTCAACTCGCATTCTCGGCCTCCATCCCATGCGCATCCCGGTTCTAGTGATTCGGCCGGCCTGGGGGGCGGCCGGTAGCGCAGTTCGGCGAGTAAATCCGCCTGCACGGTCTTGGCCTCCTGCGCTAGGGCCTCGAGGTTTGTAAAACTGCGGCCCCGCAGATACGGCTTGAAGCGTGGATGGCACTGCCTGATCACACGCGCAACCTGATCTCGGTCGGTTGCCGTCGGGTCTGCCCTCTTGTACAGCTCTTGCATTGCGCGTACGTACTCGAGGAGGCTTTCCTCTGGGTGTTGGGTGCGCAACGCGAGCTCGTCCAGCATCCGGCGCTCATAATCAGGCGGCAAGAACTCGGCGCGGAAACGGTCTTTGAAGTCCGCCAGCGACTGGAAAGTCGGCTGGCAGCGCCTCCATCGCGCCGCGCTCTCGACGAGTGCTACAGGCAGGACCTGCCCTAGCATTACGTCATCTGGGGCGCCCAGAGCCGTCTGGTAGTCCTCGAGTTGTTGCAAAAACTCGTGGACTGATTTCGCGTCCGTGTACCCGGAAAAGGAGGGGACCTCCATATTTATCCGCGGGCGCGATGATGTCGCCGATGCTACCGATGCTGCGGCCTGGTTGGCGCCAGCCACCGAACCGAGCTGACGGGCTAATGCGGCAAACATCTCAGTCACCTGCCCCATTACGGCCGCCGCGTCGGCCGTCTCACTACCGGCTGCCCCGCCATCCAAAGCCGTGGCTGAAACATCCTTTCTGGGAGGCATAGTTCGCGCTAACTGTCCGGCCGCACCGGCTAACTGCTCATGGCAACAAGAACATTCACATACACAACAATCTATCTACAAACACGCGGAAATACACAACAGAAAACGCCCGAAAACTACATAAATAACACAAGACCCCTAACAAATTTACAACACTGCACAAGTCGCTACCCCGCGAACATTCCGCCTGACCCGCTCCTTAACCCTATCGGTCCTTCGTGGCCCTGAACAAAGAGGGCCTGCCACGAGTCTGGCTGCACGTCCCAAAATCGGCAGAGAAATCGTCCACAAGGTGTTAATTAAAGCCGCACGCTGGGCGCCATTATTTGTGGGCAATTCCTCTGCGCGGGGATGCACAGGCAGTCACTCGAGGCAGGACTTCGTACAAACGTTTATTCTCACATGGCAGGGGGGCCGGTCGTCGTCGTGGCAGCTGGGTCAGGTGGTCCTTTCGGCAGGGCTGGTCCAAGAGCAAGAGCCCGCGAGCCTCTCCGGTCTCGCCTTATAAAGGCTTTCTCCTCTCCTCTCTCCCCCCGCCCCACCACTCGGGAAGAAGGGGTCCGAGACTACCCACGGTGAGCGGCGCGAGATTTGACTTGCCCGCGAGCAGACCCTACACAGTGTAGACTTCGATCTCTCTATTAATTTGAGCTATTCTGAGTATGTGCTTAGTAGCCTATGGGCAGCTTTTGTACGCAGGGTTGTCACAATTTCGAGTGGCAGAAGTCGTGAATGGAGGGTAAGACGAACTTGCTCCTGTCCTCGATGTACAGTCGAGAGCAAACGTTCACAGGACGCGTGTTCTCGACAGCCGATTTACTGTCGCTGCATCAGGACCCAGTCGCTTGGATCATACCAGCACGCATGCATGCCACTCCCCTTATTACTACAAGCATTCGAAATGATTGTATTAAGTGACGGCTCTGGTGATGATGAAATAACTTTATTGGCACCCGTCAAGGAATCAGAGGGCGAAAAAGACGAGTCTTGACCGCCGTCATCTTCCTCCCCTTTCAGCAGGCTGGGATCCCTTGGGATTCAGCGGTGTCCAGGGCCAGACGGATGACTTCTTTTTGCTCTTCTTCTTTCTGGCTGGCCATTAAAGCCTCCCAGGACTCTATATTCCTGTCTGGTTCGTTGTAGCTAGGGCATGTCCACACCATGTGGATCATGTCTGCTATTTCATTACAATGTTTACACCTGGGGTCTTGGATCGCCGGATGCCATCTGCTTAGTGCGAGTGGGTTCGGAAAAACTCCCGCCTGTAACTTTCTCCATATGATCTCTTCCTTTTTGCTGAGGCCCTTGCATGCTCCAGGTAATGTCTGTCTTCCTAATCTGTAATGGCTTAAAATATCTTGGTACGTGTTCAGCTCCTCGCTCTTCTGAAGGGGCTCTCTGCTCGACGAGACCGCATTGGGGTCCCGGTGTGTGAGTCCTCGGGCCAATGCGTGCGCTGTCTCGTTTCCCCGGAGGCCCTCGTGGGCAGGAGTCCAAACAAGGTTAATTAGTTCTGCCGGTGTCGGGCCGGCATTCAGAATTTTGACTGCTTCGACAGATACCCTGCCTGCGTTGTAGTTGCGGATAGCCGATTTGGAATCTGTTATAATCACCCTGACATTCCGTTGAGTTAAAGCCAGCGCAATGGCTACCTCTGGTAAAAATTTTTGCGCACACCTGCATCCGCGCAAGTTTCAGTACCGACTGTACAAGTAGCCACAATATCAAAGACAACATATTATCCGCATTCAACCGGGTGCGGTTTACATCAGTAACCTCCCTGAGCCCTATTTTTTGATGGCTCAGTGATTATGGCGCTCGGCTGCTGACACGAAAGACGCAGGTTCGATCCCGGCCGCGGTGGCCGAATTTCGATGAATGCGAAATTCTAGAGGCCCGTGTGCTGTGCGATGTCAGTGCAAGTTAAGGAACCCCAGGTGGTCGAAATTTCCGGAGCCCTTCACTACGGCGTCCCTCATAGCCAGAGTTGCTTTGGGTCGTTAAACCCCAATAAACCAAACAGGATAAAAAATACTCACAGAATGCATGGTTCAAACGGGACCTCCTACCCCGCCTTAACCACCCCCTTCAGGAGTAATCCATAAATCCGGCTCTGAATTGGACCGATGGTCACTCCCTAATTATTTGTGAAAAACACGCTTTCTGAAGCGAGAAGCTTCACTACGAGGGTCGGAGCCGAGTTTTTCGCGTATGCCGTGAAACCAAATGGCGAGTTCTGCGCATGCGCGAAACCGAGTGACGTCACGCGCGGCGCAGGTGGCCGCAGCCGTCGCCGCCGCCGCCTGACCTCTCTCTCGGCGCAGCCGCGCGCTCCTGCGCATGTGCGCCGCCTCCCCACCGCCGCTACTACTGCGCGCTCGCCTCCTCGCCACCGTTTGACGTTTCGTTGCAGCCGCGTGTTTACCACAGTTACTATTTCATTTGCTCTAGAGTAACTTCCCTCTTCATGCCCGAGAGATGTTATTAATTTGAATGCAGGAATATAACCAGAAATCGTTTTTCTGTCCAAAAATGTTTTGCTCCTTTAACATTGAAGCTACTAGATGAACTCTGAAGCTACTAGAAGCTACTGAAGCTACTAGATGAACTCAGCGCCAGCCAATGAAACAAGAACGGCCAGCGGCTGTAGCCCCTGTTCAGACCCTCATCCTGCATCCTAGCTTACTGATTGGTTATCGAAGCTGTCGGAAAATTCCTGATAACATCCGTTATTTTCGAATCACTCGACCCAATCGGCGCTGTCATCATGACCTGACCCGTAACTGAAAGGGCAGCTGCATCACTTTTTGAGAATTTTGCGATACTCAAGGATTAAAATCTATATAGGCTGTAGGTACAGCATGTCAAGTGCTTTTGCATTAGCATTTAAAGTAGTGACATAACCGACGATTGAATTTTGCGCTTCTTCTCAATGCACTGGAGGAGTGCAGGGAAATTTAGCGTGACGTCAAAGAAGGTATGATTTCAAATTACCGTTGTCGTCAGCCGCACCCTGCCCTGATGCGTTAGATGCTGCCAAACAACTCTCGGCAGTGTTTGCCTTCGGTGCCGTTGGTTTTTTCCCCTTCAGAACAGGTGTTTGTGCTTTGGAAATGTACCGATACCTTCGATGACGTCAACATACGCCCCCCACTTGGCGTTGTGCGCTGCGGAGAAGCTTGAAGGGCGTACGGATTTTAATCGGCGATTACTTCACTATTTCAAGTGCTAGCCTAAAAAGACTTCGCATGCTTTACCTGCAAGTTTCACACATTCAACTCTCTTAAGCTCGGTGACTTCTAAAACCTGTGCAGTTTCCCTTTATATATAACGACCGAGAAAACAGCGTTTTCGGTCAATACAAATTATTAAGCCATAACAGACTTAGATGGCTCTACAAAGAAAGGAAAAGCCACCTTAAACGGAGTTTACACACACACGCTGGAATCATAACCGATAGTTGATACCACATTAGTGGGGGAAACAGCGTTTCATGAGACACTAGCCCTGATTTAACCACTATACGAAATAGTCCAGAATACGAATCATGTAACATCGAGGAACAATTACGAAGTGACCACTACGTAATTGAAACGCAAATTACACTCAGAAGGTTCAGCACAATCCGGAGAAAGACCAAAATCGCTGATTGAAAAAATTCCGCGCAGAGGCGGGGACTGAAGCCGGAGGAACTGTGATAACGGACATCGAAAAGTGCACCAAAAGTGTATGGGAGATCCACAGGCACAGTGCAAGGGAGCTAGAGGTTGACGACAAGTTTTCAATTGCGGATAAACGTTTGCTGCATCTTTGGAAAGCTCGTAGGGGGTTGACCAAAAGATGGAAGAAGCAAAAACATAACAGGAAGCTGGGACTCAGAATAGCTCAAATCAATAGAAAGATCGAAGTCCACACTGTAAGCTTCCTTAAGGATAATTGGCTCCAAATTTGCAACGAAATAAAAGGCAACTAGTGAAGCGCTAAATCATTGACGCTGCTAAAGCACCGCACAGACCCGATGAAATCCAAGGGAGAACACAGCTAGACGCTGTAGCATGTCACGCTCAACGATCAGAGAACGGACGCCTAGATTACATTTTCTTTGGTCCAAGTACGACAGAAGCACGCAGGTACCACCCTGCTCCGCTGTATATTCAGAGTCAGGGAACTAGAAGCTGGGTGGACCGACAAAACAGCACGAGGTATACGCGCTGCCAGGCCATTCACGAGGAACACAGCAGCGGGAAAAGATCAACCGACAAATGTCATGAACAAAAGACTCGGTGACGACCAGATAGAAAGAGTGGCTAGACTAACAAGGCACTAAAGCAGACATTGGGACTAGAGAAGGCGTAATCTTGGCTGCGGACTTCGGCTACAACGCAATCCTCCGAAAACTCTCGCCAACAAACTGCGGGGAGAGGATCTTTGAGTACGTAAAGGCCTTCCTATTTACCAGAACAGCAATGACCGGTATCAAGAGCATCAGGTCGAAAAAGAAAATGACGCCAAACAAAGGAACACCGCAACGCTCCATCATCGCACTATTGCTTTTGACAGAGCAGTGACTGGATTAATTAGGAGACTGAAAAAATATCAAAGATATTGCTGCGTATCTTTGTAGTGTTTGTTTGTTCATTCTTTAAAGCTACCGACAAGCCGCTCTATCGCTTTGTGATGCAAGACGCGCCTAGATTTATTTCGATTGATGACGTACAGAGGAACAGCATTCACGGCGGAACTGACGCAAGCCATCCTGCGTTACATCCAAACCAGCCACCGGAAGACAACTTCATACCATTCGTAGACCAACGAACTCACCGAGCGCCTGAACAAAACCATCGCCGATATGCTCGCCATGTATGTCGATGCCGAACACAAGACCTAGGACGTCATCCTGCCTTACATCGTCTTCGCCTACAACACCGCAGTGGAAGAGACCACCCAGTTGACGCCTTTTAGGCTCGTCCATGGCAGGGAGGCCACGACCACGCTAGACGCCATGCTGCCCAACGTTACGAAGAAGATAACGTCGACGTCGCCGCATACCTTCATCGCGCAGAAGAAGCCCGAAGACTTGCCCGATTAAGGATCAAAGACAAGCAGCAGACCGACGCGAGACGCTACAACCCACGAAGACGCAACGCGGAGTACAATCCAGGAGACTGAGTCTGCGTTTTGACGCCCATTCGCCGCCGAGAATTGAGTGAAAAGCTTTCGCGCCGCTATTTCGGCCCGTACAAGGTTCTTCGTCGTCTAGGTGAATGGGACTATGAAGTTGTCCCTGACCAAACGACCGTATCCCAGCGATGCCGCGTACGACCAGAAGTTGTTCGTGTCGTCCGTTTAAAGCCATATTATGCGCGCTAAAAGACGCTGTGTTTCACACTCAGTGTATATTTTTTCCACAATCTGTTTATAATTGTTTGTAGTTGACTTATGTTCTTAAGCATCGGGTCGACGCTTCTATGAGAGGGTAGTAATGCCGCGAATCCTTGTAGTGTTTGTTCATTCTTCAAAGTGCCGACACGCCGCTTTATCGTTTTGTTTGTTATCCAAGATGCGCCTTGGTTTATTTCGATTGATCGCATCCAGGCGGAGCCGTTTCTACGTTGTTCCAGAATGTTATAGTATTTTTCCAAGCTTTATCTCGAAAGTTCGCTATCAGCTTTAAAAACAGCAAGGCCGAGACCGGCCGGCATTCTGTTCGACGACCGCCGAGCACGCTTGCTGCTACGCTGCCCCAAAGTTATTAAGTTCTTTGCGGGCGCAAGTCAGCCCAAACAAAGAGTTTCGTTTAGAAGCCATTCTCGCTGTTTTCCTCTTTGCCGGACTGCAGTCTCCACTACGTGACACTAAGTTTATGCTGACGACATAACGGTGTGGACGACAAAAGGATCAACTGGAAAGAATCAAGAAAAACCGCAGCGAGCGGCCGATGAGATCGGCGAATTCCCTTTGTTTAGCGGGATGCAGTGCTTATCAGAAAAAATCAGTTTATTACATTTCACACAAACAAACAGGACACGGGAGCGATAGAATTGAAAATGGACGGAAAGCCTAAGAAGGACAAATAAACTTCGCATCTTGGGAATGTCGTTTCAGGAGAAAGGCAAGCGGGACCATACCATACAGTTCCTGGAACATTCAACAAAACAGATATGCAGGATTCTAAGCCGGGTTACGAACAAGAGAAAAGGGGTGAAGGAGCGAGAGGCGTTGCGGATCTCTTCGGCGCTCGTCATACCGAGGATACCGTACGCGCTCCCGTACTTACAACCTAACAAAGGGAAAAAAAAAACAAAACAAAATAGAAACATGCATCAAAAGGGCGTGTAAACAATACTTAAGCGTCATGAACAAACTGCGCCTCCAACGTGAAGCTGATGAACATGAGGACGTATCGCACCTATGAAGAGCACATGCGAAACCCTGTTCGGATTTCAACTGGAAAGTCTTATATGATGAGCCGCTGGTTGAGCACTACTGGTTAGGCCGGGATACCCGGCAGAGAAGACTAGGGCGAAGACAACACAGACATTGACAGCAAAACGATGAGTGCTTTGTTGGTTGAACCGGTGCCCAGAAACATGGACCCGAACCACGAAAGAAAAAGGACGGCGAGATCATCGGAGTTGGTCAGGCTCCTAAAGAAGAAACAGGTGGTTTTTTATATGGGAGCGGGGGAAACCGTGAGATCGGTAGTAGTGGTGAACGCCAAGAAATAATAATAATAATCATCGGTGCGTCAGTGCGCACAGAGACAGCACAGGTAGCTTAATCAAATCGGCAGGCAAATCGACAGGGACTGAGTTACTGGATAGCGACGGATTCCCAGGCTGCAGCTAGGGCATACAGAGATGGAAGGATAGGCCACTAAGCCGCGAGGATCCTCTGCGAACAAAAACAACACAGACACCGAACTAACAACATACACATTCAACAAATCATCACTTGGGTCCCCGACACTGGTGTTGAAGGAAATGTCACGGTAGACACCGCTCTCCGAGTGTTCACGAACCGAAATACGGGTGTGCCAGTCGAACCCTTCAACTTGTCAGAATCTTACGCGGAGGCAATGAAGGCGTTGTTGTGAGCGCGCTAGAAGTACTCGGCTCTGGTGGACAATCTCAACAGAGAGCAGGTCACCAGGTCAGACGACTGCAGACACCTACCCAAGCAGCGCCATACATCCTAAAATATGGCCGAATAGAGACGTGAAAGAGTGCATGTGGTGTGGGGGAGACTCCACGACGTACCATGTAACCGGGGTCAAAAAAGCCATTTATTACCCCAAGACAAGTAGCCCTAGTCTAGAGCAGTGGGAAGCCCTCCTGACTGACTCCGACCCGAGCACACAGCTTATGCTGGTGACGAGGGCCAAGGCGGCGGCGGAGGCCAGCAGGAACCTGGAATAGGGAAGACCGACCACTGAAGCTCCACATCTATCTCCCCCCCCCCCCCCCCCCCCCCCCATGTGCCCGAACTCTTCCCTTCCGAAATAAATGTTTTACTACTACCACTAAACTTCGAAAGCGGTGATGCTGCTTTCGAAACAATAAGGGAAAGCTTTTTGGCGATGCATGGCATAGCTTCCAAGCTTTCTGAGTTGAAGAGACGATTAGGGCCTAAATATACCAAAAGAAATAAAAAAAGAAACAAAGAGACATGCGCGAAAGTGATAGCCTTCAGCATTACGTGTAAGCGTTCTGTTTAAGAAGGAAAATATCGTCACAAACACCAGAAAAGAGGGCAGTAATAATGGCTAAAAACGTTGAGAACGTTGTAGGTAAGAACGAAAATAATGAAACAAGCACGAGTAGCGGATGTAATAGCTGACAAATATTACGTATGTGCCCGATTTACGCGAATCAACGCGATTTGTACCACCTGCATGTTCTTGGCAGCTTTGAATTGCACTCAGGTTTTTTTTTTTTTAAACAGCACCCAGTTATCTAATTTATTAATAACATATGTGTAATTATTTAATGGTTGATAAGGGCTGAGATCAAAATAGGAAGGTTGTACATCAGGAGCGTTCAATGAAACAAAAATTCGGCAGAGACACTTAAGACTTCTTACGTGTGGGAATTCGAAAGCATTTTATGGACGCAAGACGTACACGTTCGGTTGCGGTTTGCGAACTGTTTATTACAGGCGATCATTCTTTTCTGTTTTTTTTTTTCCAAGTATGACACCGCCCACACGCACACACGCGCACTTTGGTCACGCACACACGCTGTACAACGAAGTTTGCATCACAATTTTGATAAGGAAGTCTGGGAAGGCATATATCTGAATGTGCATATGTTGTCGGTACGAATGTCACTCGTTAGCTCGCGTTCAACTTGACTAGCGCATGTAAGCTATATGCAACGAGGAATTATATATGATGCCGAATTCCCTTGTAGTAATAAAGTTTTTCTCTGTCTCTCTCCACCTGCAAAGCTGTATGAAAATCGAGTGTGCCACAATTTTGCTACCAATGTCACCACATGAATAGCGCCACATGGAGGTCGGCCAGGAACGGGCGTGTATAGGACATGTATAGGGTTGTATAGGCTGTATAGGACATGTATGGGATAAGACACTGTATACGATGTATAGTATTGTCTAAAGTGGCGGTGCTCGGCTTGCTGTGTGCGTCATACGGCCGTTTGATGACGTCAATTGTCTTCCTTGCCATCGTTGGGATATTCTGTACCATCTCCGAGTACACACCCACACATATATGGCGCCAGCTTTTCTCTCAATGGGACTAGTAATGTCTTGCTCGTGCAAGCTATGTTACTCATGTTTTGTTTGTTTGTTTGTGTTTTGTTTGTTTCTTTCTTTCCCTCTTTCTCTCTTTGTTTGTTTGTTTGTTTGTTTGTTTGTTTGTTTGTTTGTTTGTTTGTTTGTTTGTTTGTTTGTTTGTTTGTTTGTTCCTGAGAGACCTCTAAAGATATGCTCGTCCGTTTCGCCATGGGTTTGTTCAGCAGATGTCACTGCTGCATACCTGGACCTGGAGGCCTCTTTGAGCACATTCCTTACTTGCGAAAGACTGCGCCCAAGGCGAGCATCGTTTCAGCAGACAAGTGAAGGGAAAAGAGGCGCTCGTTATGAAGTACATGACGGAAGCCAACAGCCACTGGAACCAGAGAGCGTAGGGGATTTTTTTTTAGTTTCTAGTGTTCCACAATGGGGAATTATAGGGGAATTATTCTAGCGCTTCAGTATAATTGAAAGAAAGCAGCATAAAAACAACCACATGCTGCCGGTGGGATCCGAACCCACGACCTCCAAATTTCGCCTCCGATGCTCTGCTAACTGAGCTACGGCGACGGCTGTGCAATCTTTGGCAGTATTTGTTTGTAGCTTAACCGAACCTTTTTTACCAGCGCCACACTCGACCATAGCGGCGGACATGGCACGTCCTGTATTACCGTGAGCGTAGGAACGCCATCGAACGGTGAGGGTGGAAGCTGTGCGGGAACCCTCTTATGCTGCCTATGGCATCAATAATGCCAGATTCGAGACATAGGTAAACAATTATTAACTCGAACGGACAAGCGAAAATACCTTAAAGCGTGTTTAAGTATGTGTTGGAGAGGTCGATGCACAAAGATCTCTTTAAGAAGCTCGTTTGACAAGACGAATGTATCAGAAGATAACCCACGATGATACGCGCTGGACTTAATATTCTGTGACAAGCCTCCATGTGGAAAAGAATTTGTGCGGACGTGCAAGTGCAAGTGCGCGCATTTTGCGTAGAGCTATTATAAGGCCTCCGGCAGTCATCAAGGATCTCGAGGGCTTTAAATCCTTTTCAGGCGCTGATGATGGCGATTGCAAGACACCTTTCAACACGTTGTTGCTAGGGACAGCTTAAAGGCCCATAATCGGTAGAAGCTCCAGCAGCACAGCAGGAAGATTCGTTAAGAACAATGGGCCTTTGAACAGGTGTTTCATTTCTTTGTCTGTTTTTTTTTCTCCGGATCTTTCGTTCCGAGGAGTACACAGCTCCCGAGGAATACTGTCCCGATGGGCGCAATATTTCTGAAACAACTACCCTTGAAAAAGCGAGAACAAAAAGCGATCCACGTGCCGATAAAAATTTATTACATGACGAGTATATTCGGCAACGCTTTAAAGCAAAGCGGGCGCCCTGGGGAAGACAATGCCCGGATTTCGCAACGCACAGATATGAGAACTCGTCAAAAACAGAAGCTCAGTTCGTAAAGAAGAAAACCTCCGGTAGCCTTTTTTTTTAGCACTTTCATGTCTTATTAAAACAGCAGCTGAGAGAAGGAATGACTAAAAGGCGGAAAACTGAAGGAGTGGCGTTGCGATGAAGGATAGCGGAAAAAAATGAGACTCAAAGATAAATAAAAAAAAAGAGGATAATGTTATGTCCTGACAAGCTGTTCGGTATGTCAAGTGTGGCGGCGCATCAATAGGCTCGTCTGGCCTGAAACCTGTCGACTTCACAAAAAGAGACAGAGAGAAAAGTAAGCGGTAAAACAGCTGAATCTTTGCACAAACGCAGAATCTGAGCGAAACAAAGGCGGCCAGCCGGTCTATAGAAAGCTGTTCCGCGACTGAAAATATTACTGAGCTGTATAGAGCACGGCGGAGAAGCTCACAACGAGTGCGGAGCACGCCTATAGTAACTGAGGCACGTACACGGAGTCAAAAGCTTTCGATACGTCTAAAAATAATGCACTAGCAAAGTCAATGTTTTCGAGAGTACTGTTAAGGAAATCAGTCAATCCATCTAGTGCTAACCTAGTGCCACGCCCGCAAGTAAATCCATATTGGTTAGGCAATAATATGTTATGTGCATGAATGAAGCTTTGCCTTACATAGATAATATGTTTTTTTTTTTAAGTATGAGAGAAATGCACGAAAGTTTCGAAATAGGTCTATAGTTTGAAACAACACTAACTTGTCCGCGTTTGTAAAGAGGAATTACAAGAGCTTCCTCGTGACCAGGCAGTATGATTTGTGTAGCTATATTGTTAATTGTGATTGCTGCAAGAACATTCTTAACGGCTTCGAAGTCTCTGTGAAGAACGTCCGCAGACAAGCCATTTGCTCCCTCTGACCTGCGCTGTTTGAAGTTAAATAAGATGTGACGAATATCATCTCCAGTGCACTCGGGCAAAAATGCAGACTCTACCACCAATTGCGGCACACGATAACTAGCCGTACTACCAGACGAGCTTGTTGCGGCAGACGAGAAAAAGGGATTGAATCGGTCAGCTAACATTATAGATGGTGGTTCAAAAATCTTAGCATTGGTCTCATACTCACCTTTCCGGGAACGGCCCCTTGATTCCTTAACCAAAGACCAAGCCTTGGAAGGTTTATTTCTAGATTCAGAAAATTTACTTTGGAAGTGTTTTCGTCTGCCAACTCTAAGCACAGCAGTGACTTTGTCGCTCGCGAGCCGTATTATAAGCTGCACAAAGCGAATGGAACGAAAGGGAAGATTAATTTCATAGAAATAAAACTGATTATATGTCAGACTCCCTCTACAGCACTTTACAACATTTTTTCTTGCTGTCCTTATGTTGCAGTTTCGAGCATGTTTAAAACTATAGGCTCAATGTGTATGGTCATACCGTTCCTGTTTTTGCATCAGTCAACGGCCGGTCGACTTTGCTTGGAACTCGTTAAGCTAGTCCGCGTTATCGGCTGGGAACGCGAGAAGTCCCAACAGCACGATAAACGCAGGGGAGAGGGGACACCACGCTATCGGGTTCTGCTCTCTAAAGCTGCTGCTGCGGTGGCACCGTAACCGATACTAAAGCATCATGTTTTATGCGAAGCATATTGCTAGAGCTACCACTCACGCTGTCGCCGTGGGACCCCCACGTGACACCGTGACGTCACACCACGTGACATCGGATGAGAGAGCCGGCCTCCACCTCGCGCCGTCGCCGTGGGACCCCTAGCCGTCACACCCGCGCATTTCGAACGCGCGTTCACACTCGGTGTAGGTGAAACGCTCGCTCCACCGGGCAGGCAGACGCGGCTTCCGTGGCAATCCAGGCGCTCACCCAACGCGCGTCTCGGGATTAGTCGGCGTTCCGCTGTAGCCATGCCGTTGTCTTCCCCCACGACGAAGGCTTCTAGTGGTTGTATTAAAATGACCAAGTATTCAACCAAGGAAAGCCATGTATTACCAAGCCTAGCCACTAATATGCTTCGCATTCCCCAGGCTTAGCCAAGCTGAGCCTCAGCAATTTTTTTTTTAATGTGCTAGCATTACTGGCCGCGCAGAGCGATTTGAGCGATATGTGAGTGGTCCTTTGACGTCACACAAACAGAAAAAGAATAAGGGGGCACTTTAGACAAAGTGCCCCCTGAGATGCCGCCGCCGCTGCGATTGCCGCGCCGTTGCTTCCGCAATTCTGCTCGGGAGGGCCATTGGTCAAATCACAGCCAAATTCTAGAGGCCCGTGTGCTGTGCGATGTCAGTGCACGTTAAAGAACCCCAGGTGGCCGAAATTTCCGGAGCCCTTCACTACGGCGTCCCTCATAGCCTGAGTTGCTTCGGGACGTTAAACCCCCATAAACCAAACCAAACCATTTTTTTTTAGAGCGCAGCTCTTTGACGCCCGTTTCTGCGTTTCGCGGCGTCGCGGTTGTCTGTTGTAACCAGCAGGACACCTTAGTGGCGCTTTAAGCTGCGAAACCAATGGAGCGGTGGCGTGGAAAGCAAAGGAAAGGCGCATAACTGCCCCCTTGGAAAAGTCGACACCTCAATCTGGCTTTAAGCTACGTGGCGGTAGTGACAGATGTGCGCTGCATGCTTTGGCATTGACAACGTTGTGCCATAAACGCGGCCACCTACCGGGGTGGCAGGGTGGGTGGGGACTTTAATGTAGATATAAAAACAAGAGGGAATTTCTTACCACTTATGCGGGAGAACATCCCGTTGCTATCGCTCGTAACGGCTCCGACAGCTGTGACAACTTCGCGTGACCTCATCTTTGAGAATTGGTGCAGCAAGTCGAGCATATATCCATGTATTTTTCCGTCCACAAAGCTTCCTTCATGACAATCAAGAACGGTTAGCGTAGTGTTTCTGGAAGAAGGAATATGTGTGAAAAATAACAAGTGGTCTGTAATTGTACACACATGTCTTGCTCGAATTCTTTGCCTCAATCCATCGAAAAGCTGAAACAGCTGATTAGCTGCGCTCAAATTTCGCATTAGGAAGTAACGTAATCGTAGGAAATTTTTTTACTCCTGTTTGTTTAGTGTGTATACGACTAACAAGCAAACCGCGCAGCCTGGTTACGTTTGGCCAAGGCGAGTCATATGAAGTCCCGCTTTAACCGCGAGACGTAACGTATAAAAAAATAACTGAAGCACCTAGACTCGATAGGAGAACACTCTCACTTCCGGATAGGTCACTCACTCCAAAGGAGTGCAGGGCCTGGAGGAGGCTTCAGGACAACAGATTCTTTCCCTACTTTAACTACACGATGAAGACACTGGGGAGCCTGAGCTCTGCAGTAGCTGCCACAGAATGACTTCGCAAAATCACTTAATTTGGGAGTGTCAGGATTCTTCTGGGGCTAAATCACAAATCATCTAGGAAGACCTGATCTGAAGCCACGACCCGGATCAGCAAAGACTCATCATCCGTCAGGCGGAGACAGCTTACCACAAGACTCTCTCCGCGGTCTCCGGTGCTGAGAGCCGGCTGGGAGGCGCCCCCTCCTAACTGCTGCGCCCCGACCGTGAGGCCCCATGATAACGTAAATAAAGTTCATTCATTCATTGATTCCGTGCAAACGTGCTTGCGTGACCTAGGGGTGGCGTGCCTGACTCGCAACTCAAGCGTCGGGGGTTCCATTGCCGACTGATTACTCCAATCTGCTCTTCAGTGCAGTTGATTTACTTTATATACTACATGTCCCAATGACGTTTCAGTAATGAGGCGACCTCCTAACCACCAGTTTTCCGAAGTTTTAATCACTTTTCTTTCCAGTTCCACGTGTGACATCACGACCCTCTCAACCAATCCAACTTTTCCGTTCTTACCGACGACGACGCCAACTACGCCTTGTTCTCCGCTGACCGGGACCCATAACGCCATCGCGTTAAAGTTTAACTCAGTTACCCTCGCAGCACAACTTCATGAGCTCTCGCCGCTGCCATCGCTCAGCGACACCCCCGTACCGTGCCGTTCAACGTCGTCCGTGAATGCCTGCATCATTAAGTGGCCTCGGCGGCGGCCGCTTCGAATTCAACTCAAAGGACATTCTCACGCACCGCGCCGCCGGACCACCGCGCACGCATGTTCGACGGCTGTTCGAAGCACGCGTTCGCTGAGTCTTATCGGCGCCTGCCCACAGGTATACACGCACCGGCGTGAATGCCCCGCTTTCGCGCCGCCGTCCCGTGGTATGCGTGTCGCTGCCGGCCTCTCCTGAGACAATGGAGCAGCTTTAGTGGTCCCAACGAGCGTTTCGAGAGATCATTTTCGTGCCTGTCGATCGGTCGGTATGCGCTCGCGAGGCTATCGCATCTGATACGGCGGGCACGGCGCTGAATGTGTTAGGACGCACCGAAAGCACTATTCGGCCCCAATGGAAGCTGTAGCTTTTCTCTCCTTTTGTTTTACGCCCGCGATGGCTGTGTTCGGAACTTTCTCTGAAAGAAACGACGCCGGCGTCCTTGGCAGGTCTGCGTCGTCGTAATATTACGTAATTCCCGCGGCGTTTACAGACGTTCAACACTGAGGGAAGCACAAAAGATTTTTTTTAGAGCGCAGCTCTTTGGCGTCCGTTCCTGGGTTTCGCGTCGGCGTCGGCCTCGTAACCAGCTCCGCCCCCAATGTCACGCTTTTCAATTGGTCAAAATGCTCCGACCACAAAGCTTCCTTCATGACTGTCAAAAACTGTTAGTGGAGTCTTTGTTAAAGGAATACGTGTGAAAAATAAAAAAAAAATTCTGTGATAGCGCATACATGTGTTGCTCGATTTCTTTGCCTCAATCTATCGAAAAGGTGAAACAGCTTATTTGCTGCGCTCAAATTTCGCATTAGGAAGTAACGTAATCGTCGGTAATTTTTTAATTCATAAAAACAGATTCTACGGCCCATTATATGTACGCTTATGCTTGCGTGCCAGCAAAAGACGCGCTGGTTGAAGAAAATAGCATGAAAATTTTTTTGCGCCGTTGGATTTAAACTTTTGACGCAAGCAGAACGAAATGGGCTCAGTGGTCGCCGTGGTCATGCGGCCCCACAAGATGGCCAGTTGATTGGCGCATAGCAGAACACCATCAAAGCACGGACCACATGACTGACTGGGACTCCGCGCGCATACTTGAAAAAGAAAAATCTTTATCTAGGCGCCTGCTCAAGGAACGCCTTAACTTTCAAATGAAAAGATAAGCGAGAAACAGGACATGGATGCCCGAAATATATGCACTCTCTGTACGCCATGTTTTTCCTTCATAAGCAACGGCCTATCTGTTTCTGTCTCATTCTGAACAAGGCACCCGTAGCGGTGCCGAAACGTCCATGTTCTTAATTTTTTTTTTCGTGGCCGCGGCGGTCGAATTTCGATGGAGGCGAAATTCCAGAGGTCCAAGTACAGTACTATGTCAAGCACGTTAAGAGAACCCCAGGGGGTCGAAATTTTCGGAGCCCTTCACTACGGCGCCCCTCATAGCCTGAGTCGCTTTGGGACGTTAAACCCCCATAAATCATAAACCACAGTTCACCACGGCGAGTGCTTGTTTCTTCAGTTGCAGACTTTGAATGCTGCAAAATGCTGCTGTGTTTTCTTTACGCGCAGGCGTCGTCCTACTGTATCGGATTATCTTTTAAACAACAAGTGTTTATCTAGAACGAGAGGTTATGAACATATCGTTGTTTATTTTGTGCAGTTAATTATAAAACAGCGCTGCGGACACCGCGGATAATGATGATGATGACGATGTCCTTAGGCTTAATGGCACATACCCTCGGCGGGGGATTGGCCAGGGTGCATAGCGGGCATAGGCCCTCCACTACGGCATGCCTATTCCTTTCTTCTCTCAGGCCCTCCTTTATTCCTTCCCTTACGGCGCGGTTGTGGTGTCCACCGAGATAGTTACTGCGCCATTTTTTTTCCAGAAAACCAATGAAAAAAAAAGGGGGACACCGGGCATAGAAAGAAAACGGACACATGGCGCTGTGTTTCCCAATCTGTCGTTCTTCTTCAGTTTATTTTTCTGCTGACCTGACCTGGAGAAAACAGGTTAAATACATTTACACAAAAGCATCACAAACGCTAAGCTTTTTTAAAACGGGAATTTCCAGGATGCTATGGAATATGCTTGCGCAGTTTGGAATCCTCGTGTTGGGAATCATAGCGCTATGCTGGAGCGCGTTCGAAATCTTGCAGCGTGGTTTGTTACTAACAAGTGTTTTTTTTTTTTAATGTTCGTAGTAGCTTTATCAAAGAGGAGCTGAATTGAGACTCTGTAGAGGAGCGCCGATTGCGAATTACGTTGGAATTTCTCTACCGCGTTTATTTCAATAAAGCATGTATTAATCCTGGAACGTATTTGTTGCCACCGCATTTCTTGTCCACAAGGTGCGACGGCGAATGGAAAATACGCGAGACAAAATACCGATGCTTTCAACCCCTCTTTTTTTCCTCATGCCATCTATGAATGAAACAAGCTGCCCAACGTGTTGCGGAATACCAATTCGAGCCTATGTTCAGAGCACTGTTGTTGTACTTTTGACATGCTCATTTGCTGTTTCCCGCTTTTTCTTCTTTCTTGTTTTTTTTTTGTGTGGTTAGAACTTCGACAGGTTCATACCTGTCAGAACCCATAGTTGACGGCCTCTTTTTTTTTTCTACCATTCTTTGCACACTGTACAAATGATTAGCTCATGTTAGACGTGTATGTATGCATCCTCCCTGCAATTATACCTTCACGACGCTGCACGAAATATAAATAAATAAATACACAAATAAATAAATAGATACAGGGAGATGGAAGCCTCAGTGCGCTAGCTAACGTTTCGGCAAGAGGGCTTGTGTCCGTCTGGCCATAGCGTTTTATTTGCGGGGTTCAAACAGGGCTTTACTCCGTGGAGGAAACCCCAGTGAGGAGAGGAGGGTGTGAGGTTGGAAGGGTGTTAGGATGGTTTGGTTTGGTTTATGGGGTTTTAACGTCTCAAAGTGACTCAGGCTATGAGAGACGCCGTAGTGAAGGGCTTCGGAAATTTCGAACACCTGGGGCTCTTTAACGTGCACTGACATCGCACAGTACACGGGCCTCTAGAAATTCGCCTCTATCGAAATTCGACCGCCGCGGCCGGGATCGAACCCGCGTCTTTCGGGTCAGCAGCCGAGTACCATAACCACTAAGCCACTGCGGTTTTTTTTTTGTCTTTATTGCCTGTTTTGACAGATTACAACAGATCATAAACAGATGTTCTGCGCTGCACACTCAAACAACAAGAACGGACATGTGTTTCACTCGCGTGAGAAAATCAAAACTGTCTCAGGGAACACAACTCTCCCATCAACTCGATAACTTCATCTCCAAAACATAGCTCCTTGTACACTTCACGTAGCTTAAATATGTTTTCTTTGAAGTAATCGCGGACAGAACGCGCATCTTCATCACAGTGTCGTACAGCCATCCTGCTTCGCCAAATACTGTGCAGGCCAAGCAGGAAAATTACATCATATTTATAAAGATCCGGCTCTATGTCCAGGAATCGTATCCCATACGGCGTTAGGGGTAAGTCTTTCTTTATTGTACGCTGGAGCACGTCCCAAAAGAGCAGCGCATCCCAGCAATCAATAAAAACGTGTTCTATTGACTCTGGTTTGCGACACAACAAGCAGTCAGCACCCCATGGTAGAAACAATCCCTTTTCCTCCATCCATGTTTTAACCAGCAACGTCCCAGTGTGTAACTTGAAGAAGAACGTCTTCACACCCGCTGGCACCAACATTTTTCGTACTCTTTTTAAAACATTTCCTGCTTGGCCTCCACTATACATAGATCGATAGATTGGCTCCGGGAAGACAGAGTCGAGCAAATCTTTTAACAATTTCTTACGCGTGACATTAGAAAGATATTCCAAACTGAAGCGCGCATTCAGAAACCGGAAAGCAAAGACCACTTCTTTCAAAAACCTACTTGCACTGTATCTCATCCCGTCCACACTGGAAATAACATAGTTTGGCAAAGCCGAAGAAAGCCTCACTTGAATAAATGTCCGCAGGAAAGGGTCGCGTTGATCTCGAAGAAACAGAAATCTTGACACCACCTGCCTCAGGTACAAGTGTGGCAAGGAAAGACCCCCTTTTCTCAAACGCAGAAATAAATTATCACGTTTAGTCCTCTCCCATGAGAACTGCCAAACAAAAACTGCGAAGAGACGATGAAACTTTTGAATGCTAAGTCGAGAGCATGAAAGGACCTGCAACAAATAGCACACTTTTGAAACCAGATATACATTGCATATGTTAGCGCGCGTGAATACAGACAGTTCCTTCCCCGACCATTTCTGTGCACGCGTGGAGAGTTCTTGAATTTTCTCCTTCCAAAAGTCATCGTTATCTCGATACTTGTCAAGAGGTACACCTAGGTATTTGGAAGGAACATGTGACCATTTTACACTTGCATGAAACAAAGGCGCTGATGCCCAATTCCCATGCCAAAGGCCCGCACACTTGTCCAGGTTAACAACGCTATTGGTTACATCACAAAATCTACGAACAACCGACATCGCATGTTCTATGCTGCTGTGGTCACTACAGAAAACTGCCACATCATCGGCATAAGCCAATACTTTAATTTCACATGCTTCCAGTTCGAAACCACGAATACAGCTGTTATTTATTACATTTCGGCAAATACTAAGCCACTGCGGTGGATGGGGAGCGTGAACTTGAAAATGTTTTCCAGGCAGGATGGCTGCTAAAGCTGCTTAAAGGTGCACTAAAGAGGAATCTGAACTCGTCTTTTTTACCGCGGGAACTCAATCTACACGTTCCGCGCATTTTAGAAACTTCGAATTATTGTCCTATGCGGCCGATTTCCATAATTTAAATCAGATTAAACGTACCGGCTCCCCCCTTTTTTGAACTCACCGCTGGAGGCCTGGGCGCCAGGCACCCAGCAGCTGCACGCAGCCATGGTGCATCGCCAACAGTCAGGGCATGAGTACTGGCGGTGGGGGTGCTCTTGGTACTCCGGTCATGGTAACATTAGATACCGTTAGTCAAAGGCGTGAAACACACACACGAAACCCAAGGAACGTAGACGGGCAGAGCGCCCCCTTTTCACGATAAACCGTAAGCGGTAACGGTACGCGCTATGCAACCGTCACCGCATACCGCGTACCACGCCACGCCACCGAGCACGCGTTGATTGGTCCCGACTTTGCAGGAGGGTGCGCTTTTTAGGGGAGCGTGGCGCCATCTGGCGCCGTCAGGGCGACCTGCGCATGCGCAATGGCGGGGCGCGGTACGCGGTTAGTGGTTAGTAGTAGCGATACACGCTATGCTAAAGGTGTCTTGTATCTAGTAAAACGATATGCTAAAGGTGTCTATTAAGTATTCCAAGAGCGCCCTGACGGAGTTACTAGGTAGCTAAGGCTGACGCCACGATCTTAGAATATTGACCATAGTTAGAGAGCGTGAATGCGTTCTTGCAAAGTATCCAAATAATAATCGCCTTCTTCTCGATTCTAATTACGCCTGATTGGTCTAATTACCAAATAGACCCATTTGGTAATTAAAGCACGTGTGTTAATATTACCACGTGTGTACTCAGCGTATACTTCCATGGCCAGGCATTTTCGACGAAAAAATTGGCAGTGGTTTAGCTCTGGTTAAACCGGGAGGATGGCGAAAGCAACGAGGAGAGAGAGAGAGGCTATGGAGAGTGCGCGGCAGCGGCGGTGGCCCCGCACGCTAGCTAGGCGCCGCTACTGCGGATGCGCAACTAGCGAGCGCGGCGGCGGCAGCTCTGAGTCACCTGCGCAGCGACGGCGACGGCGCGCCAGCTGTGCGCCATGTGACGTCACTGCTCCTCGCATATGCACAGTATGGCCTTCCGTCAGCTCCGCGAAATGGCTCGGTGACACACGTAGTGTTGCTTTCGCAACAAGAAAAAAAAAGGTCGGGCTTCTGACGCCTCGGGAGCAAGCTAGGTATCGGAAATGTTATTGAGCGTGTCTGAAAGCAAGCGTAACAAATTATCTCGAGTCGCTGTTTTTTTTTTTTTGTAAAACCAGCACAGAAGAGGTGAATGTTACCCCTGCAGTTATTCCAAAAGCGATAAAATTGATTCAAGGCTGCTGTTTGCGTATAGCAGGCCGGAAAATGTGGCACAGCATTTATTCATCTTTGTTCGAGGTTCTTGTTGAGATTGTTACCAAGGAAGAAACTTGCCTTTTGCGGAAAAAAGTCGTTAATGTGAAGGCTGTGAAGTTATAACACCACTGGCGTGATGAAAAATTAACGTGAAGTTTGTGTTTAAATAGCCTAGGTTAACTTATCTATCCTGGCAGCTAACATTCCTTGCTTCCATCAGTCTTCGTGGCGGTAGCAGCTGCCATACCCTGCGTCGAATAGGAGGTCCACTCATCAATTATTTCTTCCCACATCACGCTTTTAAAGCGAAGCTTCTTACCACCCTTCACAGGTCCGCGCGTTATATTCACCCTTGTCGCCATTAATGTTGTTTGTGCTCTTCCTAAAAGCAACTGAATGAGCCTGCAGTCGTAATGAAAGGGTTCACACACTGCCTTCTTTTTTACAAAGGGTAGTACAAATAATTAATCCTGCATTTGCACGTGCCTTCATGAAGTCTTGGTTAGATACTCCATATTATTGTGGTTGCTTATATAAGTAGTGCTTCCTATGTGCGCACCGTGTACTATAAGTGCGTGTATTATAACTCTCCCTCTATCTTAACAACTTTCACATTGTTCGTTATATGCCCCGCCGCGGTGGCTCAGTGATTACGGCGCTCGGCTGCTGACCCGGAAGACGCGGGTCCGGCCGCGGCGGCTGAATTTCGATGAAGGCGAAATTCTGGAGGCCCGTGTGCTGTGCGATGTCAGTGCACGGTAAAGAACCCCAGGTGGTCGAAATTTCCGGAGCCCTTCACTACGGCGTCTCTCATAGCCTCACTCGCTTTGGGACGTTAAACCCCAATAAAACAAACCAAACATTGTTCGTTATATTAATTTTTCTATGTTAAGTCAAGTTCTAATTAGCGGTATTCCCTGCACTCGTTTAAAGAAACGAGCGGATAAACAGGCACGCAAGCTATTCTTCATAATGAACATTAATGACAGCCGTTCGTCAAAGGTCACCTTCAGAAAGAAAGGTACATTCGTTCAGCAGTGGTTGTTTTCATAGCGGATTATTGCGTCAGCAGTTATAGCTGATTCCTTTCGCTACCTAAGAACGCAGTTATCAAACGGTGAGCGTATCATTGCAGCAGTGCGATTATCTAGTTCTTAGCCTGTCGGTCAGCATGACCTGCTTTAATTCGCTGGCGTATAAATTGAACAAAGGGCCCCAACTGCGTATTGCGCACGAGTGCGAGCCGCAATCTGCATAAACCTAGGTGCGAAGAAGCTATGTAAAAGCGAAGAATCTGTTTTTTTTTTTTTTTCAAATTTTGGCGTTTTACTGCAACGACAAGTGGCGCGATAAACATTTTGACGTGAAGAGTCATGTTAGTGGGCAATAATATATGCAACCCTTTCTCATTAATGTCTAATCTCTATCCTCTGCTTCTTGTATGCGTATACTTGCGCGTGTGTGGTGGTGGTAACTTCGCGGTATCCTTGGGAGCGGATACTGGACGCGGATTATGTTACCCTTAGTTGTGTGATCACTCTTGGCGTCCAGGGTGAGGGGAAAGGATATGTGAGGGGTGAGAGTGTGTTGTGTGAGTGCGTTTCGCTTAATTATTTTCCCCCTCACCTGGAGCTGCCTGCCTCGCACAACCTCGTACAACAACCTAGTACGAAGCAGTATTGTTCTTCAGTATATGCTACACGCCGGAACCTGTTCGAGTGCTTTTAGCATTTATTCTAAACCTCTTTTTTTTACTATTTTAACCTACTTTTTTTTTTTAACTCGCAACGATTTTGAGCTCCTTTTCGCTTGTTTTCGCTGTGCTCGTGTTGGTGCGCTGGTTGCTGTAAACTGAAAAGAGCTTTATTCTTTGTATTTTTTTACTTGTGTCAAGTAGTCAAACGGCAGCTTTTACTCCGGTCCCTCGCCATCATTTCTACCGTGATGGCAAATAAATTGAATTGAATTGAAGTAGATTGCAAGGCTAGTATCTCCAGTGATCACTAAAGTGATCAAATTCATGCACTTATTATTATCACTAAAAAATGATTTGATGGTTTTTTTCTGGCTATGCTGACGTTTGTTCGGCAGCAAAAAGCGCATTTATCACCGAGAAAATTATACTTAAAAATCTCCCCGCCAGCTGATTCGAATTCGTGGCGTCTTTATCGAAAAGGACGGGTTGCCATCATTTTGAAAAGGATGGCCTCAGGGATCCGCACCCGAAAGTTCATGTGTACGCACGCATTTTACTTGCGAAACCAACCGATAGTGGCGACACCTGCATTTCATGTTTTGAACGTTTTCTGCACCGACGAAAGTTTCCCCTTTGTTGTCTTCTTGGCTCTGATCTACTTGACCTACAGCAGACGTCTCTAGCTCTGACTTCACTGTTTGCCAGCATGCAAGGCAGAACACACTGTAGCATACTGCGTTGGTCGATTGTGATACGTGCAAGACTATGCGCATGCATGCCATACGAAGTCAGGCGCTTATGATCAAGCACGTGTTGGACTGCAATGTCGGTTGTAAAAAAGATACGCGATATTCTTCGGATGAAGACCACTCCTTGTGCCAGTAATCACGCGCAGAGCCATTAAACTGCGCGACTGCAAGAAACGCAAACAGTGTGGAAGTGTAACCGTAAAAACTGTGGCACTGAGAATTGATTTGGGCATCGCACGTCAGAAGAAGAGGATCAGAAAACAAAACTGCCGTATCGTCTGCACCTGCATATAGTCCCCGCCACGTAAAAGTTTAACATTTAAACATGCGTGGACTGAACACCGGAAATTACGGGAATTGTCAGAAAAATGTGAAAAGAAAAGAAAACTACACGGGACCTTTCAACGCTGCGAACGGAACGCTAGCTTTCTTGAAGAAAAAGAGATAAACGGGCTCGTTGGAGATAGTAGCTGTTTACATGTTAAAAATCAATGGACGCTGTCGCTAGGATTATGGCTCGGACCACTCACGTATTAATCCAGGCTAAAAAAAAAAAGAGAGCGAAGTTCATTTGGTACCTATACACCAGAGTCAACCTCCAAACACCGCAGTGGACAGCACGAAATTAAGATGTGTGCTGAGATTAAGCGCTCTGTTGAATATTTGTTGAACATGAAGAATAAACAAGGAATGCAGTAACTAATTGCCTTGAAACTTCGCGTATTACTTACAGGCGCTAATTAATTTTGGGAAGAGTTCTCGCGCCCCATGGGTTAGGGGCACCTGCCTGCAGTATATAGCTTTCTCCGCGCGATGTAATGAATCAGGGCGTGCGCGGTACAGTCGAGCCACTGTGTTGTTGAAGCGAACGGCTTATGGCATTCATCTCAACTCAAGACCGCTATAACGCGCTAGCCGCGATGATAAGCTCCTGGCTCAAAATGCATTAGGGTTACAAGGTACTTTTAGGCCCCCAGGCTTGACGGTCACATAACCACCCGACAAAGTAATTTTTTTTTTCAACTTCGTAGTTACAGTATTTTGGTACAAAAACGAGGTTCAAATGTCTTTTTCAGCATTCTAAACATTTGGTTACATGGCAAGCCATTAACGTCGAGTACAAAAGAAATTATGAGTTTTCCGAGGCATCGGAAAAAATAATTGCCCGCTCAAATTCGTGTTTTTGTGTGTTGGCTGCAACTCACGAGCTAAGAAGGGTGTAATGATTCGAGGCCCAGCCAGCGCAAACAGGCGAGCCAGTCAGGCGCCATCAGGTATGCGGCCGAAAGCGGTGCTGTTCGGAGGAGACAAAAGAGACACTGCGTGGGGCAGCTACTGGCGACGGAGTCGGCGTACACAAAGGCGTCTAATCCCCTTCGCCGGGGAGGCTGAGTGCGGCGCTTCTCCCGGACTGCCCGTGGACCGACGGAAGAGACCCAGTGGCGACGACGGCGGGGGCGACGGCGCCGCCAACTCATTGCCCGCGTGCGCCCTGAGGAGCCGACAAAGCGGAGGGGCGACACGGCTGATTTGTCCCTGAAGAGGTCACCGGTGTGAGCGGTCAGCGCTCGCGTCCCCATCGATCAGGATCATCACACAGCAGCAACGACCTTTGGGCCTGGTCGGCCCGCGGAAAACCAACAGTTCGCGACTGAGAGACGCCAAGTTCCTCCTTGCCCGTGTGTGTGTGTGTCTGTGCGGTGTGCGCGGTCACGTGGGAAGGGCGGAGCCTAAGAAGACGCTAGCGGCCCATTGGACGCTCAACCAGAGATCAGATTCACTAGCTGGGTGCCTGGGGAATGTGAACTGCATTTAAGCAGCAATCGGTGGGGTGCCAGGGCATCCTCCCCCATTTTCTGACTTTGGTCTACTTGCTGTTTTGTAAATATGTAAAATAAACCTTCAAGCTTGCTATTCCTCCCGAAGGCTTCCCTTCGTAGTCTGCTGCTTCGTCCTCATGCGGTGAAGACCCTGGTCCCGATCCCCGAGTACATCAACTGGTGGCAGCGGTGGGATGCTGCTGCACCAAACACATCAAGGGCTTAACAGTAATGCGCTTAGCTTTTTAACGCCTCCGTGAAACGGGCTAGCGTTAACTCCCGTCGTTTTGAGAGCTTTTGGGAGAGGGGACGAATGAAGCAACTTTTGTCAAACTTAATTGATGACAGCACAGGTTCTATAAAAGTAGCCGAAAAAAATGCTGCGCCTGTGACTCAGCTAGTTTCTTCTCCAGTCCGGACCCGGGAGGACGAGGTTTAGTTCGTTTAATTTTGATATCATCACAGATCTCAATTAACTCACGCTCATTTTAGGATGCTTTTTTTTTTCTTTTCAGTTCTGCGTTGCAACTTGGTAAGTCGAAGAAAATCCTCTAGTTCCGCAGAGGCTGCAGAATAACAGCGGCGCCTCAAACGTTGTGAGATCGTTTTTATGTCACGCCAGCGTCAGAGTCCTATTGCTGCACAATATTCTCCCTCAACGCCACGTTTTTCACGCATGTCCCGCAATTCTTGCAGCATTTTCTGTATAGCTGCCGGGATAACCGTTGAGTGCGCTTGAATGAAACACGATACACAAGTACAAAAACAGGCTGGCCGTAAGCTGGCGTATATTCGCATTCAAGGACCGGTGGTTGATCCTTCCATACACGCCTTCGCGTACATTTATAGAGCGCGCAATTTTGTCTTTACATGGTCCTAACACAAAATCAGCAAATAAATTAACTTCGTATTAAGTTCACGTTCCTCTATGCCCGAGACACAATCGCGTGCTGTGGAAAAAAATACTAGAAAAAGAAAACTACGCTTGACTCAAGGCGGTATAAGTTTGAACCGCGTACCTGAATATAAACGCTCTGTGTGCATCTTTTTTTTTTTTTTCGTACTTTTGCACGCACCACCGTCGCAAGTCCAAATGAGTCACAGCATATAAAAACTTGGCTAAAACACCTTATATAACTGAGAATGCGACGTTCCCTCTTCCTCATAGCACCCAAGGTTACGGGTAACTTTACCAAAAACAGTACTGTCATCAAAAGTCATGCGGTGTCTACACGACTATGGCGTCTGGTTCCAAAGGCTATGGTCGCGGGTTCGATCCCGGTTGCGGAGGCTGCGTTTCAGTGAAGGCTACGTGCAAAACCGTCCGTGTGTCGTTCAGTGTCAGCGTGCGACAGCGAGAGACCTCTGTATGCACCTTTCTAATAACGGCTGCCTGGGTGTCGCAGTACTGCTGACCGGACTGTTGCGTTCACCTTACATATAACACAGTAGAAGGGCTAGCGGAACGGGTTTGCGACAACAGCCCAGAGAGGAGGCGTTCCAGCATCATCCTAGCCCGATGGGAAGGTGAATCTGTTATGCAGCAAACAAAGCAAAATACGCTTGCGCAGCTGCTGCCATGCGTGTGCGCGGGACATGTGTATGCCTCATTCGTATACGTCTGTGCGGTTGCGCCTGAGCCCAAGCGTAGTCCGCGAAACCCAGTGGCTTCAGAATTTCGCTTTCTTGGTTCCGCAGAGCCCAGGTGCAGAACACTGGACATACCTGCTCGTGGTCGCACGTTAAGAGGGCTCACCAGCTACAAGGCAACTCCGATTTGAACTTTTTCTGTCGATAGATGGCAGCACCTGAGTACCCCAAAAAGAAGGGAAGTTCTATTGTCCCTCCAGGTGTGTAAACTACACCGCGACCCTTGACCGCGACACGAAAGTATTCGTTCTTCCGCGTACAAAAAGTAGACCCAGAACTTTCTGTAGTTATGCGGCCAAGGTTGTGGGGACGGAAGCACAAAAAAAGTTAGCCCATCTCAAGCCATTGAGCACAGAAGGATGTGGGGGTCATACAATGGACCATTTCCCAGTAACCCACCAATTTAGCGTTTCCGGTTTGGGTTGCCTAAGCTTCCTTGATTCTTTTCTGCGAAAATTCTTTTACAATGGTAGGGTGGGGTTACTGGTTTCGCCTGAGCAGACAGGTGTGGTCAGTTAAAATGGCGGAAGAGAGGCTTGGTGCATCCGCAGGACATTACCCAGAAAAGGTTCCATTGTGTTGAACACCTATGTAGTCATTCTCTAAATAAAAGGAAAGAAAGGAGCTCCTAGCACAAGGCCTTATGACTGGTTTTCTTCCCATTCCCGCGTAGCCTTCCTTACATAGCTACAGAAGCATGTCCTGGGTTGTAGTGACAGCCTGTAGCTTACTTTGCCTAGTCTCGTAGAAGGTTTCCCAGCGCCGAACACCCATCTTCCGCTTATTCTAAGCACCAACAATTAAGGCACCAAGCAAATCAAAGTTTGATGAAACTTAAAAGGACGAGAAGTGTGGTTTGCAAAAGCACCGAGAGCGTCCTGTAGCTATGCATGGTGACTGAACGCAAACTTTGGCATTGCATAAGCGAGTGCTTGCTTAGCTCTGTTTACACGAACCAGTAACGCCAGGTTGAGTCGGGGGTCGGGCTGAGAGAAGTCAACCCAACTCGACCGACGCGTATTTACATGAACTCGATTTTGGCTAGTCGAGACCGGTTTATAAGCAGTGACACCAAGCGTCGAGCACCGCATTGCGAGCGAGCAGTGGTAGCATCCAAGATTCAGTCTTGTCGGTAACGCGTTACTTTTTTCGGTAACTTAGTAGCGTACTAGTTACCATTTCGGAACTGTAACGGGTCACGTACTTACGTTAACATTTTTCGGTAACGTGAGGTGCCGCGTTACTAGTTACTTTTTTATTTCAATTGTCCCCCTCCGCACCTTTTTCAAAAAAAAAAAAAACGCCGAAAATGATGTTGCAAATAAACAAATTGTACCGGTGTTCTCGACGACCATTGTTGCGGCTCGCATGCACGGCAAAAAACACCTGCCCTTGACGACGCACTCAACTAAAAAAAAAGCACGAACACGCAGTCACACACTTGTCTTCACCCCCAAACCACTCACATCCACAACTCTCTAAAGAGTGGACGCATGCCGAGCCACCAATGGACCATTTGTTCAAAAATCTGTTAGTCAGTTTCTGCGTAAGCTTGTTTTCCAGCCAAAAGGTCTCGTTCCACGCGACACATTCGCATTCCCTCATCTGAGCAAACTAATGAATGTCGCCAGTTTACTTCAAGATGGCCCCAAGAGAGCCGTCGAAAGAGTACAATGGTACAGCACAGAAAAGGGGATTGCAGTCAACCTGCTGTTTCTGGAACTGCGGCTACGTTTCAGGTTATTGAGTTCCTAAGCGAGCGAAGCTGACCTTGAACACCTTAACGTAAACACTCGCATTTTTGCGATAATTATGCAGGTTCAAGTAAAAAAGAAATTGTTTATGTGCGCTAATATATTTTTTCCGGAACTATGACATGTAAGCATTTCTTTATTGCTACACAATTTCCGCGTAATTTCGTAAGCAGAAGCACACCAAAATTACTGTAAATTTGTTGAGTTCAGCTGTTTTCTTTGTGAAGTTGGAATTAAATGAAGTGTGAGCTTTATAAAATTGTTCTTACAGCGATGACACTCAATAAAATTTATTGCCATGGAGTAACGGCAAAGTAAGTGCGATACTTCTTTTCGGTAACGGTAACGCGTTACCTTTTTTTTGTGAGTAACGTAGGGCGGTAACGCGTTCTTTTTTTTTAGTGTAACGAGTAACGTATTTAGTTACTTTTTTTTCGGTAACGCCTACAACACTGCCAAAATTGAGGCACACCACCGCTGCTTCGAAGGTGCGACAGCGCAAGTGAAAAACAAGTTTGCATTTATCCTCTCCCCTCCTTTCGGCCCGGCAGCGTTTACAAGCACATCGGGGCAGGGTGGAGTTGAGTCAACCCCCGATCCCTCGGCGCGACTCGGTGCGTTTACGTGGACAAAGTAACCGGTTTTTGACCCGATAACTCGACTCACGTGTGCTTTGGTGCGAACAATGCCTTACTGTGTGTGCTGCGGGAGGGGTGGGTGGAGGTCAGGTGCTTTTGGGTGTGGCCTTGCATTCCGCTTCCTTTTCGCACCACAAGCTCAAGAAAAAAAAAGCAGAATCCTTCCGAAATACAGCCCAAGCAAGAAAAAAAGGAAAGAAAGAAATCAAGTTCGTCCAGGTTCTAAAAAAAAGTGTGCGCCCGAACACAGACAAGCAAGAAGTTGGTGGTAGAATGTAGTAGCGGCAAAATTATTTGTCGCCAGGTGGAGCCACGTCGCACTAGTAAAATTTTAGCGCGAAATTCAAATCACCACAGAAAATACATACACAACTTTCAGAGCCTGTAAAATACAAACACTAGGTTAGATATGGATAAAAATTGCGGCTTAACAATCAAGAAAGAAAAAGGGAGGAAATATTGCGGACGAAATTTTGATACTTGGCTTAGTTTTTTCCCAAGATGACATGAAAGTTCGACATATCTAAAAGCACTATTTTTCTGGAACTTTGCGTCTAATTGGTAAACAAATGAAACTTAAACAATAAAATCTGTCCGCAACATTTCCTCTATTCACTAAAGACGAAAACGCTGCCACAAACCTCATGAAAATCGAGCCATGTTTAGACACGGTATAGCTTCTGAAAGTTCCCATGTATTTCCTATGGACACTGCCACTGGTGAACCCTCTTAAAGAAGCCCAGGAAGTCGAAATTTAGAACGTTTATGGTTTATTGGGGTTTAACGTCCCAAAGCGACTAAGGCTATGAGAGACGCCGTAGTGGAGGGCTCCGGAAATTTCGACCACCTGGGGTTCTTTAACGTGCACTGACATCGCACAGTACACGGGCCTCTAGAATTTTGCCTCCACCGAAATTCGACCGCCGCGGCCGGGATCGAACCCGCGTCTTTTGGCTCAGCAGCCGAGCGCCATAACCACTGAGAATTTCTTTGGAGGAGAAATTCTAGAGGCCCGTGTACTGTGCGATGTCAGTGCACGTTAAAGAACCCCAGGTGGTCGAAATTTCCGGAGCCCTCCACTGCGGCGTCTCTCATAGCCTTAGTCGGTGGTGGTAGTGGTTTATTTAAAAAATAAAAAGTGAAGCAAAAGAGTGTTGCCGGCCGCGGCAATTGCTATCTAATATCTTAAGCACCCGAGCTGCAGCCGGCGGAAACGAAAGGGAAAGGGAGAGGATAGTGAGGAGAAGTATAGAGGGGAGCGACAGCAAGAAAGGACAGGGGAGAGCTTTGTACACTATTTACAAAATACAAAAGTAATCAAGTTCGCGCCGCTCGCGCGCTAATGTCCAAGCATTGTCCGAAAATAAGTGCGCGCGAGCGGCCACTGCGCACAATAACTTACACAAGAAGTAAACTGTATGTACATAGCCGCGCGCACGTAGCGTCCTGTCTCGGATTAATCGCGCGCGCGGCACACTGCACTAGCGGCCGGGGTGGGGCGCCCGGCCGCGTATACCGTCCGAGGTAGCACCCACGGAGCGTTCGTGTCACGCGTGCACTACCTGGCGTAGAGCAAGCAGGGAGTCAAGTCCGCCTGCTCGATGAACGCACAGAGGCTCACCATAGTTCTGTCACGGGTGCGCGCACTGCCGCGCGGCCACAGGAGCGCTTCGAGACTGTCCGGGATGATTCCCAGCGCCCTGTAGGCCGCGAGCATCTCGCGACGCGGCACTGCAGAAGCGGTACAGCGAAGGAGCATGTGCTCCAATATCTCCACTGCGCCGCATTCAGCGCACGCGTCGCTCGACGAAAGTCCGTGGCGCACCCGTCTTTCCCCGGGCCACACGCAGCCGACGCGCACTCGGATGATCATCGCCCGCTGGAGGCGCGACAGTGAGCGCGCGCCGACGAGAGAAATGCGCTCTCCTCGCGCGATGCGAGGGTCCGGGTGTTGCTGACGGAGGTGGTCGTAGATCACCGCACGCACGTCTTCCAGGGCGAGCGGCTCGTCGCTGGGAGGAAGCTGATGTGCGGCGGTGGCGAGCTCGTCGGCTTGCTCGTTGCCGCGGATGCCGCAGTGACCGGGCACCCACTGCACGCGAATACTGCATCTGCGCTCCGCGAGGCGCTCAATGCGCTCGCGTAACGCGCACAGCAACGGGGTGCCACGGGCGGGAGTCTGCAGGCGGCTGAGGGCGGCACGGGAATCACACAGCAGAGCACACCTGGGTGGCGGCGGAGTAAGGGTGAGCACCAGGTCCAAGCCCAGGCGAAGACCCAGTAGCTCCGCCGTGGTCGAAGAGCCCAGGTAAGCCACTCTTTGCTGGCGGTGCAGCTGCAGGGCGGGGATGGTGGCCGCTGCGGCGAGCGAGCAGTTTTCGCTCACCACGGAGCCGTCAGTGAACACAAGCAGATGGTCGCGCAGTTGCTCGTAGATGACGGCTCCGGCTAGCTGCTGCACTGCACATAGTGGTGTGCTGCGTTTTCCCGCGATGCCGACGATCTCTCGCTGTACCTCCGTCGTGAGGGGCCAGGGGGAGCAGAGGCCGTAGGGGGGCGTGGCGCGCGTCAGCTGGTCATATTCCTGCAGTGCCGCGCCCATTCTTGAGCGCGGGTAGTGACGAAGGCGCTGCAGGAGTTCCGCGCCGTCTGGTGCGCGGTGAAGGCGGTCAATGTGGTGCAGCGAGCGCTGCGTGGCCTGTAGCTGCAGCGGCCACGCGCCCGCCTCGGCCAGTGTCGCCTCGCATTGCGAGTTTCCGGGTAGACCGAGGCAGGTCCGCAGCGCTTTGCGATGCTGCACCTCCAGTGCCTTCCATGATGGTTTGCGCACCGTGACGAGGGGCAGCGCGTAGAGTATCGCCCCTAAGGCTGCGGCGTTGTAGAGGCGCAGCGCAGCCTGCTGAGAAATCCCCTGGCCCCGGGCGGTGAGCTTGTGCACAGCGGCTGTAGTCCTCTTCATCTGCTGGCAGGCCCTGGTCGCCGCGGGGCGGAAGGAGAGGCGCTGGTCGATTTCCAGGCCGAGGTACCGCACGGAGCTCTTCCACGGCAGCGGCGTCCCAGCCAACGTCAGCGGCGCCAGGCGGGCGCATCTGCGAGCTGCGCAGGCCGTGGCTGCAGTCTTCTCCGCGCAAAGCGCCAGGCCGAGGCCCCGCAACCGGTCGCCGATAGCGTCAAGGGACCCCTGGAGGCAGTCTCTCACGCGGGAAGCCTCGCCCGGAGGTCCCAAGCACCACAGAGCGATGTCGTCCGCGTATATGGAGATGTACACGCGGTGCCGGTTGCCTGTGGGCAGACAGCCCGGCACCGCCGACATCGCCACATTGAAGAGGAACGGGGACAACACCGACCCCTGCGGCACGCCTAGATCCACCGGGCGGGGCTGAGAGAGAGCCGCTCCCACGCGCACGCGAATAGTGCGCGCGTTGAGGAACCCCTGCACATAACGCAACAGACGACCGGCCACGCCCGCCTCTTCCAGCCTCGCGAGAATTACCGCACGGTGGACGTTGTCAAACGCACTCGACACGTCGAGCAGCAAGAGCAGTGCTACCTGCCGCGCCGCCACGGCGTGCTCGAGTGCGGAGACAACGTCCGCGATTGAATCTGCCGCGCAGCGCATCCCGCGAAACCCTGTCTGACGCTCGTCGAACAAGTCTGCCTCCGCGGCCCGCGCATGCAGGCGTTGGAGCGCCATATGCTCCATCAGCTTGCATGCCGCCGACGTTAGCGCCACTGGCCGGTATCCGCTGAGCTCCGTGGGTGGGCGGCCTGGCTTCGGTATCGGGCAGACGACCGCTGTGCGCCACTCCTCAGGTAGCACCCCGCGTTCCCACACCAGGTTGAGCTGCCGCAGGAGGACTTGACGTTGTTCCGCGTCTAGGTTGCGCAGCATCTGGTACGTAACCCCGTCTGGCCCGGGCGATGAGCGGCGGGTGCAGTGGTGCAGCGCGTCGTTCAGTTCCGCCGCTGTGAAGAGCGCGTTGCACGGGCCGTCATCCGGGGCGGGGGAAGAGTACCTGGCGTCAAAACTGGGGCCTGATGTCGTCACTGCACTGCTCGCGGGACGCTGTGGCGCAAATCGGTCAGCGAACTGCTCAGCCAGCTGTTGGTTTGTTTGGCCGCTCGAGATGGCGAGAGCGGCCAGGGGCTGAGGGTTCGCCTGAGGTGTAGTGATGCGCCGCAGGGTGGTGAAGAGCCGCCGCGAGCTGCGATCCTTCTCCATCGTGTTGCAGAGAGAAGCCCACTGCCGTCGATAAAGCTTGTTGGAGTGACGCCTTGCCGCTGCGTCCAGCCGATTGTAGACCGTCCAGTCTTCTGGCTTGTCCGTCCGTCGCGCCCTGCGCTCCGCCTTGTACCTTTTGTCGCGCAGATCGAGCAGCTTATTGTCGGGTGTTGGCTGACCTGCCCGCACCTCTGCGCGACGCGTGGCTGCGAGGGCGCTCCGGACAAGACTGGTGAAGTAATCGGCGCCGGACGCAGCGGCGGCGTCCACCTCTTGGCGGAAGCGGCCCCAATTCACGATTGCGTACGTACGCATGGGGCGCGCCTCTTTAGCAGTGGGCTCTATGGTGATGGAGAAGTGATCCGAGCCCCAGAGTGATGGTGCACGACGCCAGGTCACCTCGATGCCGCTGGACGCGAACGCAACGTCGATGCAGGAGCCTGACGATCCACGCCGTCGGAAGGTGGGCTGGCCAGTGTTGAGAGGAGTGAGTCCCAGCTGCGTTGCTGTGTCATGCAGGTCGTCGCCGCGCCGGTCGTTGCGCGCACTGCCCCACGCACAATGATGGGCGTTGAAGTCTCCAACTATGAGCTGGCGCGGGGCACAACACGACGACACTGCACGAAAACCATAGCCTTAGTCGCTTTGGGACGTTAAACCCCATAAACCAAACAAAACCACTGAGCTGCCGCGGCTTTTTTTTTTTTCTTTATTGCCGATTTCGACGTTCAAATCAAGAGTTCCAAAGTATAAAACATGCCAGCCACACTTTGGCTTAGTCCCCGCGGCGGGCTGAAATTTAGAACGTTAGATTCTTCACTCCATCCGTGCTCAATAGACTGCAAGCACAACGTTATCTATCGTCCAGGACAATAACCACACAAAACTTTGAAAAGCTGTGGAAAGTTAGAGCGAACTTTTTTGATATATCCGCAATAAAGCGCTGGAGGAAGATCGACAAACCCACTGAGGAGTATGTCGTCGTCTTATGCGAAACCAGAACGTAGTGAAAGCCGCTTTCTGGCTACCGCAATCAGATAGCACATGGTCCAATCTCAACGCACAATTTAACTGTCCTTGCGCGGGAACGGTTTCATAATTGTCACCTGGCTTACAACACAGGAGGCGTCAAGTGGGGCCACCAATCAAGCCAACAGGAGCGGAAGCGAGGGAATTTCCCGTTTTCGCCACTCGCGGTTCGCATTCGGAGCCGCCGCCGACGCAACTTTGCGAATTCCTTTCTTTTCTCTTTAGCGTTCCGATCGTGAGAAAATCGACGGCAAGTTACGTAACGGTGATTCGCAGCGACCAAACCTGCCGTCGACCTGCAGTCTCGCAAGAACGGTTTCTGATACGCTGCTGTGGACCGTTAATAAGGTCGCTTATTCTTTTCAGACCGTCGCTGTCTCCGTCTTTCCATGCAGCACACAAAACAGTGCTTCTCTTTTGCTCGCCCGAATTACGGCGACTCACATTCTGTCATTATTTCCGGCCCCTCTCGCGGTGTAACGGTGCATTACACCCCCTCCCTCCTCCAACCCCTTGTCGGCGCAACAAGCCAGAAATAGCGCCGCGTCTCCGCAGCGCGGCGCGGCGCCCTGAAAAAGCTTCCAGCGTTTGCAGACGACACGCTCGACGCGAAATGCGTTCCGATCACGTTCCGCGCATCGCGGCTAGTGCTTGCCTCTTCGGGGGCCTCCGTGCGCGCATATATGCGGCGATACACGGCTCGGACATCGTCCAGGAATGGAGCGGCGCATATAGCCCCTCTCGTATGCGCTGCAGCTTTCACGCTTCTGTCTGTACATTACACGCGGACATGCCGTCGTCGTCTCTATACTGCTTCGCGAACCGCCCGCTGTTGCTTCGTTGCTTGCTGCTGCATCCACTGCTTTCGCCGGCTGCCGGAGCTTATGACGCTGTCGCCGCGGGCTGTGATTATGCTAATGCGCCCTGCGCCCAGCGTTACACCCAGAGAGCAGCGGAGGGCGATGGTGGAGTGCGAGTGGTGTGTGCGTGTGTGTTCATACTTCGATACGGCTTTTAGCGCGATTGGGTGCCCCGCTTTGCCGAGGATTTCCGCGTTGCTGCTACTGCTGCAGCTGCTGCGTGCGCCATCATACGGCTGGCGTTATTAACCCGGCAAGGAGGCGCTGTGCTTTCCAAGGTGGAGGTCTCGTGCCTTCGTATATAGCGTCCGAAGTATGAGCTAAGCTACGTTAACGTATGCGGAATTAAGCTGTGTAGTAAGGCTCACGGAGACGGTTGAACAAGTTGGTCGCGTTAACTGGGAGGTTTACTTGGCGATAACTAATAGGCACCAACATGGGAGTAATTATGCAAGAGAGTACAAAATAGATAAGAGGCAGTACGGCACATGAAGACGGCCGACCAATTTGGTCGCGTTAATTGAGAGGTTTACTTGGCGATAACTAATCTGCACCAACATGGAAAATGTTATGCAGGAGAGTATCAAATAGATAAGAGGAGACATCCTACGTCCCCTCTGGCCATCATTTTCTCCCTCACTTTTCATCATCTCATCAATACCGCGTTAATTGGGAGGTTTACTTGGCGATAACTAATCTGCACCAACATGGAAAATGTTATGCAAGAGAGTATCAAATAGATAAGAGGCGACTCCCTACGCCCCTTCTGGCCACAATTTTCTCCCTCAGTTTTAATCATCTCATTTTATACCACCCCGCTTCGGCTCCTGCCCTTGCAGTGCTCTCTTTTGTAGACAGAAGCCCAAGAAAGAGACAATCGGAGTCTACGGCGTTTCCATCTGACCTAACCAGTATCGCAAATAACCCAATCAGAAGCGAGAACCGGGCATGCATCCGCTCAGGTAGTGATATTTCCTGCGGCTCAACTGCGCGTGCTTATGGGCGCCACCTGACAACGGTGACGGGCGCACTGTTCAGCGTTTGTCAAAAGTATACAGTCCGATGGGTCTGCTTCTTAGCCATGTAGTGGCGCCCTCTAGCACCTCTGAATACTATAAGCTTAGGAGGGATCGGGACGAGTGTTCTTCTCGACTCTTTGGTGAGATTAAGAATGTTTATGATGCGGAGGGAGCAGTGCTGCTTGGTCGGGAAGCAAACACTTTGGGCTTTATATTCTCAACAAAGACTGCACATACATACGCAATGTCAGCTCAAGGTTAATCCGAACAGAGCGCGCCAGGGAGGTTTACGGAGTTGCAGTCAAGTGTGCAGATGCTAAATTAAGCTCTGCGACTCGCAGATTTGTGGGTAGCCTAGAAAACGGAAAATAGCCGTGGCTTCTTGAGGTCCCACTAGAGCCGCGTTCCAGTCATTCCGACTCATTCAACACACACGCACCCGAAAACTGTCGAGGATTTTTTTTTTTCTTTAACCGGGCATGCATGGAAACGTCTTCATAGTGACAATACACGCTTGGAGTGTTCAATGCGAAACCTTGCGCTACTTATACAATTGCGATGCACTATGACGTAACCAGGGTGGTAGATGATGGGTAGGAAAAAACAACAATTTCTTTGGGCAAAAGGGAAGGCAAGGGGGGCTGAGGGTTGCTTCTTAATACTAAAAATTCTCCCTGAGGGGGATGTTTCGGGGCATTTAAGACATCTCCATGTAGTTTTTGTTGTAAATAAATTCGATTATTTCGATTTCTTTCGGTGTTCACGTTCGCTCAGCAGTAAAAGACATTAATTACAGATAAGTTCGGAGTTTTCCCCCGTCACTCAGTTCAAACCCGTGAGGCTGATGACGAAGTGGACAGAATTATGGACCCAGTGATCCCCGTCTGGAAGTGGCCAGCAGTGTGATCTAGCCTCCGAGATCGGCACGTAAATAAGCAGCACTTGACATCATCACAGTTTCTTTACGAATAGGGCCGATGGCGGTTATATTATTCTCTTTCATTTTTTTGCCGTTCTTCTATAACTTCTGAAAACCCCGCTATCAGTAACAATTAACTGCGTCTTTGATAGATCAGCTTCAATTTCTCCTTAGTGCCCTTTGAAATGCGCTCCTGTTTGGCGTGGGATGGACGCGAATTCATAAAACAGAGGATGCAAACGAATTTATTGATTTTTAAAACACGCCGCAGGACCTTCCCGTATGTATTACGAGTGGATGCATGAAATACACGTTTGCGTACAAAGCAGATTAGTTCCAATGATAGACGTCCGAGATTTTAAATGCAAAGTGTCATCATTCAACGAGAACGCAAACTTCTTAACAAAATTTACAAATGTAATAAGGGAGTAATTACTCATTGAGATGCACTCAAGCGCTGCCACACGGCTACAAAGGAAAGGTGCACAGCTTCCACAGAAACTTCGCAGTTAAAGAAAAATCGTCCTGGTCCGGGGTTCGAACCCGGGACCACCGCTTCACCGGAGCACTCGCTCTACCAAGTGAGCTAACCGGGACTTTTTTTTCTTTCATGGTATTTATTTACATGATTTTGTACACAAAGGATATATATACATATGTGTGCACACACACACACACACACACACACACACACACACACACACACACACACACACACACACACACACACACACACACACACACACACACACACACACACACACACACACACACACACACACACACACAAAGAACTATTTACAGAGAACCTAGGCAGGCGCTACGTAGCACAAACATGACAGTAAACATATTAGAACTAAAAGGCCGGTTTGGATATACAGCGCACCAGGAGAGGAAACCAATCCGGTAAAAAGCTAACCGGGACGGCAAGCTTATGGTTGGGCGAGAGAAATCGATCAATAACTCGAAGTTGGAACAGCGTTGTTCAAATGTTTCTTTAACTGCGAAGTTTCTGAGAAAGCTGTATAGCTTTCCTTTGTAGCCGTATGGCTGAGCTTGGGTGGATGTCAATGAGTAATTACTCCCTTATTACAAATCTACTCCACCGTGGGGGATTCCCCTAAACATTTGACCACTTTACAAATGCATCTACAACGTAGCGCATCTTAGAGCAATCAGATGCACACTGTTCTAATATGACATGGCCGAGATGGGGAATTCGCTTATTGCGAACGGTTCCGGAGGCGGCGTAATGTAGCTGTCGATGAGCTGGCTTCTGCCGACGCGTGTCCATCCCACTCACAATGGCGAGAGAACGGGATTCCTCTCGGGCCGGTTTCAAGGAATCCGAGCGCGCTGGCGGTTGTTATACGCGTGCACCGAAGAGCGCTCGGAAACCGGCCGCGCTGGCTGTAACGAGCCAGCGTTCAGTGAAGCGCTCAAGAAACGGACAAGGCAAGGTCGGTCCGAGCTATCAGCTGGTCCCGAGCAGGAATGCTGTCGAAGCAAGTAAGCGAATACAACCGTTCACTTCGCTGCATCGGTGTGGAGTCGTTTCGCTGGCGCCCGCGGGGACCGAAGAATTAAAAGAATGGTGTCTGTATATAACTGCAAGTTTGTGCAATGATTGGCAGCGGTAGGCAGCAGAAGCGTGTTGCATCGAATCAGTGTGCAGTATTTTTTTTTCACTGATTAAGTTTTGTTTTTGTTAAACTGTATCGCACTCGCGACTCGTTGCTCTGAAGCCAGTTGCATGCGTATATTTGATTCGTAAGTCTTGTTTGGCGTTTCTTCGTATTTGAACGCTGATAATAGTGTGAGCTGGTGCTTGAAGGAGCAGCGAAGGCGTTCCGTTCAAGGGCGTTTCCTTTTTTTCAGGGAATTTGAGTAAATTTGACGAATGGACAGTTTTTACGAATTTTGAAGGAACTTTAAGAACCGATATTGTGTCACCTTTGGCTCAAAAGCGGATTTTTAAAGGTACTGAAGGAAAGAAAAGTGCTTGAAATGGGTAGCTTTGGATCGAATTAAGGGAATTTTCATCGGTTACGGCATGTAGTATCGGTGGACGCAGAGAGCTTCGGCTTGAAATTGGATGAGTTGGGCGGTTGTGCTTGCACAAGGCCTTACGTGGTGACAAGCAGGTACATTGTTAAAAAAAAAAAAAGAACTGTTTTTTTTTACTGCAAGAAAAACCTGAAGGTGCACAGAATCATACTGCATTTCTGGTCTCGAAATAATAAATAGAAAAATGCTCATAAAGTGGCCGCGGCGGGACGTTAGAAGCGTGGAGTCCGCGATAACGAGTCTACAAGAGCACAAGTGACAGTTAGCTGTGCTGCGTCAAAGAGAGGGAAAGATTGGTTTATGGGGTTTAGCGTCCCAAAGCGACTAAGGCTATGAGAGACGCCGTAGTGGAGGGCTCCGGAAATTTCGACCACCTGGGGTTCTTTAACGTGCACTGACATCGCACAGTACACGGGCCTCGAATTTCTCCTCGAAAGAAATTCAGCCGCCGCGGCCGGGATCGAACCCGCGTCTTTCGTGCCAGCAGCCGAGCACCATACCCACTGAGCCACCGCGACGGCAAAGAGAGGGAAAGAAAGGATCTAAAATGGCACTATTTGGTATACAAGGACAACGCAGCGAGCTATGGAAAGAAAAATGATAGGTGTAACGTTAAGAGATCGGAAGCGGGCAGAGTTGGTGGGGGAACAGTCACGGGTTTATGACATCCTAGTCGAAATCAAAAGGAAGAAATGGGCTTGGGCAGGGCAAGTAATGCGAAGGCAAGATAACCGCTGGAACTTAAAGTGGATTCCAAGAGAAGGCAAGCGTAGCAGGGGGCGGCAGAAAGTTAGGTGGGCGGATGAGATTAAGTATAGTTTGCGGGGATACGGTGTCGCAACCGGCAAAGGACAAGATTAATGGGAGAGACATGGGAGATGCCTTTGCCCTGCAGTGGACGTAGCCAGGTTGATGATGATGATGATGAACCCTCGGTGGGTCAAGATAGTGTTGCGGACAGCATCTGGCGTAAAGGATGCAATGAACGTTAGGGAACACGAAGACAGAGGAGATAGTGAGGTTAGTGGGTGGCGCAGCCTCTGACAAAACCTTCTAAAAGAGAACAAGAAAGTATTCTTCATAGATTCAAACGAAAACAGTCGACAGAGGTCTGTGTGGTCATGCAGAGAGGCTAAGTGACACTGCTTAGCTCTGGGACCAGAAGCGTCTAGATCACTACTGGCGAACTGGGAGTTTCATTATGAAGCAGTGGGAAGAACGACAAAAGGACACATCAGCGCTATCCCAGCTGCCTTAATTTTTATTCTTCAACTAAGGCAGAAAATCCGGTAATCCCTCAGCCATTCAGCGGTGAATTGGAAAATTTTCTCGAAGTGAAATATTTGCGGCAAAAAGCTTCTGAACTTTGCGTGGTAAGAACGCGGTTTCAAAAAAAAAGGCGCTGTGAGCTATTGAGCTGCTCAGGCACCGTGCACTGCATTTGGATGCTTGTGTTATGTCCATTGTATTTGCTTTTGTTCTTGAACTCGGAAGTTCTCGACGAAATTCTTCAATTTCATTCCATGGGAGCCACAAGTACCGCAAAGTTTCATTTCTTTTTTGATCATCTGGTCGCAATGTTGGAGGAGCGAACCCAGTCCGTGCAAGGCGGCCTATGGAATTCATACACAGGAGATGTTAAGTCCCGACATTGTTTGCCGTCTAAGGCAAAGAGAAAGTGACCTGCAACGTATGCAAACGAGTCGACTGGCCGTTGTGGCGAGCACACATAGAGACCTAGCGGACTCCCGGAAGTGATCGGTGAGCGCGGGCCATTGGCGTTGGCCCGCAATATTGAAAGTTCACCACTCACGACTTCGTTAATATCGTGCCACATACACAGGCCGTCAAGGCGGAGAATCGCGGGAAAGCGTGACTGGGTGGGACAGCCGAAGACACGTCCCCACAGAACGCTGGGGTGGGCCATTGGGCAGCAAGGACGGTTCGTTGCCATTACGACGGCTCTTTTTCGCGCGCCATTGTTACGCAAGCCACGTAATTGCGTCAAAAGCGCTCGCAGCTGCGCGACTGCCTAAGCACTCTGTGCACTCGTTCAACGAGGCCACAATACTGCACTAATATACTACAACGACCAGCGTTCCGTCACGACTGACACGCAAGCACGAAGCGAAGAAGCATCGAAATTGTGCACCGGTTGCTTCCGCTCCTAATAAGAGGCTCCGTGACGAGCGTGGTGATTGGTTGGGTGTGTTCCTGACGCGGCGACTGCAGCGACTCTACGCGGTCTGAACGACTGGCGCAAGCAAATCGCGCTACGTCCAACAAGAGGGATTGATATACGTCTTCAAAGCGGCACCGCTATGCAGCTGTACATTTCCCAACTCTGATTAGACTATACCGTGTGTCTGCCCGTCCTTGTCGGCGCCTGACGGCGTCGCATCATGCGTGATCGTCTCGAGTCTATTGAAGAGACGACCGAGGCAGCTCTCCGGGCCTCCACGACGGTGACAGCTGTTGGGGCGTTGGTTTCTGGCCTTCGCCGATGTCAGTAGCTTAAACGAGACGCTCTGATCGGACGATGTCCTCGCCCGTGTTGCGTCATATCCTTTCGTCAGCGCTGACGGGGCGGATGCGCGGTGATACGCGCGCCCGTGTGTTTCGACGCGGCCTCTTTGTGGCCCAGTGTTTCGTGCAGTTGCATCTCTGCGCAAGCCGTGGCGGAATTAATGAGCTTGCGGTTATGTGGACTAGTCAGTTTCTCGACCAACAGCTAACCTTGTAGTAATGAACAGTATTGAAATGTGGGACCACTCATTGTTGGTCTGCCGGTGGACATTAACCAACCGTGAGACAACTGAAAGGATACTTGAACCCATGGAGGAAGGAAAACTAAGGAGAGGCCCTCGCTCTCCGACCCGCACGCCAAAAAGTGTGCCGAAAGTCACGCGCTTTCACAAGGACTACTTGGAGTCTTTGGCCGACGGCGCAGCCAATGGTAACACCGAGCGCAGCGGCGTCGTCTGCTGCAATGCCTGCTGCGCATGCGCGAGAGCATCGTAACGGCGGCCACGTAGGGAGGGAGAAGGGGAGAGCCGCTTCAAAAAATGTGACGTAACCGTCTCTCCTGAGTTCTTTCATTCCTCCATGCTTGAAGCCCTTGTGACATTTCTGGTGGTGGTGGAGCTTTGCATCGTTTCCGGTCGCTTCGTAGGGTATTGGAACGCGAGTGTACCACTTCACGGTTACCGGTGCCCCCTCTACCTACCGCAAGCAACCTCTTCGCTAATGTACCTAGAATTACAAGAGCCCTACAGGCCGCTCGCACTGCACCGTTACGCTAAGTGCAGACAGCTATAGCACACTGGCTTACATTAGCACAATAATTTTGTTTCGTGTATCTACCTTTAATTGTGTTTCACGAGCGCCGCTTTCATCGGCCACCATGTCCCAACCTTCTCCTCTTTCAGGAAGCAATAAAAAAAAGTTAATGGCCGTAGAAATTATCGCACATGCTCTGGAGTGCGAGCGCGTGGTTTTCTGGGCTCTTTTCGAAGCAATAAATGAGTAATTAGTTGTTGGCATCCACCTAAGCGCAGCCGTACGGTGTATGCTAATGAGTAATTACACTCTTATGTTTTACGAGAATCCCCCAAGGCAGAATAGATTTGTAATAAGGGAGTAATTGCTCATTAGCATACACAAAGCGCTCCTGTAAGATGGATGATGATGAGAAATTACTCCCTCATTACGAGTCCACTTCACCTTGGAGGTTCTCCTAAAACATTGAACTATACCTGTAGCAAATGCGATCAGGGGAGCTGCAGAAACTGGGTGCTCTGATCTGAGAATTAAAAACGTTAGCGTAAGATTTCTTCATCAAGCAGCGGCGCTTATTTTCTTTGCTTTTATCAATTCAGCGTTGCGCAGTTCTCGCCTTGTAATATTGACGTTTTCTGGGCCGCATTTCAATGCAGTGTCGACACAATATTGGGAGCGAATACGATACTGCCGACCTGTGCAATAAAAAATTAAGATGAGAGGATCGGTAGGTGTGTATGTATGCGCGGTGAATGTATATGAATGAATAGAAAAGGTCGCTCAACGAAGCGAAAAAAAAAAACACGTTTCTGTTAGCGAGAATGCACGACTTGCAGTCGTCCCGTGTATGAACATGCCTATATCGTTATTTATACTGTATCGGTAACCGCGGGACCAAAATAGAAGTTGGGAAGAAAAAACGAATTCTCACGCAGAACAGATGAAAATAAGCAAAATTAAATAGAACATACCACCGGAATGTACTATTGCTTAATTATTAGAAAAGGAAGACAAGAAACTGCTTCCTAAATTGCGTGTGGACAGACTTAGCTGCAAGGCCATTCCATTCGAATTCCGTAAAACAAAACAAAAATGATATGTGTGCCACTTACACGTTTTACCTGTTTTAGTCCATGAATATGGGAGTAAACACCTGCCGCGGTGGCTGTGTGGATTTTACGGTTGGCTGCTGCTCTCAAGGTAGCGGGATGGAATCTGGCCGCGGCGGCCGCGTTTCGGTGGAGGCGAATTTGAAAAAAAAAAAGAAAAACAGTGCGCCCGCGTACTGTGCATGCGATGTCAATGCACGTTAAAGAACCCCAGGTGGTCGAAATTATCCTCAGCCCTCTACTACGACCTCCCTCATAGCATGAGTCGCTTTGGGACGTTATACCCTGTCAAACCAAATCATAACTTAATCAGAAATCCTTCTCTACGAAGTTCCTCATAGCCCATTTCTCGCTTCGGCACATTAAGACAAACATTTAGTTGAGTTTCCCCTTCACGTGACGACGTGAGGAAACACTAGTTGATGATGAAATCGGGTTCCTCGATGGATTGATGGTTCGGACCCGCAAACATTTACATTACTCGACGGCAGGAAAAGAAGGTTGAGTATTTATTTACACATAAATGAACAAGAAGAAACGAACAAGGTGGAAACTATTTACAGCATGACTGAACCATTGATTAGACGAAATCAGCCCCGGCTTAACCCAGAGCGCTTAGATTAAAGCCCTTAGTCCCCGCCCTTGGGGAGTACAGCAACCAATTATCAATCAGGCGACTCTTCTCACCGATCGATGGTTAGGGAAAAGAAAATAAAGTTTCCGTCCGCTAATAAAGGACTGGGGAAAGTATATCGGCTAACCAAATACTTGGGAAAGGAGGGCTTCCGAGCACACATGCAAACAGCACTGAATTCACTGCATTTCGATCCACTGCATTCCTCTATGTTTCTTTTCCGCATACGTGCATACGGAGACACACGTATAAAAAAAAAGAAAGAAAGAGAGCTGTCGTTGAGGGGTCAAGCGCTTAGTGGCAACTCCAGCTTGACCAGTTGCCTCTTCTGAGCACCCAAAGCTCAAACGACCCATTGGCGCCGCACCGCGTACCGATCGGCCACCGTACACCTGCGTCCTCACAATAAGCTATGCATATGAGCAGAGCGAATGACTCACACGTAGGGAAACGAGAAGGCAAAAAAAAAAAAAAAAAAACGTCCACTGGTCACAAAATAGACGACTGCATTCATTCAAACACTGAACAGTGCACAAAGCTGCGCGCTGGAAAGATATCTGTGGTAGGAAGGCAAGACGGAGACGGAACGAACGCTCTGGCGGTGGTGCAGCCGGCAACAATAGAGCAGCCACCGAGCCTCCGTCGTGCGTCCGCGGCTCCACGAATTTAATAACCCTTCGACCGGGGACAGGTGCACATCTCAAAGTCCTCGCGCCGCACACCTATGCTGGAGACTGAATGGCGCATCAGAAAATTCAGCGAACTTCACACATGTCAATACCAATTTGGGAATATATGATAATTTAGTCATTAGGCACTCGGTGGCGCAATATCTGGATTTTTGGGGGGCTCTGTTGATTTATTCACAGTACTAAAAAAAACAAAAAAAAACGGAGGTATTCTTCCCAGTTACTTATACTAGCGTCTTATTAGCATGAACTGCGGAAATTCTGGAAAATAACACGGCTGTGAAAATGTTCTAGAACAATTAAAACGAGAGCACTGGAAGAATTGGCTCAGTAAGAAACCCGGCATCAACAGTAAAATAACCTTGACATGAGCGCTATAAACGACAGTCCTTGCTGAGAAAAAGGGGCAAAAAACATAATAAACGAATAAAAGCGCTACTTCCCGGACTTCCAGAAAGGAAGGACCATCAATATATACCGATGTGCTCGAAACACATGTATGGGTCTTGCTTTGTCTTCAATATACAGCTGCGTTTTGTATGCGTTCTTTTTGACAGCAGCGCAGGGGTGAGTTTTCCTTTTCAGACCTGTTATGGCAGGTGCGGTTTTATGAGGCGTAAAACTTAAAGCGATGGTTGGAGGCACTGTGGTGGGGCTGTGATGGGGCTCTTGGGTTATGTTTCTCAAACACCTTCCTATTAGTAAATTTAAGATGGTTGGTTCCTTTTTTTTTTTCGGAGAGACTCACGCCTTTCCAAACGTAGTGATTCGGCGGGGTTGAAGGAGGAGACGATCGATGATGAAGATGATGAAGAAATATACTTTGATAATTTAAAAGAGTGATAACTTCCAAGTTACATAAGCAGTGTCACGCAGACGATTACAAACTTTAACATAAGCACAAAACAATCTCCCACAGAGAAACAACTCTCGAACACTCTACTTACTGACCGAAGGTCTCGGTTAAAGTCCGGGTATTCTTAAAGTACGGGCTATGCACGGAGCCTCTAACTAGACTGCTGTTTGATGCTTTTGCATCCCATTTTAGAGGTTACTTTAATAATAACGTCATCCTCGATGCCCCCCCCCCCCCTCCAGGCTTCCAAGAGCAATGAAATTCGTATACAGCCCCTTAGTGTTGGGCAAGACCTCGAACCCACAGTCCTCGTTATAAAACGAACGAACGGATGATCGAACAACCGAACAACGAACGCACAAACAAACAAACAAACAAACAAACAAACAAACAAACAAACAAACAAACAAGCGAGCAAGCAAACAAACAAACAAACAAGCAAGCACGCAAACAAGCAAGCAAGCAAGCAAACGAAATATTGGAAACCCCTTTCCACATGTGGGTTTCTCCCTTTCTAGTGCTCCCCGGCACCCTCACGCACTGGGCATTGACGCGTACATTTCTTTCCAGCGGGTCCTACCATGGTAGTCCGCGGTTGTCATCGTATTTCCAGACGTGAGGCCTGCGGGGGCCATACATGTGAGATGATGGGGTCGGGATGCGTCGGACAAGGGAGACGCTGCGAGAATTCCACAAAAGAAAGAACAGGGGGGGGGGGGCGTTGCGACAAAGACGAATGGCAACGACCACCTTTTGTGGCAATGCCTTCGTGTCACGCGACAGAACCTTCGCCGAAGCGTCGCCAGGTAGCCGGAAATAGTTGCTTGAGCTGCTCTCCCGCTCCTTTCTTGGTTCTGGTGGCGCACCTCCCTTCATTGAGCATTGAAGGGCCTCTCCGCCTTAGCAGCGCCAGTAATAAACCCTTCTAGCTCACTTTACCAGTAAGTCGACACTCTGGGGAAGAGGGGAACGGGGAGGGGGTGGCCTGTGCGCGTGGTCCCAGCGGAGAAGAAAAATTCAGGGGGCACTTTGGCTCTCTAAAGTGCTGCAAGGCGAAAGCGTTTCCTGGCTACTGTTTGTTTGATTTACTTTTTTATTTTTCATATTTTGTTTTTATTTGTTTATTGCACCTTTTCTTAATTTCATTGTTTTTATTTTTATTTTCACACCTGATATTTATTTTGTTTTTATTGTTGTTTATTTCCTTATTTTTATTTTTTATTTTTCTTTTCTTGATTTTACTCCTTCTATTTTATTTATGAAGCCCATGCATTCACTAGATGCGCCTTTATTCATGCTGGAACCTTGAGCCTTTTAAGCAGTAACGCCGAAAGGCGGACGAATCTGCCGACACTCCTGCCGACGCGTCTGTCGACACGGCTGCCGACGCGTCTGTCGACACTCCTGCCGACGCGTCTGCTAACGACAGTATGAGGCATTAAAGGCTTTCGCCTTAAAATTCAGGGGGGCACTTTTTTGACCTAAAGTGTGGTCACTGATGTGTGGTTAAGATGTAAGCTTCGCTTCTAAGAGTGGAACGCGACAGCGCCTTGCAACGCTGCCAGGGAGTCGATAGAACGCCATCGCCCATTCGGTTCTACGCCTCGCTCGTCGGTAAATTGGTTTTTGAGGAAAGGAAATGTATCTCAGAAGAGCGTGTTGTCGGGCTAGTATCTGTCTCTCATATCTCATATGTATCTGTTTCTCATATCTCGGTGGACACCTAAACCTCGCCAGCAGGGAAGGGAGGAGGATGGGAGTGAGCGAAGACACCGTATTCACTAGACGCGCCTTTGTTCATTCCAAATCATCGAGCAGGCATGGCGTAGTGGATAGCATGCCCGTCTCACACTCCGAAGACCGGGGTTGGATTCCCGAGCTCGACCAATTTCGTACTCGGTTTTATTTATTTATATGGCCTGACTAGAAAAGCTAATTAGGCTAATTGGTAATTAAGCAATTAACTAAGCTCAGTCCCACTTACTTGAAGCATCACTATGCGATCCCTCCAATTGGTTGCAAGGTTGCTAGCCAAAGTGCAATTGGCCCCATTTGAAATTCGCGCACTGTGACGTCACGACCAATTGAAAAGCGTGACATTTCTGTCGACAACTGCTGCTTACAACGATGAGACATAAAAGGCTTCCGCCTTAAAAGTTTGAAGAGTGTTCGCTCTCTTCAGTTCAACGTAATAATAGCAAAATAAAATTAACGAGACAATAACTGAGCCATGGCCTTACACTACTGACATCGATTTTTGTGGAGGCGATAAGTCTGAAAAATGAGAAAAAAAAAAACAGCGAGATACCGAATTCAAGGCATTTATCTCTCCGTTTTGGACAAATCCTGCGGCCTTTATTACTTCTAGAAGCATCTCTGACTTTCCAAAGAAGGGAACGCCGCGTGTTTTGAATTTGTTTCGTCAGACAATTACCGGAGAAATGTTTCTTGCCGTGGTCTTTGTTTTTCAGAAGGGTTGAGAATTGGGCGGATTGTGGTGCCACAGCAGTCTTTCTTTTTGTTGTCGTTCTGTCCGCGCTAGACATTGCATCCGGTCCCGTTTTCTTTACCTCTTCTTGGAACCCCGATTTGGGCTTTTAGCTTTTCAAACCATACGGCTCCCCGGCAAAATGACCGAAAATGAAGAAGCCTTAACGAAAGACATCAAGTTCTTGAAAACAAGTCGACGTTTTCTCCATGTACTACAACCATTTTCACTTATTTGTGCACTAGATCATGAGCCATCCTGCCTGATTTGTAGGTGGCAGCGTTTATGATGCACTGTCGGCAGCAAAAGTTAAAGAGATATGGGTTTTGTTTTAAATAATATATATTTCCGGTCCCTCCCTTAGGCCATTCACCTGGAATGTCTACAGGTATAATTGAGCTTACATGCTCCACCCGTTGGTATTAATACCAGGCGAATCAATCCTGAGGCAGCGCTACAGGAAATTTGTCTTGACACACGCATCCCGTAAAATATTGCTGTCGACTGCACCGCCACGAACAATTTGAAAGGAAGCGTTCATGAGCCAAATTCATTTTTGCTCATGCAGCATTGAAGAGAAATTAAGGAAATCGTGCGTTCAGAGGAAAAATAATTGCAACCACTTTTCACGCTACTGTAGTATTATTTTAATTTTATGCTCCCCTGTACACTTGCGGATTTATCATACCCTAAACAAAAAACGTCAGCGGCATAAGAAAGACACATATCAACCAGCTGATAATTTGCGGAACATGTGTATTGAAAGTCGTGCGTCTTTCTTTGACCATGCTGATCATTCGAGTGGAAGGAGGCTTCACTGTAAGTCACTAGTTGCCTGCGCGTTGGCTTCACTGCCGGACGCTGGAGCTCTGCTTTTTAATTAGAATTCCCAGCAGACTGCTGCATTTTTGAATGTTCAGACTTATACGACAGACAAAAATAGGAAACATTTCTTTCTTTCCTTGGCGAAGGCCGAGAATACACCTAGAACGCACTAGAAATCCAAAAGGAAGGGATTGTACGTCTGAAACTGACCTTTTGGTGCCTGTGAAAATAATTAGACAAGTCAATTATTTGCAGAAGTTTGCAAGCACCGCCTGTATTTTGCGGCAGCACCACAAACTGAATGTGTAGGACATTTCATACCCGCAGATACGCCGCATAACGAGCGGCCCTTTTAACCGCTGGCGACGTTTCTCCGAACCTGGCGGAGCCGCAGCGAACCAAAGAACTAGAACCGGCAACTATGTGCCCTCGCTCGCGCATGCGCTCTGCTTTCCGTCCGGCCGATCCCGTCGGTTGCGGAGCTCCGTGATGTGTCGGTCGGGGATGCGGGCTTCGCGTCTCGTCGGCCTTGTTCTTCGGCCAAATTGACGCCAGCGAAGCTGCGAAGCAAAACCCGGGAAGCATTACGCTCGTCGTGCTCTGGACGTCGTTCCAGGGTCACGCCGCGACGCGACGGACTTTCGCACGGTCAAGCTGGACTAACACCTAGGAAGCCCTGGCTTCTCCGCTACACCAGGTAAAAAGCGGTGGCGATAAGCCTGGCTCGCTCTACGCGGAAGCTCCCTTTCTCGGCGCCCCGCGGCCGGTGACAGTCGTGCGGACAGTCGCCCCTCGAGATCCCGCCTCGCCAGGCCGCGTGCATAGCGATGCAAGCAGCGATATTTCACGGTCCCAGGTTGCATGCTATCGATTCAGCGGGCCACTGGTGCTGTGCGTTACTTCGACTTAGGCTTATCCGTCGAGTTCGCGTCCCGCGACGGAAGTGCCGTTGCCAAATTTAGCGGCAAGGAGGCTTTATATTCGGGGTGCCCAGACACCCCGATACGGTCGGTACCCGGGCCCGCAGGCCGCTTTCGAGCGCTGCGCTGCTGCAACCGCCGGCCGACGTCGGGGTGTCGAGCCAGCGTCGGACCGTCCCTGTATCGATTGTCTTACGCGAGTAACCTAAGCTCGGCGCCGAGATCCCCGGGCCAGCGATAACTCCCCGGCCCCTTTGTGTTCTGGCGTAATTTCTCCGCTTATCACGGCATCCTCCCGACTCTTTTCCGGTGCAGTGGCGAGCGCAGGCCACTTAGGCGGCGTCTCGTTGCGCTGACAAGCCGGCGCAACCTCAATCATAAAAGCATTGCGCTGTCAAACGGCCCGCACTTGTGGCGCTCGTTTTTGTGGGCGGAGCCGCACGCGCTGGGGAATGCCAGGGGGACCGTGACGCGCGCGTCAGAGCGCTGTTCCACACAGCGGCTGAACTGGCCGCTTCGCCGGCGGTGAGAAAACAAAGTAGAAGTGGCTTAATCAGCTGTGAAGTTCACGCGTGATGCGTAATGGCCCTTTTCTTTGTAGTTTTTTTCCCCTTTTCTTTCTTAGTACCAGTAGCGTGCTTACTGACCATCTTACTTACGACTCTTGTGATTGGGAAGCCTGCAGTGTTATCGCTCACGAGTCAAACAGTTTGATTACCGATAATAAGCTCCGTGTGAAGCAGACGCGGGCTGTCAGTCAAACTCGCGAACTAGAATGCCTTGTTGGAACCGGGAAGCCTGCTTTATCGGGCCAGTTCGTGTCGTGGAGTGAATGTTGTTGACGGTGGCTCAGTGTAGCGGCTAGCCTTTGCTCAAGGCAGCTCCAGATCTTTCACAATGTATTTTTTCCCGGGCTGTAATAGAGGTGGTTGGCCGGTCTTCTCGGAGCATCGCACCGTCACTGTCAGTTCGCGCAGAATAATAGCTAGCATATGCTCACGACAGCTGCGCACCGTTTCCGCAGATTGGACTCATGTAGTGCGTGCATCAACAGGGCATTGCACCTTCTTTTTTTTTCTGTTTGTCAAACCGATGCATTGCTAGGCTGTTGAGGTTTGGCATTATGTTGTCAGCCTTCGAAGAGTGACTTGGGAATCTTTTGAGGCATGTGCGTGCACTTGAGGATTAAGCAGGACCTCACTGTTCAGAAATTATACTAACAGATGAGAGCAGGTTGTCACTAGTTTTCAGTTCACTGCTAGTGGCAAGGAGACGACAGAGCTTACCACGTTTAGTGAAAGGGATTTGTGTGGACCGCAGTGTTGGGAAATTGCATTCCGTAATATCTTTGCCACAGTCTAAACCAAAAGTTTTTGCTGTGTCTAGCACTGTAGTTTAGAGACTGAAATGTTACTGTTTCTTGAGCTGGTGTTTTGCCATGCAGGCTAAAGTTCACTAGAAGTGGCACTGTTCTTGTGTGCATCTAAATGAAACACGCTGTCCACTGCATCGCATAACGCAGGCTGACTTGCACATGTGCCCCATTCCTCCCATAACTGAATAAGCTGTGAATGGGGAAATGCATTGCCAATCGCTGCTCTTGAGTGCACCTAGATGGCTAGAAATGGCTCATTAATTTGAATGTGGTTTGAATTGAATGGATTAGGTGCAAGGATGCTCAGGCAGAAGTTATCAATTGCTCGGATGGTTATGGGGCAGTCAGGGTACTTAAGCACGGGATTAAATACTCATGGGAAATTCTGAGATGAGTTTTACCATCGCATAGTCGTAGTATTTACAGGACTCAGCTTTGTTGGAATGAAAGCCTATTTATGGTATTGTGATGTGCAGCATCACCCCGCATGCGTATTAAAATATTCTAGCTTTGTTCAGTAGTGTTTTGGTTGATGGAACATTCTTTGCCATTGCCTGTACTGCACTATTTTGTAACATTCTGTGTGTTCCCCATAGTCTGGAGCATTGCCAAGGTTTGATAACTGCATCAAGCATGAATTGCTGTACATTTATTCATGACACTGCAGCCAGCAGCCTATTTAGGATGTGGTATCTTTGCTGCTTGTGCAGAAGTATGTCCTAATATTCTTTTGAAGTTATTTTCAAGTCAGCTTGTCGCAAAATACAATGAAATCGCTCCCATTTACTCTTGTCTGAGTGTCAAACTTTGCTTGCCCAGAGACTTGCACTTTGTCTTCATTGACAGGCTGCAAAAGAAATATTGTTTCCAAAGTAAGAGCTAGAGTGGATCTGGTTACCGTGCTGTTAAAGTAGAAACCATTGAATGGCAGGCGGTAACCATAGCATGTTCTCATATTCAAAGATTGTAAACGTAGTTGTTAGTGTTAACGGATATTTCAGGGGCTCATGAGAGTGCTTTTTGTGTCTGTGAAAGCTTTTTGCTTTACATAATAAGGATTGCTGCTCACATAAAAGCTGAATATTGAAAGTGAACCATGAATGCACCCATCATTTTAGTACTCAGTCTCCTCTAGCTTTGCAGGGAATCATGAATTAACCACAGAACCTGCTTATGATTTTATATATGTATATTTAATGATGTTATGTCTAGCAAAACCAGATCAGCGTTTATTGCTTGCTGGCTCATACTGCAGCATTCTTCAGGCAGAACTTATGACTGTCTATTGCACGGCTGTTCATTATGTCTTCTTGCTTCATCCACCAGGAGAGTCAGGCCCCCGCAATGGCGCCGACGACGATTGAGACCGTCACGGTCGTCAGGCCGCTGAAGGTGAGTCACCACCTGGATTTTTTGTATGCTCTCGTTTTAATTTCAGAGACGCTGCAGAGGATTTGCGTCCACAATACTACCCATCCTCGTGGCTTCTGCCGCTACAGTGTGGTTGCCCTGAGAAATGTTTTTAAAGTTCACTGCAAGCTCCTGTTGTGGTGATGTTGTTTGGGGTGTGGACGGAAACTTTGTCACCTGTTACTGGGAGTAGCGCTAGTAGAGAACATTTTGTGCTCTTTTAGGTTAATATTGGGGGCCATGCATTATTCATGACTATGGGACGTGGCAAATTGTTGTGCTGACAGGGTATGCTGTTGAAGGCAGGTCGCACCACTAGCAGGAACCGTAGGTTTTCAATGAAGTCACTCTTTAAATATACTCTGGTGAAGTTTGAATGTGGAGGAAAACTTTCATGAATATTGTCTGACTTTGTTGTTTAGGTTTAAAACAGTTGGAGGGGCATTTAAGTTGTGTTAAGTTCTTAAGTGACATGCATTACAAGTGTTTGATCAGTTAATTCATGGTTTTCTTTGTAAATTTTCTTGTGTAAAATTTTGTTTGGTAGCATGCTTTCTACTCATGAAAGAAATATCCTTGAAGTCATCGCTGGTAGCATTCCTTTGTCCTTTCTTTTTCCTACTGTCATTTACCATGGACACTGCTAAGGAAAACTTTTCCTTTTTCTGGTAGGGGTGGTAATTGTGTGCAGTAATAATGTGATGGAAAGAAAGCGTTAATTATTCAGCTCTTCTTTTCATCTTTTGTTGAGCTGCCTTAACTGAGCAGTCTTTTTTGTGCATGATTAAACAGCCCCAGTGAAGTTGTCTTACTGAGTTCCTGGCCCTTAGCAGACCTTAACGTGGAAAAGGTTTTTTTTAAAGACATTTTCAAGATGTAAAACAGTTAAAATGCCACCTTTCATTTAATAGGAGGCAAAGAGCATTCTAATGCGTAAGATAGCGTGTAGATAGGATGAAGAGGTGCTCACATCTTTCATGCTTGCATTGCATATGCCTCTTATGATTATAGTCCCACGTGAAGTGGTTTGGTTCATCTGTCTGTCTTGCATTCATAAATTGCTTGTAGTGAATCGGCATTCATCAGCTGGAAGGGTAAACTGTCATCTTTTCTAGTATAACCTTGATAGTGAGTGGCAAATGAAGGTTTTTATTTCATGGGAGTTAGCACAGAGAGTTTCAGCTATTATGATTTGTGAGTAATAGGCAAAAATGGTGTGTCACTGTTAAGGAAGAGTTCCTTAGTATTGTGATGCAAGAAGCGACCAGATTTATCTCGATTGATGGCACCCAGGCTGAGGCGCTCCTACGTTTTTCCAGAATGTTCTAGTAATTTTGCACGCTTTACCTTGAAAGTTCGCTCTCCGCTTTAAATTCAGGACATCCGAGAGCGGGGGACATTTGGTTCGACGCCCACCGAGCACACTTGTTACTGCATCGTTGCCGACTGATTCAGTTCTTTGCGGGTGCAAGTCAGCCCAAATGAAGTCTTATTTAGAAGTCATTTTCGCCGTCTTTCTGCTTTCCCCACTGCAGTCACCACTAAGTGATAGTATGTAATCTTCCTATTGCAAGTTAGGGCTGTTACTCAGCGTTTGCTTTTAAGCTTATTTTATACCTGACTCTAGTTGTTGATTAGTTTGTGCTCCCATTGGTTGCTGGCAGCGATGGCTTGATCATTATTCACCGTCCAAAATACTTTAAAGCCTACTGGCACATGCACTCCTGTGAAGCATAGTGGTACTGGAAATGGTGTGCATGAAAGGACAGCATGGTGGGAAGGGCTACTGTGCGTCCTTCATTTAGTGCTTAACTTAGCTCCTGAAATTACATACATCAGAGTGGTCTGCAATACTGTAGCAGCTATGTATTCAAAGGACTCTTTGGCAAGCATATCTCAGTGCGAAATTGTTGAAAATCACTGCGGTTAAAGTCTGCCTGCTTATTTTGAGGGAACTTTCTGCTGCTTTGCTTTAAACACCTTTTTTTTTATTTCAAACGAAAATCCATTTACAAAGGTGCAATACGCACAATGCTCTAGGACCCATAGCCAGAGGCTAGTTTCGTGTCCATCACAATACTGTACATTTTAAATGCGGCATGCGAAGACGACACATTGCGTTCATAAAGTAAATGTCACATTCTCAACAATTTAGAGATAAACAAAAGCAAGCGTACACAATACACACATCCTCACAAAAAGAAAAACAATGCACCCTAACTTCACATATTCAAATTGCTTTATACTTTTTTGCTCTAGATGCATGGCTAAGTTTTATTGATATATGGTTATCAGTAAGAGTTTCTGCACTAAGCACTATATATTTGGTTCACATGTGATTCACAGCGAGGACCCCAGAATTGGGCACACGAAAACAAACAGTTCTTTATTAATGTGCACATATGTGCATATACTTGTAATGCATCCTGTGTTACAATGTGTCAATGTGCCGGACTGACCTTTTTAAAATGTCTTTTTTCCCCAAAACGGTTTCGGAATGGAACAAGCTGCCTGAGGAAGTAGTGTCCATATTATCAAATGATTCATTTTCTTCCATGCTGTGACATTTTTTTGTGTATAATAATTCCGTGTTCTTTCTATCTCATTGTTATCTTTTTTTTTTGTAACCACCTGCACGCGGTGGCATTTGTGTACTTTTTCTTCTACCCCCCCCCACTGTAATGCCAGCCAATGGCGCTGTGGGTATGATGATAAATAAATAAATAAATAAAATGTCAGGGCATGGAATTCCTCCGTCTTCTTGGCGCGAGCTTGTGCTGTGATAGTCTGGCACTGGCTGGCACGGCTGTGTCATTTATTACAAGGCATGGGCAAGTGTCCCAATTTTAATTGGCCTCGCTCGCTCTCGGCCTTTTTATAGATCTGGGAAGGGCGAACGGTGGAGATGATGATGCATGGATGCGTTTCGCGGCCCGGCATTCGTCTCGAAAGCGGCTGGCGCGGAGCATCATAATTTTGAGAGCCGCCTTGTCAAATCGAAAACGAGGGCACCTGTCCATCCTCACGCAATGTCGCACGCACGACCGGCCGGTCGACGGTCGGTCGCTGCACTGCCAAGTGACCTCTCTCTGCGACTGCAGTCGGCTTTCTCTTCTTCTCCGCCGTCGGCGACCTGGAAAAGTCGCGACCTTCCTGCAATGGAGCGACCCGCCGGCGGACGACCCAAGAGCGTTCCTTACCCGCGCCTCCCTTCTTGTTCGTTCCTCGGCCCTGCGTGACAGACCCCTCCGACCGACGCACTGGCGTCGTCTTTTCATCGCCGCTTCGGCGGCGCTTTTTTTCTGCGACTAATTTTTTTCCGTCAGTCGCGCGTGATTCTCTCGGCGATTTCTTTTTGCTGCGTCCCTTGGTTTCTCGTGCGTTGTTTCTGAACGTGATGCATTTCTCATTTTCTCGTTCTTTTCACTTTTTGCTTTTCAAGTCTTGCATGCTCGTCCAACAACTTGGGCTCCCTTTCGTGCTTTCGACGTTCCCCGTTTCTAATACCCCCCCGTCCTTCTTTTACCCGTCGCTTTGTTTTGCTCTCGTCGGTGCCGATCTTGTTCGGCCTTTTTGCGTTTTTTTTTTCGACTGAGGCGCGTAAGCCCTCGTCTCGACCGCGGTCCAAAGGGCTAGCTTTAACCCCTTGCGCTCGAGGCTCTTCCCCTCTGCTCCCTAAAACTTCCTTTATTCCCTTTACTTTTACCGACCCGGGGAGGGAGTGTCAACCGCTGCCCGATCGGTGGGAAGGGCGGACCCTAGTCGGCCCTTTAAAAGGTCAAACGGCGAAACGGGGAGTGACCGGCGGAGACTGCAAAATGGCGCATTTGCAGCACGGCGGACGCTGCGTTGTCGCTTCCCCCTCCTCCTCCCTCCATCGTTGTTACCATAAGCTGCGCGCTAAATGCCGGGGAGGCCCTGGGTTGTGTCGCGGTTTGGCTGTGGCGACGCGGCTTGTCCTTGACTTTTTGGCGAGAGAGAAGAGCCTTTATCGCGGCTTATCCGAGTTGTACGAACCGAGGCGTAGTGGATGGAAACGTTAACCCGTTCGTTGCCCGCGTGTTTTGCTCGTACGAAAGCTTCGCGGGGGAGGAGGTAACGTTACTTGGATGCCAGACCGTATGCAGAAGGCATTGGCAAAACGCTGTTTCCATGGGGATGTCGGCGCGTGTCTTTAGTTTGCCATCTTATATCGCATGCACCCAAGGCTGCGAGGGGAAGGTCGGGGGACGTCAACATGTTTTTCGCTCTCGCTCTTCTGATGCAGCCGATTGCGCAATCTCCACGGTTCTGATAAAGTTGAAACGGGCTAAAGTTTCAGTAAAGTTGGGAAATTTTAAACAAGGCGGGCGTGTAAAATGTTTTGTCGCGCTTTTCTTACTGCGTCAGCGCTACAAGAGTTGCCTTTCCGTTATGCGTAATTGATTCCTTTATCTGGCCTAGGGCATTTTTTTTTCCTGGTCGAGCATTTCTCACTCTTCCCGGCCCTTAGTCCGGGGCCCCATGGACCCTGTGTATTCTGCCTGTGAGGCGGAGTTCCATCGCAGCCTCAAATTCATTTTATTTATTTTTTGAACCTGAAATAATTTTGCTTCATACACCAATAACGCACCTACACTCACGCTCTGCTGTAACGCACCCATCACTGCATACCCCGCGAACTCTCATTTTTACTGCCTTTAACTGGCCAGCCGTGGTGGCGGAAAAAAAACAAAACAAAAAGAAACGCCGATAAAGTGAACTCGAAGCGTTCGAGCAGTGGCAGTAGGTCACCTTCCCATCACCGCTGGCACCGTACCGCTAAAAGGCCTCTCCGGTCTACGGCGGGAACTTTCGGCGGCGGTCCCTCTTCGAGCGGATGTCTATAGCTACCGGCAGGCAGTTCCTGAAATCTCATCACGTCTTCCGTCTTGGGGCAGCGGATAAGACCTTTCGCGGTGCCGTGGCCCAGGTCGCTTGCCCTACCCTGTGCCCCTTTTCCTTGCCCTCTCTCTCTTCCTAAGTCGTTTTCTCCCCCACTCTCCCGTTTTACGTCTTCCCGTCCTCGATCTCGGGATGTTTGGCGTTCGGGCGGCTCCGGCCGGCGCTCTCTGCTTGCTGGAGCTCTGCTCTTCGGACGAGTAGCTTCCCGCGCGCTTTCTTCTGGCGAAACGGGCGTTCGTTCCTCCCCCCCCCCCCCCACCCCCCCCCCCTCCCCCTTTTTTTTAAATCTTGTTTCTTATTGTATCGGGGCCCGACTCTTCGTTCCTCGCACTCAGCCCGTCCGTGCGCCCTCTTTCCGTGAAGAATCTCGCAGCCGCCGCCCGCTCGCAACGCGGCGACAGCGCTTCTTTGCTCGCATGCCGACGCTCATTTTCACGGCTGCTGCGGAACGAAAAGCGCTCTTTCCCTTTCTCTCTCTCTCTCTCTCTCTCCGGAGCTTTCATAATGCACGCACGCGAGCCTCGGCCCGTTTTGCGCTCTGCTCCGTCGTCGTAGCGCGAGCGCGCGTGTCGGCTTCTCCGGGGCAGACGGCTTCGTTTTGCAGGCGCCCAGCTCTGCGCGTATGTGTGTTTGTGTGCGTGCATACGTGCGTGCCTGCCTGGTTCGCTCTCGGAGCAAGCGCTTTCTTCTTTTCTTTCTTTTGCGTGCGTATCCTTTCCGTCCTACTTGCTGTGTGCGTAAGCTTACCGAGTGCGGTGAGGCGCGCCCCTGGAATCATCCTCTGCGCCGCCGCCTCGCTCCGTCTGTCGCTCGGCATTTTTTCGGGAGGCGCGCGCGATCGAATTACGAAGAAACGCGCGCGCGCTGCCGTCGTTGTCGTCGTCTTCCCTCTTGGCCGTTGGCTTTTTTGCGGAATGCCGTTCCTCTTCGTCCCTGCACTGCTTGCGCGCGCATCTGACAACTCTTCGTCGGGAGATGTTCTCGCCGGCCGGCGTGCCGCGGTAATTAATGGCTCATCGCGTTGCAGCCTCCGGGAGCGCGTGTGTAACACTGGTTGGAGGTAGTAGGTACATTAACGCCCACTTCAGGGCGCCCGCATAGCTGCTATTTTTGTTTTTTAAACTTTCGGAGTGATGTAGAGACGCTTGCTCTGGTTATCAGCTGGAAACGGCGACTACCGCCTCCGTCCTATAGCGGTCCTTCCTTCCTTCCTTCCTTCCTTCCTTCCTTCCTTCCTTCCTTCCTTCCTTCCTTCCTTCCTTCCTTCCTTCCTTCCTTCCTTCCTTTTTTTTAAAGTTTCCCTACGGGACCTCGGGCTTCAATCGTGGACCATATAAATTTGACCTTCCGCTTAGTTAGAGGTCAAACCATGAAAAAGGGACAAAGAAATTGAATCAGTATCCATGACCGGAATTACGGCCGCTCAGCGAGACCACTGGGCTATCGCCGGAGCCAACACTTCTCGTGTTAAACTGCACCACTCTCTCGCACTGTGCATCGGAGAGCGTCGTCTCCGTCATCTTCCATCTGGTCCGTCCCTCGGCACTGCCTGCTCACCGTCGCCTTCTGCGTAGCACAAATCTGTGCTTTCGCTCTGATTCGAATTGAGTAAACATTCTCTGTAGCTTTTTTATTTTCACCCGCGTGAGAGTATCCACGATTAAAGTGTACTAATGACTGCATTTATGCTACAAAATTGAGCGTAGCGGAATTAGGCACGTCACCTGGTTCCGTGTCTTCAGCTTAGAACGGAAGTCTTCCTCGTTTTGGAACTGTAGCTAGAAGTATTTCTATAGGTCCTAGCGTAATTCATGGTTCCACATTCTGCACGTCTGCCCATGCCTGTTTTTGCGAGTGAGCGACTTAATGAACCCTTCACCCCCGCCCACCTTCAGACGTGGCTGTATGGTAGCCGACAACAGCTAGGAGGGTAGTGTGCCCCCCAGCATTAGCGTCACGTATTGAACTGTGCGAGCTTAGGGTTGATAGGACCTGGCAGTAACTATCGCTCACGACTGGCCTTCCCCAACGCTGCTGGGTAAGAGGTTTGCCCGTCGCTTGAGAAAGCGCGTGCGTCGCTCGGCGGCGGAGGAGCGAGACAAAAGAAGAGGCGAACCAAGCCAGCTCTTTTGTCTTCCCAGCTGGGCCAGCTTGTTTTGGGGGTGAGGGGGAAGAGGGGGGGGGGGGGCACGCACGCACGCACGTGGAGCACCTCGCGCGCTGCGCCGGGGCGGAGCGGACGGGCTTTCGAGCCGCGCCGAGGCGCTGGGAGGGCAGTGGTGGCGGCGGCGGTGCAGGTTGCGTTGGTTCAAGGATGGGAGGAGGAGAGAGAGGGTGTGTGAAAAACAAAACAAAGCAATTCCTGCTCAGCGACCGCGCACCGAAGCGGAGCGCGTTGCCTGCCGCTGCCAGCCGGTTCGGTACCGAAGTTTAGCGCGGCGCGAGGGGAAAGGGAGCGTGCAGGTAAGAGAGGAGGCTCCGAGCATAAATTGAACTTCTGTATATACGAGACACACAAAGGCTGCGTCAAGGCGTGGTGCGCAGCCGCCTGGTTCGATGTGCATCTTGGGTCTTATTTTTCTTCAATTTCTTAGACGATGTTATCGGCAGGGTCTGGCCTTTATCGTCTCGCGAGCGAGCGGAGTGGGGGCGCTGGCGGCGGGTTTCCGAAGCGATCGCTTCTTTGTTTCGGCCGGGTCGTCTGTGAGCCCGACGTGGCCCGCGCGTGTGTGTGCATACACGCGCCTGTTGTTTATCCGTTTTTATTGGCCGCGAAGTCTCGCGCTCTGCGCGCTGATCCTGTATAGACGGGGGCCTGCGAAGCATGCCGTCGATGCAGTTAACGGTTGGAGACGGGCCGAGGCAACGCTGACGCGCAGAGCCTCGTCTCAAGGCGCGGCTGTAACGCGCAGCCGGTAACAGCGCAGCGTATGTAGTGTACAAGTTCAAGGAATGCGAGAACTGTGGACTTGGCTCGCGCTTGGGAACGGAATTTTGTTACCTCAGCACACACCACCAGGAGGTATTAAAGGAGCTGTGCTTGTAGAGGGAAAATATCTGAAAAATGAACAAAATATTGTGCACGTGTCGCTCATCTCTTGCAAACATTTTAATGGACTGTCCATAGATTTTCGATAGGCGGTGTATTGAATTTATATAAAGGCCGCCTAGGGAATGTTCGTTGATAGCACGTTTTTGAAGTTCGCCCGCTTATCGTTTGGGACGACCGGTACAGGCGACACCTGGCGACAAGTGGCTAGTGTGAGGACCACAGGTGTCCGATGTTCTCGGCTGCCGTTCTTTACGCCGCTGCGGTGTCTCAGTGGCTATGGTGTTCGGCTGATGACCCGAAAGACATCGGTTTGATCCTGGCCGCAGCAGTGGCATTTCGATGGAGGCGAAATGCTAGAGGCCCGTGTGCTGTGCGATGTGAGTGCATCCTGAAGCACCCCAGGTGGTCGAAATTATTCCGGAGCCCTCCATTAGCGCGTCCCCATAGCATTGGTCGCTTTGGGACGTTAAACCCATATAAACCATAACCTACATCTCGTTCGTTGCGTCGACAGGTAACGGTTCTGCATGCTGCTCCGCGCACACCAGACGCGCAACACCCTCTAGACTGTAGTCCGCGGCGCGCGCTTCGTCGTGACCCGTCAGCGTGTTTGTGCGCGGTTGTGCACGCCTCTGACGCTTCGGAGAATCCGCTGCGCGTACTCCGCAATCTCGTGTCGTGAAACGGGGCCCCCCGCCCCGACGGGGGATTTCACGGAATGTGCACCTGGCGTGCTGCTCGCGTAGGGCGGGGTTCGGCTGGTTAACACGGCGCCCCTGCTGCTCCAGGTTAATCTGTTGCGGACTCACTCCGACGCCGCGCACGAAGCTTGGACAGGGCGTCCGTGCGTCGAAATTAAGGATCAAAAATGCTTGACAGACGCCGTGCGGTGATCGTCTCAGGGGGACACTGAATGCTATTCGATCTATTCGATTGAATTCCGTCTAGTTGGATTGTTAGGTCTTTTTTGTCGATGAATATCTTCCCCACCCCTGTTCGGCTGAAACTCGTGACGTAGATGGCGGAAGTGGATGGCGAGGATGTCTAGCCTCGGAGATCCGCAAATAGGAAAGTACTGGTCGCCGTCGCAGTTCGCTTGTGAAAACTACTGTCCATGGCGGCATTTGTCCTTTGGTCTATTACAGCTTATAAGTTCCGTTCAAGTAACTTTTTTTTTTTCTACAGAACATGGTGACTAATATCCTAACCTTACTGCCGGGCAAATGCCTCTCCCATTGAGCTTTCAGTTGACCTTACCACCGCAGATTTCCTGACCTCATCCGCCCACCTCACTCTTTCTTTGCCCCTCCCCCTGCTACGTGTCCCTTGCTTGAAATCCACTCCGCTTACTTACGCCACCATGGGTAATCTTTCATTAACTTTCATCATCATTGACCGCAGCGGTGGCCTTGTGGTCTGAGCATCCGCCTCGCATGCGGGAGGTGTGGGGGTTCGATTCCCAGTGCCGCCGGGTACCCACCATTTATACAATGGGTACAAGCTTTCCCCTGCCTGGTTCTCGGCTTATTAATGTTGACATGCTTGGGAAATGGGTCTTTGACCCCACCTTGTGCAAACGAAAACACCTTGTGCCATGGCGCTATTTGGTCCCAGTTGCCCTTGCGCCAAAAAAAAAAAAAAATCACTGTCATTGGGACTTCAATTACGCCTATATTCTTTACCGCGCTCTGTATTTGTGGCAAGCGGCAGAGTCGACATGTTTTAACCCTTGGATCTGTTCAGTTTTTTCTTTGTGTCAAATATGCCATTCGCACACTTCCGACAAGGCGTTTGACTTGTTTCTGAGCTGGCGCAAATTGTGATTATTAGTCAAAATTAGTTGACAGGCGATTGCGGTATCCGGTAATGCGAAGTCTAAGCGCAACTCTTTAACACGCCACCTGAAACTGCTGGCAGATATGGTGTGTTGCGTTGCTAGTCACTCTGCGGGATCTTCCCGTGGCGGCCACCTTCAATCTCTATTCCCCCGTTCTCGCCGTGCCAGGTGGCGTTTCGCTCTGCCACTACCTGCCGCGGTTGTCAGGTGGCGTGTTGCGCCGACTACGCCGGCGGCCACGGCGCGTAATGCAGGAACGGCCACTTAAAGAGCTGCGCTCTAAAATTAGTTGACGAGGGAGCGCTATTCAATTTCTCCACCGCATGCACCATCTTTCTCCGACCACATAGCCCGCTGTGTCTGGGCGTCTCGCGCACCAACGCGTGCTGCTACGTAACACCTGTGGCGGCGGCGTTGGGACACAGAGTGCACGCTTGGCTGGGTGCACGTCGCATCCGAGGCGGGCTCGCAGGCGGTCGCGGCAGCGTGGGAAAGATAAGGGGCGCTCTCGCTGCATGTGGGGCTAACGGCTGCTGTAGGTAGGAGCGCGGGGGCAAGCTGCGAGGGTAAGGGGAGTTGAGGTAGGCACATCTTTCTCCCCGCTCTTTGCTCCACTCTGCTGCCGTCGGAATGGCTTCTGCGCTCTGTGCTGTGCTGCTGGCTGGTGCTGGCCTGCATATGTGTCGTCTGGTCTCTTCTCTCTCTCTGCTTTCGTGGCTTTCCCTTTTTAGCTGCTGCGCACTTTGCCGCGTGTCGCCCGAGATATTGCGCAACTGTGAGCGCATTTTCGCTGCCGGCTCTCCCCGGCGTTTATCTTTCCCTACTCTTGGCTGTCGCTTGCTTGGCCCGTTTTTTCCTTTGTTTTTGTTTCACCTGCACTCCGTGTGCGTCGCCCTGTCTCCCCTGCTACGTGTCTCGGCATGCCGCGCAGCTTTTCGTTTAATGAGCGAGCTTTCCGGCCTGTACCGCGTCCGAACGCGTAGGAGGAAGACGGGGCGGGGAAGGATAATCTGCTTCCAGGATCCTCCGTGCAGCTTCGGGCTCCGCTTGCCGGTTGTGTTTGCGTTGTTTTTATTTTCGCTGTCCGGCCAATGTATTAAAGTGCGCGTAGCCAGCGGAATCTTATCTCCTTGCCTTCACGACGACAGTAGGGGTGGGGAGAGTATGATGGTGGTAGTATTACGCAAGGGCAGAGAGGGCAGGAAGAGTGTGGCAACGAAAGGGACAGTACGGGGGGGGGGGGGGGGGGGGGGGGGGTATGCGGATGGCACTTTCGTGAGTTCAGTCTGCAGTGTCACGTGGTTTGCTGAGAGGAGAGGACAGGCAAGGCGCGGTAACGCTCCGGTGCTCGAACTCGGACACACTTATTTTGCGAGGAGGATAGGATATGGGGGGTGCCGCGTAACTGTAGCGCAGAGACCGTCGCCTCTCCTCGATCGGTCATGCTTGGCGTTGAGAAGAGGAGGGTACGAGGAGCAAGTAGAAAACAGAAAAAAAAAATGGCTAGGGGCTTTGGAATCGCCTCACTGAATGGTGGGTCCCCGCACTATCCCGTGGCCGAAAGAGTAGACGGCGTTACAGAGGCAAGGTGGGGCGATGTGGAAGATTATGTGAAAGATAGATTTTGGGGAAGAAGTAATAAGGAGGATTGTGGATAAAATTAGGGCACGCTTAAGCTCCGCCGTAAGGGTGTGACGCGACAGCCCTAATGGTTATTTTGCTACGGTCTTAATCATTGCCTCTTTCTAGTTACACACATTAGCACACATCAGTGGGCATACTAGACCACGTGTTACACCACAGGACACACGGTCTCCTTTTAGCCAATCCGAACTAACGTCCCTCAGAGGGCTAGTGGTAGCGTGCTCTACTAAGAACCTAACGGTAATGATTCCATTCTCGACTAATTACACCGAACGTCAGTAATTTAACCTACATCCTTGCATATCGTAATGACATATCAGTCACGCTACTGCCTCATAATCACAGTTTAACTCGAGGTTTAATCGTTTTCTGTTTACAGCTCAACGTGTTACGTCACACCCTCTCGACCAATCCTGAATTAGCGTGACAGCGCACGCGGTTTTTCCCCCGAACGTCCGCTTTTACGCTGTCGCGTTGAAAGGGAACACGAAGGTAACGGCGATGGAGAGCTCAAGGGTGCCCTTGCAAAGGACCCCCCCCCCCCCCCCCCCCCCCCCTCCCCCCGACGCTAGGGATATGAAAGGTGCACCATGAAAATGCGAATATACTCTTGCAGTAGCCCCATCCAACAGAGCGCAATTATACACTCACTGAGCGTTGTTATTTATTTATTTATTTAGAACATACTGCAGGCCTACAGTAGGCCCAAGCAGGAGGGGCGAATACATAATATATGAAAAAAAGAACAGGTTTAGCAAAATTGAAAAATGTTAAATACAAGTTGTAACACAAAATACAGCAATAAATACAAGGCTCATATGCAAAATACAAAAAGTAAACGTAGAAATAAATGGCTCTCAAATTAAATGCAGTGAAGAAAACATAGTCAAAAGAATCAGCTCTGGTTAAGAGATCTGGCGGACACCTGTTCCACTCTTCAATGGTGCGTGGAAAAAATGAGTATTTAAAGGCGTTAATCCTAGCACTGTAAGGGGTTAATGATTGTGTATGATGATTTCGTGTTTGGCGCGTAGTGTTAGGTTTGAGGAAGGGGTCTGCATTCATAGACATCTTTAAGGAACGAAACAGCGCAACTAAAACGAAGGACCAAGAAAAAGAGAGACACGAACAGCGCGTGTTCGTGTCTCTCTTTTTCTTGGTCCTTCGTTTTAGTTGCGCTGTTTCGTTCCTTAAAGATGCAATACCAACTCGCCCACTATGCTATGTTGCTACATTCATAGACAGTTTATGGTTTTTTAGTAAGAAAAGTAGTTTCAGTCTTTTGAATTTTCCGCCGCAGCTGTAATGTTTCAATACCGTGAGTTCGCATGAGGCGGTATCCACGACCTACGCACTTACAGTGAATATATCTTGGTGAACACGGTGTCAAAGCTAGCTCGGGTTTCTTTAAATTTTCATGAAGATCCCCTTCAGCTTTCCTGACTCGCGTGCATCGCGTCTGTAAATCCGCGGCGTGTATGAAGGTGAGGGCCCCTCCCGGCACACGCCTCACCCACCAGTCTCGCGCATTCTTTCATTTTTTCTTTCTTTCCGTCACGGCTGGAGGAAAAAACGAAAGCGCCAAGAAAAACAAACGACGACGCTGGGGTGGAGTCACGGGCGGCAAGGATGCTCGAAGGCCACCGCAGCCGGGGGGTGTACGAGGGGGGGAGGCTGCGGAGCACGGTGATTCTCGGAGGCTGCTCTCTCTCTCTCTCTCTCCGCTCATCCATACCACATTACAAGTGGGTGCGTTGGGCCAAAACCATTGGAACTAAAATTCCCTAGAACAACGGAGCAGTGGGAGGCCACTCTGCTCAGCTCGGGCCTTGCCATTCAGCAACAGATGATCAAACAAGCCCGGGCGGCAGCGATAGCCACTGGGGTCCTGAAATGACACCACCCGTTCTGTAACCTTTCATTTTCTTACTTTCTTTTACTTTTCTCAATAAATGTTTTCAACAACAACCGCTTTGGCGTCCGCCTGGATGGCCCAGTCTTGGCCGACTGAGTAGTGACTGGGTCCGTCCGTGCATGAGCAGTCTCAGCTCGCGGCAAAGCTCCACGGGTTCAACGGTGCCCGCGCGCGCGTGGGGAAACCCCTGCGAGGGATGCAACTTCTGCTGCTGCTTCTTTAGCGGGCGCGTAGCCGGATTGCGGCACGCCCCTGGTTTCCGTTTTTCAACTTCTGGTTATGTTTTGTTACTGTTCTTTATAATTTTTTTGTGGATTGGGGTGTCTTTATAGCGCTGTGTTCCTTGCTTTTCTCTGCTCATTGGGTAATGCACCGCGCCCCGAAGCGCCGTCTGTGCTCTCCATGTTTCGTTGGCTATTTCGCAATCCGTAGCCCGGCTCTGATGGCGCCAAGTCTGTAGCTCGTGCGTGCGGGCCTGTGTGTGTGTGAGCAGGACTGAACACTTAAAATAATATCCCGTCGCTGCTCAATCATTCTCCAACGCTTCTCTCTCCGTCGCAGCACTGTGCGTTGTTAAAAAGAACTCGGTTCGTCGTATGTGCATTGATGCTGCATTGTTGGCGCTGCAGACACTGCTGGTGTGCAGCTTTCCCCCTTCTCTTATTCTCGTTATTATTATTGCTGCCGTTTGGCCGCGCCGCCTTTCAGAATGTGGTGCGCGCAACACGCGGCGCACATATGACTGCTTCATATCCCAGCCCTTCGCAATTCGCGCACGTGGCGCTCGGTATCGATTCGTTCGACCCAGTCGCTTAACTGTGTTGCAACTGACTCCGATCTTCAGTTTCTTCTTTTTTTTTCAGTAGTGAAATTTGAGCTGTCTGACGAAAGTTGTTCGCCACGTCCTCTGTCGATTTCGCCAGTCGTGTTGACTTTAGGCACCGAGCGAATTAGCCCCCCGTCGTTTTTTTTTTCTTGTACTCTGGGCCGCGCTTGGCGCGTTGTTTTTAAGCTTTTGTGGGCCCTCTGGTGTTGGCATTGCAGCCTGTGCCGAAGACAGCGCAGATATGTCCTGCCTCTGCGCTGGCTATATACGCGTTGGCGAGTGCATTAGCAGGGAAGATGTTTTTGTTGTATCCAACGCGCTCGAGTTCGGCCCGCCGTCCACATCATGTCCATTAGCCGAGAGTGAGCTTCTGTGGTTGTAGTTGGCAGTAAAAACCTTCCAGGCAAGGGCAAGGACGCACGCGGTCACAGAAGTGCTTCGGTTGTATTTGCTGCACAATTTTTCCTCCTAATATCCGGTGCGGTCGGCTTATGTAGCCGGGGAGTGTTGCAGCAGTGAATTTTTTTCCATGTCTAGAGGTCAAGGATAGCGGCTGTGGCGTACAGCCTTTGCCAAAAATATCTAGCCGGCGTTTAAGTCTTTGGAAGGTGAGATGAACCGTCCACTTCGTCCGCCTATCCAGAGACTACAGCAACTTCAGGGGGCTACAAAGCGCCAGTACACAGCTTAGAAACAAAGTAGGTTGGGCTGTGTTTTTTGGGTAAAGGCTTTACGTGGTGGGTGTGCAGTTTCAGGTCACCATAAAGGATATCTGGTTAAAGTGCTAAGCGATCTACATACATGGGCGTTTTTTTTTAATATTTCGCCTGTCCCATATGCGACCGCCACAGCGGGGCCCGTGTGCGCCCGTGTGCTATGAGATGTTAGAGCAAGTTAAAAATCCCCAGATGGTCGAGAGAGAGAGAGAGCCCTTCGCTACTGCGCCTCTCCCCTCCCTGCACCTTCATTGAGTATCGCTTGGCCAAGCCTATTTTGGGCCTCGGAATTGCCTCCCTCATTATGCACGGAGCAGCGAACGGTGGCGAGCGACGACTGTCAACTAAAGCCCCCTCAGACTTTATCAGCACCAGTTCATCCTGTTTTTGTTTGGCGGATAAGTCTGGGTCTTTAGCGCAAGGGCTGTATGGGGGATTCTGAGCGTGTTTACGCGTGGCGTCGTTGGTGGCGCTGGCGTTGTAATTCCGTAACCGAATGCTTTCGCGCGGTCAACATGTTTGGAGGCCAGAGAGAATGCCGTCCGAGGGCCGCGTATTTTGTAACGACTTTTATCGCTTCATTCTGTTCTGCCCTTCTGCCATCGGTAGCCGCGATTTCCCGGCGTCATGCCTGACAGCCAAACAAGCAATCTCATACGCCGGCATCGAATGAAGGGCTATCCAGTGGTGGGAAAATGAGATTTTGAATCGCGAAGAGAGTCATTCTAAATTACATTTTCAGGCGGACCAAATCCACGATGGGAATGTGGTCAGAGGAGGCAACGTAAGGCCAGCTGTGCACCATGGCTCACGTGTGGCCCATATATGGTCCACGTATGGTTCATATAGGGCCCATGGTTCATATAGGGCCCACGTGTGGTCATGTATGGGCCACGTGTGGTTTATGTAAGGCCCACGAGTGGTTCATATATGGCCTGGCGAAACTGGTACACTCATGAGAACCTCAAGTGCGTTACAGCCACCGTTCTACCTTCTTGGCCTTATCAAATAGTGAGCAGGCAGGGAGTTATATTGTTTAGATTTCTTACTTTTGCGTCACCGCTTACGTCACAGAATCCCTCGGAAGTGGGCACGCCCTTCGCACATTATGACGGAGCGCCCGTTTTTTCTGTCATTATTTCTCCTTTTCGTCACTGCGCGCCCGAATTCACAAGAGACGGCAACCCGGTGCGGAGTCTTTCGAGTCGGCGCGCATCTCGGCGACGCGTCCCATTGTGTGGCGCCTTTTATCGCCGTCTTGCCCCGTGTGTGGCGCCACCGGCGCCGCGCGGTGAAATGCGGAACAGATCTGGGCGCAAGATATATCCGCCTGTGTGCGTGACACCGCCCCTCTCTGTGTGCGCGAGCGTGCGTCAGCACGGAAAGAAAAAGCGCACTTCGATCTCCGCGCCTCACGGATTGAATGGTTCGCTTTCTTTGCTCGCGAGCGGCAGTGAACGCAGCTGGCGTCGCAGCCGTCACATAAGAAAGGGGAAAGAAAGGCGTAGTTTGTTTAGGGTACTGCTGAAGATTAATAAAAAAGGCGTAGTTTGGTGAATTGTTTAGGGTAATCCCGCAACGTGGAAGAGATTTGTAGTAAGGGAGTAATAACTCATTGACGTGTACCCAAGCGATACAGCTTTCTCAGGAACTTGTATAAAGTCGAGCAAAAACGTATTGATACCATTTCCTCTCTGGCCCCTTTGCATCAGACTGATTCACCCTATCCGCACCGCCATAAACAACAGTGGGTTTTACCATTTAGAAGAACCAACTATGGCCATCAAATGGTTAATTATCAGTTACCGCTCGCACTGAACAAGCTAACTGAATCCAACGTTAGCTTTCCTGAAATTACTCTGTCCTCTCTGCGAAATGTTCTAGTTCATCCCAGTTATCACTAATACATCAACCGTCTTTGTATGATGGGCCTTCCACTCTTATTATTTATTGTTGATGTTTAGCCGCCTATTCTTTCGTTGCTTATAATCCCTTGTATTGTTTGACTGCGCACATTATGATGCTTATTTTCTATACTTTATACAGTTGTATATAGTGAACCTGACTGAAAGATTTTCTTAGCAGTTGTTTCTCGTCCATGTCACTGCCGCCTGAACTCCTAGGAGGTGAGAACTCTGTCAAGCGGAATGCCGCTTTTTTTCCCGCCTCCTCCATCAAATTGTATTTTATGTGATGGAAATAAATTTATTATTGTTGTGTTATTATTATTATTATAAAATATTCGTCCTGGTCCGGGGTTCGAACCCAGGACCACCGCTTCACCGGAGCATTCCCTCTACCAAATGTGCTAACCGGAATGCAAGCTTATGGCGGGGCGAGAGAGAATTGACCAATACCTTGAAGTGGGAACTTTGCTGGTGGTTGGAAAAGTCGAGCACCGGGCCGGAGGAAGTGTTGTACCCTTAAGAAAACCGGTGGGTGCCCGGCGGCACTGGGGATCGAAGCCAGCACCTCCCGATTGCGTAGACAAGTCCTCTTGTCGAAACGTTGGCAAGCACCTTGAGGATATCCCCTTCCGCGTTCACTTTGTGATTATCGAGAACCATTTGACCTACCTCTCTCCACCATGGACTCCAAAACGATGAGGGATATATATCCCGTGTTCCAGAGAGAGACCGCAGTGTGTTGCTTGTAACTCGGGGCAGGGGTTTAAAATAAGGCTTTAAGCCACTACAGAATTGATTTGTCGCTGTGTGAATCAATGTGATAAGGGTTTAATGCAATATGAAACGGAATGAGTATGATATGAGGGGAATGCGGTCAAATACCCGAAGAGAGAAAAAGATACAAAGGTCGCCTGAGCCGCTCCCGACCAAGCAAGAGGACCTATCCGCAGCTGCATGCATCGCCGCACGTTCCTGTTATTAGCGCCGCTTTGTTGTCTTTGATTACTTTTTATTTTTCCTTCACTGCGCTACTCTATTTTAAAGCGCGGTGACGGGCAGTGGGTTTTAGTCCTTCCGCAGCGGCGTACAAGAATCGGTGAACTGGGTGTATGTGCAGGCCCGTCGGTACTCGTTCCATTTCAGGCGTTGCGCCTTTCACGATTTTTTGTTTGGTTTCCCCTCGTCTTTCCCTCGTAACTTATTGCACGCTGTATCCGTCACTTAATCAAGACCGACTCCGCGCATTAGCGCCCATGTGCCGCTGCATTGGTGCCGGAGTAACTTTCTTTTTCCGTGCCATACCCAGATAGTACAGCTTGCGCGCTCCGTCCCGCCTTCGTTAGAGCGAAGTGAAGGCCAACTGCCGGCAAGTCGTACGCAGTTCTTTTCGAGCGCAGCTCGGCCACGAAAAAGAAGAGGGCTGGGCCAACGCGCGGTGCCCTATCGGACGGCCGCTTACGGGCAGCGCGCAAATAGTTTCCGTCCTTGGCACGCTGACCTGAACGGCTGCGTGGTGCAGAGCTTGTCGCCCCGCTGCTTTGCCTACGTATGCAAATGGCCCGCGTATACCTGCTATGTCGCTCGCTGCGGCCGCCGCCTCTTAAGGGGCGAGTGTATAGTTAGCGACAGGTGGCTTTTTAGCCCCGCTGCGGCTTAGCCCGTGGTGGCCTGATTCTCTTGTTTCTTGTGTCGCCGTCGAGCGGGTTACGGTATAGTCGCTGTGCTCTAGTTGTAGGTGTTTTGATTATTTTATTCATTATTATGGAGGCAGTGGTAAGTGTCCGCCATGCGGAGCAGTACAGCGAGGGTATCGATGTTTTTTTTTTTTTTTTTACTGGTCGTGAGGCTTATACGTAACGTAGTGGCTGTAGGAGCTTTTCGTACGGCGCTTTTAGTGACCGCGCTGCGTTGGTTAGAGGCGTGGGAAATGGGTGAGGACCATCGCAACTCTCCTTGCAGCTGCTCTCGAGAGGCGTAATTTGCGCCCTTTTAAACTGCGTCTCAGGGTTCTTGCGCTTGCTCGCTGAAGAGTGGTTGGCGTTTGGAGAGAGCCGATTGATGGTGTATATGCGGGCGGCTTCAGTGGAGTACGTCTCCTATGACAGCTGGATTATCAGAAATTAGGGCAGATTTTGCCTTCCAGCCGCTTCAGCGCACTTGAGAGGTGTCGTAAGGCCCACTCATCGGTGTTTAAAAGCTTTGGAAACGGACAGTTTAAGAAGAAAAGTTGAGGCGGGCAATTAAGGTCTTTGCGTGCCGTCAATGCGAAAGCATCCTTTGACCTAAAGACCTTTAGTAAAGGTCTTAACCATAAAGGCTGTTGACCTAAAGGCATTTGAGCTAACGACCTTTAAGATAAATTCGTTTAGCAGGAAGTGATTTGCCCCGAAGGCCTTCACCATAAAGACCTTTAGCGTAAGGCGTTTACCTCGAAAGCCTTTACTGTAAAGGCTGTTCACCTAAGCCCTTTACCATAAAGGCCTTCTACAAAGCCCTTTATCGTTGCCATTGTCATTAATGACCCCTTCACAAACCACCATAGCCATCGCCAAACATTTGAAGTCTCGTTTATTGCCCGCCATTTCCCGCATCACGTGGGTAACTTAAGAGACTTCCCACAGACCGGCATTTTCCAGGACAGGAAGCGAGTAGTGCTTTCGCGCGAAAAGCCTGCTGCTGGAAGTAATGCTACATTAAGTGAAAGTCTTGCACAATACGGTACATTAATAGGGATAAACGGCGCAAAAAATAGCGATAAAATACGGACGAAAGAAGTGCACTTCGCAAGCTCTGCTGACTTGCACTATTTTGTCCTAATTTACTGTAATAATAATTAAGCAGTTATTGGCTTTCAAATTGCCTAGCTCGCTATGTTCATCACGTTTCCGATAATACTCTCATGCTGCCTAGGCAAAGGTTAATAGCAACGATCCCCTTAATAGCTGTCCCTTCAACGCTTTTTGTCAACGTGCTCTGTTTTTTTTTGCATAAGTGCTCACGCACCTGATGCAATTGTCTGCCATAGACGTCATTTTTGGTAACAGCGCCTACCCTTCTGTAGCTTCCCTCGCGGAGACACATTCGTTTCGAAGCAGCTCATGAAGTCAAATAAGTCGCCGCGCAATTCATGCAGCAGTGAAGGCTTCTCGTGCCTTCGCGGAACCCGTGGAAAATAAATTTATTTTGTTGTTTTTTGAGTAATTCAGGCCGAAGTTCACTGCTTCCCTTGTACTGAGCGCACTTGGCATCGATCACGCAGATCCGTAGTATTGTGACACGGGAGAGCATGAAATTAGAGCGCAGTGCTGTTCCGCTCCACTGCGTGCTAAGTTATGCTGTGAGGCTTTATTCGTTCGATTACAAAATGAGCCCAAGGAATCAGCAGAACGTAGAAACCAACCACCGTTTGTTGTCTACCATTATGAAGAGAAACGAGAGCGACCTTTGTAAGCCGTTTTAACGCGTTGGCTTGTAGCTGCGTAACTCCGTATCGAAAGCGGGGCCATCGGCTTGACTGTTCGCGTCGGCGCCAGCTGCTCCGTGCGTCATAGTTGGCCACACTGGGATCTTTTCTTTTTCTTTTTTTCTGCTGCCATCTGTTCCGCGTCGTTAGGAACCGGGCGTAAATATTGGCTGTTTGCAGGGGCCGCGCGCAGCGTAGCCTTTTGTTATCTTGCTTGCGACAAGGGCCGCATCGAGTGGTGAACGTGGAGTGGGGGCGTTTTGTATACGTGCATGTTTCCATGAACAGGGGGGGACTGCAGAATGAAGACAAAGGCGCATTCTGCTCATTTTGGGTGCGATTTTTGGGAGCACTCCGTGCTGGCGCGGAAATGTTCTGGTTGCCCGCGTGGACCTTCATGCCAACACGGGTTTGTATCCACCATGTATATGCTGGCTGAGGAACTAGGTTCTCTGTGGAGTGCGCTGGAGGCACTTTATGTAAACTTATATGCTGACAGTCACTTTGCACGAGATAGGTTTGTGTGTGTGGTGACCAGTTAAGATTCCCTTTCACTAAAAAAAAAAAAAAAGCAAAGGTATCACAGCCAACGCTGTGAGCAGACATTCGTTGCTTAGCAGAAGCTTCGTTTCTGCCGCCCATTTACGCCATTTGCACCGTCGGCGTCAAATGGAACCCGCACATAATTGAGAGGCGAACCCAAGAACGCATAAACATTACCTGCTACAAGAAAGGCAGGCGGGGTCAATTTACACTTCCACGGTGCGGTATTCGCCTGTGTGAAGTGAAAATACAGTCCGCGTGTATCCCGGCTCCCTCTGCTAAAATATTGATTTTGCTGTACTGCTGTCAACTCTCGTTCGCGTATCATTTGGCGCTGACTGTACGTCTTATTGACCCTCGCCCTTTGGAACTTTAGACTGTTAGTAGCGGAAATGTTGCCGTTGTATCGCGTGTTTCATTTCGAATCAGTGGCCTGCAGGCGCTGGCAATCGATTATTTTTCAAGCGGTGTCTCCTTATCGCTTTTATCTGGGTAACTTATCCTGCGCATAATTCTCTTATCTACGGCCCTGTGCGCCTCGTCAGCGCTGCCCCTGCTTTAACATGCTGCTTGTCAGCGGAATCTGTGGAATTCCCTGGCAGTGACCCGAAAAGTTTCGGAACAATACGCCGTCTACATAAATGAGGACACTGTGTCGACGGCGGTTCTAGCAGTAGACGTTTTATTCAGCGTAGCAACCTGGATGTCGCCTTGCACCATTTCGACGCTCGTAGGTTAGTTAGCTTCGTGCAACCCCATTTCTTGAGGCCGCCGCGGTGGCTCAGTGGTTATGGTGCTCGGCTGCTGATCCGAAAGATGCGGGTTCGATCCCGGCCGCGGCGGTTGAATTTCTTTGGAGGAGAAATTCGAGAGGCCCGTGTACTGTGCGATGTCAGTGCACGTTAAAGAACCCCAGGTGGTCGAAATTTCCGGAGCCCTCCACTACGGCGTCTCTCATAGCCTTAGTCGCTTTGGGACGTTAAACCCCATAAAACCAAACCAAACCAAACCATTTCTTGAGAGACCGGAAACATTAGGGGGCGAATTGCAAAGCATGAGCGGGGACCCGGGTAGAAAAGCCGAACGATGGGTCTAAAAGAATATTACGAAGTAACCTTAAGTAATTTTCATTGGTCTCGGCAGGGCGTAAGAGTTTACAATAAGGGCAGCGAAGCGTTGCAAGGCTACAACGAGGGTGCGATGTCTGATATTCGGTAACGCTAGCATTCGCAATTGGAGGAAAAGACGCAGTAGGTGCGGCCTCGTACTGTCCTGGAAGCATTTGAGGTGGAGAGAGTTGGAGTGCATTTCAAAAGGTTGCTGGGTTCGTTGGTACTGAGGAAACAGCGATACAGCGATGGTGCGTTGTGAAGTAAGAGCAAATTGCCTCTGTTCACCTGAGCGTCCCGTGCTATTGACATCAAGGGTAGGTCTCTCTCTGTCACACGCACTATTCAAGGATAGGCCGTCGGTTTTTCTTGTTGGCTCATTCGGTGCTGGAAAGATGAGCGATAACTTTTGATAAGGCACTTGGAGCGAAGCCTCTTTAGTGGTTTCGTTGTCTCTCTGCACCCGTGGAACGCCCGCAGCTGCGATAGAGGCTTCTAGCGACCGTTGGCGTCCGGGAATGTGTCAATCGTGCAGAGAAGGATCGCTCTGTCGTGTGCTCGAGTGACTGCGCTTTTCGTCCCTCTTTTGTAAGCTGCTGCGCGTGATATCCGGAGGGACCTCGCGCCCTTTCGTTCCATCTATCGCTGCCGCGATAATTCCTCCCGACGCGCGCATACGTCGAGCGGTCGTCAACGCGCAGCTTTTGGAGTTCCGTTCGCGTGTCCGGTTCGTGCCGTTGGCGCAGTGTGGTCGAGAGTTGGTGCTGTCCTCCCCCTGACGCTATGCCCCCCTCATATACGCCTCTGAAGATAACAAGGGTCGACCCTCTGCCCTGGTACGCGCGACCGAGGGTGAGTGCATTCATCGCTTGTCCATTGCCGTTGGATGCTCTGTGCTGTGCTCTGTGCTGTGCTGTGCATCTGTGGCTGTGCATCTCGCGATGTAGCACGGTGAAAGCGGCGGCGGAACCAGTGGCCGACAGTCGAGAGGGGAGATGTTTCGACAACTGCCTCGCCCCTTGCGAAGGTCTATCTATACCGGGGGTGGCCAGACAGGTACAGGGTCAGTGAAAAGTTCCCAGACCACAGGGTCTGCTTTTGAGCAGTATAGTCAGGCAGTTACGACACCTACAAATCTCAGCATATCTGTATGAGTACAAGAAGTGTTGTTCTAACATGTGTCATGTAGTAGGGGGCTGAGGCCCTGTCAGGCAACATTGTGCCTTCAGCCTCAGCCCCTTCTTAGGCAAATGTCTAAGCAACAAATAGAAAGAAAGAAAGAAAGAAAGAAAGAAAGAAAGAAAGAAAGAAAGAAAGAAAGAAAGAAAGAAAGACTACCTTGATGGCGTCATCGGAATCTTAAGTGTCAGGACATACCGAAGAACAGTAGACCCTGTGGCCTGGGAACTTTTGACCAACCCTGTACATGCATTAGCCGTGAAAAAAGAAAAAAAAATCTTTGTAGTGATGAGAAGCAATATAAGGGGGGGGTGGGGCAATTTTTCTTTAATTCTTGCAACAAAGCTTGTGGTATAGCAGTGAATGCCACTCATGCAGCGACTGCTCGATGTGCCTCTGCATCGCGGTGCTCTGTTCGTGAAGCAAGCCTCTTCTATAGAACATAAGGGATGCTGTCTTTAGAGGCAGAAATGGAAGGACGCTACAGATGCCACAGAGTCGCGAGCCGCACTTATATCCGTGAGGAGCCGTGAGGGCTCGCGATCCCCCCCCCCCCCCTCCCCCCCGGTCTATACCGGGTGTTTTTTATAACTGTTTCCTGATCGTTTTTTTTTTTTAAACCCTGCGACAGATGCGTTAGTGCGGTCTGGGCAGTTGGATTGTACAGCAAGGCGGACATTATGTACGTGATAGAGCTCAGAAGTTCAATGGTTAATCAACTAAAATTAACTAATCAACTTTTTACTTTTGACTTCATGAGCCAACATTATACTAAAAAATTGAAGGCTGTCAACAAAGAAGCTGAGCCTAGTTTATTAATTTTCCGTTGTCGGCAATGCATTTCGAAATATTTGACGTCAGAAATTCGCATTTTTTAGCTCGTAAAGTTGCTTTGTCGCAAAGCACATTTTTAAAATGGCGTCGCTGGGCGTAGTATTGTCGCGGAAATTTACTTAGCTGCTCCTACGCCATAAAATCGACAAACGGCTTCCGTATTTCCTGTAATAGAATGCGAACGATGCCATTTTAAAAATGTGCATTGCAGGAAGCCAAGTTTACGAGGTAAAAAATGCGTATTTTTGACGTCAAATATTTCAAATTGCATTGCCGAAAAAAAAAATTTTGAATGTTGATGGGCTTCAATATCGTAATATAATGTTGGCCCCTTAAAATGAACACTAAAAAAGAACCGGTGGGTCGTTCAAGACTCAAGATCTCGTCTGTGCGACTCGCTTCTGACTGGTAATTCTTGCCCATACCAGTCTGTGGCTTCCTTCTGTTCAGTTTCTCGCTAAAGCGCTATTGATTGCTGTCTTAACTGCGTATTTACGATGTTAATGCTAGGACCTAGGCATTGTTTGATTGATGTTGTTTGTTTATCCGTGCGTGGCTTTCGTGAGCGTATCCCTTTTAGCTAATAATTTTTGATCCCCTTTTCCCATCCCTTACTTTAATCCTCGTCAGGACGACATGTGCGCATCTATTTAATTAATCAAATAAAGGAATGAAAGCCCAGTGCAGCTGATTGCTCGCACTCTCCATTTGTCTGTCTTTTCGTTTACCTTTCTTGTCCGCGAGGGCGCAAATACAAAGTGGGTTGCATGCAATCGCTCTGTACTGCAAAGCCCCGGAGCGGAGTTTTCGCGCCGAGTCTATAACTCCCGCCGAATCCCCCCCCCCCCCTCCCCTTCCGCCTGACCTCCCTTCATTACAGACTGTGTGCAAAGGCGGACCGTGCCCGAAACGCTCCGTTTCCATAACGTACTCCTCCTCCGTCGTCCTCGCCTTTTTTCTTTTTCTTTTCATTTCTTTTTCTACCAATGTCCTTTTGTTTCTGCTTGCGTTCGTTTTCGTGGGCGCCGGTATTGAGAAATTACGCAATTTGGCGGCGGCCGCTCGTCGCGGTTATTTATGGCGCCCGACCGCTTCCGCCCCCGCCTCTCCCCCGTCCTCCTCCTCCTCTCCACCATCGTGTCCCGGCTGTCGCGGGGATTATGCGGCCGATATATGTGCGTCGCCATCATCGAAACGAAGCGCACCGTGGGGGAAGAGAATTTAATGAAGTTTGGGCCGTTAATTCCGGCCTGAGCCAAGCTTGCGGTTAGCCGTTTGTCATATTTTTTCTCTTTTCGCCCATCCCTTGTATCGAAGTGGCCGTGTATTTTTCTGTCCGGGACGTTAGTTCTTTGCCTTGTGTGTGCTTGTGTGTGGGTACGCTAACGCACTTTCAGGGGGCGTGAAACGAGGATTTATGGTGTTTTGTTGGGGATACCGGATAACGTATACGCTGATTATATGCATATACTATACTTTCGCTTTACACGTTTCAGTTTGCGGTAACGGTTCGTTATTATAGTTATGGGTAAAGGAAAGGCGTAGTAACCGTTTCTCTTGCGCTAGACAGCCGTAAAAATTTGAGAACGCGCTACCACGCGTTGGCAGATGCGTGTTTTTTGAATAATTTTATTTTTACGTCCGCATATATTACCCAAGGAGCTGTTAAGTGTAGGTAGCGTCACTCGCGCGGTTTATCATTGCCCCCCCCCCCCTCCCCCCCCCTCCCCCCCCCCCCCCCCCCCCGTCCTCTTTTTTCCAGCTAGCAAAAACTGCAGCGCTCGAGCCGTGCAGGACCCACGTACTATCGCGATGGAAAGAAACTCGAACAGCGCGGCTCCTACACGCTCCGCTGTTCGAATTTCTGTTCATTTGCGCTTTACCTGGGCGGTAAGAAAAAGACGTTACAGGTGTCTTGAAGTGTATCATGGACGAGCCTAACGTCATTTTGCTATCACCGAAGTAAAAGCGTGTTGAGAAGAAATTCAAACAGCCGAGCTTGTAGGCGCCGTATTGTTCGCGTTTCTTTCGATCGCGATACTACGCGACATCAAAGGCCTCAAAAAGAGAGAAAAAAAAAATGGAAACGCGTATAGACGTCATGAGAGGTTCGTTATCTCTGGGCTGTTTGGTCCCGTAGCCTAATGTATATATCTGTATTTGCATAGGTGCAATACTCGTTTCGTGTGCTCGACTAAAACGACTGAACCTGTGCAGCGTTAGGCGCTGTCTGTGATTCCACATGCCTTTTGTACCTTGGCCCCTGTGCTTCCTTCCACCAGTTCTTATTTCTCTTCAGTGTATTAGAGCGCTAACAACGCTCAGGACCGCTTTGCCAAGAGTTGTCCCTTTAACCGATTGTGGTACGTGCACCTTCCCTTATGCCTAATGCGTGCCCATTCAAATGTGCTCTATACTGGGACGCCGGCCCGTTGTGCCATTCCCTTCATCCTGTGTCTATGTATACACGTATATATTTGGTACACGTCCGTGTTCGCGTATGTCCACGCATACGTGAAGCGGAACACTCGACCTCCGCTGTTTCGGTTAGCGCCGACCATGTGACAGAAAATTCGACTTAGTTCCACTAGCGAGAAACATAAGTCAGGTAGCATACGGACTACAGTAAGAGCCGGATGCTGCTCAGGTTCCTCCATCTGAATAGCCTGCACGACTACCCTTAGTATATAGACAGTCCTGGCATATATGCCGTTTGCGAAGTGCTCGAATACAAATAAAAAAAAAAGCCATAACGCACCTACCGCTGTGGCTTGGCCGGTAGTGTGCCACGGCGAGGGTGACGAGATCGAATGCTGGCCGACGGAGGCGAAATTCGAAAACGCCTCTCTACTGTGCTATGCTATATGCTATGTTATGCTATTCTGTACTATACTATGCTATACTATGCTGTGCTGTACTGTACTGTACTGTACTGTACTGTACTGTACTGTACTGTACTGTACTAAATTGTACTATGCTGCTTAGCGCATCCAGTAGGCAACGCGCAACGTTGTTTAGCGCAGTGCTTTCCCCGCTGTATAGTTCCGCGGTCGATCGGGGCTGGAACTGGGCGGATGGCACCTGGACGCGCGTCGAGAACGAGACAGAACAGTGGCGAGCTCGCAATGCACAATTTTTCTCCGGAGACGGGCATTTAACGGTGCCGTGCCCTTGGCGGGAAATGAACTGAAGGAAGAGGAAGGCGAGGGGAAAACGGCGCCTTAAAAGGGTATCGCAAAGCAAAGCGCGCCCAAGTCTGCTCGCGTAATCGCAGTGCCGCGCGCACGCCCAGACCATTTGCCACCGTTACAGCGCCGCGCCCCAGGCGCTTAATGGCGACCTGGAAATCGAAGTTTCTGCCCCTTGGAGACAGGTGACACGTCTTCGTCTCCCTTTCTCTCTTTTTCCACGCGCTGCTTTTATTCCTTCCGTCTCTCTTTTTTCTTTATTTCGCCTTCGTCGCGCTGTCAGTGCCGCGACTGTTTTGTCTTTCGTCGGGCGGGGTGACGGAAAGCTCTTCTGGTTCGGGCGTGCTGTTCCGCCGCTCCGGAAACAAAAGAAGGCTGTGCCTGTCCTGCGTGTTCGATGGGCAGTGGAAATATGCGTGGAAGGACCGTCGAGGAGTATTTTTATTTTTTTTTTGTCGTTTCTATGCGGCCTCCTTATTTCGTGGCGTCCTCGGAGCCCGTTATTCACCGGACTTGCGAAACTGTCGGCGCGTGGGACGCATAATGCGCTCGTCTAGCTTACGCGAAACTGCGTTTGAGAAAAAAAAAAAAAACTTTTGGTACAGGGCCTTCCAAGTGACGTCGCTGGGCGTTATAGGATGAGCGTCTGCGTCACGGCTCCTGTATTTTTTTTTTGCTTGATGTACTTTTTTTTGTGGGGGTTGGGGGGGGGGAGGGGTATTCTCGTTTGTTTCGTGCTTTTGCGCCTCTGTTCCTCTGCTTGCTCGCAGCCTTCTTTTCTTTCTTTTTTTTTTCCTGGAAGTACTCGAGACCATATGCTCTTCGGCCCCCTTCCTTCTCCTGCCCGTCGCGCTGTTGCTGGGACTCCCGTGGCTGTTACCTCCCGCTTACAACACACACGCACGCCGAGGCGCCGGAATCTTTATAAATGGGCGCCATCGCCGCGGCACGTCGTCGGACATTACAGGGCGGAGGAAGGGGGGGGGGGGGGGGGGTGTTGGAATGGAGGGAGGGGGGGAGGCGAGGGAAGTTCGCGGCTTTTGATCTTTGGCCCCTCCCCCGTGACCGGGACCCGATGGCTAATCTATTACGTGGGACCAGTGTGTGCCTGAGACTCGCGCGGACCACGCCGGCACGTTCGGCGCCGCCTGAGGGAAACAGTGAGGGGGGGGATGTGGAGTGAGTTTTCGGCTGTGGAATTTCCGGTGTGGTTTGGAACGGGGTACGGCTGCTTGGGAAGCCGTGTGTGTGTGTGTGTGTATGTAACGTCCACGCGCGCCGGCCCTGCTTTGGCGCATCTTTATTTTCCTGTATTTGGCCGGAACAACTAGCCGGGCGCGTCTGCGCCACTTCGCAAGTAAAGGCGCTGACAGGGACCGTGAGAAAAACTAAAAGGACGAGAAGAAAGGCTTGTCTTTCTTTTTTTCTCGTAGTAGTTGAGTGTATCCCTGGGGTTGGACTCACTCGCTGCCGTTGCTGTTTAGTTTTAGTTTGATGTTTAGTTGATGTTGATGTTCAGTTGATGTTTAGTTACTTCGTTGTACTCCGCCAGCACGGCCAGCGAGACTTCCGTTGCGCTGCCGGCTTTTTACGAACGGTAGGGCGTTGTGTGTCGTCGTCCGGTGAGAGCGGTTTGTATACGGGAGCGGAAACTCTCGGCTGCAAGAAAGGCGAGGGCCTCACTAGCGAGCGCTTACCGGAGGAACCTCGCATCGCGGTTTCTCGACGTCGTGTGTTTGTACTGTGTTTTGCAGGCCTTGCTCCAATGTCTCCTCCCCTCTCCGCAGTAGGGACTCCCGGGGTGAAGCTGGGTGAAGTGGCACATTTCGTGCTTCCGACTGCAACTGCTTGGCTCGGTGTGTAGGTGTTGCAACGCAATCCGGGCGCGCTGACTTTTTTTTTCTTTCATATTTTGCTTCCACGTGGCACCGGTCGCCCTTTACCGTTTCGTCGCCGTATAGGAAATGGAAAGCGGCTGTCGGCGAAAGTTTTTCAGACGAGCCAGCGTTTTTCGATAAGTCTCTCGCACGCACAGCGCGCCGCCGTAGTAGTTCGTGTATTGGTATAACGCCGCAGGATGTGTGCTATGTACGCGCTACTCTCATAGAACGGCGCCGGGATTTCTTTCGCCGGGAACCCGGGGCGAGGCGCTGTAGGTGCACGCGCCTGTTGAAAGCGAACGCGACGCCCATTTCCGAGCTAACACGTCCGTGCGCAACGGTTGCAGGTCTGCGCAGCCGCTGCTCAGGAATGCGCCGGGCGCATGCATACATACATGCAGGGGTAAGCGTGGACGCGAGCAGCGGCGGGCACTCAGAGTTTGACGTATGCGCTTTGGGCACATAAAACTCGGGCCGAGCCGCTGCGCGGTTCCTCCGCCCATGGGTGTCGACGACCGCCCGCGCGCGTCTCCTGCGACGTTTTTCGTCGTTTTCGTTTTCTCGTAGCCCGCGCTTTCCGCACGCGCCGCCGTGGAGATTCGCGCGAGCTTTCCCATCCGCGCGAATTTTTTTTTTCTGGCTTCTGGTGTACACTCCAACCTGCAGCTCATGTTTAAGGCAACAAGAAAAGGGGGGGGGGGGGGGGGGGCGCCTCTGTTTTTATTGTTTTTATAGGAGTGCGGCGCGTGATGCTGGGTTGTTTGAGGCGTTTTAGCCCGGTGCCTTTCACGTTGCGCTAAGAGCTGGCAGCGGCGCGCCTAGACGCAGGTGCGCGACGCTTTCATTTTAAAAGGTGTTCTACGTGTCACTCGGAGTGACTCACTCCGGTGGCGTTCCGGTACCTGTACAGGGTGTTGCAGCCTAGCAGTCCCATGCTTTCAGAAACTGTAGTGCAGGGTTGTAGGTAGTCCGTTTTGAACAGCTCGATATATTTTTGGAATGGGTACCGGTTTTTAATTAAGAAATATAAATTAGGTCAATTTTTTTTCGTTTATTTTAGCGCGCAATTTTCCGGCTCATCTGGAGCCCTGGCACACGAACAACGCCCCGAAATGAGGCGGCTAACTGTGGCTGGAGGCGCACTATTCGAAGCCCCGAATACGCGCAGCCGTCGTATGCCCTCTTCACAACCCGTCAAACCCGCTACTGTAAGCTACGCGGACATCAACGAATGCTGTAGGGAGCGCAGAAGAGTTTTTCCCATACTTAGCAAGAGTCTCAGTAAGGGAGAAGAACACACAATTGGGCGAATACAAACTCTGTGTCCAGTCCAGTCGTGCCGAACAAATGGTACCCCAGCACTTATGATCCGGCCTGCCACTTACGCGGGGAGCCGGGCACAGTGTTTCGCATGCCATGACCAGTGCGAAAGAAACTTCAGCTCGGAACAGACATTCGGCACTGTGACCGTTGGGAGGCCACCCTGCGTAGAGAGGACCCCGCTGTTCGGAAGAGCCTAGGTGGGAGAGAAAAAAGGTGTCGAGCAGCGCTGCAGGCCATTGGGCTCGTGGAATGAGACCAACCAATTTTTAAGCTTTCAATAAATGTTTTTCCTGCTCCGTCTCACCCGCCGTGGTGGCTCAGTGGTTATGATGCTCGGCTGCTGACCCGAAAGACGCGGGTTCGATCCCGGCCGCGGCGGCTGAATTTCTTTGGAGGCGAGATTCCAGAGGCCCGTGTACTGTGCGATCTCAGTGCACGTTAAAGAACCCCGGGTGGTCGAAATTTCCGGAGCCCTCCACTACGGCGTCCCTCATAGCCTGAGTTGCTTTGGGACGTTAAAACCCCTATAAACAATAATCCTCCGTCTCAGGGTTAAAGTTGTACTCATTTCTCAGCATGCTGCATATAACGTATACTTTGGAAATTGGCTGGCAAAACTGGTTCGGGTCTTTTACTGGCAGAGACGTTAGGCTCCTTCGTCAAATTCAACGCAACGTCCTACTCACCCCGGCACTGTTTTTCCCTAAAACTTACGACGTCCCCTTCGTGCCGTAACTGAATTACCTACGACAATTCAGTCACGTCACCTCCCATCGCCTCTCCTTCCTTAATTGGCGTTGAATACTCAGCGACTATTCTGCTATACCTGAAGGACTATGGCTATACTATTCTCCTAGCCCGAGTTGTGTTACCGCGTTCGTTGGCGTTGCATCTGACCGAGGCTGACGCTTCCACGAACTGATATGAATATCGCGTTTCCGTGGACTTGTGTTCCACAAGCTGCGTATGTATACGCCGTCGGGGAGCCGCGTAGTTCTCATTCGCGCAATGCTCAGTATAAACTCTTTGTAAACACCTTTATCGAGTCTCTCTGGGTGCGGATCGTATTTCTGCACTCTTCTTTCCACCATTTCGCCGGCACGGGCTGCTGGCGACCTGAGCGTCTTCCAACGGAGCAGGCGGGCGCTGTGAGAGGCGCGCAATTTCTCATCGCGTTCGATTTCCACGCGGGCGCGTTAGGTATGCGCGCATTTACGCTCGCGCAGAGAGAAAAAAAAAAAAAAAAAAGCGTCTGTCTATCGCAGGCCTGCGCCAAATCGTCCTCTGCTGCACCGTCTCCGCGCACGTGCTCGCATACGTGCCCCGCTGTTCTTCCGTGTCTTGTGTGGCGGCGCGTGCGGCTCTGGCCCGTGTGCGGCTTGCGCATTCCCATTGTTGCTTTTGTTGTTCGAGACGCGAACGTTATGGCTGCAGCGTGTCCCGCATACCGGACCCGCCTGTCTCCTTTCTCTGCGTGCAGTGCGCGCGTCTTTTGTTCGCGGACGTTCACTCTGCGGTGCGACCTCCTCCCCCTCGTTTTCGTCCCCATCCTTCTTTTGGTCATCGTCGTTCCGCGGTGTGGTGTGTGGCTGTGCTCGCGGGTACAGTGTTCCGGATGATCGGGCCGGGCCGCCGTTGAGGCCGGGAAGCGGAAACGGCAGTTCCAGCAGTACCTCCTGCCCCCCCCCCCCCCCCCCCCCCCCCCCCCCCCCCCCTCTACACTGCGACACACAGGCGACGACGGCTGTTGACGCGTGACGGACGCGTCCTCCCCCTGCTTGCGCTGAGGGGACAGATTGGCTGAGGATGCGGTTTGTGTAAGCTGCAAAAACGTCGAAAAATAAAAAAAAACATGGGTGTCGCTGACATAGGTCGCGTTTGTACGAGGGACCTGCGAGTAATTCAGGTATTTTTTGCGGTGCGGATCTCTGAGGTGATACCACATTGCCATTGATGTGAAGCCTATCACGGAGTCCACATTCATTCCAAGTTGCCCTCGACGTCACGACGTTCAGTTGAAAGCGGGACAAAAGATGTTCAGTTTCAACTGGAGATAAACTTTTTTTTCGTTGCAGCCGGACGCACGTGAGCAGAGATGCGGAAATCGAAACATTAGAATTTGACTCGGAAGAAAATTCGGTCGAGTTGTCAGCGTGCATGTATGTATTCGTTTCGTTTGCCTGCGAGCTGCGCCCTTTGCGTCAGATAGAGTTCGCTGCAGCCAAAACTCGCTGAAGTGGCCGTTAGTTACAGTGCATGCCGACTGCGTGCTCTTTCCTAAGTGCGCGCAAACGCGCATGCTTCGCCAAAAGGGCCGGAAACCCTTCTCTCCTCCATCAAATTCCACGCGGCTAAGATCGCCGGGCGCACTCTTGCTTCTCGCAGTTTATCTCCTTACGCTTCCTAGAAAGCCCACAAACACCCAAAACTCTCCACCGAGCTTGCTCTCGATCGGCGTTGTAGTTCTCACTTACGTTTGCCCTCTCCACCTCTCTCTCTCTCTCCAGTTCTCTTTGCCCTCCTCGTCGCGGCAGTGCTAGCGCCTTACCCCATCATTCCTGTCGCCCTCCAAAGACCAGGATGTGAGTCACGCTAACGCAGACCCGATCCGTTCGGTTTCCGCCTCAGTAAGGAACGTCGCTGTGAAATCGAACAAATAAATAAACTCCTGGCGAACGGTGTTGAAGAGAGCTGCGGCGATCGTTGAACGCTTTGCGAGTATCCTTACGGGATGCGCCAGTAAATGCGGGAGGCATCTTGAAGACTGGGCGCGGGGTCGCCGCGCTGAGCGGACGCGGCGTCTTCAGCTGTGATGTGTGGGTCGGTCTGCCGTGGCGAGGACGGTCTTCTTCGCTGCAGCCTCACCCTGCCCTCTCCTTCCTATACCGCAGCTGTTGGGAACGATGCGCGGTCATGTCGTTTCCGAAGGCACTCTGGCGCGGCGTCGGCCAACTGGCCAAATGGGCTTCCGGAAGGTCGACGGCGAGCGAGCATCGCCCAAATGCTCCGCACCGGAAGGAAGAACCCCTTCCGTTTCCCTCCTCTCTCACCATCTCCCTCTATTTCCATGATCACCCCCGCCGCGGTGGCTCAGTGCTTACGGCGCTCGTCTGCTGGCTCGAAAGGACGCGGGTTCGATCCCGGCCCCGACGGCCGAATTTCGATGGAGGCGAAACTCTAGAGGCCCGTGTGGTGTGCATGTCAGTGCACGTTAAAGATCCCCCCAGGTGGTCGAAATTTCCGGAGCCCTTCTCTGCGGCGTCCCTCATAGCCTGAGTCGCTTTGGGACGTTAAACCCCCATAAATCAAATCAAATCAATTTCCGTAATTCTTCAGTGAAGGGTGTGCTGTCAATGCGCAAAATGGGTCTGAGGAAGATATCGGCGTACTTGTTTATTTCTTTTTTTTTTTGCTGCGCAGTTTCTACTAAAATGAGTGAAATGGTGTCTATAGCATGTCAAACACTCCATGCGCATCACTATCAGCATGCGATGACGATAATAATGCTGGCGAAATCAGTGACGTACACATTTGAAGTTTGCATTGACAGTAGCAAACGCGTTTACTTTTTGAAGAACTTGGTTGAAGTCCCCTGTTCTGTTAACGCTGTTACGCAAGATTGCTTGATTGCCAACCAAGTATTTGCCAACCAAGATTGCCAGCTCTAGGCTGTTTTTTCATGTGTATGTTATAGGTGTATGCTAGTAGGTGACCGTGGCTAATTTTTTATACATCATGCGGCGAACATTCGTAACTAACCTCTACAAAGCAGCGTAGTGGTGGGACAGATGTACTCAGTGTTTATTCATCATAGAACCTTTTCTCCCCATAAAGTGCGTATACGCCCTGTGCCCCGTATGCAGGCAGCAATAAAAGTCTGATATCACTAATCCATGACGAAGTGTTCGCATTCTCGAACCTAAGCGCGAGCGAGAGTCCTCGGTAGAGCCCTCGGCAGGGTAGTCCTCGGTTAGGGTAGAGTCCTCGGTTAAGGTAGAGTCCTCGGTTAAGGTAGAGTCCTCGGTTAAGGTAGAGTCCTCGGTTAAGGTAGAGTCCTCGGTTAAGGTAGAGTCCTCGGTTAAGGTAGAGTCCTCGGTTAAGGTAGAGTCCCCGGTTAAGGTAGAGTCCCCGGTTGGGGTAAGAGTCCACGGTTGGGGTAAGAGTCCACGGTTGGGGTAAGAGTCTCCGGTTGGGCTGGAATCCTCAGTAGACTCCTCACTGGAAGCACCAGTGCAGTCAGCGAAGGGCGTTTGTGTATGGGTTTTTATTCGGCGGTGTCGTCCGTAATGGCGTTAAGAAGCACTCTGTGCACGAAACAAGTAGGCAGCGAGAACACACAGGATAACAAATGGTGACTGCAGCCTTGTCTCGCCTTTTTTTTTTTCTCGCCTTCTCTATGGTCTTAATGCTCTCTCGTTTCCGTGGGGAAAACTATAGGAGGAGGAGGCGGAAGGCGGCTTTATTGGAGGCGGCTATTAGCCGGGAGTCCGTCGTTGTAAGTACGTGCGGCCAGGTTCTGCCGCGGTTTGTCCCAATCCGTATACGCTGCCGCCAGCTGCGAACAAGCCCGTGTGGTTTCACGTGTATCTTCGACTTCCCTTTTTTTTCTGCACTCGCCGAGACATCGGCGCATTTCGCTGTTCCTGTGCTTCCCCCCCCCCCCCCTTTTTTTCTTTTTTTTTTTCCAAGCGATGTCTGTATCCAGTTTCGCGTCTAAGACGTGCAAATGTAGTAAGCGAACGCACGTCTACAAAGGGAGCTCCATAGCTCCTGGCTGTGATTAGCCGAGGCGGTACTAAGGAGCTCTTCTCGAGGAGAATAAACCGAACATCCGAGGTTGCAGCTGAATCAGGAGGGAGCAATTAGCGCGGAGGAAAACAAACGAAAAAAAAAAAACGCACGGAAGTTCGAAAAAAGAAACCGCGGCGTGACCTGCGGTCGTTCGATTCCCGTGCGCGCCGTTTGTATTCGTGCGAAGGCTTTTTTTCTTTTTTGTTCTTATTCTTCTTACTGGTCATCTTCACTTTTTGAAAGCTCAAAGTAAACGGAACCAGCCGTGCGAGCGGGGTTCGTTTGCTTTTCCTAATGCGCGGTGCGGGCGCCGAGCGGCTAGAGTTCAGCAAACTGGACCGCTCTTTGTGCCATGCCTCATTAGCGTTGCAAGCCCGGGCCGGGGGCGCGCTTCGCTCGGGTAGCTGGCGCCCTCTGTTTTCTTGTCCCGGAACCGCGCGCCGTTTCTTGCCGCTGGCCGGGCGCCTTGTTTGACCGCGGTGTGACGCGCGCGGTCGCTGCCGTTTGTCGTCGCGTTCATTTGGCGAGCGTGCGGTGCGGGTGGTGTGTTTACTTGTCTCTTTCAGTCTGATAGTTGGCGAACTAGGTTGATTAAATCAGGGAGAGGCAAAAGGAACTGGAAAGGCGAAAAGAGTAGGGCGAGTTAGAGCCGATCTAGATTACTGAGCGGACAACTTGGGAATTAGCTTTGCAAGTCAGGTCGTTTGCGCATATAGCTTCTTGCAGAGGCAGCCGTGACATCTGACCTCAATTGAGGTAAGAAGTGTGCTGCGGCGTTGGAAGAAGCTTCTCTAGTGGACGTCGTGGACAGATGCCCGGCTCTTTTTGATAAGGTATCGCTTGCCTGGAAGCTGGGGACTTTTCTACGGAGCCTGTCAGGTTTCAAGGCGCGAGGGGGGATCGAGGTAGTGTATATTTAGCTTGTCTAACATTTTTCCGTGCTTCCCCCTCCTCAAGCTGTCTGTCAGCGCAGCATTGTATGGAGTCTATCGCTCATCGTTCCAACCACTTTAGGCGTCACTTTGTAGGGAATTTCGAAAGAACCACGGTAAAAGTGCGGTTAGTCTCGCCATGAGGTGTCAAGTTGCTTTCCTCCTTCTCGGACGCGAAACTTCAGTCGCTATGTGGGCGGTGCATAGATTTACCAGCGCCCACTATTTGGCTGTGTTTACAGTCGGGGTCTAAAGTTAGTGACCCCCTTGCTCCTCTACGTTCCCAACCGTGTGCACTGCATGCGGACGCTACCTGACGATGCACTCCTGGTGTCGAGACTGGACTTCGAGGAGGAGCGGGGTCGGGGGAGGGGGGCGGGGAGGTGGTGGAGAGTTTCGACCCCGACTGTACTTCGCAGAGTCCCAGGAATCTATCGCTTGGGAGGGCTACGGTTGAAGTAGAAAGCGGTGCATTGAGGGAGGTTTAGCGAGATGTGAGCGGCACCTGCTGGCGTTGTTCGAGAATTGGGCCCGCGGGATTGATTTAGCCGCGTTTGCGGTCCCTTCGCTAGTCTCTGACTTGAGGTTATTCAGGCCAGCTACCCCTGCTTTTCTCAGTCTTGTCAAGTCCCAGCAAAAAAAAAAAAAAAAAATCAGGCTGTGTGGTTTGCATCGACGCCGAGTTTTCTGGCCTGGTTAGCATCGTATACAACTACTGTAGCGCGTATCGGAAAGTTTTGCACCGAGTGTTTTCGGAGCGCCCTCATTTCGCCGCGTTTATGTACAGTCTGCTCCTTCCCTTTTTCCGTGCGCAGCTCTCTCTCGCGCTTGAATCGGCATTCGGACACGGATGGTCGCTGCAGCGGCGCAGAAGGGGGGGCTACACACGGCACCCGAAAACAGAAATGAGAAGGAGCTCTATTTACTGGGATTTTATACGCATTTCGTCTTTTTGTCTGTTTCGGATTTCTCCGCTTCCGCTCCTTTCACTTGCGTTACGTACCGGTGAGCACGCTACGCGGCGTTTTTATTGCCCCCCCCCCCCCCCCCCCCCCCCCTCCCCTCCACTTCCCCGGCATTTTTTTTTTGTCTGCGCGTCAAGCACAACTGGCGCATTTATCGTCCCCGCGCGTCCGTGGCGCGGGCTGCTATTTTCCTTTCGTGTCCGACAAAGTGTGTGTTCTTCGTCTCTCGGCGGCGGCCCGGGATGAAAAGTGTTTTATAACGAGCCTTTGTCTCTGCGCGCTCTACGAGGCGGAAAACGAGCAGCGCTTTGTTCGAATTTCTCTCTTCTTTTCTGCTCCATTCTCTCCATCGTCCCCCACACACACACACGCTTTTCGCCGTTCGTTGCCGTTCGATATTCGGAAAACGATCGAACCCCGATTGCTCTTATACAGCATTCCGGAAAATCGTTCCTTTTCGTTTCTCGTTTTTCTCATCCCTGTCACTCCTGTGTTCCCTTCTTAGCCTTTCCTTCCATTCTTCGTCCGCTCTTCCTGCAATGGGAATTGGACCGTGGATAAGTATAGAGGCGGGCGTCCGGCTTGTTATTTTTTTCCACTTTCTTTCTCACTCTCTAGTCTCTCTAGTTCTTCTGTTCTTCTTTCGCTCTTTTCTACACATCTTTAGCTTGGCTTTCTCGTTATGTTTTTGTTTTTTTGTTTTAGTTTTTTTTCCCGACCCACGCATGAGCTCATTGTGTCCGAATATCCGCGCTACTATAGCTCCTCCTGTCTTCCGCGATCTTGCACTCCCCGGTGTCCGGGCTGTCTGCTTTGTCGTTCCCTTACCCCCTCCCCTAGACGTCACTCTGTCATTTTGGTGGCGGCGGCGGCGTTATCAACGTCACGCGCTAGGGAGAGAGATAGACCGTTATCGAGTTGCAGCCCTGCCGACTCCGCGTTCCGGTCGGGGCTCGTTGGACCGCCCCCACTTCCCCTGAAAAAGCGATCGAAATCGCGTTTTCGGTTTGTATTTCGCCTCTATAGACTACGGGGAAAAAAATATTAGATCAGAGATATATATACCGCGAAAAGGCGGGAAGAGGCGGCCACGTGGACTGTCCCGGAGAGAGCTGACAGCGCAAAGGAACTGGAAGTGAAAGCCGTGGCGCCTTTTTTCTGCCGACTCTACGTGTGCGTGCCTGGCGAAAGTATAAGGAACGGAGGCCGCGAACAGGATTGGCACTGCCTTTGCTGTTGTGTGTCGCTAGTGTCGCCGCCGCTGAAGTTCTTAGGTGGTTCGTGTCCGCGTTCACAGCGCATCTCAGTTATAGGACGAAGTGAGCTTTGCCTTCCTACTTGTGCAGTGGCGACTTGGGAGCCTTTGTAGCCTCATACTGTCGTGACCAAGGAATGTCAGCAAATGTGTCCGCGTTTCGGCGTCAGTACTTTAAAATAAACTCTGTCGAGGCTGGCCTTTGGCATTTGAAGTGGAGACGCTACCACTCCGCCACGAAGGCTCAGTGTTTTGGCATGAATAAAGGCGCATGGAGAGGCCTTTGCCCTGGAGTGGGTGTAGTCAGGCTGATGATGATGAGTGAATAAATAGAATGAAAGAAATAAAAAATAAAAAGAAAAATAAAGTCCGTGTCTTGGTCACGATACTTATTTCATCATATCATGTACCAGCTAGTCTGCAAGTGTAGACCTTTTTTTGAGCCTTCCCGAAATGTTGCCGCGTTCACGACTCGGTCACAGCACATGCTTGCTCGCATAGCCATTCTTCGTGCAACCGTTGAAAAACTTACTCGGGCTGCAACGTTGGTCTCTCACTGTTTGCCATTTTTGCAGTGTTTTGTTCGGCGTTATCTCTCGGCGAATGCTCTTGTGTGTCGTCCCAGTGTTTTGAAGAACTTTTTTGATCTATTTCCACCAGCTCATGTTCATTCCGATAACTGTCTTCCTGGCGAGTACTATACTGTTCATGTTGTACATTGAAATTTGATTCTGATTCTGTGTGGCCAAGAGAAAAAATGTGGGTCGCAGGGCCCGAGGTGTACTGTTTCTTCTCTCTTCGTCTTTTGCTTTGCAGTTCAGAGAGAAGGAAAAAGATACACAGCTGCATCGGTGTTCGCTAGCTGTGACAGTGTGTGACAGCTTGCGCAAGCTGGAGCTGTCGTGATTGTCGCCGGGTCTCTTTGTGCGATGACAGGCTTCTTGTTCACTGGCTGTATGACGTTGAAAATGGCGCGTGTAGTAGGAAACGATGTTATGGACTCCGCCGGCTGCCTCTCGCATGTAGGTGTCTTTCTTTGCTGGCGGGACAGCAATGTGTGCATGATATGGGTTGCGACCGCATGTCCGCGGGCGTCCCGCTTGGGGTCGTCGATATCCAGTGGTTTCGGCGGACCAGATAAGCAGAGTCTAAAGCGCGCGTAACAGCCGAAAAGTAAGAGCCGCCGCGGTGGCGGCTCAGTGGTTGTGGCGCTCGGCTGCTGACCCGAAAGACGCGGGTTCGATCCAGGCCGCGGCGGTTGAATTTCTTCGGAGGACAAATTCTAGAGGCCCGTGTACTGTGCGATGTCAGTGCACGGTAAAGAACCCCAGGTGGGCGAAATTATCCGGAGCCCTCCACTACGGCGTCTCTCATGGCCTTAGTCGCTTTGAGACGTTAAACCCCATAAACCAAACCATAAACCAAACCGAAAAGCAAGACTCTCCGGAGCCCCCTCCACTGTGGCGTCTCTCATGGCCCACGTGACGGGGCGCTGGGGCCTATGATAAGTATTATCATTGCTGTTCATGACCCTTTCCTTGAAACAGACTGTAACGTTAAGGAGCAATGTAAAGCTGATTTCCGCCTTCGTATACGGTGTTGAGAATCTTGTGTTCCGGCCGTGCGTGAAGAATGAAGCGGTAATTTGGGTTCGAAATTAGGGAAGCCAAATAGAATAAAGTGCAAGTAGGATGGAAAGAATGGAGAGACTTGCTAGCGAGCTGGTCGGAGTAAAGCATGGAGGAGGAGCGCGGGAAATTAGGGAAAGTGGGATACACGCGTTTCGCTGCGAGCAGAGGCTCTGCGTTCGCGCGTGTCTCCCGGAGAGCCCCTCCGGGATAGCAGCAGCTCCGGGGAGGCTGGAACTCGAGTAGGGTAGGTAAAACTAGGGGAAGGTTGGGGGGAAGAGAAGCAACAACGCGTGGAAGGCTAATTGCTACTACTGCTGGTGTGTGTCGGTGGGGAATGCGGCCGCGCCGGCGGAGTCTCTGCGGGGATTAATAACCGCCGAGCGCCGCTGCCTTGCGTTGGGAAGGGCTGCCCCGGCCACTGGAGGGGATAGGAAACGTGTCTGATGGGGAGTGGTACGTGGTGGAGAGGATTCTGTGCGGGATCTCTACGCTGAGTCCCTCCCGTCGAAGGAGGCGAGAAAAGGGGATGAGCGCGTTGTAAGACACCTTCCAGCGAGGGGATGGCGTTGGACCGGAACGAATGGGGAGTGTAGGGAGAGGACGGGTGCTTAGGGAGAGATGGGTTACGAATTGTGGCCGGTTAATGCCACTGGTGCTGACGTCACCGCTTCTTCCTTTCTTTCTTTCTTTCTTTCTTTCTTTCTTTCTTTCTTTCTTTCTTTCTTTCTTTCTTTCTTTCTTTCTTTCTTTCTTTCTTTCTTCCTTTCTTTCTTTCCTTCTTTCTTTCTTTCTTCCTTCCCTTCTTTCTTTCTTTCTTCTAAATGGGGGCAATGTAAACCAGAAACAAAGGGAAATCTTTGTTCCCGCAGGCATAAAATTAAAGAAACGCCGGAAGAAAAGGGTAAGCGTTGCTAGTCTTCTCTGTCCCTGCGACATCATAGGAACACGAAAGCGAAAGGGAGTAGTGGTTCCCCGCCCGCATTTACACTGTCTGAAGCCATTTACAGCGACCTGAGGCCCTAGAGTTGTAATGTGTATCGTTTAAAAGAGAATAATTTCGAGAGACGCTGTTACGGGCGGCGGTAAAGCCCCGGGGGAATTCGGCCGACCCGCGATTAGTGCGTAAATTGAAAGTGGCGTACCGGCTACGGTGTGAGGAGCAGATGGGTGTGCGTGGTGACTGCACGGCCACACGTGCGGCCGCGATCCCCACTTCGTTAGTTATCGGTCACTGCTCCTCCTCTACCTCCGCACCGCTCCCCTTTACCGCGGCGAGGAAGCACCGGCGAAGGGCTTTGAAAAGAGCTTTAGGAGGCCGTTCAACTGGGAGCTCCTCACTTTCAACAAAACGGGAGGGAGCGTGTGTCTGTTATCCTTTCTCGATCCCCTTTTATCGCCTTATTAAAGAAGAGTGAGGGGTGGGGAGTAAGCTGCTTTTGGGTGGGGTGAACTAGCCGCGGAAGTAAGAGAGTGATATTCACGGTTTCCACGTAATTATGCAGGTTTAGGGGAGATTTTACTAAGCTGTAATCTCATTCTGGCCCCGCGGTTCGACGGGAGCAGTCACATCGAAGTCATACACTGTTCTCATTTTAAAAAGGAAAAGTATGTATCCTTCTGTGACCGAAGACCGAAGTTCATATACTAGCTGCTGCTTTCACCCACTTCTTTTTTGTGTGTAGAGTCAGCTGTCTTTTACTGCATTTGACCCGGTTCAGCTCATTCCGCGACACGTACTGCGATCCCCATAGCCTTTCGTATTGCCGCGAATATTTGTAGTGTTTGTTCCTTCTTCAAAGCTGCCGGCACGCCAGTTTATCCCTTTGTTTGTGATGCAAAACGCGACTCGATTTATCTCGATTGATCGCATCCAGGCGGAGCCGATTCCAGGTTGTTCCAGAATGTTCTAGTAACTTTGCACGCTTTATCTCCAAAGTTCGATATCAGCTTTAAAAAGAGCACGGCCGAGAGCGGCGGGCATTCGGTTCGGCGTCCGCCGAGCACGCCCGTTGCTACGCCGCCGCCGCGTCATTCGGCTCTTTGCGGGCGCAAGTCAGCCCATATAAAGAGTTTCGTTTAGAAGTCAGTCTCGCTGTTTTCCTGCTCGCCGGACTGCAGTCACCACTACGTGATAGTATTGAGGGTTGAGAAACGTCACGTTCAGTTAATGTCGAATGCTGTATACGATCAAGGCCACATCTTGCATCTGACTGGTGCATAGCGCATGTAGCTACTTTAGGGAACTTCAGGTTTTCTTTCCTTTTCCTGCCGGTCTGGTATTTGAATTTGTGTGACTGGGGAATTATTGCTGGGATATTACCTTTCCCTGCACTTCACCAAAAAAGTGAGAAATGTAAGGAGGGAGCTTTCTGCTACCTCTGTAGGCTGATCTGTAAAAGCGGCATCTGCGCTAGACAAATTTGTAGCCCTGTTTGCTTTAAGTTCTCCTGTGGACTCGTTGCTTTATCTACGCCATTTTTCCGTTTCTTGTTTCGGGTGTAAGCAGGTGGTAATCTGTGCACGATTTTCATCGTACTTAATGTGAAAGCATATACCTAGTACGCCTTTTCGTTAAACAAAGGAGAAATAAAGTTGAGTATAGAAGAAAACGTTTCGTTCCTCCGTTGCAGTCGCGTCTAGGGAATGGTAGGTTCGTCCGTCCCCAACTTGTTTCTAGGGACCTGGTGGCGTCAGTTTTGGGGAACGCGTGACAGGAAGAGCGATGTTTGGGGACCGTCTCCCCGCTGCGCTCCCGATGCTCCCTCGCCGCTAGGGAGCGGGCGGCGCCCCCGTCGGGGAAAGCGGCGTGGAGGGCCCTCGGCGCGCGCTCCCGGGGACCGCGTGCCGTGGCGCGGGGAGGGAGGCGCTCACTGGCATGGCGGCCGCGCCGGCGGCGGGTCGTCGCCTGGCGAGCAACCACGTCGGCGGGGCGGCGGGGCGCGGCCCCATCAGGCCGCTGGCCGCGAGGCCGCCCGCCGCGCCGCCTCCGCCCCTCAGGGCCCCGTCCGACTCGAGCGACGAGGATTACCGAGAGTGCTGCTGCCTCACCCAGTGCATCCGGACCTGCAACGCCAAACAGGTGCGACCACACACACCACCTCTCGGGGTAGTACCCGCTGCCGCCCGGACACCCCCTGTGTGCGTGTGTACACGCACGTCGCATTGCATTGGGTGCACGGGCCTCTTCGAGCACAGTCTGGCTGTGCACACTGTTGTGCCTGGTCACATGCCGGGTGCACCAGCCGGTCTGTTCCTTCTTGCCAGGTGCACTGAACGGAGTGTGCAATCTGGATGGAGGATGCGCATCCTGTGTGTGCATAGCATCAATGGGGTCCCGCCTGCAGAGGCATATACAGGCGTCTGCGAGCAATACTAGCTTATATATTTGCTGTGTGCGTCCTCTATGAAAGGTGGCGTTTAATGTGTCCTCCTTGGCGATACCTTAAATCTGACCTCTGACGCGAGGGGGGCGGTCGCTGCCGTTGCAGCGGGAACGGGCGCTTCCTCCCTCAAGAGAGGAGCCGCGCGCACCGTATGTCGGTCGCTCGCGTGCGCGTCGTGCATTGTACTGGTGACTACACATTTCCCCTGACTTCGGTTTGTCCTCGGTTCGCCGACGGCACGTTGTATCTGCACGTTGAGCGGCTGCAGCTAATGCTGGGCATATGGGAAACTAGTCTTCGAGATGTTAATTCGAACGGCGCGTCGGTGCTTGAGGGGAGGTTCCTGCATTCGGCAACTCTTGACGCTTCCGTTATGTCCCTCTTTGCACGGTGTCGTAGAGGCGCAAGCGGATGTTCGTTGCGCTTTCGTCCCCAGAACTGCCTGGTTCGAACCCTTACGCCACGTTGTACGTGCGCGCCTTCACGTTGTGGGGTCGCAGTGCGCCTTCTGTTTCAGACTACGGTGAATGCCATTACCGTTCTTCGAATTCGAAAGAAGCGCTTGGCTTTTCTAGTATTTTCACTTGATTCGTTGGAATTCGTTGTTTCTACAACAAAACCTTGCTGCGACGTTGGAGCGAGAGGAAAGTCATCAGGTCTCCAAGCTTAATTGAATTACATATGCTAAGCGACCTTCATAGAAACGTAACCGGTAAGATCTCTATTTTCAGGCTTGCCAGGCGTCGGCACAGCGCTTTCAGTCCTGCACGGAAGGCTAGAACTAGGACTGGTTGATCAATAATCTGGGAATCGGGTTTGTGTGGCTCTCTCTGATCGTTATTCTCTCTTCTCGCATTTCGCAATTTGAGGTAGCGCGTATGTTCGAGAGCACGTTCATTCATGTCGTGTCCTTTCTGTCTGGCGGTTGGAACGTTGGACACTGCCGAACGACGTTTGCGTGATGCACCTAGTCACTGAAACCGTTCCTCTTTCGGGGGAATATCTATCTGTGTCGGATTTTACGTTGGTCAAACAATTTCGGCGTTGCCCAGTAGCTTCGTAGTCGCTTCAGTAGAGGCTTTTCCCGCAAGGATGAAAGGGGCTGCGAAGCTTCGATCAGTCGCCGTGTTATCAAAGTTTCCGCATCCGCGCACACGTATGAATAATAAGCAGCTGTATTTCTGCGACTGTGAACGCGGAAGGAAATGACCGTCCCCTACACGTTGCTGAGTCTTGTCGCTGTGTTCGCGTGCGGTTCCAGATCCATTTCTTTCCCGACGTTTTCAGGACGGACGCCTTCTGGCGCGAATCGGGGTCATTATAATAACTTTTTATTTTTACGCTGATAGCTGTAAATGTGTCTTTCTGCTGCTTGCATAAGCGGCGTCACGGTGATATTCGCCGCCGTCGTTGTGTGGCGTAATTTTAAAGCTGCGCTTATCTCCTGGCTGAAGGGTCCATCCAGGGGGGCGGGACTGGCTGGTTCACAAGGACCATGTGGACGACGACGTGTTACGAAGATGATGATGATGAGCTCTCGGAGAGAACGCCATCTGTGAGCACGTGACGCAAGTTGATGCCGTAGGGTAGAGGCGGGGGATGGCCTAAACAGCTATCGCTCTCCATTTTCGAGATAAAGATAGCACTCTCGCCCGCGCGCCAGTCTGCTGGGGCGCTGCCAGGCAGAAGGACTTGCTATCCCTGGCAGTGAAACCGTTCCGTCAGTCGGTGCACACATATCGAACGGTCTGCTGGCGGTTCGACGGCGCGAGCCGCCGGAGTCCTCCTCCCGAGGATTCGGCGCGCTATTAATACGTGCGGGGGGGTGGGTGTCCGCCCCGGCGACTGCCGACATCGCGTGGCGTCTGCGTTGTCGCGTCCCCCCCTCTTCTCTGGGGCGCCTAGCAACGCGCCGCTCTCCTGACGCGTGTCGTCGTGGCCCGTTTCCCGGGTCAATCGGCGCGGCCCCGGAGAGCGGCAGGCGAGGCACGCCGATTCGCTTCGTTTGGGCGCCGGCCGATCAGCTCGCGTGCGCTTTCAGCGGGCGATCCTTTTTGTTTTGCTGCTGTACCCGGATAGGCTGAGTTTGGCGTCCGCGTAGTCCAGCTGCGGCGACGAGAGACTGAAGATACTTTGACGATTTGATTTTAATTTTGCAGGAGAAGCGTGGTCAAGAAGCGTCATGGCTAATGTGTTTTTAGTCTGCTTGGGGTGGGGTCCGAGACCGATTTTTGCCGAGCATTTCACTCCCGAGGCAGTGAGTACCAGGCCAGAGGAAAGCTTGTGCCCATTGGGAAACTGGTGGGTGCCCCGCGGCAGTGGGGATCGAATCCCACATGCGAGGCGGATGTGCAAAGTAGAAGCCACCACTGCGATGGGAGAAAGGTTGCTGGAAAACAGCGCAATGGAGAGTGTACTTTCTACGCGGGCAAAGACTGACGGTAAAGGTTTCGATCTTCGGAAGTTTCGTCAACGCGGAAATTTCGAAGAAACTCGCTTTGCTCGATGTTTGTAAGCGGTGCCTGATATTGAGAGGCGCATTGTGAGGAGCGTGCGGAGCGCATGCTTCAGTATGTGGTTGCAGGGTTTGGCTGTCGAGGAAGTAAGCTTTTGCCTGGCTATCGTGTTCGGAAAATTTGTGTGGGTGTCTGCATGTAGCATGTAGCATACGCATGCCTGCAGTTACGCACGGCCTTTTACTGACATTTAGTGTGGTTAATTGAGCTTCTCTTAGGGGTTGTAAGCATTGCTGGAAGGGCTCTACTCCGGCGTGTCCTTTCCAGAGGAGGCAGATATCTAAGTTGCCAGTCGACGAAACTTTTATCGCTGAATGTTGAATACTGGCGCGTTACGATGTGAGTTTCGTTTGCATAGGTCAGAGCCGATAAGATCAGCCACATCCGCGGTTGTGGACTCGAAGGAAGTTTTTAGTTTCATTCTAACGTAAATAGAGCGCAAAAAAAAAAAAACAACAACAACCGTATGCGCTGTTCCTAAACAACTTAAATGCTACATCTCAGGTGGAGTTCCTGCCTATAATGTTCGCAGTGTCGCCGCAGCGGTGGCTCTGTGGTTATGGTGCTCGGCTGCTGACCCGAAATACGCGGGTTCGATCCCGGCCGTGGCGGTTGAATTTCTTTGGAGGAGAAATTCCAGAGACCCCTGTACTCTGCAGTGTCACTGCACGTTAAAAAAAAAAAACCCAGGTGGTCGAAATTTCCGGAGCCCTTCACTACGGCGTCTCTCATAGCCTGAGTCGCTTTGGGACGTTAAACCCCATAAACCAAACCAAACCATCCTCGCAGTGTCGTTCGTTTGCAGTGTGATCAATGGGGTTCTGGTGTGGCAGTTGCTCAAGTTTTGTGCGGCTCATCGTGGTTTTAGGCAAACTTATTGCGCAGATGGACATGGGAGAGAAGAGAAAACTAGCCCTGGCGACATAACCGTCACGCTGGACGTGCAGCCTTTGCCAAAAGTAACCAGGCTGAATAATTTGCTGCTCATGCGAATACTAGAGCTCTTACTGCTTCCCTAAAGATAAAAAAGTCCTTGGAAGATGAGCGCAAGGGTTCTCCTTACCATAGAGAGATTTAGAGCTTGAGCTGGCACAGTAGCTTCAATATACGACTCAGAAGCAAGCCGTCTAGCCTGGTTACTTTTATCAAAGACTTTTATCAAAGACTTTACAGCGCGCTGAGAGGGCTGTTGTGTCTGATATCGGGGAAGTCTTTGAGCGAATGGTTCATTTCGGCATAGTTTAACTCGAAGCTAGTTTGACTCCGATCAAAAAGCTGGGCGTGCGCTCTCTGTGACGTTTGTCGCTTGTGTCTGTGCGCTCTCTGTCGGGGAGAGGTGTTCGTACAACCCTTGTCGAACTCGTCAGCAAGAACGTCTCACTGCTAGAAGACTACTATGATGCATGTTGTAGTTTGTCGCGGGACACAAGTGGCAAAGAGCGCCATTGCGCGCAGAAAGATGGGATCCCCCCACGCACCCATGGTGCTTACTCCTATGTAGATAGTCCACTTTCGTATTCGGGCCGCCGCGGTGGCTCAGTGGCTATGGTGCTCGGCTGCTGACCCGAAAGACGCGGGTTCGATCCCGGCAGCGGCGGCTGGAATTTCTTTGGAGGAGAAATTCTTCAGGCCCGTGTACTGTGCGATGTCAGTGCACGTTAAAGAACCCCAGGTGGTCAAAATTTCCGGAGCCCTTCACTACGGCGTCTCTCATAGCCTCAGTCGCTTTGGGACGTTAAACCCCATAAACCAAACCAAACCAAACCACTTTCGTATTCGTGTGAGCCCCATGAACTTACAGGTGCTTCTGTCATGTTTGCGTCGGTTCGAGCACGCCTGGAGTGTACAATGCTGAAATCGGTTGGCGCATTGAAGCGAATACGGATTTGAGGGTTCGAACCGTGGTCTGTGCGAGGGAACTCTTTTTCGGATGAAACTAAGGTTGCCCGTTTTTTCAAATGTGATGCGGCCAAAATTCCTGAAGAAACAAAGAAAAGCTCATTCGTCCGCCCATTTTATTGTGCGCCGAACGGATGAAAGCAGTTTGCTTAAATTATGACATCGAATTCGGTCCCCTAGAGCTCAACGGAATAGGCGAAATTCCGGTTCGTAGTTTGACAGCGCCCGTCTTCTGACAGGCGCGCAAAGTTGCGTGCCCCGTAACTGTGATCTCGTTAGCACTGAAAGGTGCCTTTCCTCTACGAGCGTACCGTGTCGCTGTGGCACGGTCAGTTTTTTGCTGCGACAAAAGTGTCCCGTCCGCGCCACTCAAACGGGAACGGGGGACACGCGGGACACTAGATTGGGACAGTTGGGGAAATACAAAAAGAGCGCCGACATCCCCACCACCAGCGAACGCGGGGAATAGCGGGAAGGGGGACCGAGCGGGGAAGCGCTTGGTCGTTGCGGGGATTTGTTGGCCGGCGTGCCGAAAGAGACAGGACGCGGCTACAACCGTGAAATGGAAGCGCGGCGGAGGCAATACGTTTTAATGACGACGTTCCGCGCGCCGTTTCTTTCCCCCGGCCCCGCCGCCGATGGTCGTTCTAGATGTCCTGTCTCGTCCCCCCCCCTCTTTTGTTCGGCGGCGCCCCCAGCTTTTGGTTACAGCTGTAAGCGGCGGGAGAGACCCCGGGTTTCTCTTTGGGCAGTGGAGAGGGGAGGGATCGTCGCGAGCGCGAACCGGAAGTGAGGAAGGGGGTGAAAAAAAGGGAAGCTAGGAAGGAATGGCGCTAGGGGGTTTGTCAGCGGCGCCTTCCGCGTTCCCCGCTCGTTTTCCCTTCGCCTTTGTTTCTTTTCTGACGGTATCTCTTTCCCCCTCGGCACCAGTGCGTTTGGCGATGCCGTATTCCTCCTTCTTTTCGGCCACAGTTCCGGGAGGTCGCGTCGAGGAGAAGGGAGAAAAGGCGACACGAACGCGTCCCGACGCCGGAGTGCGCGCTTGCTCGCTCGCTCCGCGAGGGCGTTGACCCGCGCGGGAAGACTCCGTTTTCTGCTGCCGCTGGAAGATGGAGCACCGCTTGGAGAGGGAGAGAGAGAGAAGGGCGAGGGGGAGTGTCTTTCTCTCTCTCTCTCTCTCCGTACGCGCGCGCCCGCCTGCCAAGCGGGCTTCCCCGCAACGAGAGCGTCGCTGCGGGGAAGCCCAACGCCTTCTCCTCTGCTCGGTCTTCCCTGCGCCGCTGCTGCCGGCGGTGGTGCAGTCGCCGTCCCGGCGCGCGTTCGCGTTGCCATCGATTATTCGCATCGGCCGCCGTTTGCTCTCCGCTCTTTCCCTGTTCTCCCTCGTTCCTCCCCTTTCGTCCGCCTTTTTCTTCCCTCTTCGTCCTCTCTTCTGTCGCTCACGTACGCTGGCGCGCGGCTTCGTCCGTTGTTGTCTTTCTTTCGCTCTTACTTACTGTACTCTCTCTTCTCCCTCCCCACGGGCTTCCCCACGGCAGCGCGTTGGAGTCGCAGCATCCTATGCTCCCGCATTCTCTCCTTCGATGACGCGTGCAGGGCACTAGTTCTGTGGCCGTGTCTTCACCCCCCCACGCCTTCCGCGCTGTGTTCCCTCCTCCGTGTTGTTCCCCAGATATTCCCGTCCCTGATCTCTTGGCTCGGGGAGTCTGGATGGGGGGGGGGGGGGGGGGGGGGGAGAAAGTGGCTTGGCGTGGCGCAGAAAAAGAAGTAATGGGGCCTCTTTCTCCCCACACACCTATCTATATACAGCGGCGCCAAGTTCCCTACGGTTTCTGCCGCTCTTCCATGTCTGTACGACGGGGCCGTGAGCACCCGAGCGTACACGCGACGGGGTGTTTGGAGATGCGACTCGGTCGGCGACTGTGACGTCACGCTCCTTCCCGTCCGACTCGGCAGTGGGTAATATGTACGCTCTCGCTGGTGCCAACCCTCGTACGTGGGGAGGGTGTTTGTGGGGAAAAAAGGGGGGGGGGGGGAGTCCGGGACGACGCCGAGGTGGCGCCGGCCTGGCCCAGTTTTTCCGGCGCCATCTGATGGCGCGAGACGATGGCAGCAGTATATCCTCGGGCTTGTGACCCCCCCCCCCCCCCCTCCCCGTCCTCACTCGCGTCTGCTGCTTCGATGCGTGCGAGTACGCTGGGGTTTGTTTACTTTTCCCGTTGGAGTTGCCTGCCTGTGATCCGTGCTTGAACGCATCGCCCCCTCCCCCCACCCCCGCCCCCCACCACTGCTCATATCCCGCGCACTTTTTCTTCCGTATGTGATGCGCCAGTTTCTTCCGCTGTGCCCATTCGCGCAATACCGCGTCCGCTTTTTCCCCTGCTCTCCCCGTGTGGCCCAAATATCTTCCCTATGCCCCCATTTTTTTCTCGGTCCCCACAAAGAACTCTCTTACCGTGATCCCCACTCTCGTCGTTCCTGTTGCCGATCGCTTTCTTTTTTTTTCCTTTATCCCCTTGGTGGCGCTCATTTTCTGCTTTGTTCGTGGTCCCCGCTGCTGGTGTTTGCGGTTTCAGGGATCGTTGAACGCGCAGTGATGGACGGGCGGGCTCCAGGGAGACGCGAGGCGATGCCTTTTATGGAGTCGCTAGCAGCGACTATCTCTATCTCTAGTAGTTTTCTTGTGTTTTTTTCTTCTATTGTTCATGATTTTTTGCGGTTTTCACTGCGTTTTCTTTCGTGTGTGTATCTGCCAGCGCTTTCTGGCAGTGTGTGTGTGTGCGTGTGTGTGTGTAGAGAGAAAGGGAGAGAACGTCGACCATTATGCATATATCGACTGGCACTGTGCCTTCGGGGCCGTCCGGTTAGGGTAGTCACCTTCGTTTTTTATTTCTTTTGTTTTGAAGGCTATTTTTGTTTTGTATACCTGTACAGAAGTCGGAAATATAGCTCGAAAAAAAAAAAGCAAACGTGAGACCAGGCACTTTGCATTGCGTTCTGGGAATGGCACAGGAAACTTGGCGCCTCGCGCAGCTGTAGCGTTGCTGATTACGGCGTCTCTTTGTTTCATTTGTTTTTCGTTTTTTTTTCCCCACATCCTAGAGGATTCCCGTGGCGATTTTTTTTTTTTTTTGCCTTCGCTTCCCAGCGCGGCGGCGACCGTTTGCGCTTTGCGGTCAGAGCCGCGGATGAAGGATTCGCCGGGATTTCAATTGAATCTGAAGGAGCGGGAAAGCGAACCGCTATCAATCCTGCTTATAAGTCGGCGAAACCGCGCAGTTCCTCCTTTCTATATATTTTGCATTTCGCTCTAAAACCCCGCTGTACGCCTTCCTGCGTGGCGAATATTTCGCGACTTTTTCTTTGTTTTTTTTTTTCCCCCTCCTCGACTGCGGGGAGTTCGTTGAGCTGAAGAGCGAGAGGCCGACCAGGAAAGACGGCGAGCGACTTCTCAATATCGCGCGTATGTCTCGATTGCCTTAATCCGCGCGGATTGTTTCCGCTGTGCTCTCTCGTCGTGGCGTATGTAGTCGATCCGCTAGGTAGTGGCCGTATGTAGCCTGCACGGGTTTTCTGTGTTTCTCTGTCGCTTTGTTTCAGGCTTTCTCAATCGCGGCCGATTGCTTCGCTGGACGGAGAAATTGAACTGTCACGGATATGGCGTGTCTGAGGAGATTCCCCCCCCCCCCCCCCCCCCCCCCCTGTTTTTGCTCCGACTGCTGGCTACTTCCTGTGCTTCTTTATCCGGCGAGGTTATTAACCTCGCAACCGCAGTGGTGTCGTATTGTTTCTGGCGTTGAGTTTGGCGCAAAGGAGAGTTCTAGTTTTATATGCAGCTATTAAGCGGTGGGGCGTACCTGCGCTGAGTTCAGTTATTACCTTAATGATCTGCCTACATCGAGTCCCCCTAGCGTGATTTCAATTGGTACGATGTTTGCCTAGGAGAGAACGGAGCTCGGGAGTGGAGCTCCGGCGTCTTGGAGAGCGTAAACTGATGGGTGTGGACGTATATTTGTTTTTAGTTTCAGTTGGCGACCTCGTGTGCCCGCCGTTTTGGTAGTGGGATTCGTATTGGTGGTTGGAACTGGCGTACTTTTTTCGAATTTGTTCATTTAGTTCTCGGACGCATTTTCCAGAAAGGGCAAGAGGGGTCGACCTATAATCGTGTCCGCAGTCAGAATCGCATATATAACCCGGAGCAAAGAGTGTCGACTTACCATATCGCCGTCAAAAAAAAAAAAAAAGGTCGTTTTGCAGTGACTAGACACAATAACCAGAAACTACCTAGCCGAAGAACTCTTGGTAAAGCTGACAGGCGCAGTGGGGCGAAGCTGTGCGGCATCCGGTGGTGCGGAAATGTCTGCGAGCAATTCCCACGTGTCTGCGGCTGGCGTGGAATCGGAATTAGCTTGTGGGCCTAAATTTTGTGCGCGCTGGTTGACTCTGGATTAATGCGCACAGCAGCGCACTTTCCGGTATTCCACTCATGCTCACTGCCGTGGACTGGCTTGTGGCTATGCCTTCTCTTTTCTTTTTCCTCCTCCTTTTCAATCCTCTCTCCTCCTCAACGTCCCGTACCTCCAGGGGTTCCCGTGCCAGTGCGATTTAACCGACGCGGAACGAGTGATGGGAAGGGTGTGTGTGTGTGTGTGTGTGGGGGGGGGGGGGGGGGGAGAGGAGCGGTAGAATGGTGGTGCACTTTCTTGGCCGAAGGGAACAACTCACCGACGGAAGACGACGTGCGCTGGAAGCGAAAGACTAGCACCATTGCCGAGTCGAACGTGCACGCGCTGTTGCTGCAGGGAAGCGCCCCCTCAGGATCAAGAGGATGCCCGCTGTGCGCGCGCGGGGAACAATCCCCTCCGTCGCTGTTTGCCCACGGGCATCCTGTGCCGCTGCTCTAATATAGATGAGTGGGGATGAGGAAAAACTGGGGAGCCTGGAATTCGAGTGACGGCCCAGCGGTGCTTCTTCCGGGGTGTGTGGGAGCTTCGCTAACAACGTTTTAGCCGCGGCTTTATTCCTCCTCCGTTTTCTCACCGCGCGGGGTGCGATCCTGAGCCGCGCAGTGGAGCGCGGTCCCGAGCAAGAGGGCTGCGGCGTCGGTTAGGTGCGGGAAGCACGCCGCCTCCGGCAGTCAGGTGCGACTGCCGGCCGTGGCGCGGCCGGCGGCGAAGCGTGTGCAAATCGGAGGTGGCGGCGTTTGTTTTAGCGCAGTCGGGATGGGAAGAAGCAGCTTCAACGCGTCACTGAAGTTCGGGCTGCTTTGGCAGCAGTCCGATCGCTTGTACTAGTGCGTATTAGTGTGCACTAGTACATACAGTAGTGCCTACTACTGTCACGATTTCCGAAGAGAGATGGAGAGGAGCCCACAGCGATGGGGCGTGTATCAGTTTGTAGGGTCACTGTGCTTAAACTTGTACTCGAACTGCTGTACACAATACTAGGGCAGTTCCTGAAGTTGTTACCGTCGCTTGCAGTCAGTCGGAATCGAGCGCTCGCTCACGTCTGCAGTTCGTCTTTGCGGCACTGAACGGAGGTGTATATGAGAAGGTTGTCTTAAATGCGGGCGGTTTTACCCCGAGCTATCCCGAATAATTTGTTTACCCCACTGAGCCTTTCATCAATCGGACTGTGAAGTTCCGCGTCGAGAAACGATATCAATGGGAATCTGTAGACTTGGATATAGTGATGCGCCAGTTTGGTGGGCAGAGCGTTGTGTTGTGTTCGCAACCTGGTCAGCGTGTCCCCTGTGGCTCACTGCACCGAGGGCGACCGTGCAGTGTATTCCTCTGGCACAGGCCGCCAAAGATAAACCGACGATAGCGTTTCCCCTGTTTATCAGCGCGCGGTCACCGGGCAGCTGCATGCATATGCGGGCAACGCTTACGCACGCACCGACGCGTTCCTCGAGCCACAAGGTGGCGGCTTTATCCCGGCGGCGACGGCAGCAGCTCCGCGGACGGGCGTGCCTGCTGCTGTCGCATGGCTAATGACGCGCGGGCGACGTCTCCCCCGGGGAAGGCGCTGGCTGCGATAACCCGATACTCATCCCCATTCTCCTTTTCATCCTCTTAACCGGGAGCGCGGCTATCTCGGCACGTCGTGTGGACTCTGGCGACGCTTGAAAGGGCTCCCTTAGAGTCCTCCTAATCCCTTTTCCGAACTGCCCTCTTTTCCCTCTTGTGTCTTTATTTTTTAACGAGGCGAAGTATCGTCTCTCCTCGTTTTACTGGAAGACAGTCGCCCACCGTCGGATGGATATCTTGGAAAGGGAACGAAAGAGAGTGAGGAGAAATTGAGGGAGCCGGCGCAATGCGGTTAAGTCGGCGCGGAGGGCACGAGAGCAGTTGCATTTCAATTAGGGGGCCATGCCTGCGAGCTAAATGCTTCGGCGTATGCAGAGGCAGTGCCCGTGAGTCCGGCTTCGGCGATTTAGGGAAACGCTCGCCTTGCGAAATGCATACTAGCGGAACCAACCGGTTTGGAGCCGCGCCGCCAAAAAGTCTCGTGCGTCGGGTGGTGACGCGAACGAAACCGCGCTTTGCTGTTGTAGCTGCAGGAGTCGAGCCTCCGACCTCTATATCCCACGATATGCCGGGTCTTTTATTCTTGATTGCAATACCCATGTGGCCGTCAGGGCCGACGCGCGTCCGAGAGAGCCAACGCTTCTGCGGGGCCGTCTTGATTAACGGTTTCGTTTTCGCATGTTCGAGCTGTTCTTGCGAGTGTGCGGGCAGGGCAACTGCGCTCCTCTCAGTGCGCTATGTCGGATGATGTGTACAAGGCGAGGCTGGAACGATCTGCTGCGGCCAAGCAACGGCGCCGCGCCGAAAAAACAGACGAAGAACGGCTAGCTAAACAACGTGCAGCAGCCTGGCGAGCACGCCGGTCAACATAGCTTGATGCGGGTGCATCTACAAGTGCAGGGCCAAGTTTAATGGGTGGTGTTAACGGTAGCGAAACTATGGATATAGCCAGTTTGGAGACAAGTTTCATGGACGCTCTTAATGCCGAAGATGCTTCAATGGGTGAAGAATCTATGAATAGTATGGAACGACACAATTTCAACATATCAGTTGTATAAACAGAGCTCCAGCTCGTGCCGTCGGCGCAGAGCGGTGGTAGACATGGCGGATGCGGGCTGAAGAAACGGATGAAGTTTCTTTCGCAATTTCCGGGCTTAACCAAGCTGAGCCTCTGCCAATTTTTTTTCTTTTGACCGCTTAATATATGTTCTTACGAATGGATAGCCATAGAGCGCCGTTCGGAGCTAGTTTTGCGCGTACTTTTCGGTCGCAGCGACGTATACATGTGCCACAATGTTTCGCTCGCCCGCGAGGCGAAGATCGATGCTCAGACGGTATTCCTTTCGGCGGAGCGGGAACCGCTTCGAGCCGCTATCGAGTTTCTTTTTTCTTTTTTATTGCTTCGAATCCGCTGGTATTGGACACGTCTGCAGGGGGCCCTCAGGCGCGTACTTTATTCTTCCGCGTGATTATCTCGCTTCCCTTTTCCCCTCCTATTCGTTTTTTTTTTCCTTTCTTGCGCTGAGTTTAAGCCAAAGAAGAGGGCATTTTCTTCGCTCCCCGGTTTCCGTTTTACTTCTCTAAATGCTCTTCGCGGATTCTGCCGTGCCCTCCTTAGCGAGGGTCTGTGCGGACGCGATTAATGGAATGTTAAAATTCCATTAATCAACCTCTCTCTCGCTGCTTTTTTCCTCTGTTCGCTCGCCGTCGCTCGCATATGACGCACCTTTTTTGAGTATTTCAATCCGGTCTGCGTAAATCTCGGCGGTGTTCCTCACTGCGGTGTTTTTTTATGCTTAGGCATTTCAGCGTTCCTTTTCCTTTCTTTTTTAACGTTTCGTGCGTTACAAATCGTTGTTCGTTTCGCGGTGCTGTGATTTACGCCTCGGGATTAACCCGCATTCTCTGCACCGTTGGCGCTGTTACTTTTCTTCTCGGCGCCCCCGTAATCTCCAGTTTTTTTTTCTCCTGACTTGACTAGGCTTAGTTCATTGGCTGCGTAATGCGGTCCGCTGGACATATATTGCAACATCACTGAGATATGGAGGAAGTCGGTGTATTATCAGCATAAATTAAGTGCCTCCGATGACGTCAAGTCACAATATGAACCGTAGGTGAAGGACGCATTTGAAGAGGGTATCCAATATCATCACTCGCACTGTAGGATGTGAGGGGTGTGTTAGCTATCAACAGGTGTGCAACATTGTATATGGCACGTGCAGCTGGTCACCTAATCGCGGCAGTATCGCCGACCTTTTACGTTAGCCATGAACACAATGAACCACGCACATCTGGCAATTGAATAACAGAAATGGTAATAGTAGAGCAGTAATGGTGGTGGCTGTGGAAGTAGTGCTAGTTCATGGCTTTAGTTTGTTGCGAATTGCAGGAAACTGGTCTGCCGAACCTTGTTTAGGTGTCAGTGACCATACCGACAATTCCAGTAATAACGGTCTCACGATGAGTGGGCGGTACTGCTGATACAATATTACACAAGCAGTGCATGCGTGGGATAATGACCTAGGAAGAGTGCTGAATTTAAAGTAATCTAGACTGGATAGAGTAAATGTCTGTTAAGGAATAATGTGCTGTATTAGTCAGTAGTTCACGTTAGTAAGTGAAATTACGCGCCAGTTTGTCACCTGATGATCATTTATGAAAGGATACCATCTTATCTTGACCGTGTATATTTGAGCTGCATCTTTCCTCCAGGGTGCCGCATTTTTTCCGAAGCCGTGCCAACAAGAAACATATGTGAAAGAAAACCAAAGAGTATATACAAAATGCCGATTGGCCTGCCTCTCGTGGAGTCCTCGGTAGGGCGGAACGCAACCTCCCGACTCTCCTCTCTAGCTTCGCGGTCCTTCAACACTGCCGTCTCTCACTGTGAAGGTAGGGGAGGGGGGGGGGGGGGGCAGGAGCAAGCTGCGGGGTGGGCTTCGTTAGGTATCTTCTCCCTTCCCTGCTCTCTCGTTCGTCACTTGAGGGCCGGAATCACCGGGGACCTTTCGGGAGGCGCGGGGTCGTTAGGGGTGGCTTCCCCGGGGCATCGCACTCGCTGCGGTGAAGCCAGCTTCGAAGGGGGTGGGTGGAGCGCTGAGCGACGAGCTAGGGTCGTGAGTGTGGCGGCTTGGCTTTCGCCACTCGTTGGCTCGCTTCGTTTCTCCCGAACGTGAACTCCGGAATACTACACGAGGTTATAGCTTACCGTGCTGGGTCCTGGTTTTGGAGTGCACGTACACCTTGCTTCAAATGTCTTTGGGCCATGCACATGCCGTGTAGCGTGGGTGTGAAGGCCCGAAGCTCTAAATCTCTGAAACGTGAGGAAAGCCTTCGTCCACACCTGTTGAGGCCTTTCCTGCCTTGTGGGGTACCGCAAGGGCTCCACAATGGGGCTTGAAAAGCGAACCATGTGACCCGAAGACTTTTAGCGGGTGCTGTATTCGCGATCTGTACAGAACGGTTTATGGTTTGGTACGGTTGTTTGGGGGTTTAACGTCCCAAAGCAACTCAGGCTATTAGGGACGCCGTAGGGAAGGGCTCCGGAAATTTCGACCACTTGGGGTTATTTAACGTGCGCTGACTTCGCTGAGTACACGGGCCTCAAGAATTTCGCCTCCACAGAAATTCGACCGCCGCGGCCGGGGTCTACACAGAACGAACCGAGTAAAACACATGCGGAGTATCGGTACTAGGTTTCGTGCATTACTATGGCATCTTTCTCTTCGTGCCGTACTTCTTATGCGCTGCTCTGTTTTGCGCCTTGCTTCATAATGCTCTGCGGTGCAATGTAATATTGCGTCGTGACGTTGTTGGACGCTGGCTGTGCCGGCCTAACATAGCGGAAAAAATTGTACTGGCTCTCTCTCCGTGCTCCTCCTTTGCCATAAAAAAAAAAAAAAAGAAAGTCGTTGCAACGTTTGCACTCTTTTTCTCAGCAAGTCTTGCGGTAGGCTAGGATCGCACGGAAGGAGCGCAACTGAAGGGAATAGAAGAGCAACCAGGGCAACGCTGGTTCCTTTGTGTTGCGTTCCTTCTGTTGATTTTGTAATTCGCGCGGTCACTTGACAACTCGCCCAAGTCTCCACTCTCCCCGAGTATCGTTGGGTGCAGCTACGCAACTAGGTCATAGTGCACGTCGCTGTTTTTTTTTTTGTGTGTGTGATTTGGCGGAATCAGCGCGTAGACCGGGGACACAAAACAAGCGTTTGATATGCTGCTCGGCCCCTAGACATTCTCGGATTTTCAGCAGTGAGGCCGCGATGGTGCTTAAACTAACAAGAAAAAAATTGATGCTTGCTTACTTCGCTGTCATAGCTCTTTCCTTTCGCCCCGTTTTCTGCGCATTGTTTGCGCTCAAATCGAATTTGACGACGGGGCCGGCTCGACCGAAGCTTCAAACAAAACAAGAAAAAACGGTGCAAAACAAGCGAGGCCTGGCACCCTGGCACTTCTCCCCCTCGGCTGGCGCGCTGGCGAGCGTTGGGCGTTGTGCAAGTTTGGAGGACATCTGTGCGGACGGCGTGTTCGTGCCTCCTCCATCCACTCTTGTTTGCCCCCCCCCCCCACTCCCCCCCCCCCCCCCTCCTCCCTCTCCTGCCGCTGACCTCTTGCGACACCCCGGGGGATGATTTTGCGTTCGTTGTAGTTTTCCTCGCGACTGTCGCGCGAAGATCGATGGCTCCCTTCTGCTTGCTTCTCCTAACTAAATCTACTTTGACGACGGGTAGCGAAACTAACTCGCCGCGAGGTGGCGTAACCGCCCGGGGTTCCACGTCTCCGCCGCACCCGGTGCTCCCTTTTTTTTTTTTACATTATTCCTTGTGTGTGTGCTCGCTGCAGATGGTGTGGGCTCAAGCCCGTATTCGACGGGACGCTTGCAGTCTGGCTGGCGTGACCGTGTTTCCCAACGAGGTTTTTTCACAGCCGTTGAAAATCCAATGTGTGGCAACGGTTTTAAGCAAAGAATAACAAATTGACGGGGCAAGGAACGCTGAATATGGCACGGTGAAGGGAGGCAGTGGTGCGGGTGTAGTTGGCGTTATAGCACATTATTCCGAAACACTGCGCAACAGTGACACGGGCACGGGGCAAGTTCCGGCTTGCAACTTATTTCGGAAACATGCGGGAACATCTACTTCTGCGCTTAGACATGCGCAAAAGAACTTCACATGCCTCAGTTCATGATGGGAATACTGCTTTCGTTGTCATGGAAGATGAACAAGGTGTGCTCATAACCTACTGACGTCCACGGGAAGATGGCTTGGTTCCCGGTCGCGCCTTTTCCGTCATTTGCCACGGCACAATTTCGTCGGATCGATTTCGGTCGACCCGACGGTCACAACGCCAAGACGCGGTACAAGCTTGCGCTGTTCACCACTTTGGTTGTGCCTCACGAACTATCCCCAGCTGCTACCCTAGTGATTATCGGGCTTGACAATGGCTTACTTGCGCAGCTGTGCAACTGTACAAAGGTAGACGAAACAGATTCCCCCCCCCCTCCGAAATCTTGTTTCCCTGGAACTGTCAGGGATACGGCAAATATACGTCTATTAGCGGAATTTTGTGACTGACAGTGGATGCTTACGTCAGAAGGCGCACAGCTTACGTCACGAGGGGCACAGCATGCCACATCACGCAGTATGGCGTGCTGTGTCCGGCATTTGGGGTTTTTAGACGAGCAAGGTAACCTCGCAATGCATGCAGCTTGAGAGGGAAACCACCGGCGCACCGCACCTACATTTTGGCCAATATTGTGGAGCTGTGAGATCTTGAGCGCACGTGACTGTCATTATAGAGTACTACGAAAGGCAGTGTATGCGCGTGGGGGGGGTTATCAAATATGGGCCGAGGCTGACGCTTTAAGCGTATGTCTGGAGGTGTGCAAACGTTGCACGCAATTTAACTGCGAGTACACGCGTCCTTTTTTTTTTTTTTCTTTCGCTGTCCGCATGACGCTGCTCGGCGTTTCGAAACGAAGATGAATATCAAGGCGCCGCTTCCCGGCAGAACGGCGCATCTTACAGTTTGGGGGCGCAAAAGTGTGCAGAAGGAATATCGGACGCTGAACACGCGCGCTACCTTCGTTTTCTTTTCTTCCTTTTCTTTATTTTCCAGCCTCCCCTTCACCTGTGTCGTGAGGGGGAACTAACGAACTGTATAACTGTCGTGTTCCTGTATCAGTAATGTATACATCGCACCTTTCGCTTCATCGCCGCGTAATTATTTTTCGCCCATGTCTCCGGCGCGTTGCTCGCTCCCGCGTATACATTCGTTGCGCACCTTGCACCCGCTTTACCCGCCTTCGTCGCTGCCTGAAACTCAATCGATACGGCCGGAGAAATACCGACAGAACGTGTTGCACGCCTTTTTTTTTTTTTTTCTGTGCACTTTCGGCATTTCAGGTGCTTTCTTCGGACAGACATGCTTCTATTTCGCCCGCATCGCTGCTCGTTCGTGTCTGTTATTTTTTGTTTATTTTTGCCCACCAGGAGCGCGCCGTTTTCGTGCCCCCCTTATGTTTTGCTGCACTCGGGGGCGCTTGTCGCTCGGGCGTCGACACGATCGCGTCGTTACCGGCGCCGCGAACGCGCCTCCGCCGCCGTCGCCACGCTCTAATTCGATTAGGACAGCGACGACCACCGCGCGGGCGGCCGCCGGTGCCTGCCTGGCGCGGCGAGGCACGGTGTGTTTTTTTCTTTCCATTCGCTTTCTCTCTCTCTCTTCTCAACTCGCTCTTTCCTAGCGTTATGTCGTCCCCCTTTCCGCACACTGCTGGAGACCTGGCGTTGTCACAAACTGGCACGCAATTGTGAGGCTGCTCTCTTGATGTATTCTGTTGTAGTGTATGGCAAGCCGGTGTGCGCACGCACGCACGCACGCACGCACCGCACGCACGCACGCACACACCATCGCGGTGGCTGTGTGGTTGCTGTTTCCTTCCGCGACTGTTCAAGATTAACGTTAGTTTTCAGCTTATTAATTTTTACGCCCACCTTCGTGCGGAGAATTGGGTGTTTTAGCGCACATGTGTGGGCATGCTTTCAAGCTATCCTTCTGGATCGCTGCTCAGCGCATCGTCATCCTCTTTGTATAACGTCTCCATTTCCCTGTCCGCTATAGATCGCCGTGCTTTTCTGCAGTTTGTTTCTTTTTGTGTTTTACTGGTGCCACACTGAGCCCAGATAGAGAGAGAGAGTGTGTGTGTGTGTGCGTGTGTGTGTGTGCGTGTGTGAGAGAGAGAGAGAGTGACGTCATTTTGCCTCTCCTTGTAATCGTAATCTCTTCCGTTTCCCCTTAACGACTCGGACCGTGGTGGCCAGCTCGGGGGGCATCTTCGTTCATTTTTGATACTGGGCCAATGGCCCGAACCGGCTCTGTTCGCCTCGTGCCGCGCTGAACAGTGTGCGCTGGTGCGATCCCCATCAGTTTCTGCCCCATCTAGCTCCTCCGAGAAAGTCTCGTCCATCATCGTGGAGACTTTTGGCAGCGCGTTCTGCTTTAGACGTCTTGTGATTTTTTTTTAACGATTTTACTTTTTCCGAGTCCCTGCCTTCTCGCCTCCCACAGTTTGCTTTATCTATTTTTTTGTTCGGTATCTTGCGTATGGCGCAGTGGGAAGTATGAGTAAGGCTAGATAAATTCCGCTATCGGCGCTGCCGCCTGCAAAATTGTGGGCTTGGTCCTGGACATCCTCTCCGCAGTTTGGCATTGTACACTGATTGCTTTCGTTTCACTCGCCCTTATATCTGTCTCCGTAATCATAATGGCTCCCTGCACCTTGCGAAATAGCGTGAAGAAGAAGCGTGAACAAGAAGCGTGAACACGCGCTAGACAGGTCCCGTACACACTGGAACCTAGGTCACTGCGTGCGTGATTGCGTCGAGACCAGTGTCGCTGTAATATAACGATTCCTTCGCGAACCGATTCCCTGTTTGAATTTCCCGCCTTTCGCCATTGGCTGGAGCGACGCCACGACCTGGGTTTCAGCCCAGTAACTGATAGCGAACATGGGGTCTGGCGTCACTTCAGCCGATAATCAAAGGCGGGAAATTTAAAAATAGCATTGAACCGGTTTGGGAATTGTTATGTTATACCACCGCAGTTTCGAATGAAGTCGAAGTTGGGTGTAGTGGGGATATACACCCTCGTATGAACGGAAGGCACCTTTCGGTCGTTTTGTCATCTGTGGAAGTAAAGAAAAAAATAAGGGTGGGAAAGCGGTTCTTATGGGATGGAAAGCATCCGGGCAAATAAAAAAAGTGTTTCGATGCTTGTTAACAAAATAAAGCGGCGTCTTCATAGGTTTACCTTGGAAAAGGCAGCAACAAAAACATGTCGACTGCCGCGATATCTACTTGCCGAATCAAGATTCTGGTGTGGGATGGTTGGTTCTGCACCTTGGAAAGAAAGAAGAAAAAAAATAACCAGCAGCGTCGGTCCTGTCGTTCTTCCTGCCGTTTAATTCGCTCCCCCTTTCGACGTCCGTCTGCCCCTGGCGCCCCGACGCGGGGGCAGATCGAGCGGTCTTTTTTTTCTTTCTTTTTCATTTTTGAAAACCTTCTTGAGCCATATTGCGGCCCCGTTCATCTTCCGGGAAATGCACACTTTGCTCGAAATGTGTGCAGAAAAAATAAACAAGCACCGCAAGCTCAAACTAAAACAACGAGTGAAGACTAGACTGCAGCGTTGCTGTCGTTTTTCTTTCGTGCTCTTCATTGTTTTTCTTTTTTTGCTCTGTTTGTAGGCAGAATAAACCTGAACCAACTACCAAAACTTTCCGCCGGGTTTGTTTGCCCCGTTTCAGACCCCAAGAAAAATAAAGAGAAAACTAATGGGAACTTCGAGGGCGGGGGGGGGGGGGTTCTGAAGACTTTTCGACCTGCTTTTTGTGCGAAGGAATGAGAGTTGCGCCTGGCGGCTTGCCAGTGCTTCTTGCCCGTTTTGACGAGGGGGCCCTCTCATCTGGAACAATATCCAGTTTGCTCAATATATAGTGCTGAGCGAATCCTCTGACGCGTGCAAAGTATACGCAAGAGCAGGAGCCGCCTTCGAGCGTACACATATGCATTAACTGTTCTCGTACCGCGCCCATTTGACGATCGTTATAGTCTGCTAACGGCGGATGGCGAACGCCAGTTTCATAGGCTTCCGCGCCCTTCGTAAACATGCGTGCCGTGTGATCTGACTTGAAGTCATAAGAGTACGGTTTCATTTTCTCTACAGTTTGTGTTCCCCCCCCCCCCCCCCCCCCCCCCCCCCCCCCCCCCCCCGCATGGCGGTGTGTTTTTAACCGCTTGTGAGAACAGCGGGGCTCAGCAGTTTAAAGTGGCCGCTTCCCGCCCTAAAACGTGATAAATCTCCCGATTCAGCTGCTTCGACGGTTCATTTTATCGATGATCTAGGTTGCAGTGAGGCTGAGGATGCTGCTTCATGTCATCCGACTTATGTTCAGAGGGTGGAGATGACCGAGGAATTAGCGCAGAACATCGGTGGGAACATTTTTCTCGGCTAAGCGGCAGTTTGAAAAAAGATATTGACGTTAATGCTATGTCTCTCTTTTGTGGGATTTGCACATAATTTGAGCAGGATTTCATACCGCCTATACGCTGCGTAGGCTTCGTCGTACTGTTGCGCCCAACTGTAGTACCTAAAGCGCGAAATTCTAGAGGCCCGTGTACTGTGCGATGTCAGTGCACGTTAAAGAACCCCAGGTGGTCGAAATTTCCGGAGCCCTGCATTACGGCGTCTCTCATAGCCTGAGTCGCTTTGGGACGTTAAACCCCATAAACCAAACCAGACCAAACCAGTACCTAAAGTGTTTTCTACCCGTAAAACTGCGCGAGCTAGAACTTTGATTTTTCAGATATTTGCTAATGGAGGGGCAGACGTTTTTTTTTTTTATATTCCAAAGTTTCTTTACAATTTTTTTAATACAAGCATATATTTGCAGGTTTTTGATCAGATTTTATTGAAAACCTTGATCTCGCAAATAAAATTTGCTAACCAGACGTGAAACACTTTAACGGAGCTCACAATCTTAAAACGTCTGTTTAATTGGCCTCGTGTTGATGTATTGCGTTTAATTTTAAACCTCATAGTTGTTGGACCAAAAAAAAATAACGAAAATCCTTCTTTCGGCGCGGTCGTGCAGGAAGATCGTGTAGTGCGCTGAAGACTGACGTTTGATAGTAAAGAGTGTAATCACAGCGCAACAAAGATGAAACCCAGGCTTGCTTCGGTACTACGAAGTTTCTTAGTTGCGTCAAGGACAACGCAGCGAGCTATGGAAAGAAAAATGATATTTGTAACGTTAAGTGATCGGAAGCGGGTGGAGTGGGCCAGGGAACAAACGTGCGTTAATGATATCCTATAGTTGAAATCAAGAGGACGAAGTAGGCTTGGGCAGGGCATGTAATGCGAAGACAAGACAACCGCTGGTCTTAAGGGTAACGGAGTGGATTTCTAGAGAAGGCAAGCTTAGCAGGGGGCGGCAGAAAGTTAGGTGGGCGGATGGCATTAAGAAGTTTGCGGGGATACGGTGGCCGCTACTGGCCAAGGACAGGGTTGATAGGAGAGACATGAGAGAGGCCTTTGCCCTGCAGTGGGCGTAGTCAGGCTGATGATGATGATGATTGTGACGTGGGTGTACGCGTTTCGCCAGCTGGCGCGTCTGTATAGGCGTCGCAGACCGTCGCTCGCAGCGGGAAGCCTGAGGCTGAAAAATAAGAAAAAGCATACGTGGTCGTCTCAGTTCGCACGAGCACGCATTTAACCATATTTATACGACGTCTCGCACTGTACAGAAATCGCGAGTGGAAATTCTTTTTAAATACGAGAAAATTTTCCCACTCAGAAGATTGGGAAACCCCTGTGGTCATTCAACGGGCGGATAATCTGTCGTTTGCGATTTGGGTTTGAAATTTTGCTGCATGTGCTAGCTGGGGAAAAAAAAGAAATTGCTACGGTGCCTGCTTGCCCAGTCAGCTGGTGTTCGTTCAACTCCAAGCGAATGCTCATGCTTCCAGTTAATGGTTCTCTGTCTGAACGTACAGGAAATAAAAAAAAAAGAATTGAAACGTATCTTCATGCCTGTACAGGGCGTCGTCACTTCTGCATGACCATTGTTCCACGTATTTTTGCCCCCGGCTGTACGTGCGTACGTTCCTACTTTATCCGTCATTCCTACTTCTGTTCGTGGCTGTATGGCGTATATGACTCGCAAATGGCGCGTATTCGTATAGCCCGCAGCAGCTGCCGTCGGCCCTCCGTCGTCCCGGAAGCATCAATCGTAACGGATATCCCAGCTGCCGGCGCGGGATGGGCGCGGGATCGGGTTCTTAGTTTACGGCGTGGCCACCCCTCCTTCCTCCCTCGGGCCCTCGTCCTATTCTTCTTTGGCGCCCCGCGGGAGACCGAGCTATGCTGTTCCCTTCTTCCCTCTCTCTCTCTCTCTCTCTCTCCGTCGCTCCCAGCGTGGGATATAAAGAGGCCGCGGCAGAAGCCGCTAAATGGGAGGGAGAAGAGCGACCCCGGAAGCGTGTACTTCCCCGCATGTACCCTCTGGCTGCATTTATGGGACCTCTGCTGCTCCCCCCCCCCCCCCCCCCTCACTTCCGGCCTTGACATCCTCGTCCCTCTTCCTTCGTTATTTCTCTTTAAGCGAGGTGTGCGATCTTGGGTCAGTCGAATTTGCGCGCCGCCGTTTCTTTGCCACTTCGCTCCGCTTTGGCGGCCCGTCGACGAAATATTATCGTCTGCTCTCTCCGTATACCTTCCGCTCTGTTTCTGCCGTCCCTTTAAGAACGGATATCGAAATCGGGTTGTCGTGTTTAAAGTGCTCGGTGTAGGCCGCGGCGCAAGGAGTGTCGGAGGGCATTGCTGGGGCCGTGCAGAGTGTACGCATGCGCAGTCGGTCGGATTGAGCGGCTTTGTGGGCCTTCCTTTTTTTTCTCCATCCCTTCGTTTTTTGGGTTCTCTAAAAGCCCGGCTCTGGATGAATCCGCTACGTTTCTTCTCGCGTGTGGTGCCTCTAAGCTGTGAAGACTAAGATTTAGCGTAGGACATGCGCAGTGTCGGGACAACGAAGTGCGCTGTATGCCTGATAATTCCGCGGCAGAGCTGCCATGACGTCCTCATCTTTCCCCATGCATGAAGTTCCGTACTTTCGGTAGCGGCAGTAAGTAACTTGAGAGGCACGGGAACGGGCAGAAACTGCTAAGGTAGCTGTTCTGGCTTTCCACTGATGAACGGCCGGCCAGCTGTTGAGCCTGAACGGTGCCTCACTCACTCCCTCACACCACCCGCGGCACACTTTACGCGCACTTCCCTCCGAAATTCAGTGCCGGTAGCGTTTTGGCTTGCTGTGCCCGAGGTAGCGGGTTCGAATCCCTGTCGCTGCGGCCGAGTTTAAGAGGAGCCGAAGTTCGAAAGACTCCCGCGTGCTGTGCGATGTCGGCGCACGTTAAAGAAACCCCCAGGTAGTCGAAATTAGCCCGGAGCTCTGCACTACGGCGTGCCTGAAAAGTCGGCAGCGTTACTTTTAACGCGCGGAAACCCATTAGTCACTCCGCACAAACTATGCATGCATGCTTCGCCGACTTCCGTCACGGCGCGCGCGGGCGACGGTTCAGAGCAAAAGCGCTCGGAACTCGGGCGCTCTTCGCCCCCCAAGTGCGGAGGAGCGCCCTTTTATTTTCCTATTTCCTTCGTCGCCAGCAGCTGCCGCCCCCGGTTTCTTCGGGAAGCGCCGCTGTGCTGCGAGATGGATCGTTCCGCCCGTCCAGCGGTGCGTGCTTTTTTCTGCCTGCTGTTCCGTCATGCCGCGCCTGTCACGGTGCGCAGCGGAGGGAGGGAGGCGCGTTGCCATGCCTGCGTGTGCGAGCGTTACCGATTGTGCGCGCGCTTTCGCACTGTAGCGCGTCTGTGCAGCTTCGCTTTCGCGCAAATGTTGGCGACGGTGAATGGCTGCCGTCGTGCACCGTGCGCGAAGTCTTTCTTCTTGTGTTTAGACTTTGAACGGTGCAGTCATCCGCGAGGAGTGACTCTTCCTTCGGGTTTGAGCGGCGTCTGTCGAGAGGTGACAGTTCTGTCGCGTTCTTCGTTGCCAGTAAGGGGGTGATTTGGTTTTTGACACCCAGAAATAAACGGTGACGGCGTTGTCGGTTCGTACGCAAATGCTGTTTAGAGTGGGGGGGGGGGGGGGGGGGGGGAGGTGGTGTCGTGTGAGGTGTTCGTGCAGACTTGGGGGTACCGCTAGGCGCATTGCGGTGAGGAAACGTAAGACGCATCCCGGAGAGCGCTTGATAGCCGGTGTCGTATCGAAGCGAGCCTATACGGCGTTCCTAGAAGTATTTTGCAGGTGCGAAGGGCGCCAGGTCTCCCCCTCTACATTGCGCGTGTGTAGTAGACGAGGAGGAAGTGGAAGGTGACGGAATATTTCCGTTGCATAGCGTGAGCACGAGGAAGAGGAGGTGAGCTGAGGGCGGTTTTAGCCCTTCTACGCAATGTCAGCATTAGCTTCGCTTGTGTGACTGCCCGTGCGAGGCTGCTGTGTCCGTTGTGAGGACGGCAAATCACGTTCTAGTTGCGTTGTCACTTGGGTATGCGCTGTTAAGGCGGGCGACCGGACGGACAGCAACGAAGCAGGCTGTGAACGGAACTGGCGTTAAAAAATAAAAATGCAATACGCTCTGTCCCCGTTCCGTCCCGTTCTTTAGGGAATGAACGCATCAAGGGAGTCAGGTCTCCGAATGCGCTCGGAATGGCCCCGACTGTGTACTACACATGCCTCGTTGTCACGCTTCGGGCCGTTGGGGCTACAATGCCCGTTACGACAGCATCGTCCCGTGTTCGACCGACCCGCCCTCTCACTGGCGTCCTGTGCTATCTGCGCAGCAGTGCGTTTCCGGGGCGTTCTACGCGCAGAAGCACCCGCGTATTTGCCTCCGGCACATAGAGCTTCGGGAAGAAGAAACATTAAAAACAAGTAACGAGTTTTCGCGCTTACGCCGTGTGCGATGAAAACCGTCCGAAACGAAAGAAGAGAAGCCGCCACGAGAGGTTGCGCACACAACGGAATCTTTAGCGAGAGGTAAAGGAAAAAACGAATGGGGCTAGTCTAGCACCTTCGCGTATTGATTCCATTTTCGCGAGGCAGTTACGGCGCGGAGCGGTACGCGATTCGATGGGGGCGAATAAAGAGAAAAAAGACAAACGCTCACTTTGCCTGAGTGCGGGCCTACGCGTGTGTGCGGCGGCCGCTCACCCCGGCCGCTTTATTTCTCGCGTTGGCCATTCTGTTAGCGATGGTAAAGAACGCCAGGCGCAGGCTCTCTCATCTGTTGGCTCTCCGCCGGCCAGCGCCTTCTGTTCGGCGCGCGTCAATTTGCTCCCGCTTTCGCGTCTCGGGTGTAGAGAACGACCTCGCCGTACTCTACGCGGTCGGAACCGGAAGTAATAATAGTAATACTTTATTGCGCCGAGCACAGGCAACTGTTGTTGAGTCTTCGGTGTTGCATTTAGGTCCGTATATAGGCGGCTCCGGGACGGCAGCGGAGAACGTTGCGAAGGCGCAGTTTACGTTCTACGAACGCAATTTTCAAGGTGGGAGTAGTTTGAGTAGCGCCGTTCGTCGGAAATTGGTGTCGAGAAATTCTTTACCTTTTATGTGTGTGCGCGTGTGCGCGCGCTGAAAATTTGAGCGTGTGTATTTTCATCGGGCCTGTTTGCGTGTCTTCCACTGGCAAATCCCACTGTGGGAGTAGTGGCTAACGTCTGAGCGATTATAGCATTGAACGGGAAAGACTAGAAGCTTTGTGAAAGTCAGTAAGTTTCCGGCGAGAAAGAAAGCTCTTTACAGGTGACTGAATCGTTATGACCTTAATTAGGTTACGGTATAACGCAGGAATTTTTCTGGGTAGACCATGAGCCTATGACTACTTCTTTTTCGGGTACATGGTGCGCGTATGCTGTATGTTACGTATCGATACTGGCTATAGCCGCTGTCCCTGCTCTCATCAAGTGTTACAATAGCAGCATTAGCGGATTCAATGCTCAGAAAAGAAGGAATTATGTGACACGTTTCTTTGCGCAAATTTAAGCGCTGCTGCGCGGCGAGATACTTTTTTTTTCATTTCTGCCTATAGTGCGCCTTCACCGCATAGCTCCCCTGCGCCGCGGGGTAGTGGATTTGGCGAGTGCGGTGTGGACGTCATTGTTTTCTCGTGCCGAGCCGGAGGCCGCGCGCATAGCTATTGAAGCGTGTACTGGCGGGCACACAAGTCCCTAGGAGGCGTGTGCCTCAAACGAAGCCCATTAGCCGCCGGATCACGTTTGTGGAGGTGAAAATGAAAGTCGCGTTTTATTTTTTAATCTATGGCAGTGAAATTATGCGATCGCTGGCAGTCATGGCGCCTGTGGTCTTAAATTACTTTTTCGAGCGTACAGGAGTCTTTTGTCCCCCATAGTACACGATGATCCGAGAAAGCTTCGCAAAACGTGGGGCTTTAGGAGGGAGAACGCCGTTTTCTCGCAGGCTACGGTCGAACGATACAATTTGCTGTTGTCTGCGCGAGACACACGACGTCCCATTACGGACCTCAGATGACGTTGTTCGCCGCCGCGGTGGCTCAGTAGTTATGATGCTTGCCTGCTGACTTCAAAGACGCGGGTTCGATCCCGGCCGCGGCGGTCGCATTTCGATGGAGGCGAAATTCTAGAGGCCCGTTTACTGCGCGATGTCAGTGCGAGTTAAAGAATCCCATGTGGTCGAAACTTATCCGGAGTCCTTCACTATACAGCGTCCCTCATAGCCTGAGTCGCTACGAATTGCTAAGATTACACAGCAAGCGCAAGCATATGCTATACAACTGTGTAGACAAAACTGGTCTGAGTTTTGTGCTTCCCTGAAAGGCACTCTAAGCACAGCCCAGACATGGACCATCTTAAGATGCATGCTCGACCCGAATAAGGCCGAATAAGTTACCAGCCGAACTCTCCAAACAGTTGCCCATAAGTTTCAAGGCACAGACCAAGACCTCATAACAGCCATGCATCGCAAGTACATAGGAGACCACACCCCTCCATGCACCCTGACCTATGAAGGACAACAAAATCCAAGCTTAGACGCCTCCATAACGGTATCTGAAGTTTATGCTGCAGCAAGAATAGCTCAGCGGAACACAGCACCGGGCGGAGACAAGGTTACCAACGCTATAATTCGAAACCTCAGCAACGACCATCTGAAAGACCTAACAGAATACATTAACAAGGAGTTATGGGAGAAAGGCCAGGTTCCAGCTGAGTGGCGCCATGCGGACATCATTATGATTCCAAAGGCCGGGAAACCCCCGGCAGTAGAGTCCCTCCGCCCAATCTCCTTAAACTCCTGTCTGGGCAAACTGTATGAAAGAATCATACACACCAGACTCCAGAACTATATAGAAGATAACAACTTTTACCCCTACACTATGGTGGGATTCCGAAAAGGTCTGTGTACACAAGATGCTTTCCTAAGGATTAGCGAAGAAGTGCTTAATACAATACCCACCCACGGAGAAAACCTTCTTTTAGCCCTGGATTTAAAAGGAGCCTTTGACAACGTCTCCCGTCAGGCTATCCTAGAGGAGCTGAGTGGTCTAAACTGTGGAGAGAGGATATTTAACTACATCAAGGCTTTCCTCTCCAACAGAACCGCCACCATAGGCATTGGTGAAGTCCGTTCTCATCCCTTCCCCATGCCTAACAAGGGTACTCCTCAAGGGGCTATAATATCCCCCCTCCTCTTCAATATTGCCATGCTAAAGCTAGCAAGAAAGCTTCAAACGCAGCCCGACATAGGCTACACGGTCTATGCCGATGATATAACTCTATGGGCCACACACGGCTCCTTAGCCCAAAAAGAAGCCCTACAAGAAGCCATACACAGGGTTGAAGAATTTGCTGCGGAAAGTGGTCTGGAGTGTGCCCCGGAGAAGTCGGAGGTCATTAGACTCCACAAACTCCCTTACACATCCCCAGGAGAAGTTGAGCTTTTCCTGGGTGGACGCAAGATTAATGAAGTGGACAAGATCCGGATACTGGGGCTCTGGCTTCAAAGTAACCTCAGATCCGACCATATGATCAGAACCATCAAAACAACAGTTAATCAAATCTCAAGAATGATCCGCCGCATTACCTGGCACCGCAAGGGTATGAGAGAAGAGGACACCCTTAGACTCGTCCAGGCCCTAGTTCTGAGCAGGATAACATACGGCCTCCCTTACCAAAAACTGGGCACTGTGGAAACCAGAGCTATCGATACAATCATAAGAGGGGCTTACAAAACTGCCCTCAATCTTCCAATAGCCACTTCTACAGAACGACTCCTAGAGCTTGGTCTGCACAACACTTTTACCGAGCTCCAAGAAGCCCTCTTGGAAAGCCAAAAAGAACGCCTTCTAAAAACCAATGCGGGAAGGACGATCCTGACTAAATTAGGGACATGGCCGGGGCTGGAGACAAGAGGCAGTAAAACCTCTCTTCCACTCCAAACCCGAGAAAAGATCACCGTTAGTCCAATCCCACGTCACATGCATCATGCTCATCAGCAAGGCAGACGACAAGCGCGAGCAAAGGCACTTCAGAAACACCTAGAAAGCGACCGTAAAGCCGTTTACGTAGACATTGGGGCCTACCCCACGCCGGGAAAGTTCTCAGTCGCTGCGATTGACCACCAACTAAAACCGGCTCTCCAAGCTTCTATATATGCAGAAAACCCCTCCTCTGCAGAGGCTCTGGCAATAGCTATCGCCATCAAACATAAAGACCAAAGAGGAGAGTCCTCCCACGTTATAACAGACTCCCAACAAGCCTGCCGAGACTTTCTTAATGGCAGGCTTCCCTCAAGAGCAACACAGCTACTTGGCAATCTCAGCCAAACACACAGACTAACATGGACACCTGGTCACGAAGGACTAGCTGGAAATGAGGTAGCCAACGATCTAGCCCGAGATTTAACCCACCGGGCGGATCCTCATCCCTACCCCACGCCCATGCCTAGCACCTATGGTGACAGATTAGAACATATTCGGCTCGAGCGCAGAAAATACCCACCCCCTCACATAAAACTAGACTCCTCCGCAGCCATAGACTTGAGGAAAATTCAGACCAACACTTTCCCTAACTTGTTCATACTACACAAGATTAGCCCCACTCAATATCAGAATACATGCCCTTGGTGTGGAGCTTGCCCTACGCTCTACCACATATCGTGGGAATGTACAACGAAACCAAAACACTTAACTGTATCCAACCCGACATATGAGCAGTGGGAGGTGGCCCTGACCAGCGAGACCCTGGATCAGCAACTTAAGTTGGTTCAGCAAGTCCGTCAGTCAGCTAAAGCCAGTGGCGCCTTGGACTAGGGGTGCCACCCAAGTTGCTCGAGCAACCTTCCTCTTTTTAAATAAAAGTTTTCTCTCTCTCTCTCTCTCTTTGGGAGGCTAAACCCGACAAAACAGATGACGTTGTTCTCCTGTTAACAGCAGTCTCACACCGCGCGCGGACAGGGCAGCAGTAAGTTTCAGCCTATTTCGTTTTTGTGCACATTATTAGCTGTTGTGCTTTCAGTAATCTTTTTGAGCCGACTGTGCGTGTGTACAGGTGCCGTCAAAAGTAAATGGAAGGCAATATTCACGAAAAAATTTATTCATTGCCCCCCCAATTCATGAATCCTTGCGAATACACATGTGCAGCCTAATTGTGATTGTGCGAATTGCACTGTGCACCAACAAGCGTGGACCATTATGCTTTAGATTTGAAGAAATTAATTTTTTTTGACAAAGTCGCCTTCCATTTACTTTTGACGGCGAGTGTACAGTCTACTCTGGGCTCGAAAACAGGGGTAACGCAAGAGAGCGCAGTGTTGGAAGAACGAGGATGAACTCCAGTGATAGATAACAAGATGAGAGGCGCCTCACTCACGCGAGTCGGAGGTGCACTTGAGAAATCTGCCGGCCGACTTGTTTCTTCCGTCCCGCTCTTTCTTAACGTTACATACGTATTTCCGTCTTATCTCCCCCTAGGGAGTTTTCGAATGCGCGCGAGCGTGTCGGAGCAGCGAACGGTAGCCCGGGGCCAACCACCTGTGGCTCTCGGCGTGCGCCTAATGGAAATTTCGCCTCCGTCGTCAGTTCGCGTGCGCGGCAGCGATCAATGGTGCGAGAGCTCGCCGCGTTAGCGCCGCTGCCGGCTACCTACCCCGGGAGCTGCGCGTATTTTTAAAACGAGCTCGCCGCCCGGCGCCTCGTTTGCTCATCCTGCACGTGCTGCGCACACTCGGACCTCGCGCCGTGACCGGAGGGGAGGGGGGGGGGGGGGAGGGGAGGGGGGGGGGGAGGTGGTGCTGAGAAGCCAGCGCCCCGCGCTTTATCTTCTCTCATCTTCGCCGTCGGAAGCCGCGCTTCTAAAATCGGCGCTGCCTCTGGGCCGCTCGGAGCAGTGGCCGCGGGTGCCGCCTAGCGGTAGTCCTCGGGTCATCGAGCTGCGGAAACTCGAGTCTCTAGCGGTGTACAAGGTCCTTTATTCTTTATTCAAGAGTTACCCCGCGTTGCCCGAAGGCGTATAGCAGTGGGGTTGCAGATCGGCAAAAGATACATCTTCACTTGCAGAGAACACTTGCATTTCGGAAAGCCGGTTCCACTGTTGCACTGTTTTAACAAAAAAAGTGAATTTGCAAACATGTTCGTCCTGGTGCGGTACTCTCTGATTTTACGAGAATGGTCACGTCGTTTAGAAACGTAAAAGGGCTGTTCTAAATAACTTTCAAAGTCAATCCCTGTTTTTTCCGTGAATTATTAAGTACAGCAATTTTAGCCTCAAGTTCTGAACGAACGCGCCCCCGTGAAAACGTGTTCGATATGTTTCTTTCGCAAACGCTGCTCGGTTGAAACCTAGGGCATGACTTCGGTGCTAAAAAAAGCTGTGGCGTTTGTTCTCTAACAGCGCCCACTTCTACGTTTGGAATCTTTTTCTCTCTTGCTCGGGGGGCTGCTGTGTAAAAGATTCGACGATGGTTGCGTGTAATTTCCAAGCTCGCCGAGGAGCATTGATAGCACTGCGCCGCGAATTTTGAGCTTCGCAGGGTGGTGGTGGTGTAAACTTTATTGGCCACGACAAATTACAGGTGGGGGGCAGAGCCCCCCTCATGGCCTGCGGGAGTGGCCCACACAGTGGGTTCCTCCCTTAGCGCTGGCCAGGAACATTCAGTTCTACTGTTCATCTTTAGGCAATGATTCGGTTCGATCCTTTTTTTTCTTCATCCAGGGTACGAGATATGGCAGAGTTCGGTATCAAAGCTTGTGTAAAAAAAGCTCTGTAGAGTCTTTCCGTCTACGGTGCGCCGGAGCTGCGATACGTAATTGGAAAAGCAATTACGGAGGACCCATTCATTGTTCGTGAGGAATCCGCCGAAGTTTTAGTTGTTCAACAAAAGCGCAAATTCAGAGGGGCCTCGCGGTGAATGTTACTGGGAGGCACGTGCGCACACCGCTGTTCCACTGAACGACGCCTTGCCGCGGCAACGCACCGAGGGACGGGGCTTCCCGAAATGTTTCGGTTCCCGGTTCCGAGGCAGCTCTTCCGCACGCGAAACTGGGGATAAAAGGAGTAGCGAGCGCGCCGTCTAGGTAAGCAATTGGGGACTCTTGCTCCCTAGGTGCAGGGGCGCCCGTTCCCCACATTCTATAACGGGAAGGGAGGGAAGCAGGAGGCGGGATTAGGGAATATTTCGGGAACGGCGTGTTCCCCACCGGTGGCGTGGGGTGGGGGGGGGGCCCGGGCCCGAAGGTCATTGTCCTCTCCCGCTGGCTGCGCGCTGAACGCGCCAGCGCGGCGATCGCAGCCAGGGGTTTAAAACGCGTGGCATGTCGCCTTGGCCCCGCTGTGTTGCAGCATAAATATATACACGCACCAACACACACGCGGGTGTCGGAGGTGGCCACTTGTTCGCGCTCGCCGCCGCACTTCATAAAATAAAGTGCCCGGGACGTCATATATGTCACTCCTGCTTTCTCTGCTGTGCCGCGTCTTTTTCTTTCCCGCTTGAGAAGTGTGCTGCGTTTCGCTGTTACATTTTGCCCGCGGTCTTTTCTTCTGGCTTTTCGGTTTGTCTCGGTGGCAGCTTGGTATGCGGCGTCACGCCTTCTCTGATGATGCGTGTCGTGTTTTTTCTTTTCTTTTTGATATTCGTAGGTGGCCACAAGTTGGCTCTGGTGTTTTTTATACAAGGAAAGAAAAGGGTAGGGAGGCTGGAGTAGCGGGGAAGGGGATGTTAAAAGTGCTAAAAGTGCTCATTTCTTTTCCTTAAAGCAGAGAGCTGGGACAGTTGGTGTAGCATGCGTGGTGTCCAGCCCCCGTTTATTAGTTGCCGTCTTCACTGTGATGTTGGTAGTTAATCATTTCTTGTTTTGTTTTTAGAGCAGTTAAGCATTAACGCGTTTCGCAATACGTTCCGGTTGGGAGACTTCAATCATCTGCGTTCGTTCCTATGTTTTTGATATTCTGCGTATACGGTCAGAATATGTCGGAGGGAAAGCAAACTCGTTTGCGGGAGCGTCTTCCCGGCTGTGAATGTGAGAGCCGCGTTGTCTTCGCTCAATGTCTGCCTACTTTCTGCCTGTAAAGTTTTGCTTTTATTGTGACACAAAACAAAAGGCAGTATGTGAATTCACGCAGTTTGTGATTTCGAATCGCAAATAGAAAGCACTGACCGCGTGCCTGGAACGTTTAATTGTGTTCCCCTGTGTTGCACTGATGCAGGGCAGAAGGTTAACAAGCGCTGCTTCCTGGAATCTTTATATTTTTAAAACCTTTTTCGCGGTTCTGTTATGCACTTGGTGCGTATCAGTCTTGTGTATCCGCATAGACGTCGACGATGGCCACAGGAAACTTCATCCGAGAACCGGTCGCCGATTCTCTAATTGGGCTTTTTGTCGTCTCTAGCGCCCCGCGCAAGCGTGACGTGCACTGTATACTGCTTCCGTTAAGCCTCGCTGTTTATAGTGGCCTCACAGTATGCGTTTGGGTGTATGTACACGCGCAGGTGTTCGCCTTCATCTGCGGCCTGATCGTGATCCTGCTGATGATCCTGTGCCTGGCCTCCTCCAACTGGCTCATCGCGCACAAGTTCCGCCAGGGACTCTGGGAGCAGTGCGTCGAGGAGGACGCGCCGCTCCCGCTGCCGTTCGGCCTCAACGTCAAGCCCGGCTGCTACGTGGCGCGCACCGTCGCCTACATCCAGGCGGCGGCCGCGCTCTGCGTCATCACGCTGCTGTGCGACATCGCGGCCACCGTCATGACCGGCTGCGGCCTGTGCAGCAAGAACCCCGTGCGCAAGTACCTCATGTACCGGCTCGCCTTCTACGTGATGGTCTGCGCGCTGCTCTGCATCCTCATCGCGCTCGTCATCTACCCGGCCTGCTTCGCGGCCGAGATCGAGGAGAGCAACCGGCAGCTCTGGGAGTTCGGCTGGGCGTACGGCGTGGGCTGGGGCGCGGCCATCTTCCTGTTCGGCGCCATCCTGCTCCTGCTGTGCGACAAGGAGACCGAGGAGATCTACTACCGCGAGCGGGCGCTGCCGCCCCACGACGCGGCGGACTCCAAGGCGTAGCCTCCGGGCGTCCGCCTGGGCAATGGACGCGCCGTCGCCGCCTGAGACGCGCGAGCGTGCCGAGGAAACGCCCAGGCGATCGTCGCCCGCAGTGCTCCACCTCAAGTCCGCCTGCCGATGCTGCTGACCTCCTCTCGACCGTTGTTGAGCGGGCTCGCATTCGTGCTTGGCCTGCTGCTGCAGTACGCGTCTTTCTTCTACACTACCGCGGACCACGGCCACTCGTTCAGAAAGCACGCGGTGCGGAAACCGCGCCATATATGTCCACCAGTGTCGCCAGTGAGTGGTGACGGGGCAGCTTATTCCAGTGGCTAGGACTGCCTGCACACTTCACAGCGTCCATTGCACGTCTGTTGTCCGGATGCACAAACCTTCCCCCTCCCCCTTTTTTTTTGAAAGAGGTGGCTCTTGCTTGTGAAAAACTGTGCAAAGTTAAAGGCAGCTATGGGATTTAGATGTGTGGGGATTGTTGGCTGGAGGGTTTTTTAGTCGTCTCCTCACGTTCCATCCTTTCATGAAGTGACACTTGCACATGTTGGCAGTCAGTTATTTGGCTTCCTTGTGGTAGTTCGCACTTCTTCAGATCCATACTATTTAATACATCTTATTTCATCTTTGGCATCATGAAGGATTTGTTGGCAGCTTATGCCATGACCCTGGCTCTTGCCGCTGCGTGCATTTTAGTATCACAGAATTTTCAGCGGTTCTCTAGCAAATACAGACTCAGAAATAAAACTAACCATGTGTCGCTTTAGCATCGGAAGTGCAAGCCATAGTAATTTGTAGCATCCCCGATTTTTCCCTGCCCTAGCTTGATGACAGCCGCCGCGTTAAAACTTGGCTGCCACCCGAAATCGTTTTTCTCGCAGCTACTTTCAACTGCACTGTGTGCTTTTTGATCAAGTGGTTGTGTGGTCAGAGGGTGCCAATAGATTGGCCACTGCTGCCGCCATCTCTTGACACCGTCGTGAAACACAGTGAAGCGCAACTGAGCTGGCACAGTCTGCGAGACATTGCTTTTTTGTTTGCTGTTCTACTAAGAAGAAGATACAAGTGTGTGCAGCTGTCCGGCACTGGCCGAGGCTTGCTGATGCTGTCAGCCCTGTGAGAGTGAGTGAGTGCTTGTGCAGCTGGATCCTGCCCCCATTTCTCCACCTTCTCTTGTCTTATCCGGGCCTGCCATTAGTCAGCTCTGCTAAGGAGTGACGACAGGGGGCGCCACTTGTCTCTTCAATCATCGCCCTGTTGTGTGCAGTGATAGTAGTAGCCAGAAGCGCGCGCCGTGCAATGCTTTGTGGAGGCAACAGCACCCCCACCTCGTGGCACAACAGCACCCCCACCTCGTGGCGCAACAGCTCCCCCACCTCGTGGCACAACAGCACCCCCACCTCGTCGTGCAACATCCGTGTGCAGGAAAGAAGATGCGGCCTAGACTGTTCCAACGTGATCTGCTGCGAGTCACCGCAGCTGTCTTTATTTTATTCTTTTGTTATTATTTTTTGCTTCCTGTACAGTGCAGGGTTGTTGACTGATGATGGTTTTGTGGACTTGTGCCCTGTTGTGGCACCATCGCCACACCTAGGCCCACATTGTGGCAGTCTGTGACTGCGTACCTGCTCTGACTCACCATCGTTCTGGGAGAATGGAAGACCTGCTTGTTCTCCATTGAGCACCCAGAGGACCAGGAGCCAGCCAGCGGTTCACGGCTGCAATGTGTGCCCTAGTGTGGTTAGGTTTGGTGTGCCACGTTACAAAGTGCATGCCACTCTGTCGAACAGTGAAGTGTGGGTGAACGTGTTGAACGTGGGTTGAAGACGCTGTGGGAAGGCCGTGGCACTGCTGGCCTGGGCTATGGGAGTGCACATTTTGAAGCTGCGTCGAGAGTGCCAGGATGTGCGTGAAGTGCAAGGTGCAAGAATGACAGCAGCTTAAAAAAGCACTGGTTTGTAGTCTGCATGGCCTGTGGGTTAAACATTTCTCATCTTGGTTGGCCACTAGAGTAGCTATGCTCTTATACTGTTGCTTTCGTTTTTTACCAGGCTATTATCAGCCTAGAGGGTATCACTAAAAATGCAAACTGGCGCTGTATAAGCCACATTTTGTTGCATTTTTTTCCTTATTGATTCCTTTCTGTGGAGCCCAATGCTACACAATGTTGACTGCATGTGTGAGCAGCACAGTAGACTTCGTTAAGCCCAAACCACATCGAGGTGATTTTTTTTAAAAGCTGAGCAGTTTTGGAACGATTGCCCAGCTTCTCAAAGACAGTGTGCAAAACAAAAAATAACATTAGCTACCTGTGCACATTGGCTAGCGCACTCGTTCAGCGCATCAAGAGCATAATTAGACAATAATAAGAGGGTAATTACTCCTTAGCATCCACCCAAGCATGGCAATATGCAATGCGGCTACTAAAATCTGCATAACCTATACAAATCTGCTCCACTTTGGGGGATTCCCCTATAGATATTTGACTCTAACATGGTTTTGTACACACATCCTTGTAGCCTACCATTTGTTAAGGCGAAGCAGGTGTAAGCAGGCACATTGAGCTTTTTAAGTTTTGAAAGCTTTATTTTGGGAGCATGAGGCTTGTGAGCAATCTTTCACAGCACATGTCCTCTTGTGTAGAAAAGAATTCGTTCCAAGAAGGTAGCGCAACGAGCGAATAATTGACCAGGAGCATTGTGTGGGTTTTTCGAGAATACTGTTTATTGGAGTACTTGGGTCGTGTTTCATTGCAAACTGCACATTATTTGCTTTAGCCTCATTCCTGGTTTCATAGCAGTGCTTGTAACATAACCGACATTGGAGTATATTTTTTGCAGTTCTTCCTGCTTGACTCCGGTAAGCCAACCACATTAACAAAGCCCTATCATGTTTGTGCTAAAGGGATTCTATCGTATCTGCACTGGCAGGCTATGCCGTGCCTAGGATCACGACTTGGTTTCAGGATTCAAAATTTTCTAACAATGACAGCGATTTGTGGCCTTCAGGTTATCAGCATGTTTACTGCGGCTGCGATTTTCAAAAATCACTGTGGTTCATGGCTTACTGGTGGGCCACCTTTAAATTTACTTGGGGGTGGTAAGGCCCACTAGTGAGCCATTGGCGAGGCCAACTTTCTGGAACTGCAGACAAGTGGCAAATAGCGACCGACCTGGCTTGTGTGCTTTTTGCAAGGCCCTTGAAAAATCTGACCTGTCCTGCAGCTCATTCGCACAACTCTGTATTCGTGGTGCACAGCAGGAATACACGTTACCAACTGGTGACCCACGATGCAGTGAAGGTGTTAGCTGTGCGTTAACGTGTTAAGACAGAACTAGAAAAGGCAGCTTGGCTGGCCTGAATCTTGGGCCTTGTTTCTCGCCATAGCTGCCATGTTGGCTGCAAACCAGTGCTAGTTTGAAGCAAAGAGGTTGGGGTCATCTTTTATTTTGTTTGCTTCTTGTCGAGCTGTTTATTCCCCCCCCCCCCTTTTCATGGCTTGCAGATTGGCTTTGGGGAGCCAGATAGTGTGTTCACTGGCACCTAGGATGTGTTGCTTTTGTAGTTCTGTTTGTGAACAAGAGTGTGTTTATTTTAGCTACCCGTAGCTGCCATAATTTACGCACGGAGCGCAGCTGCAAGAGAAAGGACGATTTTAAGTTCGGACAAGAGCTTATACACTGGGCTTTCTTTATCATGAGTGCACCGTTTTTGTTGTGAGGTCTTGTAATAGTGTTTCGATTTCTGGATATTTTTGATGGCAGCTGCAATAACATCTTGCTTTGTTTTTTAATTGCGATGTCAGTGGTATGTTATGTTGATGACAGTTAAAGCGGAAGCTTGGGCGAGTTGGTACGGCATTTTCCTGAATAACAGCGCGAACTTGGACGAGGACAGAAGAAAGACACATGGACGGGGGCTGTACCAAGTTCGCGCTGTTATTCAGGAAAATGTTGATGACAGCTTACATAGCGAGCCCTATGCCTAACTGTTTCTTTTCTTGGGCAATAGGCAATGTACATATCAGTTCCTTGAGTTTTTGTTCGGAAGCTGCAATTAGTTTCTTCATGGTAGGCAGGTTTGACCTTTACTCTGCAGATTCGGATGAAGCTATGCTCTGCGACTTGGTGGAAGTTGGCTCTTTAGGGCAGCATTTGTGATTAAGCTCATTCAGTGTCAGGAACAGTTCTTTTATGGTTAGACCAGGGAGATTACGTGGGATTGGATTCACACACATTTAGTAGAAGTGCTTGATTTCTTTCAGGCTGAATTTTACCATTGCATCTAGTAGGTGACTAGTCAGTGATGACTTGGCTACCGTTTTTTTAGCTCGAACTAATCAGCTGAATTTTTTGCTTGGCATTTGAAGTAGTTTGGAATAGTTTGCTCTAACATTTCTTTCATTTCTGTCAATGCTTATGGTGCCTGCAAGCCTTCTTGTTTTTCTTTTCAATTGGCTTTCAACACGCTGACCCGTGACTGTTGAAAGATCCTCTCCCTCTCTATGATGTTTACCAGAATGTTGATAGCTTCCAGTAGAGCGAGTTGATGTGTGGTGTTTGGGTGACTGTGCCCTTTGAACAGAGTTTGCGTGGTACACTTGACATGGTCCCATTTTACTTGGCTTTTGCAGCTGTCTTTGTTAGAAACCTTCACGTGAGTGTATCCTGACAGCAGGTTTATTTACATGAGCCGTTTGGTGTACTACAGTTCATACTTGCTATCACAGTCAGAAAGTATTTGCGTGATTAATTCAGCTCAGGCCGCACGAAGCAACCTGAAGCAATTAAGTTTTCAAGACCGTTCTGTGGAGTCAGTAAAGGGCAGTGGTAAAGGTTAAAAACAATGTCTGTTTTTGACTTTCTGAAGAATTGCTTCTTGAGTTCTTCAAATGAAAGCTTGAAGCTGGCGTGGTTCAAAATTGCGCTGAGGTTTGTTTTATGTTGCAAATTGCACCCTTTTATATGCTCAACTACTCTTGCTGTTCCATGCAACGTCTCAGCATATTTTTTTTTTATTCTTTTCTAATGCCGTAGATCGATATGACATTTCAGATAGGTGTTAGGTCATTGGGCCTGAAGCCCATGCACGTTACTCTTGAACTGCATGGAGGCGAAAACTTTGTGATTTGTCACTTCGTGTCACCAAGCTGTCTTGGTCAGTCACGTGAGGCCCGCTTATTTCCTCGACTGTGTGGTTCTGTGATGTGTGTCCGTAGGGTCTGTGGGTGCAAAGCACGAAGGATAAAAAAAAAAAAAAAACGGGATAAGGAACGAAATGTCGTCATGCAAGAGAAGGCATCGAGCATGGTAGAGTTTCTGGATTGTGCGCGTCGTGCTGACCTGCGGCGCTTCCTCCAAGTTCCTCTCTCTCTGAAATTATCGGCTACCTTCTATGTTCTTTCGCCCCTCCTTCATCGTTTTACTTTTTTTTGGACCAACCTTTTTCTCCTCGTGTTGCCCATGCAATGAGGTATTCCTGATCTCTTGGCAGACAAAGGAAGGATAGTTCTTGTGCTATCAGTCATTCCTGCTTTGCTTGAACAGGTTTCATATTTTCCGGATTCCTCGTCCAGTATTGTGGCTGCCTGCCACTTGCCACCCCCCATTTGCTAAGAGAACTACGAAAAAGAAGCATCTTCACATTTAAAATGCACTTTGAATGTAGGAGCATCACTCTACTTCAATAATCGCGATAATGAGAAAGGGTGCGCTTAGACTTAGCCAATAGGGACAGTGCGATTTTGAAAGTTGAAAGCCAGACTTAGTGAAAGAGAAACACTGATCAGCCTGATTGAGGCTGGTGTCGATCCATGTCAAGTCACTTTCTTTGTCGGGTCGTCTCCTAAGAAAAAAGAACTCAGATTCTGAATGCCCCGTTTTTTACTTTACCCAGTGATCACAGTGTGAAAGCTAATTTGCTCTGGCACACATAAGCGCCATCTTTTGACTCCTCCCTGTGTATGTCTGGTTTAACATTCTGTGGGCAATGAGGGACACTCAGTATGGGGCCTCCTGAATAATTTCGGCCATCTTGGTTCTTTAGCGGTCTAACAGCACATTGCACAGTACATGGGTGGCTTTGCATTTTGCCTCCACTGAAATGCAGCTTCTACGTCTGGGACTTCATCTGTAACATGGGTCCAGCAGCCGAATGCCATAGCCACTGAGCAATCATGTGGTCATGATCATGGTCATGTGGGCATGATCATGGTGGATGTTCAACTCATGGCAAAGATGTCATTCCTTAGTGGTTAATGTATCATGTCTTGTTTTCTGCGTAACAAAGACAAGATAGTAACTTGTAATAATCAAATGGTTCACTTTTTATCTTGACACTCCTGCCGTGGTTCAGAAGGTGTGGTGTTCTACTGCAGAGTTCGAAGTGATCGGTTTGGTACATGGTGGCTTTGCCACATTTTGATGGAGGCAAGATTCAAAAATACTTGTGTGCATAACTTCCGTGCACATTAAATGACTCCACGTGGCTTCTACTGATCCAGAGCCCTCGACTGCAGTGTCCTCATACTAAGGTGTGGAATGTGAAATCATTTTTCCACTTTAGGTATTGATGTACCTAACCTAGACAGGCATAACGTCTACAGTGATCCTGTACTTCCTTTTGCGTTTTTTTTTTCTTGCCTTGTCTTGATGTAATCCTTCGAACACGTATTGAAAACCTGAATGGAAAGGAGAAAAAGCCGCCGAGGCTTTCGATTTAGCGTCCTAGAAACGAGAGCGTCAAAACCACTGCCAAACGTTGTGTCCCTTGGAAGTAGTGGGCACATCTTGTCTGTCTGCATTTTTTGGTGTGAGTCATCCTAACAGTCTTTTGTTTCGTTGTTCCTTGCACTTTTTTTCTTCACTTTTGAAAGCTGGAATGCGTGAGTGTGATGCTCTGTACAAGTTCTGCTGTGTGTTCCAATGAATTCATCACATTGCGTGCACGTTACACACGTCCCGCTGCGTTTTCTGAGTGCCAGGACAAGCGTACCAATCATTGTGGCGCTCCTGGGCAGACTGCTGATTAGTCTTAGTCTTTTTAGAGCTGGCATGTTTCATACCAATCAGTCAGTTTTGTTCCTACCAAATTTGGTTGCGGTACTTCCGTGTTCTCTGCAAAATCAGTGGCGACCTCTGTAGCGATGCAAAGCCGCAGGAGGCGCCACCTGTCTTTAGGAAAATGAAGTCTTGTTGCATTGCCCCTTTGCAGCTTCCCCTTTAGCGACCTAGATGGCAGCACTGGTTATATGTGAAATTTTGCTTTCTTGTTCGTTCCCTCTAATATTGCTCGCGACTGTACTGCAGCTGATCACTGTATCGATTGACCTTTCTCATCAGAAGCCACTTCCACATCCATTGTAGGACTGGGAATTTTGGACTGGGCATTGCACATACACAAAAAATGTGGGTGCTTAAAAAAAATAAGTTGTCACTTAGGCACTTCGCTAGCTGTTTAACCGCGTAAGACTGAAAAGGGACATTTCCAAAAGCAGTGCAGCAGTTGTTGGGTGACAAACATGCATTCATGTCTACCGCTGATCAACTGCAATTGACAGTTCTGCATAGCTCCCATCAGAACTGTTATGGGTAAGATCTTGCTTGTGTGCTCAACTCTGCAGTCATGTGCAAACTAAATTTGTGGGTATCTTCATCTTAGGTCTGGTGTACCGTTTGTATTCTTCGGGATGACTTGCTACTCTTGTATGAAGTTGTGCTGCTGTACGTGCAAGTTGATGTTGAGTGGTTTTTGGAGGAGTGTAGTGCTTCGGACTACTTTTCAGTTTCTCCCTTTTGTGTCACTGTTCATGTTGTTCTTTTCAAGATATCAAGTGTAATATTCTTTGTGCAGTTATTGTGACATATGTTGACGATATTACTTTGGCACATGCACGCTGGCATCTCTGCCTTGGAAGCTGGCCACATTGTCACGCTAGCTTATTGCTCATTTGTTTTGGTCATCTTGTTGGGAGTGCTCTTGGTAGACTCATTCGATGGAACCTTTTGGTGTGCTTGTACCTTGAAGGGTAGTCCACCAAACAGTTAAAAAATGCATACACCGGCGCAAACAAGGGATAATTTATTAATTTAAAGCAGTTTGTTCATTTTTTTGTGTCCTAGCTGTGTAAGAGAAATTCGTGCTTTCATTTCATCATCCCTCTATCGCTGCTTGATTTCTGAAGCGCGTGAAAACTTTTCTTCTTAAAAAAATATTTCAACTTCATGTTTGGCAGTTGCACAGTACATGTGCATATTGTTTGCTTGGCTTTCTCAAGTTCTGAATTTAATTAAATTAAAGCATGATGGTAGTTGAGCATGTGCTTTTATATCCAGCTTTCCACTCATTTCTCGTTCTTTCTTATTTTCATCTGATTTGAGTCGATGTTGTCGCAGTCTCATATTTTCTTGGTTTTGAACATCCTTTTACTTTTTAAATGTAATGGGAATAAACTCTCGTGTACACATGTAAGGAGCTCCTTTACAAGCTAGTGGTGTGTCTTAAAAATTCTTGCACACAGAATGAAACTGCGCTGAACACAAAGGGACTTTAGTAATACCGTGGAGCATGCGTGCAGCCTCGTTCTCCAAACCGTCACTCTCATTCTGCAGTTGAGGGACCCACTACACTTAATACATAATGGCTGGCTAGTTGGCTGTGCGTGCTTATGACTGCAGCATAGTAGCAACACTGACAAGACAAGGGCTCGGACACAGGGGCTGGCTGACAACTGATTTTTTTATTGAATGAAATGTTCACAATATATAGGAAAGCAGAGGCATCTGATTACCACTGTCCCTGCTTTCCTATATATTGTGTACGTTTCACTCAATAAAGAAATAGTATTTGCGTCCTTTTCTTGTCTTGTCCACGTTGCTACTGCGCTGTAGCCTTACGTACCCACTAAGCGTTTGTTCTAATGTCATTACCCCACCATCTAATAGTAATACAACTCAGTGCAACGAAAGGAATTGTCATAGCATCACTGGGTAGCGTCTGCTGGTTTTCACTTGCTGCATAGGAAGGTCCAGAACACAAAACCATGATGAGGGTAGTAGTAAATGTTAAATGCTAACATTGTTGAGCACATATACATCTTTCATGGAATCTTGCGTTGCGACGTTACATGAATTTTTTTTTTTATGCTGACAGAGCTCAATTTCAAATGAGGATGACTGCCAGCACTTATTTCTTTATGTATTTTGCCACTCCTGCGTGACTGCATCAAAAAACTTGTTTCTACAGTGTGCATTTATGTAGAGATGAATCACATCACTTAGCATGTTTTGTTTTAAACCCTTGGAATTATATTGGCAGGTGATATGTAAGCAAATCAGAGGTGCGTGCCTTTTCTTATAAGAAAGACTCCGGCTGTCTGCGTACAAGAGTAGAAAAACTTTTTTTTCCCAGTTAACTTTGTAAAGCCTACACTCTCTATTACCCTTCGGTTATGTTTTCCATAACGTTAATTTATGTTACTGTTCTTCCTCCTTTGTACTTAGCAACATGCCCTATGGGGGTTACACTGAAAGAAAAAGCGATTGTAGGCAGATGCCTCGCTTTGTGGTTTTTCTTTTGTACATAAGAAGAAAAGGTGAATGCTTTTTCACTGTCTTTGCCTGCAGCAAAGCAAAGGCAAAATATGAAGAATATACCATGCTGCTATAGGCTAGCTTGTGATGATGTAGGGTTGTGCATTGCAGTGTTTTTTTTCTTTTGTTCTCTGCACCCATGTGTTGAACATGGTTTGTGTAGATACTGGCCATACAGCTTGGCCTGTACACACTCAGTTTACCCCACAAGTTGTTTATATGAATGTAAAATATGAACCTTTGTCTGTGTGCCGAGTTTGAACAGCGGGGAAACTGGCGAGGTATTTCAAGAAGAATATGGGAAAAAGCCGACGTGTTTGTAGATACATTCTCGCTTACTGGGGTTTGCCGGCAAGAATGCTGCAGCGCTCGAGACAGTTTCGGTTGATGTCCTATTCGTTTTATTTAAAACCCGCTCTAAAACACACATGTCCCTAAATCAAATTGTCTTCAATTTCCTCCTTTTGATGACACTTTGTAACGCATGCCTTTTGGTGTCCCGAACCGCAAGAATTGATGGAGACCGCATTGTGACATTTGTGTGTTAGAACCTTGCTTGCAACTGCACATGACTGCAGCGCTACCACGCCCCCTCGCCACCACTGGGTTCCAGTTTTGAATGTGTAGCAGAGACTGAACAAATCTCAGGAAGTGGTGGGTGTGAGAATTAGTACGCTGTAGCAAAGTCATTCATACGCACACTCTCATCTGTGGCTTTCATGTGTGAAAGTTGCTTTGCGGAATATCTGGAGAAAGGGGAAAATTGCAAACAAGCAAAAAAAAAAGCAAAGTATTCAGCCTGTGCAAAGGGACTCGCGTATATGTACGTTCATCTTTCCGAGTGTTTATAGGACTTTTGACGTGCTTGGCGCCGAATGTTACTGCCTACGTTTGTGTGCGAGCTGTTACATTTAGGCATGAATCGTTTTTTGCGCGAGAGAGTTGAACCTTTTTCAAATTACACTTGCAATAGAACTTGTTTGCTACTACATCCCTCCTCGGATATTCCTGCCCGAAAATGACTGTTCTGTCTTGTACGCAGTTTTCTGAGTTGTCAGTCTCCTTCAGATCGCCTCATTTTTTTTTTCTTTTTGTCAAACTCTGTTTGGTTGTGTAGCTCTTGCATCGGTTTGTTTTCGGAAAGATCAAATAAAAGTTACATTTTCGACTGTTATCATGTGTTCGAAGTCATGTCTGCAATATGCGTCTCTTGAGGAACCATTCACATATTTGATGAACATGCTTTTGTCATGTGGTCATGATGGCTAATAAGCATGCTTAGTGCAATGAACTTTTAACTGTCAAGAGTCGTGCAGTTTATAGCTGGGCCATGGTCACAGCTACGAGTGATTGCAGGTTTTATCCCAGCTCAAATCGCAAGTTTCAAAAAATGCTGCTTAGCATTGTCCTATAAACCACATAAACACACCTTACATGCAAAACATGCCAGGTATGTCCTATTTATTAAATTTGAATGGCGCAAGGGAACGAATACAGGAAGACAGATAGAAAGAGTGCCTATCTTTCTGTCTTCCTAAGTTCGTTTTCTTGTGCCATTCAAATTCATTATGAACCAACTAACCCAAAAGCACGCACTTCTGTCTTATTTAGTAACGTATTTTAACTAGCCACTGGGCCTAGGTGGCGACTGAATTGGGAAGAGCGCTACAGCTATCGAGTAGAGTATAATCGAAACATAATCTGCCGCCGCGGTGGCTCAGTGGTTATGGTGCTCGGCTGCTGACCCGAAAGACGCGGGTTCGATCCCGGCCGCGGCGGCTGGAATTTCTTTGGAGGAGAAATTCTAGAGGCCTGTGTACTGTGTGATGTCAGTGCACGTTAAAGAACCCCAGGTGGTCGACATTTCCGGAGCCCTCCACTACGGCGTCTCTCATGGCGTTAGTTGCTTTGGGACGTTAAACCCCATAAACCAAACCAACCCAACCGAAACATAATCTGAAAGAATTTTCTAACAAGTACGTAATGTGTTGTGGTAGGCAGTCAAGGCTATTTCAAGCAGCTTATTGGAAATGGTGAATTCAGGAAGACTTACTGTAAGCAATGGAGGATGGATTTCTAGGATACATAATGCATACTGCGATATGGTTATTCCGCTATTGATGGTGTAACGTTTGCGAGTATTAATTTTCTGGCAAAGGAACTGCAAAAAATATGCCAAGCACAACAATGTGCCCACCTTTGGGAAATAGAGGTGAATTTCAGAATTTCACCAGACAGCTTCGGGAGTGCAAGGGTGCACTTTGTTCATAGCTATTAACTAGGGGCTGGACTTTTTGCCTTTTATATAATGGAAATTTGGTGGACTTTTTTTTGGTTTGTATTTGAGAATGAAACTTTTTTTTTTTCGGTGAATAGTATTTATGTATGAATTTTCTTTTTTTGTTAAAATATATAATGTCCATGTGCAGTTAAAAATGATGTATAATCTATTTTTAACTTTTAGTGCTAATTAACACAGTGATATTAAGGGGGTTATATTCTTACAGAAGGAATTTTTACTGTCGTAATAAGTAAAATGTCTACAGTTAAATGATTGCGTCATGAGACAAAAACATAAGTGGGCTTGCATCATATGTGGTTCGCGTGTTGATAGCAGCAACTGCTACATAACTGTCGGAGAAGCCATTTATGCATAGCTTTGCTTCGACAGCAGTTAAAGGGACACTGAGGAGAAATTGAAGTTGGCTTGTATCGACAGAATACCAGCTACTGATTACAAAAACGCCACTCACACTGACAACAAAGCTCTTGTAACGTAGAAAAGAGCAAGAACCAAAATACAGGTATCGCCGCCACAGGCCAAACTCTCAAGTACAAGCGTGATGACGTCATAGGACAAAACAGTGTTGCTAGAACCATTGGTTCTAGCAACACTAGGACCTGAGAAGCCACAAATCACCGAGGCGCAGCCAATGCATGCGCAAATCTCCTTAACGTCGCCAGATGGCACCGCGTGCCCTGCAGCTACGCGCGCGCCCGCAGAATCGGGACTAATCAGCGCCTGCTCACCAGCGGGCTCCTGGTATTCCGCTAACGGTAACAAGGTACACGGTATGCTAAAGGTGTCTATTTGCGAAAACTTCGTTGACGACTTCGAGAACGGGATCCATCGTAACGCTGGCAAAACGCGGTGCAAACGTAAGCGAAGCGACGGCCGCAATAGCCGATAGATGCCTTCAACGTGCGGCCGGCTATAGCTTTCTTTTCGGCTGCTGCCAGGCCGCAGTGCTGGCCTCCAGAAATCACGGAGTCTGCGTTACGTCATGTGTACGTCATATTTTACGTCGCTTAGTCCTGTGTCGTCATAAGAGAATCAGAAGTTTGAATCAGAGCGGCGGGAAAAACTTTTTCAACTTCGAATGCAAATTTCTTAAAAATAAATGCATCTTTCGCTGCCGGCCAAGTTGCAACAAAGCCATGACATGCCGAACTATCGGATTTTGCTATAAAAAAAATATTAATAGTGCTCTTCTCACTGTCCCTTTAAGGTTCGAAAAGTTGGCGTGCTTGCATGCAATGAAAAACCTACGTTACCAAGCATTAGCCCTAAGCCAGTGATAAATCTGAGCAGATGGCGTATACGCTAGCCGAAAGAACTTAGCTAGGATGAGGAGCCTTCCAACCTGCAATAGCGTGCGAGTTTGTGGATCGATGCCTCAAAATGCACACCTACCGACCCAAGGCATGAAATTTCAAACATACTGTTGTCTTGCTGCGTTCCTGATTATAGTACTTTTACAATTTTCTGCTGTCACCTACTGTAACTGGTGCTGCATAGCCAGCTAGTTTTGACATGCCTCCCAGAAATACTGACCCTTATCGGTTAGAACCGAATTTCAAAAAATTAATTGGGCCTACTTTACCCAGAGTTTTTTGGCTTTAATTAGAAAGTTCAGCCCCTACTTATGACAGCTGGCTAACTGTTTCTGTGTCACTGTGATGACTGCAACAGCAGCATGTGCTGCCTGCAAACAAAAGCTGAAAATACACCTGCAAGTCATAAATATTTCTTAATTGCAGTAACTTCCTTTCATCGTTGTTACGGGCATGGAGGCCTGCACACTCAACCAGGATTCAGCAAGCACATGCAATGTCTTGCAGCTTTTTAAAGAGCAACTGCACCATTTTTTGAGAATTTCGCGATATTCGAGGATTCAAATCTGTATAGGCTGTAGGTAAAGCATGCCCAGTGTTTTTGTGCTACCATTTAAAATAACGTAATCGATAATTGAATTTTGCGCTTCTCCTCAATGCACCAGAGGAGTGCGGGAAAGTTCAGTGTCACGTCACGGAAGATATGATTTCAAATTACCGCTGCCGTCAGCCACACTCTTCCGTGCCTAATTGGACGCTGCCAAACAACTCTGGGCATGATTTCCCTTTGGTGGCGTTGTTTTTTTCTTCAAAGCAGGCGTTTATGCGTTGGCAATGTACCTATACCTTCGATGACGTTACCATTCCCCCACCCCTACTTGGCATTGTGTGCTGTAGAGAAGCTTGAAGGGTGACATGATTTTATTCGGCGATTATGCCACTATTTCAAATGTCAGCCTAAAAAGACTTTGCATGCTTTACCAGCAAGTTTCACACATTCGACCCTTTTAAGCTAGTTGATTTCTAAAACCTATGCAGTTTCCCTTTAAGAGCCTTGTCCAACTGTATTGTATGTCAGTGGATAATAAGGTAACGAATATGCCCCATCTCGGCTGGGAGTTGAACTGCCAACTTCTCATTACCATCACTAGCCTGTGAAAACTGCTGATTGAACAGGTTGGTGTAAGTAATGGTGCCACTTTCAGTTGAAAGTAATTGGGACCACCTGGAACCACCGAGCTGAGAATTTCAGCGTGGATAGCTTTGGCTGGTTGATATTTTTCACTTGGATACTGGTTGAGACACATAAGTCAAATGCCCCATTTAGCAGAGAGAAAAACAATGAAAATGGTGATACGAAGTCAGCGGAGTGGATGCTGATCCCAATTTTGAGGTTTCTGGTTTGGTTCTCCTGTAACGTCAGCGGAAGACGCTGCACATACAAAGAGCAAATAGCTGAGCGTCACCAGAATATCGAGGCAAAGCACACAATCTTACCCCAATTCTACCTCCTTTCCTTTTTGACACGCCCACCCTAATTTTTGTCACTCAAAACTGAACAAGCACACCTCCTTCACAAAGTTCCAAATAAGTTCCAAGTGTGCCACACGGCCAGGGGGTTGCTGGCAAGTGATGATGGAACTTCACATTTGACTTCAGTGGCATCCAGTATTACCCTCGTTGTCTCATACATTTCACGGAACGCTGGAGGCATGTTTGCTTCTACAATACCTCCTGGGGCTCTCGGCAGCAATGTAGACAGCTTAGTGTACACGAAGTTTAGCTATCATGTGCCGTCTGCTGCAAAAGTTTATACAGTCTATCACACTGTTCCTACGAACTGCACGATGTGCTATATAAAATTTTGCAATAGACGGCACATATCTGGGACACTATAGACTGCAATGGTGAACTTGTCGGCTAGATTGTGTTCAAAAAGGCCAAGACGGAGCCTTACAAGCACCAAGAACAGCTCGTTTTCAGTTGTTAGCTTTATACTTTGGTCGCAAATTTCTTTTTTGCTACCAGTACCCTTAGTCCGCAACAGACTACAACCATCCTCACCGCAGTCCAGGAACTCCTTTGCGCTTGAAATTCTCGGTGCGGAATCTTGCGGTCTTTGCTTTTTCCTCTTCTAGAAGGCTCATGATGCGGTCATTTTCCTTTTGCACTTTGTACAGCTCTGCCTTTGTCGTAGCCAGCTCTTTTTTGAGGGTGTCACATGTGCAGGCAAGAGTGTCTAACTGAATTTGTTGCTTAGCAACTACACACTTGAGGCTTTCTAGTTCAGCCTTCAAAAGGGAATCTTGCTCGACAGGCGTGGCTTCTGAACAGGCTGTGTGTAGTGCAATATCTTGCACTTCCTTTTCATTATCAGAGGGAGGTCCTTCAGTAGCCGTTGTACTGGCTTGCTGCTGTTCAAGTCGTGCATGCAGGTGTACAGTCCGCTGCTTTGATACCTTCCGACACTTTCGCTGGCTTCCAAAGCTGAACACTGAGGGTATGGCCTCGTCACGGAGCAAGTTGTGGCCGCTTGCCACACCCGGAATAAAGTCCGACGGCTTGAAGTGTACTGAGCACACTACTGTGTATTTAGTAACTTTGAAATATGGCCCTTCATCGCGCCTAATGGCTTTTATCCAGTTCTTGAACAAAGTTGGATCCCGTGGGAATTTATGGAAAGAAACCTGAAAAAAGAAAGATATTCGTGCATCAGTTTTTATACGTATAGTATGTGATACGTGGGGTGTAATGTCCCAAGGCTGCACAAGTTGAATAAAGACACCGCACTGGAGGGCTCTAGTTTAATTTCGGCCATCTGGAGTTCCTTAACACATGCACTGACATATGTTAAAGCACAAGAGTGTTTTCGTATTTCGCCTCCATCGAAATTCGGCCACCGAGGTCAGGATTCGATTCCGCTTGCTAGAGACAAGTATCATCAGTTTATAGTTTACAAACCACAAGGACTAATCGACATGCATGGCATATGCAGCCGCGATGACACGAAATTACTGCAAAACGCACACTTATTACATAACATCTTATAACTGCGCTGTAGAGGGAACTCTGCTAGCAAAAAGTAGAAAAACAAGAAAGCAATAATAAAAAGCACTAGTGCGCTGTATGTCACGGTTCGAGGGAACTGTTACGCCAAGGCTCAAGAGATCGAGCGCACCGTGCGTATGCTACGATTTGCCGTTAAGCAACTGTTCTTTACAGCCAGATAGGTGCCTGAATAACACCAGCGTATGCGGGGTGAAAAAATTTGCCTCATCTCTTTCGTCGTATCTGTTTACACCCGACCGGCCTGAGTGCAGCCGGAGGGCTGATAAATGCACAAAACAGGCTCCTCATTTTGACCACCCATAAAATTTTGCGAAAAATGAGGCCATAGAACGAAAACTGCAAAAGTATCGGTAGGCATCCTAACCAGAACACTGCGCATTAAAAAAAAAAGTGGAGCTGAACGTATACCTTGTTCCCACACGAATCACGGTATCCTCGCTGCGTGCACAACGGAACGCAACAATGCATCGGCATTTCACCATTCGGACGAAGCGCGGCAGCCTGTACACACGAGCCTTTGCAACCAACCGGGCAGTTGTTCTCATAGAGTTAGTTGTTTCTCTGTTGGCTGCGTGGTTCCGTCGGTTTCGCTTGCTTTGAAAAAGTAGCGCGTATGTAGGCGCGCGCAAACGCGCGTTCCACTCGCGTAAGGCTAAATGGAGGAAGACGATCCTCATGTCACGTGACTTTTAATGACGTCATTCCAAAATGGCGTTTGTTTAGGTACATTTCTGGGTACTTTTTGTTGCAAAATTAGGTAAAAATGGCGTCGCAAAATTTTGAAACGTCCCTAGCCATAGTTTCTAGGTCGCTGGCGTCTCCACGGTTGCCACGGTGACCATCGATCGCCAACGCCACGGTGGTTTGTTGACATTGCTGCGATGGCTGTTTACCGCGCGGTGCATTGACGTGTGGAGTAAGTGCTGCCGTGAAAGTCATCAAAGGTTGGTGCAATGGAACGTCCGGACTTGTACCCCAGTGCCCTAGTGTTGTCTTTATTATGCAAGTTTGCAGTGCGACCTGTTCCAGCCGTGGTATGATATCGGAAGCCCCTAGAGACGTTTTGCAAGGCGGTGCTTCAGTTCTCTTCGGCACCTTTCGGTATTGTATCTCGTGTTTGAACATTGCCTCCTCTAGAAGGAGGCAATGTTAGCGTACTTCAAAGGCTAGCGTACACGCTAGCCTTTGAAAGGACAACACATCTTCCGTCTTAATGTTTAATATGCCTGCAGTACGAAACTCTGCCCGACACCGTAGCGTTGCCCGCAGAGAGACTTAATTCACGCAACGCGACGCATCGTGCCACATGAACTATGATCCGTACGCCGCTTTCTTCGCTGATAGGCGTTTAGCAAATGTCGTAGTATGGTCACACCACCGAACCTTTGAATATCTAGAAAGCTGCTTTTCTTTTATCTATTTGGTGAAGTGTTTTTATTCTCATTAAGTAGAACATGTGGTTCTTGGTGTATTTCTTGTAACGTTCAGCATTGGAATAAAGCCAGACAAGGCCGAAACTTGTTTTGCTTGCTCTGTCATTTCTGTAATGGTTTGTGATGAAGTGGGAGGCTTGACTTAGGCTTTCAGCATCCGCGTAGCCAGTGTGGCCCTTGGGTTTGTTTGGAGAGAAACACAGAGAGAAACGTAAACACTCCGGATGATCAGTTTCTTGCACTTTCTGTGTGTTACATTTTCTGAGCTTCAATTTCTAGACGCCATGAATGCATTCCAAATTTCACAGCTGTTTTTTTCCGCTGCAGTAGTTAGTAAAAACACAGACTGATGGGCAAGTTGGTATGACATAATAAGGCAAAAACAGCACACCTGCATAAGGAAGATGCTGCGTCTTGTCTCATCTTCCTTCATCCTTGTGCAGGGTGCACTGTTTTAGCCTTATTAGTAAAAGTATGTTGTACAGGGACGTTGGATGCCATGCGTGCTGTAATGCGCTGCATTAACTTTGTGCTAGCATTTGTAGCTAGAAGGGTTTCTTTTTGACATTAGCATTGTATAAGTGAATATAATTTGTGCGCATACATGAATAGCATGCTGGCTTGGCCTTATGTAGGCCACTGCATGCATCATTACGAAGTTTATGAGGTGTCACATTAATTGCACGCCTGCTTTTACTGCACATTGCCAGTTTTGAGTGGAAAATCTGTTTTGTGTGGAGTCAGCAGTGACTAGGCAAGCGACCTTTAAATGCAAATAAGCTTTCTCCATAGACGGCAGCTCTGTGGGGCAATGGACACACACACAAAAAAAAGAATAGCCATGACCTTTCAATATAAAGTGAAGAAGCAGCATAAACCAAACATCAACACGCCATGCATGTGACATGCTTCTGTGCATACAGTGAAGCGCTTAAAAATGCATGAAATGTAAACATGGCTTGTCTGCTTATATTTGGTTGTTCCTTTTAGAGGGAAGCATTTTGACAAATTTTTTCTGGCTTATGGCAAACGTCTAAAGGAGTGTGGGATTTCAATAAGGAAACATTTACAGTTGGCCACATAAGTTTGAAGTATTCAAATTAGAAGGTCTGAAAAAGCTGTGTGCCTTTTCTTTCTAGCTGCATTCTAATTTTCATTCTTCGCTTGCCATGCTGCTGAATGGGTGGGTCTGCTGGTTCCTGAATTACTGTTTTTGTAATGTGCACAGTCAGAACATATGTATATCACGAGTATGAGGCAACATATTTAAAAGCACAATGTGAAAAGAGCTTGTGGATACATTTTTGAAAGTTGGCAGCTCAGTTCGCTGATATGTATAGGTGCTTTTTATATTGTCAAGGCCCAGTAGGTATTAAAGGAGTAGAGACAACAAAATTTTAGTTGTTTCTTTCGGTTAGAATGATGCGCAGTACTTTAGAAAGACTAGACAGCTGCATGGATTGCGACAACAAGAGGCAATATATTTATAATTGCATTTTTTCTCTCGCACTCATTTAGCTTAAACAACCGAACGACGACTGTGATGTCAGGGATGTGTTCAGGTCATGTGAGGCATACAAAGACAGCAGTATTATTGCAGTTTTGTTCATTGTTATTTGCATCAACTCGTGCACAAACCTGTCTAAGAGTTGGAGTCACATAAAGTGAACAGGCAGCGATTATATCTCTTTTTGCGTGCCTCATGTGACCTGAAAATGTATCTGACTTCAGAGCAGTCATTCGGCTGTTAAAAACCGAAACCAGATGACACAAGAAAAAAAAAATTAAATTGTAAATTATTTAGCTGACAAAGTTAAAATCCACATGGTGGCTTGTGTACAGCATTGCCTAGTGCATCAATGTAAAGAGAAATGTGTATCCAAAAATTTGGTTTCTCTACTCCATTAAAGATGTAGCCCATGACATGTTTGTGGCAGACCTTTGAGTTCATCATTCTTTTATGAGAGTTGTGAAACTGGCTCACTAGAGTGTAGCATATCAGGATTCAGAGTGTTACTGGAGTACTCTGACCTCATGGTGATTAAAATAGAAGAAAACTAGTTGAGTCCACAAAGAATGAGGTGCTCCTTTCAGAAGCAGAGCTGCTGTGAAGAATGTTGTATGAAAAGACAACCATCAGCTCTTTGCTACATTTCATTTTATTATTTTCTTGAAGACCTAGTAACGGGTATTACAGAAATGATGAGAGGTATGTTACAGAAATAATTGGTACCTGCATATTAGCACGATAAGGGGTGACTAATAAAATTTTTGTAGGGGTCTATAGAATTTTGCCTCCATCGAAATGCGACCGCCACAGCCGGGATCGAACCCACGTCTTTCGGGTCAACAGCCAAGCACCATAACCTCTGAGGCACCGCGGCGGCCAGTGATATTCTATTACTGTTCCTCGGTACGGTGGGTTCACGGTTTTGCGGTAGAAATGTTATTGGTGTATGCCTGTTGTGCATATATTGGCTGAATATTTTTGTTCAAAGTAGTGCAAAATTTGAGTTCTTTTTTCTCTTAGAATCCACAATTCATACTGTGGCAGCTGTTACACTTGTATGACACCTTGATAAAACTAGCCAAAAATTATAAGCTCAAGTGTGTAGCAAACGAAGAAGGGCATGGGACAATTATAGTAATTTAGATGGAGCGGGGAAGTTGTCTATCGTTAATTTTTAGATTGCAGATATAGTAAAAGTAGAAGATACCTAGGCAACATGTAAGACATAAAGCAGAGACCTGGACTTTTGGTTGCTTATAATGTGGTCAGCCGTCGCCCCGCCGCAATGGCCGAGTGGTTAGGGTGCCCGCTGCTGTTCCCAAGGACGGGTTCGATCCCAGTTGCGGCAGCTGCCTATCAGTGGAGGTGAAATGCTAGGCGCCTGTGTACTGAGTGACATCAGTGCTCGATAAAGAGCCCCATGTGGTCAAAATTAATCCGTAGCGCTGCACTATGGCGTTCCTCATAACCCATGTTGCCTTCGGACGCTAAACCCCATATTCTATACCATACCATAACTTTGACGTGTTCTGTGTGCTTGACCATTTAAGCTGCAGTAATTGCTGAGCACTTGTTGAGTTTTCATGAGCGTTTTAATGTGCAAATGCACAATGTGTGCCGGGGTGCATATTGCCAATTACTAATGCATGGCACTCATGCTAAGACTGGCGTGCATGTGAATATTTGTGTCCATCGTGTAAATAAACGGAAGTTGCATAAATAGTGAACTAAATGTAGTGTCAAAATGTCTGTGAAGAAAAAATTCTCATGTTTGCATGTGCTGTTGAGTCATTTTGATTGTAATGGCAAGCGTGGTTACGTTCAAGATTGCAGCAATATCTCGGCACATTATGATTTTGAATGGTAAAATTTTGTCTGTCTTGCATATGTTGCAGTTTCAAGTAATGTGGACGCACACAGTTTCAACATTGCTGCCAACATGATTTGTGTAAATGGCTTTATTGCACACTGTTGGGAGTAAGGCTTCTAGTCCATCCGAAGTGCTCTGATGAAAAATACCTTTTATAATGGTACTTGTGGTTCTTTCATGTCATTAAAACTAAACTGAAATAATAAATAATGTGAGTTTGAGCTGCATAAGTGAAAGTTATGTGACCGCTTTGTTCATGACAGTACATTTGGTTCGGTTCAATCCGCTACAACGATAGAAAACCATTCTGCTTTGAAACAGCAAATTGACATGCATTCAAGCTTGGGATGAGCAACAAGAGAGAAAGCGTGCATATTGTGACGATGCAATGTTGACCCTTAAGTGCCCCTGTTACGTTTTCAGTTTTCTTGCCTTAATTTTCTTATGGTCGCACTGGGCGACCCGATTTAGAAAACTGCCAAAAAATAGTCGCACGTCCTAGCTTTAGTCAAAACCAAGGAGAAGAAAACATGCATATTTATATTTTTGTTTTATTTTTATGAATCAATTTTATTGGCGTTTCCTTTGAATGAGTGTGTTGATTTTCGTCAACTGCATAAATGACTTTCTTATTTATGTTGCAATTTTTAACGTTTAATGCTTTTTTTCTAGTTTATTGCTGGTTTGGGCTATTTGTATTTACTTTTCTTTGAGGGAACGCGCGATGATGATGATGCTAGCGCTCTTACAGCGCCCCCTATAGTCAGTTAGCAAAGAAGAAAAAAAAACAACATGGCGGTTGTTTACGTACGTTCGAATCGCGGTCGGCGGCTGTTGCGAGTGAAGTATTCGTCGGTGTCTCGTCTTTGTGGCGTGTGTAGTTCTTTAAATTTGCCCCTTTTTTGTTTGTGACCAGTAGACCGCCTATGGAATGCGTGTTTACCTCCCATGCGTCCTTAAAGGTGAGTGAGCAGGACGCAAGCCCGCGCCGTCCAGTACTGGCGTCCCTGATCTGGGTGTTTCCAGCTCGTTCTGGAAAATATCTGTGCATATAACTCTTGTTATAATCATCACGATGCAGTGCGTGGGCTGTGATATGTCGTCGCATTGACTTCCTTGTGATGCAAGGGTTGGAGAACATTGCAGCATGTCGTTTCCAGCCCGCCTTCGATCCTTCAAGACACTGATCTGGACACCGAATAGTGACAGTACCATTTGACGACTGTTGTGGGTGCGAAGTGGCGTAGATCTGCTAGATCACAGAGAGAAGCAATTGCCGGCAGAATAATCGCAAGACTAACCCACCTGTGGCTCGCAACCACCTCAGTGGACTGAAAAATGCTCGGGACAGAGCGAAGCAATAAAGCTGCACGGTGCGAACGCTATAGATACGTTGCTTACGTCTCATGTAGTACCTATCTGAATTAAATGTTCTGGAATGCACTGGCAGTGTGTACTTCTGCTCTTGGGGCCGAGTCGTCCTTCATGGCGCAGAAAGAGTGCTCTGAACGCATGTGCATACGCTGGGCGGCGCACCTTAAAAATAAAATTGTTTCCATGTTCACTGCATGTTTTCAAAGGCACATGAGTTCTAAGGTAATCCTCTGAGTTCTCGTTCTGCTGGTATAGTCATATTTGGTCTTTGCAATCAATGACTCTTTGCCCACATACTGTCAAAAAGCAAGGTTTGTCAGATCTTTCTCAGCCAGAGATGATGTGCTGGCATGCATAAATTGATATATAGCATCGTAATAGTTTGACACTGAACACTTTATTAAGATGTAATAGCAAGTAATTTCGATGTTTGTGTAAGCCAGTGTATTTGCCTTCATTGAAAAAGATATTCAAGAAAGTGTTTTGGTGTTCGTATGAGGCGGGACAGAACTTGTCTATACAAAGTATGTGATAGCCAAGTGCTCAGGGCCAAATGTCACCTATCACTGCCTCTCGCTGGGGCAGGTGGCTCTCTGGAATTCTTTACTTCAGCATACTGCAAAACTAAAATATGTGAAGAGCTGCGCTCAAATTTCGCTTTACCGACTGTAGTTATTGGCTGTTGAATTTTTTTTTTTTGCACGTGGTTTACTGCTGATACAATAACACACATGGCTCAGTCTGTGCATTGTACTGCGTGCTACTTACTGCATGCAATGCTTCAAAAGCAAGGGTTCGGGCAAGTTGTTTGTTCTAGTTAAGGTTGGTCGCCGAACAGAAAGGGACGACACGGGAACCAGACACACAGCACCGACTGTCGAGATTTCTGTCAGTGCTGTGTGTCCGGTTCTCATGTTCATGCTGTCTTTATTTCTTTGCAATGTGACCAACCTTAGCTTCAAAAGCAGTCTTCGCACTATGTATAGGGAGGGTGCACAGAGAGGGCCTGGTAATAAGCGTGTTCATTTTGTGCTCGTGTCTGTGTACAGCACCTGGTGCTAACTGCTCGCTATACTGCACATTTCAATTTAGGTGCCAAATATACTTCCTTGTGATGCAGTGTGTGCACACCAGGGAATGATCTCGCATTTTGCATGGTACAGCGAGTACTCTTTTCCTTAACATGTAAAAAACTGTAGCTGTCTTTCAAAAATATCATTTTAGTGCATCAGCATCAGAACCCCCCATGTTGGAATAATCCGTCGGTCTGAAGCCTCAGGTGACAGAGTGGAGGGAGTGAAATCCACCTTCACGAAATTGCAGGGAAGAGGGAAGAAGAGAGGGCGGGAGGAGGCGGTTGGCAAGCGGTTGCAAATCCGAGTCGAAGGGTGGAGTGGATGTGTCACTGATGGATGGGATTTCATCGGGTGAGTGGAGTGGGGGTGTCACGTAGTGATTGATGGTACCCATTCGTACAGTCTTACCCTGTCAGTGGCTGCTCGGTCCGGCAGGAACATAATGCTAACTTTGGCTTACGAGGTTTAACGTCCCAAAGCGACTCAGGCTATGAGGGACGCCACAGTGGAGGGATCCAGTAATTTCGACCAACAGTGGCCCTTAACGTGCTCAGACATCGCACAGCATCTGGGCCTGTTGTGTGTCACCATCGGAATACAACTGCCGCAGGCGGGGTCATACCAGCGTCTAATGGAATTTGTTTAATTTTGTCGTTACACTCACAGTAAGATTAGTCTTTCCCAAGTACAAGTTGTATTTAATGTCAGAGTCCAAGGAAGGGCAGCTTTCCAAAGCCACAGCTGGGCTTGTACAGCGTAATTAAGCAGCATTAACATCCTTTAGAATCAATTAACGTGTTTGTACTATGATTACACAATGGACACAGTATTTATCAAGGCAAACAATGGCAGCGTATATATGCCTGCAAATGTTTAAATCAAGAATAGTATCTGCTAGCTTATTAAAAATATATCATTTATAAAATGACCGTCCAACTTCTCAGAAGTACCAAATCTGTGGAGAAATACAAATTGCAGATTGCCAATATGCCTAGGAAAATACATTTTGACTGTCAAAAAAGGATTAGGAGCACTTTATTATTAACTACGCGAGGATTGTGGAAAGATGGGTCGGGTCACACCCAATAGTGCAAAACATGAACCCTTGGAAAAGATGCGAAGTTGTGGCGCCTATGCACTCATATGCTGTGCATAATGGGCTGCCTTGCATTACCATAACCTGTCCAGGTAGACTGCCACAAGTCAATAAAAATCTCCGATATATACAACCTCAGTTTTCAGTTAGGTAGACATTTTATTTGTGACATTCTTAATCTAGCTGGCAGGCTATCAACAGCCCGAGGTGAATGTGACGTGCAGGATGAAACGGGTGCCATATGTGGATACTGGAGTAAATGTGATGTGATGAGCCTTGGGAGCATTCCTCTTCACATGGCGCCAGGCAGTCTTGCGGCCACATAATACAGCTGACAGTGCTTCATTCTGTAACCTGTAATACTGCAGTTACTTGCATCATGGATGCAGTTTCTTGTGGGAAAAAATTAGAATGGTAAGTTTGGTGCATTTATTACATGGTGTAAAACATGGTGTGGTCAGTTGAACTTTCCCCAGATTTTGATGATTGATGTAGGGAAAGCATTTATTATGCAAACGCATCCATTATTTAAGTAAATATGGTGTACAAAAACCTGGAATGGAAACAGAAATCAGCATCTGCAGGATTGAAACAAATTCCTAACAACTTTGGCGCAGCACCATACCCATGACTGCCAAGCCACATTTTAGCCCCTAGCCTTTCACTCTACACTGTCCTTAATCTGTTCATTCCCAATGGGTCAGACATGAGGCCGTATGGCACTCGGGTATCCGTATCTGCCTATATGGACATGCCACGTTGTCTACTACACAGCTTTTTAAACACTTGTAGCAACAGTGTCAGTTTTCTCAGAAGCATGAAACTTTGTTACGATTAGTTTTATGACACACCCAGCACATTAACAGGCATTCTAGCCAAATTATAATTTCGTTGCAGTTGGGCTTTGAAGCATTTTTCATTAATGAGTAAAAAGGAAATGACATTAACTGGGCACTATATGTTTCATCTAAGCTGCCTTCTCGACAAATAGGGGCATTTTAGAATTTCTAGGCAACAAAGTTGGCACAGTGTTCCCATCACACAACAGAAGGCTCATTGCTTGGAAGGCTGGTGGAGAGACACTGTGTAAGAGCCAAGCAAGTTCATTTATGAAGTGCTTTATCATGTGAGGGAAGGCTATTCACGGCTGTTTCTACCATGGCAATATAAGTTCGTGTCACAAATTGCACCAGCAATGTTCTGAAAAATGAGTAATACTGTTTTTCTGTTGCAGCAGTATTCTCTTTGCAAAATAAGATGAATAGTAGTTTTGCGCTGCAGCTTTCAGTGTGCAAGATGACAGCTACGGCTTAGCCTTTTGTCAAGAATACTTTTTCTCATATGCATTGCAGAACTGTAGAACCACATATTGTCAACTGTCCTAAAAGGCAAGGTGTGTTGCTGGGCGAGTTGGTTGGGGTACATCTTGAGAAAAACAGCACTTGCAGACAAAGGAAACGAGAAGGACACACAACTGCGCTGTTTTTTTTTTGTGTGTCCTTGTTCTGGTCCTTTGTCTGCAAGCGCTGTTTTTCTCAAGATGTCCTAAAAGGGCGGTGCACTGAAACAGCACGACGCAACAAAGAGGAATGCAGCATGGAGCGACACTTCATACTAATTTTATTGAAGAGCGCATGCCTCTATGAGTGCATCACATGCAGACAAAATGAAATCAAGCAGGGATGACGAAGAAATAAAATTATAGTGAATGCAAGGCAGGTATGAACAAGAAAATGAGTGCACTAATTTCCCAAAGATGAAAAATGTTTGCCAATTGTCAGAAGTTCTCTGTTGAGCAGTGCCAGAGAGGGCGTACTCACACAAGCAGATTCTGAGTAGGGAATGAGGGGCCTGAAATATCTCAATTTCTTAATTGTCGGGTTTAACATTCGGGAGCGGCACATGGGCTATGAGGGACACCATAATGGAGGTCTCTGGATTAATTTACACCACCTGGGGCCCTTTAATGCACGCTGACTTTGCACAGCACATGGCCATCTTTGTATTTTGCCTCCACTGAAATGTGGCCGCCATGGCCGGATCAAACCCACAGCCTTCGGGTAAGCAGTCTAAGAACGCCAGAGCCACTGAGGCGCCGTGGCGGGATGAGTTCTCCCTTCCTAGGAGGAAAGTTTCGGGAAAAAGGAATGACTAGAAAAGAAATACCAGAGGCCTGTAGTGCACCCTCAATGGTGCTGCTTGATATGGGATATGATGGCGCACCTTTCTCATGACCATGTGGGCTTCAAGAAAATTAGCAAATGGCACTCCTCTTCCCTGCTGTGTCTTGAGCTTGCTATGCTAAAGCACTTTGTCAGAATAGCCTGCCAACTAGCTCATAACATAATCCTAATCCCTCACCTGAAATCTGCCATCTTCAGCTGGCAGGGCCTACAAATGCCAGCACAGTCAAATGCTACTTTCTGGCTGCTCTGCATCTGACACAAGTGTAGCTCCATTATAGCAACAGCATGCATGTGCTTGCACATGTGCACATGCGTTGCATGGTCAACACGTACTTTTGTACATGTTGTGGCAAGCCTCGCACTGCTCACAATGAAGCTCACAGCCACTGCACGATTTGCTAGTTCTTTCCACTGTGTGCTTGAAGTTCACCAAACTTTGTGACTTTACATGCCACTGGCCATCTCCCACTCTCTCAGTACTGGACTTAGAAAGCTCAATCCCCACTTTATGCTTCCTAAATAGGGCAGATTTGCGGTGGTCTGCTCCTCCTTTGACACCTGTTGTAAAGTTTTTCGGATGTGAAATTGAAGAGTACTTTGATTAATGTATCCAATCACCCATTTACCTTGCCACCAAAGTGAGAGTACTTCAGTGCCTTGACTCCAAGTGATTATTTGTTGTTAATCCAATGTACTGCCGACAGCAGTAAGCCCACTGACATGCCCTCTTTGCGTATGTTTTCTCAAAATTTCTGACAAAGCCAAAGGCAATTAAGCTGATGCTCTTTGGAGTGGATACCAAGAAGTGCAGGGAGCAACTGTTGAGACTCAGTCTCATCTGTCCACTTCATCAGAGTGTGCAGCATGTCCCTTGTTGTACTCCTGCAGTCCTTGTTTGTGACTGTATTTAGGTGCGTGCTCCAGTTGTGTAGCACCTGCCAGCTGCAAAGCAGTCGACTCCTCAAGGGACCCATCACCTGCTCCCATGCACTGCCATAAACAGGGGCATCATCAGACATAAATGCCTGACATGGTATTGTGTCTTTTTCTTTGATGGCCTCGAAAAACCTCACCACAGTGCCCGTGTTCACCCTTTTTGAAATCAAGTAGGCACACGGGATACCAAAGGCATCTTGAGAAATTGTGAGCAGGGTTGTCAGTTGGAGTTAGTACTTATTTATGCCATGGGTGGAGTCAGTGCACAGTTTCGCTGCCCCAATTCATAAAGGAGCTCTCGTTGTGGGAACGTCATTAATGCTAGCTCAAAGTCACCATCATGACTGTTGGGGTCACCCTTCTTCCTGTAATACAACAGTGGCGACTCATTTTTTGCCCTCATTTCTTCGACCCATAATTCAACACTCTTAAAATCGTCTGGATCTCTCTGCTCTGTTTTTCCAATCCTAAACTTATCTGCAATGTTACGGAGGTCCTTAGTAGTCACAAGTTGCATCCGTGGGCTTGATCCACTTGTACCTGCTCGGATGTTTGTGCACGATGGTTTTTTCTGGCATTCCTTCTGCTAACCGGCCTGAAAATGGTACAGAAAAAAACTGTTAACATCTCTGGTTCATCTGCCTACAGCCATGTAATAAAGTGACAAATACTTCTGGTCGGATTCCTTCGTCTTCCACTTTGCTCCTTTTCACAGGTGACACACAGTTCATCTTACTTTCATTTCACTTTTGTGGCACTGCAAAGCACACAACAAAATGGTTGTTTCAAAGCCAGATGGACTTTATTTTTATGAGCTTGAGTGTTTAAACTTGCATACTGCAATGCAAAACAGGGAAGTTATACCCCTGCCACACGGCAAATTTAATGTCATTCTCATCGAATGACATTTGTTCGACTTAGTCATTTTTTTCTGCGCGCTGCTACACGGCAAAAACTAATGTCATTTGCAAATGATGGCGATTGCGATGGAAAGAGAGTACAGTGAGTACAGAAACCGATTCTAAAATCTTCATCCTCATTTTAATCAACATATTTAGATAGGCGCGCTGTGCGAGGGATCTAAAAACGTTGATTTCAATAACGTGTTGATCACTGCTATCCACCACAAGTCCAAGCCAAGCCAAACCTCAGCCAGCGGCGGCAGGCAAATGGCGGACGTCATATTGTGAAATGCTCTCTATGGTGAAATTAGACAGTATTAGCTGTGCGGCCGCAAAAGCTTTGCGCATGCTACGGGCGCACCTTGCGCGCACTGCCGCCCGTCCTCACAACAGTTTTGGTAGGAAGCACGGTGGTTGGGTGTGACTAGCGTAGCGCGCGAGAAGCATAACATACTGTGGCGCCATCTAGACGATAGCAAGTCAAACCTCCTGAACTGAGTGCCGAAAAAACGTTTTTCTCTTTTATTAACGGCAGTAATGAATGCAATCGAAGGCTTTTTTTTTTAATGTAAATCAATTGGATGAAATGAAAATGTAGATTCTAGTGCAAAGTTGGAGAAATACTTCGCTCGGGGTCGTTGCTATGACGACAGTGTACGCCGTACATAGTTAAGCCTAGCATCAAGAAATTCTGAAATTTATCTCAAAAGCGACTGATATTTTAAACCTATATTGTTACGGAGGGATGAGAATGCAGAAAATAAAAGCGAATACAACCGTTTAGAGCAAGCTATCGCGTCGAAAAATGCAGCGGCGACGCAGTATTCGGTCCGAAGCGGGCGAGCTGGGCGTCGCCATGTTGTGAATATTAACCACGCAAGGCTGGTAGCGAGAGTGAGTTTTATTTTTTTCCAATTCTATTTGGCATTTTTATATACATAAATGAACGACAGCAGAATCGTAGGGACGCGGAAATATTACAGTGCTTGTGACGTTTTTGTAATCGTGTTTTTCGGTGTATATTCTCACCAAGTCTCTGGTGTCGAGGGAACACATTAGCTCGGACGTCGCAGGCGAATGTGTTCAGGGAACTCATTCGATACCTAATGTCGTTTTCATCGAATGACATTAGATTTTCTCGTGTGGCAGCAAACTAATGTCGTTTTGAACGAATGTCATTCGATGGGAATGACATTAAATTTGCCGTGTGGCAGGGGTATTATATACAGCGTGTTATAAATGCGGAATATAACAGCACTGAAAATGTGGACAAGAAAAGAATAAGGACATGTGCTTCTCATCCTGTCCCATTTCATTCTGCATATTCAAAAAATGCACCGATTCGCCTGACAGCAACCTTTAAAGGAGTAGAGACACCAAATTTTTGAACGCGAACTTTGTTTCTTTGGACTTGTGCACAAGACAATAGTGTGCACGAGTCACAATGTAGAATTCACTTACGCCAGGTGAATAATTTCTAAGTGAATATTTTTCTCATGCTGTTTCAGTTTCAACACCTGAATGACTGCTGCTAAGTCAGAGACAATTGGAGGGCATGCCAGTCATACATAAACTGAAATATAAATGCTGCTTGTTCATTTTTTTTTTTTTGCGATTTCAACTCTTGTGCAGGCTTGTGTTTTATGTTAGTGGTTTTTGAGGAAAGGAAATGGTGCAGTAACTGCCTCAACCATGCCATGAAGGAAAGAAGGAGTGAAAGAAGCAAGAGAGAAAGGTGCTGTAGTGGAGGGCTCCGTAATAATTTCGACCGCCTGGGGATCTTTGGGCACTGACACTGCGCAGCACGTGGGCACCTCTTGCCTCCATCGAAACTCAGCTGCCGCAGCCGGGTTCTAACCCGGGTACTCCAGCTTAGTAGCTGAACACTCAAACCACAGCCGTTCCTGCGAGCGTTACTGATGAAGTGCCAAAACAGCCAAATAATTCTAATTAATGAAAGTTCACTGCAGACGATCTGTCTTATGAGAAAAAACATGGCCCTTATACAACCATTAGACTGGTGGCGTTGCTTTGATCAGCAACAAAATGCCTACGCTTTTGACAGGCAGCCAAAAAAAGAGGCTAGCATCGAGTGCAACTGTCAGTCATTCAAGACACGTTTCATAGAGCTCAAGCCGACTTCTTACGGATGAAGTTCAACGTCAGCCGATTGAGCGACAGACCTAGGATAGTCAATGAAACCAGCAGAAAAACAAAAGAACAGACATTGGAGTAGTTCAGTGCTAGACGACATTCCTAATTATGTTCATTTCGAAAGACTGGACCCCTTCCACAAAGCATCTCTAAACTAAACGGCATGAAGTTCGTACAGACTGTGCTGTGCATGCAATGTGCCGTGGATCAATTGTTTTTCACCCTTCGATGCGACCAAGTAGGCTCAAGTGAATTGCACTACAGTCAGATACAACTCGAGAACGAAGTGGCAGATGGCCCTTAAAGAAGACCCCCCCAGTCAATGGCGTCAGCTGATTTTCATCAGTTAACCCAATTAAAGCCATAACTAATCCCCTTTCATCTGCCACCCTCCTGCAGTGCTACCCCCTAGGATTAACCATGACATCATGAGAATCGGTCGACGCCATTGGATGGCAGGCTTCCTTTGAGGGGCATTGGCCACTGGGTTCTTAAGCTGTGCCCTACTATAACTTCTTCCGCCCCTCGTTTTGTGGGACATGCCTTCTCCCACTTTACAATAGTCATTTTCATGTTGTCCCACCTCTTTTGTGCCATAGATGCATCGCAGAAGAATAAAAATCATTGAAATGATCACTCGAGTTAATGAGTAATATCTTCCCCCTAAAATACATTTCTATTGCACTTTCGTCTCCCATTTATGAAAGGTTGGTGGAGTGTAGCTTCTAAACGTTTTCACATTCCGGTACAGTCAACACAGCATGCACAAATGCTTTGTACAAGAGGAGTGGCTAACCTGCAAGCCCTCTGGCATCATCCTGGGACAGCCTTTGGTGGCAGGCCTCATTGAAGTGTCCGTAGTGTTTCTTTTGAAACACTACATATACCTTGCCCTCTTTCTCCATGACCTCTAGAGTAGCAAAGCAGTGTTTGCTGATTTTGCAGCTTCCTTGCCCCTTTTCCTGCCTTTGGCGCTGTTCTATAGGAAGCTCTTCGTACGAGCCGGAATGGTGGCAGTGCAGGTAGCGTTTAAAAACCCTTGGTGCACATTCCTTCTTTCCTGTAGAAGCTATAAAATGGCAGCAAGTTTTGCTTTCTTCTCCGTCTTTCCAGGCGCAAAATCCTGAAACAGAAAGATTGTAAACATAACTAAGCACTCCACATAGTATTAGTTAATTATTAGTGTGAAAGCACAATTCCGAACGGTAAACCCCGAGCAAGATCCTGCGATGTGTATGTGGGTTTGTGCCAAGAGCATAGCAACGGCGACATAGCAACCACAGCCTCACAGCAGCATTGCAACATAGTTATGACACGATGCCAACATATGATGTTAAGTCCATGACCACTCATGACTAAAAAGAAATTTTTAAAAATTGAGGCGTGAACAAAGGTGGGCTCCATTTTGATAAAAACGTGTACACAATGATAGCACATGAATAACGGCATAAGGCATCCTTAGAAAGCCAACAGTAAAGTAACAAGACAAGGCAATGTTCATGAAATTCTGCTTTTGCACGTTTATAAAATTTCGGCAAAACTTCTCTGTCAATTTTTTGTGTATCACACTACTTTCATTTTTTGAAAAGCAAGGCCAAATTAAAGTTTGTACTTTTTACATACACTAATGAAAAATGCATGTGCTATGGAGAGGGCACATATGCAGTACTCTCGCACTACTACTGGCGCTCTGCCAAGTGCGCATGACAATCACAGATTTAGCTTCACATTTTTAGCCTTTTGCCTGCAGTGCAGAACTGCATTTCCCAGCTTTTTTATTGTTAAAAATTTATCAGTCATTCGCTTACTGTTTTTTCCTGCTATAGCGCATGGGGAGTAGTGAGTAGAAACTTTATTGATTTCTAAGATTTAGCCTGCGGTGGAGGTCTTCTTCAAGTCTTCTCTTCAAGTCTTGAGGTTGCCTCCTTAGCCTTGGGTGGTCCCCTAGTCCAGGGCTCCACTGAGTCTGGCCACCTCGCTTGCGTGTGCTATGAGTGCCCTTTGGGCCTCTAGCTCGCAGCTGGTGAGCCGGCTCTCCCATTGCTCCGCACTTGGTGTGTCGTGTTTGTGGAACGATATGTTTCTGTCGCATTCCCATGTTATGTGGTATAGTGTTGGCCTCGCTTCGCACCAAGGGCATGTGGCGCGGTATTGTGTCGGGAATATCTTGCTTAGTATATATAAGTTGGGGAAGGAGCCTGTCTGTAGCTTCCGCCATTTTGCGGCTTCTTCCTTGCTTAGCTCTTTGTGCATGGGGAACAATTTTTGGAGAAAATTATTAAGTTCAGGTTAAGTTATTACACGGACTGTTGCATGGAAGTATTTCAATTTTACTACACCCTGCAAAAACTCATTCCTGCACAGCAACCTTTTACATGGCCCTGTCCTTTGACCACAAATTCAGGTCAGCGCTGTTGACTTCTAAAGGCAGAACAATGCTGGGCATTCTTCCTACACACTTCTGCATGTTGCGATTGCCATGGCTTCAGCGCTGCTAAGCCAGTGCATGCCGCGACAATGTTGTCTGTCCTGTCGAGACATTGCAGATGCCTGCAACAAAGCATAAGCAAGGCCTGTAGCAGCGAGTCTGCTGCAAGGACCAGTTTTTTTCCTGCAGTGGCCACTTTAAATATGAAAGAGAGTGTACTGCTTGTCACTTTGCTTATGGAGGAGCTAGGACACCAAAAAAAAATTCTGCAGACACACATAAGACTGCTTACCAGCGAGAATGCCAAAGCATTAAAGTGCACAGTCATGCTATGTTGCAGAATGACGAGTCATGAGTGCAAGGCATGACTACGCAACTTTGTACAAACTCTGCACACCTTATGTTACTAGTAAAGTGCTGAGTCATGCTACACTTCAGAATGATTAGGAGTCAAAACTATGACTACCTAAACTTTGTACAAACTATACACCTTACATTACAAATAAGTGCAAAATGACTATGACAAGTCATGGCTTTCAAAGGTTATAGTACGTTACGTTTCACATTTCACTCGAATGCCCTGCAAAGGCTACCTCTGCAGATCTGTCGCACTAGACCAAGCCCATTGAAATCTTCATGGTTCCTTTAAAAAACGTGCATGTCATCGCTAAGTTTTTGTGCACAAAACCACGTGCAAGTTTCCCCAGGTGAGTGTAAGCCCGTAAATAAAAAAAAAACGCGCTTTGTGTTTACAAACTTAAAATGCGCGCACTCGAAAAGTCAATAAACTGCAACTTTTCAATCGGTAATCTAAGCGCGCGACTGCATCCCGCTGCGTGCATGCAGACTTCGTTTCTTACCTTTATTAGAGTCGAAGACTAGATTCTCCACCTCTTCCTCGAAGTCGTGGTGCCGTCGCAGGTCACGAAGGGCGACAAAATGCTTCGGACGTAAGTCGCACAAGAACGGCCGTGCCTTACTACATGTTGTTGTGACTGGGAGAAGGATGCATGGGCCTGCCTACTGGCTGGAGCCGAGCCACCACCGCTGCCGCGTGCAGATAGAGGAGAGATCAGAGGAAAGAGAAAAAGAAAAGATGCGTCGCAGCAACAACCGCGTCCTTCCCCATGAATATCCTTGATGGGTGTTTTTAAATTACTAGTATTGAAGAACGCCTTGTCGGTCTCCATGCTCAAGGCAAAAAAATAAAAAAAAACAAGCGAGCAAGAAATGCACCTTGGGATACCTTGGGATATTGAGCAAGGATTTTCAAGAAGAGTTGAGATTTTCCCTGTCGGTTGAAGCGCAGTGTTCCCCAAAAGTCCCCACAGAGTGACGTAGAGTAGAGCAGTGACGTCTGTTCTCGGTTGGCCAATCGCAACGAGGATCACCTTCCTCTGAATACGCCCTCCGGTTCCACTCTAAACAGGAAGGCTGTCACATGCTGGCATAGAACTTCTCAGGCTCGCAGCAGGGGATGGCGCTGTGCGTTTTACATAAAATCCATAAAAGCTTAAAACAGAGCAAAATAATAGCTTAAAATAGCAAAGAATCAAACTTATACTGGCAGACGACAGAATTACGAAATAATTAAAACAATTACTTTGATTTACAAGTAGGGTAGTGCTTGCCATTTTACCGATTCAAAGGGAATTTCAATTTACTTTTATTTAGCTACTGTGTGTGGACAAAGTTTAGCAGTAAAACAAGTAAAGCACGCAGTATTCACCAATTTTCAAGAAAAAAAAATAGGCGCGAGGTTGTATGCAGAGAAAAGCCTGTCGCAGGCAGCGTTGTAAATAGGCATGTAAATAGGCAACCACGCTATAATGACGTCACAGGTTTCGGTTTCGAAAATTCGATCATTCTGATTCTATGGTGGTGTTTGGTGGTACTGAACGACCACCTGGCACCACACCACCACCTCTGCACCATTTGCCACGCTTTCCACTTTCCCTTACGCTTATCGCTGACTGTGCGGTTGCTTTTTCATCGCTGATAACGTTTCAAATGTCCTTGTAGCATTCGTGGTTGTTTCAGTGCCTTGCAGTCAGTGCCGCTGCTGTCCTCGTTTGAAAGCAGCAGCAGTCCTTGGCGAAAATGGTGAGGAATAGGATATTTCATTTTGGCGCGGAGAGGTGAACGCACTCCAATGACTTCCGGACATCTCGATGTATGGCGTTTGGGTGCACGGACTGTTCAGTGCTGACTTTTATGTGCTCGGACTTCGGAAACGGGCACTTAACTACAATTGTCACGGAACGATCGGTGCAAAATAGGGTAGAATGCCGACTGATGTTTCTCATGTACGGCAGTAGCTCCAATTGAGAATGTCAGGTATTGAAATTGTAGTGGCAAAAATAAACAAAAAAAATTGATGGTTGGTGAAGCATCGCAAGTGCCCTTAGCAACTGATACGCTTAAATTTGTAGCTTTGGTTGTCAGAGCGTTACGTACCACGTTGATGTCGTTGTCTACGTTAATTTTCTGTTATCTGAAAGCGACTTACCTCGAACTTTTGCCTCGTTTACGAAGACAGAGCTGACACTCCGTGCGTACAACGTTGTCAACATGTAGGAAACAAATATACTGCAACTAAATGGAAACTAGATACCGAGTGGAAACTAGATACCGAATCGCCCCGCGAATCAGTTTCTTTGCCATAGCTTTTCTTTTCTACATTTGCTTTCCCTTGGAATCCACTTCATTACCGTGGGCGACCATCGGTTTTCTGCTTTCCGCATGTGCTCTCACAATTTTACAGACTTTAAATTGCAACCAAAGTGTAATTTAAATCCTGTAAAATGGGGAATTCTTTGTTGTAATGAATCCATTAAAGTGAGTGCATGTTATAAATAATAATGAAACTGCTGAATGTTCTGTGATGAACAAAAGACATGCATTGACAAATTTAGATAATGCATCAAAAAAAATGGTGCACTGAAATTTATGCACCATAGGTCCATGCCGCCATGTGCACGCTGAAACATCCTGCACCATATATTTTGGCCTTCACCAAACTGTCCTGTATATCACCTGCATTTTTCCTTGTCTTACTAAACAACTGTCGTCAGGAGTTCCTGATTGCATAATTTCTGCCTTTCCCTCATGATCACAGCAAAAGTTTTGCTACTGTGGCAAACTGTGTCGGCATCATGGTGCTCAACTTTGTCGTAAATTCAACAGGTACTTCTGAACTTGTGTATGATACACCTGCAGTATTAGCTGTTGTGCTGCACCATTTGGCAGGCTGGTGCTACTGTCAGTGTGTGACGTGCTGAGTACGATTACATAACACTTCGTTCAGCTTTTAAGACATATTAGTGTGATGTTAGCTGTAAGAGAATGATAGGTGCAGAGCAATGTAGCTTACCGCTCAGTGCCACTGGGTATGATGCGATTTTTCACATAAAGTTGCAAGAGGTCTGATTGTTCAAGCTGCAAATTAATGAACAATATTGTTGCGGAAAAGAATATATTTACAGATATTTACAAATAGACAAGAACAGCTGCGAGCGGCACCGAGAACACAGTCCGAACTTCGTTGTCGTCTTCTACTCTTCGCACTCGTGCCATCACTCTTTGTCGTCGTCGTCCACCCGCATCAGGACCCCTGGCTGCTGAAACGCCGTCTCGGCGTTAGGGCGGCGACGTATGAGCGTCGTGGTAAGGTTTAAGGCGACAGACGTGGACGATGTCGGTGGTGGCGCCAGATGACGAGGGCGAGGTTTCAAGGGGAGCAATTTCATAGTTCACGTCGGTAACACGGCGCACGACACGGTAAGGGCCACGGTAGTGCGAAAGGAGCTTCTCGGAGAGACCGACGCTGCGAGAGGGCGTCCAGAGAAGGACGAGTGATCCTGGGGTATATTCGACGGCCTGGTGACGGCGGTCGTAGGCTGACTTCTGGGAAACTTGAGAGGCTTGGAGCCTACTACGTGCTATTTGGCGCGCCAGCGTGGCCTGGGAGATGGCGTCCCGAGCGTAAGCAGTGGTGGGGGCTGAAGAAGGCGGCAAGAGTGTGTCCAAAGGCAAGGTGGGATGCCTACCAAACAAAAGGTAGAAAGGAGAATAGCCTGTTCTGTCATGAAGGGAAGAGTTATATGCAAATGTCACATAAGGCAAGGCTGCGTCCCAATCTCGGTGGTCTGGCGATACGTACATGGCTAACATGTCGGTGAGCGTGCGGTTGAACCTTTCCGTAAGCCCATTGGTTTGTGGGTGGTAAGCTGTCGCGAGCTGGTGCTGCGTGTCACACGAACGAAGAATGTCGTGAACTACTCTGGATAGAAAATAACGACCGCGGTCGGTGAGCAGTTGACGAGGGGCGCCGTGGTGAAGGATGACGTCTTGCAGAAGAAAATCGGCAACATCGGTAGCGCAGCTGGACGGCAGAGCACGCGTGATGGTGTACCGAGTCGTATAATCAGTTGCGACAGCGATCCACTTGTTGCCGGAGAGGGACGTCGGAAAAGGGCCAAGAAGGTCGAGGCCAACACGGTGAAAAGGTTCAGGAGGTATGTCGATGGGTTGCAGAAGACCGGCAGGCAGAGTGGAGGGCCTTTTCCGATGTTGACACAGGTCGCAAGCGGCCACGTAACGCTTGACGGAACGATAGAGACCAGGCCAAAAGAAGCGATGCCGCACGCGAGCGTACGTGCGGGACACGCCAAGGTGACCGGCTGTCGGCAGATCGTGCAGTTCTGCAAGGACAGAAGAGCGTAGACGTTGGGGTATCACGAGCAGGAGCGGAGGGCCATCGGAGCGTAGGTTTCGGCGATATAAAATGCCGTTCTGGAGCACATAAAGGTTCAGAGACGGAGATCGGTTTGCAGAACGGATGCCATATAGGTCGTAAAGATGAGTCGTGACGCTGTTCGTTGGCAATATCAGCAAGATCGGAGATAGCTAAGAGGCAGGGCAGGGTCTCAGCGTCCTCTAGGTCAGGTGGTTCCACAGGGTATCGGGATAAGCAGTCAGCGTCCTGGTGATGGCGCCCTGACTTGTACACGACGGAGTATGAGTATTCTTGGAGGCGCAATGCCCAGCGACCAAGGCGACCGGTGGGATCTTTTAGTGAAGACAACCAACAGAGAGCGTGGTGATCAGTGACAACAGCGAATGAACGGCCGAACAGGTAGGGTCTGAATTTAGCTACTGCCCAGACAAGGGCAAGACACTCGCGCTCAGTAATGGTGTAATTTTGCTCTGCGGCTGAAAGTAGGCGGCTGGCATAAGCGATGACTCGATCTTGACCCTGTTGACGTTGGGCTAGGACGGCGCCGATGCCATATCCGGAGGCGTCGGTGCGAACCTCTGTGGGAGACGACGGGTCAAAATGTGCTAAGATGGGCGGAGTGGTCAGCAAATGGACGAGAGATGAAAATGAGATCTCTTGAGCAGGGCCCCAGGTAAAGGGGGTGTCGTTCTTCAGAAGATCGGTGAGGGGACGAGCGATGCCGGCGAAATCTTTGATAAAACGGCGACTGTAGCACTGTGCTGGGCTGGAGGGGGCGTGTAGTGGCTGGGCTGTTCGTCGTCGCGGTGGGAGCTGAGAGGACGGTATGTGCTGCGACGGGACCAATAATTTCGACAGTGGCGGGAGATGTGGCCAATGCGGTCGCAATGGAAACAAATGGGCCTGTCGTCGGTTGTCCGCCAGTCGTTAGGGTTTCGGCGACGTGGAGTGAAGTACGAAGGTCGTCCAGGAGCAATCGCAGTGATTTCGGGCATGTTGGCGTCAACTTTGTGACAGAGGGCCAGCACATCTTGAATGTACGACACATAGGACTCCGTAGATGTTTGAGCTCGGGAGGCGAGGTCCTTCTTAGCGGCAAGCGTTCGGCCGAGCGGCCGTCCAAACAATTCGCGGAGTTTCTCTTTGCACACGTCCCAGCTGGTCAGATGGTCTTTGTATGTCTCATACCAGACCCGGGCGGTGTCTTTTAGATAGAATATTACATTTGCGAGCATAAGGGTCGGATCCCAGCGGTTGTAGGTACTCACTCGCTCGTACATATTGATCCAGTCGTCGACGTCAGTGTTGTCGGTACCAGAAAATGTCCCAGGGTCACGAGGGGGAGAAAGAACGAGTGATGTCATGGCCGGGGCTGAGGTATGCTGGGCGGCGTCGTGGGTCATGATGAGTGAAGGCAACTGGCGGCCGCTGCGGAGCTCCGTCGTCGGTAGACGTAGGGGAAATCCGCACCTCCACCAAATATGTTGCGGAAAAGAATATATTTACAGATATTTACAAATAGACAAGAACAGCTGCGAGCGGCACCGAGAACACAGTCCGAACTTCGTTGTCGTCTTCTACTCTTCGCACTCGTGCCATCGCTCTTTGTCGTCGTCGTCCACCCGCATCAATATCTTTGTTCCACCTAAGTATGCAGTAAGTTCTCTTGAGAGGGAAATTTTGTCTTTGGAGTAGGAAGCACTGTGTTTGGTAAGCGGAAGGCACAAAACAAGCACTAGCGTATTTGCCTGTAAATACCTTGCAAACTAACACATTACATGCGTTTACCAAGTGTGTGTTCACAGAATTTTCTAGTGCAGCGTCATGTACCAACCACAGTGTACCCTGTGATGCCTCATGCTCATAAAATTGCTTGTTCAAAGATCAAGCTGAAACAAGTAAGGGGTGTGGTGTCAGAAAACCATGATGTAAGTGGGTTGAAGGTTGAAAAGAAAGTTATAATTGGTGCTACCAAAAAGATGAAGGTGCACATTCTGCATGTTCTCACAGCGTATAGAAAAAAACCCTTCTGTAGTCCACGAAAAATTATAGCTGTTGCAAAAAGCTCTTGAAGCGGGGGTTTTATTGTAGGGCACTATAAAAATATCACTTACATTGGACTAAAAATAACCTTTAGCTGTAATCTGGAGCTTGTGGGCTTCCAAGAAACGTGCGACGCACGTTGCTACATACAACTTTACAGCAATTTACTCACCCAAGCTCTGTACTGAGTGCCTCATTTTCTCCCCCAGGTCATTTAAAACTTGAACAGGTCTCCCAAGGCTTTTCTTTCCATGTATTATACCATGCTAGTGACTGTGCTGTGGCATCCTTTACCTTTGAAACCACTGCAATCAGTATTTTGTATGCAATGTGGTTTTGTCAGGCTATGTCATTCTTTTTTATTCCATTTTTCAATTGCATGGACCCAGTTTTTAATTGAAAATATATTAGGGGAGTCGCTATCTTTTATTTTGTTGGGCTTACCTATTAAAGGGACACTGAGGAGAGCACTATTAATATTTCTTTTATAGTAAAGTCCGATACTTCGGCATTTCATGGCTTTGTTGCCACTTGGCCGGCACCGAAAGATGCATTTATTTCTAAGAAATTTGGATTCGAAGTTGAAAAAGTTTTTCCCGCCGCTCTGATTCAAACTTGGGATTCGCCTATGACGACACAGGACTAAGAGACGTGAAACGCGACGTGCACATGACCTAACGCAGACTCCGTGATTTCTGGCGGCCAACAGTGCGGCCTGGCAGCAGCCGAAAAAAAAGCTACCCCCGGCCGCACGTTGAAGGCATCTATCGGCTATTGCGGCCGTCCCTACCGTCGCTTCGTTTAGGTTTGCACCGGTGTTTTGCCAGCGTTACGATGGATCCCGTTCTCGAAGTCGTCAACTAAGTTCTAGCAAATATACACCTTTAGCATACCGTGTACCTTGTTACAGTTATTGGAATACCGGGAGCCCGCCTATCGCCGGTGATCAGGTGCTTATTGGTCCCGCTGCTGCAGGAACGCGCGTAGCTGCCGGGTAGTGGCGCCATCTGGCGACGTCAAGGAGATTTGCACATGCATTGGCTGTGCCTCAGTGATTCATGCCTTCTTGTGTCTCAGTGTTGCTAGAACCAATGGTTCTAACAACACTGTTTTGTCCTATGACCTCATCACGCTTGTACTTGCGAGTTTGGCCTGTGGCGGCGATACCTGTATTGTGGTTCTTGCTCTTTTCTACGTTACAAGAGCTTTGTTGTCAGTATGAGTGGTGTTTTTGTAATCAGGAGCTGGTATTCTGTCGATACTAGCCAACTTCAATTTCTCCTCAGTGTCCCTTTAATTTCACTGTGCTCCTTAATTTCCCCCTCATTGTGATTCTTGTTTTTTTTTTCTATCTCCATTCTCAGCTGCTTGATTGTCATTTTGTCCTTTTCATTTTTCTTTTGACAAGCAACCCCCACAATTGCTCCTTCATGGGAAATATAGGCATGAAAGTAAATATCTAGAAATGCATTCCTTACATTGGTCTCTGCTTCCATGGCATTGAAATGACAGCGATTTTGCTGCAGTTACTGGTTAACATGATTTTTAGAAGCCGTTCACTTAAAATGGTTTTCAGAAGCATTTTTTTATTACTTAAATGATTGTTTACTTTTTGTGGAAGCATCATGTTCATCAATTCTGTGGCGATGAACACAGTGGATATGGATGGTGACAAGTCAGTATGTTTGTTACGCTTTCAATTTGCTTCCAGTAGTTTATTTCGGTTTTGGTTTAGTTTTATTAGGGTTTTAACGTCCCAAAGCGACTCAGGCTATGAGGGACGCCGTAGTGGAGGGCTCCGGAAATTTCGACCACCTGGGGTTCTTTAACGTGCACCGACATCGCACAGTACACGGGCCTCTAGAATTTCGCCTCCATCGAAATTCGACCGCCGCGGCCGGGATCGAGCCCGCGTTTTTCGGGTCAGCAGCCGAGCACCATAGCCACTGAGCCACCGCGGCGGATAGTAGTTTATTTTGATAGGGGAACACTTGCCTATTTGTGTGCAAAGTCAGTCATACAGAAAATAGCATTCATTTTCCAATCAGCTGCGAGCGGTGAAAATGCAGGAGGATTCCTCAGTATTGTATTACGTTACATGCCATGAGGCAGAGGGCACTATTGTATCTCTTGGCACTCCACGAATATAATGCTTTCCAGTGTCACTCTCCCTTTCTATTCAATAGTTTATTTTCTGGCATTATGGCAAGTTGAAGCATTAAAGGGATTCGGAATAGACACGTAACTTTTGGGTGCGTGTTTTCTTGTTTGTAACGATGCATAAGGCATTATTATACATTATTCACCATGTGGAATTCTCCTACGACCGCTGAATAATTATAATCAAATTTATTTTTCGTGCTTGTTTGGTTTCGGTTTCTACAGCCGACCGATGACTGTGACGTCAGTGTGTTAGTGGTCCCGTGAGGTGTGTAAAAACTGCGATATAATCGCTGCTTCTACAGGCTGGCTTCAGTACTGTAGTGAATAAAAATGATTAGTAAAATGATGAATTAAAATGATGTTGTAGCTGTTGTAGTAAAACAATTTTGCCATGCTTTTCTCAGCCTTATGCTCTTTAAAACTGGCGCATTGGACTAGTAGGTTATGGAAGCGAAACGTATTTCTTTTCCCTTAACTGTGTGAGAAATTTATACAGCGCAGAAATTAGTACAGATTATTTTTTGCAGACCAAATTACTTCAAGGCTTTTTATCGGTACATAAAGGCATTTTTCACAACTTCGGTATGCATGTTGAGAGACACGTGAAGCATGTCTAGCACTCTGTCAGGTAAACTACCAGAATATGTTGTTTGTCTTTAGCATGCTTATTGTGAAACAAAAACCACCTTTTTAACAACACTATGTAATAATACATTTTACTACATGCTGACACCCTTGTTTTCAGGCACGTTTCTGTTGTTTTCTGGAGGTCCAGTGCTGATGCTTCCATGGTGAGAGTGTGGAGTTTTTCCGGGCTGAATGAAAAAAAGTTTGCAGAGCTCATTTCACAAAGCGAGTGCATTATGTGGTGACTCACTACCTTGATGGTCTGCCGTGGGACACTACCTGAATGACATGAATATCAAGTGTTGCTCGTTGAATAGGGTACTGATTTAGGCCACATGACAGGGGTGAAGTCACTTCGCCTAAGAGATTTAAGCCACTGCTGCGGTGGCTCAGTGGTTACGGCTCTTGGCTGCTGACCCGAAAGGCGCGGGTTCGATCCCGGCCACGGCGGCTCAATTTCGATGGAGGCGAAATTCTAGAGGCCCGTGTACTGTGCGATGTCAGTGCACGTTAAAGAACCCCAGGTGGTCGAAATTTCCGGAGCCCTTCACTGCGGCGTCCCTCATAGCCTGAGTCGCTCTGGGACGTTAAACACCAATAAACCAAACCAAACTAACAGATTTAAGCCGTTATTCGCTGAAGTAGAGGCATTCTCTGAAGTGTCTCCTCAACAAGGTGAATTAGTCACTTCTACAGTTCATTTCAGAATATTCACTTCCCCATTGTATCTTTTCAGAACAGGCTGCTATGCCTTCGTCGTTACTGCACAGCCAAGAGGCTGTTTCCCCCTGTTGTGACCCCAATGCTTCCACCAGGCACCTTCGAAAACAAGGTCGCCATCATCACTGGCGGTGGCACGGGAATTGGCAAGGGCATGGCTGAGATGTTCGCACAACTTGGAGCGAACATCGCCATCATGAGCAGGTGAGACACGCAGAAAGAATACTGCTTTCAGCTGCGGCTAATATGGGCAGCTTGTAGAAATATGAAGTGTAGTACAAATTTTCTGCCAAAGTGCTTTACAGATTTGTGTGCCAGCATACTGTATCACTGGAAAGACTGGCACTCAAGATAAGAAGTGGAGTCTTACTCAGTGTGAGAAAGAGGGAACGCTCTGCTCTCGCCCATCTTGTTTTACCTTTGCCAAAGGGGATCAGGTTTATAACATTTAGAGTAGAAAGTTGGGCTAGTTGTTTACGGTATTGGAAGCATCTTCCAACAGTAAATGCTTCCAAACTTAGAAATCAGGTATCTTGATGTTAGTAGAATAGACAGCTGGGTGAGTTTGTACTACAACAAAACTTGTTCTTGGCTAGTTGGTAGGACATAGTTGAAACTCGGTTCAGCTCAAAAGACGAACGCAGAGAAAGGAAACGACACACACAGAGCACTCTGTGTGTGTCGTTTCTTTTCTCTGTGTTCGTCTTTTGCGCTGAGCCAAGTTTGTACCATGTTGGGGTAAAGCAGTACGAAAAAAATGGAACACTTAGAAGTCGACACTGGGTGCGCACTGGCTTGCAACTGCTTTTTACTGAGCAAGAGCAGCTTATATAGAAAAATTCACCTTTGAGGCACTAATGAAACAAAACCAGTAAAACCTGCACAAGTAGTCACAAGGCATCCGGGAAGGTGTGCAGCTTCAGTACGTTAAACTTCATGTTGCAGTCTGCATTGATTGATTAATTAATTAAGTAATTAATTCCTTTATTTCTTTTTACTATACAGGGAAAAAGGAGCGATGGGAATAGCCATTCAAATGCATCAAGAAAAGAGATTACCTTAATAATCAGTATCCAAATGTTGTGTGCCACATATTACAGTGGGACAGAGCTGTTTTTTCTGCCTTTTGAGCTGTGACCCTGGCCTACTTCTTTGCATTTTCTGTATGTGGGGCATGCACTGATTGTTGCTGTTTTCTCTTTACTATCTGCATTATGTGTGCATAAGTTTAGTTGTGAGTTCTTAGTGCAGCACCACAAAAAAATTTGTCACACAAACAATGCCTGTAGACGAGAGAAGTGGAGCATAGAAGTGGCATGTGACTAGAAGTGCGCAGCCGCAACTCCAGGTGGCACTCTGAAATGTGCAAAGTTGAAAGCACGGCTATTTGGTAGCACATAACTTTTGGAATGGGCTAACTCAACTTGTATAGCACATGAGAAAAAAGTTCAGCACTCTGACTGGCATGACTCTTGAGGGAAATAGTACAAGACGATTGATACAAATCAAAGTTACTCTACATGATGCATCTTCTAGCCCTCCTGCCTTGTACTGGTCTAAATAGTGTTGATTGATTGTGAACTTTTTATGATGGTTCAGTTTTGGCTATAGCATCCTTGACTATAGCTCCTTTCTTTGGCTATAGCATCCTTTAAGATCGCAAAAACACAGGCAGAATATACAAGACAGAGCTTTGTCCAGTCCCATCCTAGTCTGACTTGGCACTTCTCTGTGGGGGCTTTTCGAGTGTAAATCTGCTGCATCCCATGTTCCACTCATAGCTTTGCATGCACTACATGGTGTCTGAATAGTTGAATATTCATGTCAATCTGCTGGCATGTGGTTGGGGATTCATACCTGGTGATAGTGTCCATGTTTCAAGGATGAAATGCAAAACTGCTGATATAACTTGTAGAGTCCTTAAATAGGGTAGATAAATATGTTCTCCCCGTTCAACCGCGGCCGACACAGTTGAAAACCACCGGACTTCAATCCACGATCGCTTACGCTACCTTGTTAGATAAGGTAACTAACCAAGCTAAGGAGGGTGCATCACAGGGAAGCCAACCAAAGGGGAAGATGCGGAGCAAAGTCCCCACAACTTGGGATTTTGTTCTATGCTAAAGAAAGCTACACGACTGAAATTAGCCTGAAGTCCTCCCCTCCAATACAGCAACCTCGATAGGCCATATTGTAGCTTTGGTGTGTCTGAGTGCATTTCTTTCTCATAAATTGTTGACATTGAAAGCCTTGTCTGTGGCTTTTGCTGAAACTTATGCCTTTTGGATCACATTGGTAACCATGCAGGGTGTAAGTCGTCAGGATACACTTTTCTGCTCACTAAAAACATGCGTGCTTTGAGTTCTTAAAACCTGCTTGGTTTATTTTAACAAACAGGAAACAAGAAGTGCTGGATGAAGCTGCCGGTGAGATTTCTTCTAAAACAGGCAGGAAGGTAAATGATTTTATCAGTTTCTATACTGTTACATGGCGTACGGGCAGTACAATTAATCTGCCTAGAAATTTTACTGAACTCTGTGACAGTTTAGCTTCAGTTGTTCTCTTTGCTCTTTTTTGAATGTATGGGCAATTTTTTCAGTGCGAGAAAGGACCCTTGGTAAGGCTGTCGACCTGATGAATCATGCATGACCGTAGCTGAACAGCAGCATGTTTGGTCATGCGTCGACAGGCCGGACTGTCATGCATTTTTAAGAATTGTTGCTTGCCGTGATTGGACATGCTGGTTTTCAAAGCCAGTTTGCTGAATCGGTGCAAATGATTGTTCCCTTTGATTGGTGAGTATATGGCCATACTTGGCATTACTATTTCATTTCATTTTCCCCAACATTGAGTGCGTCTGACTTATTTGTATCCTGGTCTCATGTGGAGATTATGTCCACTAGCATGTTCTGTTTGAAAACGAATTTGGTCTTACCATTCGGCTGATTCATCTCGAAAAAAATAAAATAAAAAAATCATAGAACACCGTTATTTGTGAACTCAGGTTTCAGAAAGTGAGCTCTGCTGTCAACTGGGCTTCAGATGCCATCTGTTCACGCAGGATACGTTGGGCAAGGTGTGCATAGGAGAGCAGTCCGGTCATTGTCTTTTTGCAGCAGATGCACGTCCGTCAGTCCACACAGCTGATTGGATATGCTTGCTACAGCTAGGTTAGCAGGCAACAGCTGTTTTAGTGCAGTAGCACTACTGGGCACGTTTTCCAATTTTTGGCGGACGTATGTACGTTTCTGAAGCAAAGCCTGCTTTGTGACAGACGGCCCACCTACCCACCAGGTTGTGGGCAACCTGGCATGTGTGTACACATAGCAGGCCTTCACCTGGGTGAAGGGTACAGCTGGTTTGGTTTATGGTTTATTGGAGTTTAACGCCCCAAAGCAGTTCAGGCTATTGAGGGACGCCGTAGTGGAGGGCTCCGGAATAATTTTGACCCCCTGGGGTTCTCTAACGTGCACTGACATCGCACAGTCGCACAGTACAGTCATCAGCATGGCTGTCTAGATCTTTCGAACACCACCTTATCGTTCAAAGGAAGGAAAATTTTTAAGCAGGTGTACGGTTCCAGAGACAATGCTCACGCTGGAGTGAAGCTGCATAGACACACAGTTTGCTTTGACAATTGCACTGTGTCAGCAATAGTTGAGATGAATGAAGGCTCCAGTTTCCTTGCCCCGTAACACGTCGTTCCAGCTCTCTAGACAGAGGTGCTGGCGTTATGTACACAGAGGCGTTATGTACAGAGGAGTTATGTACACGGGCCTCTAGAATTTCACCTCCAAAGAAATTCAGCTGCCGCGGCCGGGATCGAACCTGCGTCTTTCGGGTCAGCAGCCGAGCACCATAACCACAGCAGTGGGAAAGATACGGGACAATTGGCAAATATCATAGTTACTGCTGTGTACCTAACTGAACAGCCACAGGCAAACGGGATGTCATGTCTGGCAGCTGTGTTGTTAAACGAGAGCTGCTCCAGGGTGCCGTGAAAGGAAAAAGGCAAAGCTGGACTGCAGTCGGCCATAGCATTCATTCAGTATGGCTGCCATGGCTGGCATAAATAAATGATGCTCTGTGGTAAAGTGTGTTTGTGAGAAGTTTGTTCTTGAAGCAATTTCACGTGTGCTGCTTTTTCTTGAGATCGTGAGAGTTCGAATCGCTGGCCTGTGTGTCCTTTTGCAAAAGGTCACAACCATCCGACCTAGATGCTGCGCTTGCTTGTTTATATTTATATTGCCCCAAGCCTGGTCTAGGGTTGGCAACAATGTTCCTATGTGGTATGCACAGCGTATACACGGACATAGACAAGAGTGCATAAAAAAGGACGAGCCTGATGTGTCTCTTCTGTTTTTCTGCATACACGTGTCTGTGTATATGTGCTGTGTGTGTCAGATGATCAAGAGCCCTCTAGTTGCCTTACCTTTTACGGAGTTTATGTTAATTTTACTTAGACTTGTTCCTTTTAACCCTCTCCCCCATTCGTTCTCTCTTTCTCCCCATCTTTTTTTGTTCTTGTTCAGATTCCATACACATTGGGTTCTTTGAGGTTTGCCTCCAGTATATGCACAGAGGCGTCTAAGATGCATTTAAAGCTTGAAAAAAAAAAAGAAAAAGGTGCCCCTATCACGTTTTCTGCAGGTCTTGGCTGTGGCAGCGGATGTCAGAGATCCTGCTGCTGTGGCTGCAGCGGTGGACCGTTGTGTCAGTGAGCTCGGTCTGCCCGACATTGTAGTGAACAATGCGGCGGGGAACTTCATCAGCCCCACCGAGATGCTCTCCACCAACGCCTGGAAGACCATCGTTGACATCGTGCTCAATGGGACAGCCATCGTGACGCTGGATATTGGCAAGAGGCTTATAAAGGCCGAGAAAGGTACCCGTTGCCCATCGCCTTTCTTCCCCAAAACCTCGTTTTCCCGTATGAAGTTACAAATCAATAGTTTTTACATTGTGGAAAAAGCTGTTTCTTATTAGGGATATTTCTCTCACCCTCCTTCTCTCTGCATTATAACTTTATGACCTGCATGTGGCTGTTCTGCACAAAGTTGGAGGCGAACAACAAAGAGTGAAACTGTAAAACAGGAATGAAGCATTCCCAGTGGGAGACTGACACACTCATTTTACGCTTACCGTACTTACTGATACTATAACACTCACACTTTTTAGTGTGTTAGTATTAGACATTGCACTATGAAGGTTCTGACACGGGTGGAGAAATATGCAACCTCAGGGTGATCCAGCGGGTGGCTGCTGTTTGAAGGTTTGAAGGTTTATTAAAATGAAATACAAATGAGCTATAAGTTTCATGAAGAAGTTAGTATATAGTAGGATGTCCCAAAGTGAAAACTGTCTGAGGGACCTCCCATCAGGAATACATAAGAAAAGTGCACAAGTCTGGCAGAGGAGCTGGAACAAAAGTATACAATCAAGTTAAAACCTATTAGTATAATTAGTTTATAGCCGGGCACATCTTTAGCTGGCGTGCGCGACGGCCGCTTTTTCTGTGCGCCTGCGCTTTGTGACGAAGCAAACTTGCGGAAAGCTCAATATTAAGCACGAGCTTAGTGAGATTGCGCTTAAATTTGATATCTTAGCAAGTTTGCACCGTCATATGCTGCAGGAGCACGGAAAACGTGGCCATCATGCACGCCAGCTAAAGATTTGGCCGGCTGTACTGTTGAAGGCGGAGGGCCAATCAGCCACTGCCAATCAGCTTGCACTGATTAATGTGTTAAGTGTGTGGCCGTAGCTCTTCAAGCAAGGAGAAGACCTAATGCTAATGCACTTTCATCACATAATGATAACCGAGCGTTCCGTAAGTATTGTTCTGAATTTTGCCCTGTAGTAGGCCTTACATGAGTCAGGGCTTCGTGCCCCATAGAATGCCTGTACAAACAACGTAGCATTGCTGCCACTTCTGCAGTGTAATGCAACAGTTGGCAACGAGATACAAACACTTTTATTCATTTCTCGCCGCTTTCGCTCTTGTTGCTGTTTGGTGACCTTAATTCATCAGCACGTTCCCAGGGATGGTCATCTTCCGTGCTGTCCATGGCATTAGAAATGCCAGCCACCTTAAAGCTCTTTGAAAGCATTTTGGCTGACAGTGGGCAGCACGTGTTTAAAATCCGCGTGCAGACTTAAGGAAAAAATGACCTCTTCAGTTGCCCAGTTGGCATGATTTCATGGCTTCCCTCAGCCATCCACTTGGAATTACAGCATTGAAACTTCACATTCCTACACACAAAAAGTATGGAGCCTCCAAGAGTGGGGTCACTTTACTGGGCAGCCAAGCAGCAGCAATAGTGATGATGATGGATGGCGGAAAAGCAGCTAGAGCCAGCCAGTAGCACATTGAAGAACTGGGTTGTGACGGTTTCGGTTTTCGTTTTTTTTTTTCCCCGCCTTATGCATCCCAAAGTTGAAATGCAGGCCTTACATAAGGGAGGGTCTTAGTTGAGTAAGTGCAGTATTTTAGAAAGTTTAGCTTTCTTTGTCTTGGCAGTAATTAACCCCTTGAAGGCTCACTTTTGGAACGGCTTATTTTGGTGCCGTAAAGTAATGGCTACTGCCATCTATGTTGTAAAAGTACAAACGCCATTAGACGCCCTCTATTCATCAAAAGCCATACAAAAAGTGGTGAAATACATATGCCATGGTAAGCTCATTGTAATCGAAAAAATGGCAGTCGCTCGTGACAAGGAGAGGTTGTCATAAACCTTTAAGGGATTCAGCACATATGAATCTGCTGTGGTCATGATTGGCGCACTTTGAGTAATCACTGTAGTAGATACAGTCATTGTTTTATGCGAAGCATATTACTAGATCTACACTACAGCCCGTCGAGCGCGGCGGTGGAGCTACCATTGACATTTAGCGTGACCACGTGACACCACGTGACAACATGACGTCACAGCAGAGGAGAGATGGGCTGCCGGCTCGCGCGGTCGGCCGCGGCGGTGGAGGCTCCACATCAGAGGCGCTGCAGCTGACCACGTGACGCTACAGCAGCGGTATAAAGCTGAGCTTGCCTCGCTCTCCGGGCACTTACGAGGCGGCCAGGTGTTGGGATGCCGCCTAGAAGCAGGGCTGATTTGAACGAGAAGCGAAAGCTTCAGCGTGCCACAGAGACCGATGAAGAGCGGGATGAACGTCTGGCTAAGCGGCGTGCTCAATATGCGGCTCGGTGACAACGTCCTACAAAAGGAAAGCCATGTATCACCAAGCCTAGCCATCAATATGCTTCGCATCTGACTAGGCTTAACCTTAGCTAAGCCTCTGCCATTTTTTTTGCTGATTACTTTGTTAATATTGAATCATAGCATATGTACCACTGAAGAGCTATCAGATACATTCCCCCTCACTGTGGCAAAGTTGAGTGTGCAGTGGTGCTTGCATAAACAACCACTGGTATTGCTTATTACCATGGGCATAAAAATTTGTCCATTTTACTAAATACAGTGAGTTCGTATTGCAGATGTTAGAGAGACAAGCTTGATAATCTTGGTAAAATGGATTCAGTGGGCTTTCAATGGGTGCTGTGCAGATATGAGTGATGTGGTACGTATTATATTATGCATGCTTATTTCTAAAGTCCTGCTTTGTTTGACGGCTGATAACTGTTAATAAATGTGCACAGTGTATTTTTCCTTTCACCGCCAATCCATGCTGTAGCAGACAGATTCTGATTGTGTTGGCCGTTTTGTTTTCATTGTGTTTTGCTGTACCACTGATTCTCACAGGTGGCTTTGGTGTCGTCTTAGTTGTTGTTATCGTTCACGCATGCTGAAGTTGCATATTGATTTGGTTGCCTTGATATTTGTTCCAGGTGCCAACTTCTTGGCTATATCTGCCACCTACACCAAGCATGGCTCTGGCTATGTCGCACCAAGTGCAGCAGCCAAGAGTGGCGTTGAAGCACTAACGATGTAGGTTGAATTCACTTCATCTGCCTCAATTTTGTATTTGTCATGGAGCCATTTCTCTTTAGTTAAAATGTGCATCACATGAGGTGCTTGCCACACAAACATCTATCGAGGTTTTTTTATTCCCATTCAACGCTAGATGCTGCTTTAGCCTTGTGGCTATGGTGTTCAGCTGCTGAACATTAGTTTTCACATTACTCCCAGCTGTAGCGGCCACATTTCGATGGAAGGTCAATGCAAAAGTGCCTGGGTGCGGAGATTTCTGGGCACTCTAAAGAACCCCAGGCCGCAGAAATTAACTCAGAGCCCTCCACAACGGCATTCCTTCTAGCCTCTAGTATCAACATGTAGAAACCTGTTAACCAGTACAACCATCATTCAGCGCTCATTAAAATTTTAAATGGATATAACATGTGCTTGCATTGGGCTGTTGGACACTTGGCTGGCCTTGTGTACCGCTGTCAGCACGCTTAACGCGAATGCTCTATTGCGTGTCCTGCACTGATATTTCAGCCCCTGAACGCTGGGCGCTGAGTCCGAGGCCATGCTGCACGGTGAATTTGCGGCGGTTGGAGAGAGCTTGTGCCCTGATTCCACCTTAGTAATGTCTCAGACCCAGCAGCCGACGCCCAGCGGCGCTAATGTCAGTGGATGACACGCGCTCCAGCGTTCGTGTTAAGCGCGCTGACGATGTTACATTTGAAATTCATTTGAGCACAAACAGCAGAGTGTATGGTTCTCAGAACATTCATTGTGGTCTTGTTATGAACCCTCGGTTTGAAGATTCACATCCTGTTCCGACGCACCTTAATCTTCACTTCGTCACTGAAACTTCGATTTAGCGCTTTTAGGTGCTGTGGGCTCCTTCGCAGATGATTCCGACTTCATCTCTCCCCATGTGTGTGTTCGAGGGCGTAAAGCAGCGCTCAATCCTATGGCATTATAGTTTTGAGTTCTCATAATTTCTGAGAACTTCTTCTGACCTAACAATGAAGAAGTGTTGCTAATGGCTATGCTACAGCCTCTTCAAGAGTGCCCACTTACAAGCCCACATAGCTTATGCAGCTGTATGTGGGTGTCTGTATGAGAGTTATACCCACCCCCATAGAGAATTGGCTACAGAAAATTCGTCCGGTTTATTTGTACAATGGAATTTCAGACACAGCAGCCATGGAAGAGTGTTCAGTGCTGTAGAAAATTCCTTCTCAGTGTAAAGAGGAAGATCATCAGCAGTCAGAGCAGCAGAACCGAGGCGAGGCGCGAGACAAGAAGACGACGATCGGCAGCTGAAGCAGCAGAGCCGACGCGCGGCGCGAGACGAGAGCGTGAACTGTTCCGGGTCCGGACCTGTCCTTGCTCGCTCTAACCGGCCTTCACAACTGTCAATAAAGGCCGTTACATCTTGGTGGAGGCTGCGGGATTCCGTCCTGGAGCTACGCAACCGGACCATCGCTACCCCCATGCCTGCCAACGCCCACCAGCCAGCCGGCTCTTCGCCGGCACCCGTTGCTTGCCATGGTGCGCTCCGCCAGCGCGACCCGGCCGTCTTCAGCGGCACGGACGACAACGACGTGGAGGACTGGCTGTCATCTTACGACAGGGTGAGCGCTCATAACCGATGGGACGACAGTATGAAGCTTACCAACGTAATCTTCTACCTGACCAGCGTTGCCCACCTTTGGTTCCAAAACCACGAATCGGACTTCACCACTTGGACCGAATTCAAAACCAGCTTCTCTGACATCTTCGGCCGTCCGGCGGTACGCAAACTTCGCGCCGAGCAGCGTCTTCGCGTTCGTGCACAGCAGAGCGGTGAATCATACACTAGTTACATCGAAGACGTCGTCAATCTCTGCAAGCGTGTCAATGCGTCCATGGCAGAGGCCGATAAAGTTAAACACGTCCTTAAAGGAATCGAAGACGACGCTTTCAATATGCTTGTGGGCAAGAACGTCACCTCTGTTACCGATATATTCGACCACTGCCAAAGCTACGATGAGCTTCGCCGACAGCGCGTTTTCACTCGGCAGCCGTCTCCACAGACAGACACAGTTACTAGCCTCAGCATGACGACAGAAGACAGCTCGCTACTGCTCCAGATCAAGCAGTTTGTCCGTGAGGAGGTTGCGCGGCAGCTGTCGCTTCTTCCTGCTGTTCCGAGTCCTTCTAACCTAACTCCGACACTTCAGCACGTCATTCGGGAGCAAGTGTCCGAAGCCCTGCCATCGGTTTCCTCTTCGCCTCCCGTCGCTGCGCCACTTACCTACGCCGAAGCCGTCAGGCGTCCCCGGCCAGAAACGTTCGTTTCGTACCAGCATCAACCGCAGTCGACACCATTTCGTCCTGCCCGGCCACCACCGCAACGTTTCCGTCCATGGCGGACACCGGACAACTTACCCATTTGTTATGCCTGTGGCATTCCTGGTCACGTGATGCGTCACTGCCGCCGCCAAGTGTTGTCCCCTGCTGCCGATCCCGACCCTCGAGGTTACGCCTACGCCCCTCCCCAGCCTTTTCACCGCACTATGCCTTCTGAGACCACTGCTTCCTCCGATCTCAGCCCGTCTATTCGCCGCCGTTCTCCATCTCCGCGTCGCCGCTTGGTTTCCCCGATGCGCCGTCGTCCCTCTTCCCCTTCGGAAAACTAGTGCCCGCAGTTCCGGAGGCAAGAACTGCGTGCTCGTCGCCAAGCTCAAGACCTCGACTTTCTCCGACAAATTTGATCGCGGTTTCTGTGGAGGGCACCGATGCTTTCGCGCTTGTTGACACCGGTGCTGCTGTATCTGTACTCAGTGAGAAATTGTGCCGCCAGTTACGAAAAGTGACGACTCCGCTATATGGTTTTATGCTTCGCGCCGCTAATTCGCAACTTATCGCGCCTTTGGGGGCATGTACAGCCCGAGTTACTATTCAGGATGTTCTTTATATTGTTGAATTCATCGTCTTCCCATCGCCGTCTCACGACGTCATCTTAGGCTGGGACTTTCTCTCCCAACATGACGCTGTCATCGACTGCACTCGTACCGAAGTCGCCCTTCTTCCATTCGGCGACGACTCGGTGAACGCTTCCACTAACTTGTGCTCCAAGCTGACTGTGGCTGATGACGTCATGATCCCGTCGTGCTGTGCTGTGCTCGTCTCTGTTCATTGCGACTCTGCATCCAACGGCCCTGTCATCTTCATCCCGTCCGACTCCTTCGCTTCTCGCCACTGTCTACCCCTGCCATTCGCCGTGCTTACCGTCTCCGCCGGCTGCAGCGCCTTGCCCCTGACGAATCCATTCCTGTGCCCCTCCACTCTTCTTCACGGTGAATGCTTGGGATATGTCCAGCCCTTTGCCTCCGTCGTCACCTGGGACCCCTCTGAGGACGACTCCTGCCGCCTGCAAGTGTCGTCACTTACTTCTTCCCCACCGTCTCCTGATCCCGCTGCCGAGGCCGTCTTCGCGAGCTCAATCGACGCGAATCTTTCGCCATCAGAGAAGACCCAGCTTGCGACCATGCTAGATAAGTTTCGGCCATCATTTGACTTCTCTCACCACCGTTTGGGCCGCACTTCAGCTGTTACCCATCGGATCGACACAGGCGCCCATTCGCCGTTGCGCCAACGCCCATATCGCGTCTCGGCCACCGAACGCCAGGTTATCGACACCCAGGTGAATGATATGCTGCAGCGTGGAGTCATACAACCATCACACAGTCCTTGGGCTTCCCCCGTCGTCCTTGTCACCAAGAAAGACGGCTCTATCCGCTTTTGCGTTGACTACCGGCGCCTCAACAAAATCACCCGAAAAGACGTCTATCCGCTGCCCCGCATTGACGACGCACTTGACTGCCTGCAGGGAGCTGAATTCTTTTCATCGTTAGATCTCCGTTCGGGGTATTGGCAAGTCCCGATGGCCGACGATGACCGCCCTAAGACAGCCTTTGTGACGCCTGACGGGCTGTATGAATTCAACGTCATGCCCTTCGGACTATGCAATGCCCCTGCCACTTTTGAGCAAATGATGGACACCATACTGCGCGGCCTGAAATGGAAAACCTGCTTATGTTACTTGGACGACATCGTTGTTTTCTCCCCAGATTTCCAGACGCACCTCGTTCGCCTAGAGCACGTTTTGAGATGCCTCGCGGCAGCCGGGCTTCAACTCAATTTAAAGAAATGTCGCTTTGCTGCTCGCCAGTTGACGATTTTGGGCCACGTCGTGTCAAAACAGGGTGTTCTTCCTGACCCAGCAAAGCTTCGTGCTGTCTCTGAGTTCCCGAAGCCCTCTACGATGAAGGAACTTCGCAGTTTCATCGGCTATGTTCTTACTTCCGGCGCTTTATCCGAAATTTCGCTTCTATCATCGCACCTCTGACTGGCCTTCTTCGTGGCAGTAGCGACTTATCAAGCTGGAGTCCTGCCTGTGACGAAGCGTTCACCACGTTGCGCCGTCTACTTACTTCTCCACCCGTACTGCGCCACTTTGACCCTGATTCTCCAACTGAAATCCACACAGATGCCAGTGGCGTTGGTATCGGTGCTGTTCTTGCTCAACGGAAACCGGGGTGTGCGGAGTATGTTGTTGCATACGCGAGCCGCACCCTGACGAAGTCAGAGCAAAACTACTCCGTCACTGAAAAAGAGTGCTTGGCAATCGTTTGGGCAATCGGAAAATTTCGGCCTTACGTATACGGCCGGCCTTTCGCGGTCGTCACGGACCATCATTCCCTATGTTGGCTGTCCTCCCTCAAAGACCCAAATGGCCGCCTCGCCCGATGGGCCTTACGCCTTCAGGAGTACGATATTCGTGTGATCTATTGCTCTGGCAGGAAGCACAACGACGCCGACGCTTTGTCTCGTTCACCTCTAGCCAATGAATGTGCCTCTCCTCCCGCCATCGACTGCGCCCCCTTGTCATTGGACGATATGCCCAACGAGCAGTCCAAGGACGCGTGGATCACTTCTCTTGTACGTTATCTTTCAGACCGTTCTGTCGTGTCGGTACCGCGTGCAATCCGCCGTCAGGCTGCCCACTTCACTATTCATGATGGGATTTTGTACCGCCGAAATTATCTCCCTGATGGCCGCAAATGGCTCCTAGTGATCCCTGGACATTTACGCTCAGAAATATGCGCAGCCTTTCATAGCGACCCGCAAGCTGGTCACGGCGGTGCTTTCAAGACCTACAACCGGCTTCGCCTCCGCTATTACTGGCGCGGCATGTACAACTACGTTCGAAAATTCGTCCGTTCCTGCCCTGATTGCCAGCGCCGCAAGCTCGGTCATCATCATTCGACCGGCCCTCTGCAGCCTTTGCCTTGCCCATCCAGGCCATTTGACCGAGTTGGCATTGACCTGTATGGACCCCTTCCGTACACTGCTGCAGGAAACCGCTGGGTTATCGTCGCTGTAGACCACCTGACACGGTACGCTGAAACAGCCGCCCTCCCAGCTGCTACAGCGCGGGATGTTGCCACCTTCCTCTTGCACCATTTCATACTTCGGCACGGAGCACCGCGTGAACTGTTGAGCGACCGTGGGCGGGTGTTTCTGTCAGACGTCGTTTCATCTCTCCTGCAGCAATGCAACATTACTCGCGCCGCACCACTACTGCCTATCATCCCCAGACGAACGGCTTGACTGAACGTTTCAATCGAACATTAGGTGACATGTTGTCAATGTACGTGGCGGCCGACCATACTGACTGGGACGTCGTCCTCCCCTTCGTCACGTATGCCTACAACACCGCTACGCAGAGCACTACTGGTTTCTCACCATTCTTCCTTCTGTACGGCCGTGAACCATCCTCGCCGCTCGACACTATTCTTCCTTATCATCCTGATTCGTCAGAAACCACAACCGTATCTGAAGCCTCCAGACACGCTGAAGAGTGCCGCCAGCTCGCCCGGTCATTCACGTCCGACGACCAAGGGCGCCAGAAATACCGCTTGGACCACTCCCATGGCACCGACACTTTTCAGCCGCAATCCCTTGTTTGGCTCCGTGTGCCGTCTGCTGCACCAGGTCTCTCTAGCAAGTTGCTGCCGAACTACCAGGGACCCTACCGCGTCCTTGAGCGTACTTCTCCCGTCAATTACGTAGTTGAGCCCGTGACGCCATCACCCGATCTCCGACGACGTGGGCGCGAGACCGTCCACGTTTCGCGATTGAAGCCGCACTACGACCCCTGCGTCGTGTTGACCCCCTAAATCGCCAGGATGGCTCTTTTTCCCCCGGGGCCAAATGTAAAGAGGAAGATCATCAGCAGTCAGAGCAGCAGAACCGAGGCGAGGCGCGAGACGAGAAGACGACGATCGGCAGCTGAAGCAGCAGAGCCGACGCGCGGCGCGAGACGAGAGCGTGAACTGTTCCGGGTCCGGACCTGTCCTTGCTCGCTCTAACCGGCCTTCACAACTGTCAATAAAGGCCGTTACATCAGCTACTTTTAGAGCCTGTCCTGCTTGAGTACGAGTGTAATCAAATTGGGTCTTCCCTCCTTTTCAGGCGCTCTCAAAAGGTAGGAGTCAGTGTGCGAGTGTTTTATGGTGGTTATCAAAAAAAGGCAAGGGCATTCACAGTAATTTCAGTAGGCAGTGAAGCGCTTTCAAGCACTCATAAATATGCAACCAACACAGATTTTGTGCTTTTGTGATTTTCTGTACTGTGGACAGTTTATAATTTCAATTCGAAGTTTGTAATTTTTTTCCACCTAGGGCATTTCTCAGCATACAGCCCAAGGTTTGAAAGGCAGAAGGAGATGTTTCAGTTATGTATTAGACTCAAATTATCTCATTCTAAAACATTAAAAAAAATCAAACGACACAGTTTGCGCTCTGAGCCCCTGGAGGATGTGGGAGTTTGTTTTAAGGCAAAGACATGTGGGTGTTTGGCATGTAATCGTTGTTTTCCACCACACTATGCTGTGTGTGTGTTGAAAGTCACGTGCCCCGTTATTCATGTTTCACTGTGCCTTGGGTTTTGAACAACTTGTGTGGAAATATGTCTTTCACAGCATGAAAAAAAAAAGCGAAAATGACTTGACACCAAAATAGTGTCATCCCGTTATTGAGTTTGAGTGCATAAGTATATTGGAATGTTTACTTGAGATCCTGGCTACGGTCGTCCTTTGTAAGCTGGATTCGAACTTTACTGCAGTGCTGATTGATTTTGAACTGGCTTGTGTTGCATGAAGAGTTTCTGCAAAGATATTGTGAGATGGTTAGTTCCACTGTCATTTTTTTTACGTGTGTTTAACTCATAGTTGTTTGCAAAGTCTGACAGCTCTCAAGCAGCAGTTATTGATCCTGCTTAATCATCTCGCTTGTAATTCCGATAATGCCATTGTGCCCAACAACACTCTCGTCAAGTACTACAGTCAACTGAAAGTGGCTACGTAACAGCAGTGGTCGCTCAAAGTACTTGTGTGACAGGGTATGAGTGATTTCAGCAACCTGGGCTAGCTCATAAGTGGGCAGCTTAGGGTACATGTCTGGGTTTGTGTATTTATTGAAAGTCAAACAAAGGTTGCATTCAGTTAAGATACCTTGCAGTACTAGAATTTCTGTAGGCATGGAAGCAGCTGTGCTTCATGCAGTGAGCATGCTGATTTAAAAAAAATAAGGAAAGCTCTGGAGTACATGGTGCTTATTTCGGTAATAGGTTGATGTGGGACTTCCTTGAAGGTAGCAGTGTCAACATTGCCTTCATAATTCATCGTAACCCAAAGCTTTTGCATTCACCTACTGGCCAGTGAGAGTGTTATCCAGGTATACAGTTAAACCTGGGTATAATGAAGTTGAAAAAAGTCCAGGATTTTTCGTTACATCCAGGTTTTCGTTACATGCAGTTTTTGCGAGAAGACCCGAAAGGGGAATGCAGGACGGAAACCAAAATAAGAAATAAATGTGGGTGAAATCACCTTGAAAATATTTACAGCAAACCCTTTATTCGATGTCTGATAGCGCGACTGCCTTGTCTTGTGACGCGAGCAACCGTGGGGCGGCGAAAGCGAAAGCAATGAAGATGTGCTGACAGACGCGTTGTCTCAACTGGGGTTGCTCGTTGCGATCGTTGACGCTCCTCTCATGTCAGTACGTGCTTTACTTTTCAGCCAAATTTCACAACTCAGCACAAGCTTACAGACAGTTGGCCTAGTGAGTTCGTTACATCAAGGTCAGCCGCCGCTAGGCGTTCATTACATGGAGGTCTCAAATACATGGGCTTCAATGGTACATGGGCTTCAATGGTACATGGGCTTCAAATACATGGGCTTCAATTTCCCCAACGGTGTTGGGGAGATGAAAAACTTTGTTATATTGAGGAATTCGCTATATGGAGGTTCGTTGCATCCAGGTTTAACTGTACTTGAGCCTACGGTATACTGTAGGTGCAGTGAGCCTTTGGCATAGGCCTGAGCTTAGGGCTCAAGGCTCAGAAGTGACGTGAGGTCAGAGGCTCAGGCCATGTGAGGCAGTGAGTGGGTGCGCTTGAGCCACCACCATTGGTCCTATGACCACTAGTTGGAACAAGTGTTTCTGTAAGAGGTGCAGTACCACTACTGACATCACTCCCCTCCCAGGGAATCATGAATAGCTTGAGACATTTATATCAAACAATATGTAAATATTGGCAGCTTTGTCTCTTCTTTTTGTGCTTGGATAGCAGTAGGTGTAATGTGAAGCTTGGTATGCTCTTTTCGGTGCCCATTATAGCGAGGGAACATGGTGTTTTGTTGCCTCTAATTTCTTGAACGGCATAATTTTGTTTTGTTTTTTCCAGGTCGCTTGCAGCAGAGTGGGCCAAGTATGGCATGCGGTTCAACTGCATTGAGCCTGGGCCTGTTTACACTAAGGTACGCACGCACTTGCTATAGTGTGTATCACAGCTGACTTACGATAATTTAGTCAAGGTGGGCATGTAAACATTAACTAGAAGAATCAAAAATTTTAATCTAAGGGCATGTTCGAAATTCATAGTCCCTAGATCTTCATGTTCTCAAAATATCTTGTGGTGGTTGTCTTTGCTCAGAAACAGCCATTGTACAAAAAAACATGAAGTGACACTCATAGGCACTTGAAAACCATCTGCATCGCCTTTATGCTTCAAGAACTGTTGTGCATGTTAATATACGGCTCCGGTTTCGACTGTGGTCAGTTTTGATTGCAGGATTGCTTTGCTGAAGAGGTATACATGCAGACATCTGAAAATCGTTAGGTTTTGGCATTGTGTATGGTTGTTCCTAAGCGTTAACTGTACTCAGTCTGAAAATCCTGTCCATCAGTGCGGGCTTCACAAAATAATCTCTCCGCTGGTGCCTCTATTACAGCAGGCAATGTTTGCGACCTCTGCAACAGGGTAATCATGCAGACTAGTTGGTGTGGATTAAACATAGTGTAATCAGCAAGGAAAACAGGAACACAAGAAGAAGTACACAGGGCAGCTCTGGGAACTAGGAATTCTCTCTAGTTTAAATTGACGATTTCATTGATGTCATCTGAGGTGCTTTGCTCATTGTGGGCAGTGCCATATGATGCTACATGCTAGACTCTCTGTCAGCTACAAAGAGCTTCCAAAATTGTTAACTTTTATGGATTTATGCACGTGCTGAACTTGTCACGGCATGGCGTGCTTTTTTCCAGCATTGATTCAGTCGTTGGGCTTCCAGTCAAGCTTCTAGTGGAGGCTTTTCGTACCTTCAGGCAGGTCGTGATGCAGTGTGCATTGTATTTTGTATATATTCCTTGCTCACATGCTTGTTGGACCTGCCTCCAACCTTTCTGGGTTAGGTGTGTCTGAAGATCATAATCTCTCATCGCACATACATTACCTTTGAGTGTAGTGTTAAGGGTAATGGATAGTGCATTGCTATGTCAGTGTTTTTCAATGTAGGGACCAACTTGGGTACTGCCTTTCTGAACACATTTAATTTTTTATTCACCAGATTCTTCAGAGCTCTTCCGATTGGGGTTCTTCTTTCTCTGTCAGTGCAGGTTGACATTTGTAGGGCTTCCTAGCTATAAATGAGAAGAGGCAGGAAGACAGTATTCTTGCCAAGGCCTTGGTAGTGGCAACACTGTTCGGTCTCTTGTGTCAGCCTCAGCATATCTTGAATCTGTGTGCAGAGTTGGACATGCCTTCACAGTGTTCTAAAGGGGGCTGCTTAAATACATTCTCAATAAGTAGGCATTGTCTAGTCACTTAAAACAAACAAACAAACAAACAGAAATGAAGCCAATAAGCAAACTGTGCATGGAAGCAGAAATTTCGAATTAGGCGCCTTTGTCTCAGCTTTGTAGTGCAAAACGTTGGCTTCTTATTGTGGCCAAGAGTATAGGTGTAGGCATGGCATTCATGTCACATGCGAGCTTAGTGCTATCTGGGGCTATGTGAAGGAATTTAGATGCCCTGTTTTAGCCTGCCTAGTTTGTACTGGATACGCCATTGTTCAGGTCCGTCACTTAATGCACGCTATATCCCAGCATGGTTGGGTTGGTAACTTCACTTGAATGTTGCTCCATTTGGAGCTCGAAATCTGCTGTACATTGATCACTTAAATCTCCATGTTTGTAGAAGTGGTGTCCTGTTTAATGTTATGCCGTCTGATCTTACTTAGTGCTAGTGCTTTTATCTTGAAAAACTGCAACCATTGCTTTGTGTTCTACTTTTAAGTTCAGATTAATTTCTGCTTGAAACAATAGCTCCTTATGGTGTCTGACCTTCACTTAGGAGTTATAGACTGCCCTTGCACAAAATTTTCATAGTTCATGAAGATGTCGCTGCTCAGTAAAGTTGTCTAACATTTCTTGGCTACATGAGAGAGCATCATGGAATTATGTAAACTTGTCCAAGTCCTTCACTTGACAGAAGTATTGTCGTATTGTAGGGATGGCAGGCAGTCGATTTGCACTGAATTTGATAACTGTTTGTTCGGGCGAACTTGTGCCCTTAAAAGAAAGAAGCTCAGTGGAAACAACAGTGACAGGTGTGCCCAGCAGTCATCAGGAATCAAAATGTGCTTGATTCCTTGATTAAAAAAGTACCTTCAAACTCAGCTTATGACCGCACTAATTTTAAAGGTGATGATGAACTTTTGAGGTAAGCTGCGTAAAGTACGTATGACAGTCTGAAACATCATTGGAACATTTCCTCCCAGTTACAATTGTTCAAACTAAATCTGGTCGCATTTTAGATGGCAAGCAAAGTTAATATGCCATGTGCTAACAGTGATTAACAAAGAACATGAAAAAGCAAACACTACCATGGTTCATGGCAACGAGCTAATTCAGGAAGTGGAACATTTCAGGAACTCTTGTTTGAAAAGTCCAGTGTTGTGCTGCAGTGATGCAGTGTATGGATGAACCACCAGAAGACACTGCTACAGTGTCCCCTAGATTGTTTTGTTGTGTATGTGCATCAAAGTGGCCTAATTATAATTCATTACAGTTTCAGAATATACCATTTGCAGTGAGATTACTTTTCTCTTCACCCTTTTAGGCGCCTCTATCACCTTCATTAATTCGTGAGTGTCCCCCAACTTGGTCTTTGCTGAGAGCTGCTGATTTAGATGGGGGGGAAGCTCTGAGACCCTCCAGAAAGCTGCTAGAGTTGTTCCCTTTTGGAAAGTTGACAGCTGTTGACTCTGTAATGCTTTCAAGAAGCTTATTTGTTAATAGCAGAGCTTTTCTGCAAAAATCACAGATGCTTCTACTGCCAGCGTTGCACACTCAGTTTTAACTGGCTGTCAAATCAAGGACCTTTGAGTTTATTAGTTTCTATTGAATTCAGAGGAGTTGTTCATGTTCAATTAGACTGCTCTCTAGAGGCTCTGCAATGGTTCGCCGAGCAGTTTGGGTGTCACAATAACCAGGTGTAGTTTTGCCTGAAAGTTTCTTCTGAAAAGTTGAAAAACTGAATGTTTATTTTAAAATAACTAGGGCCATTGTTTGGGACACAGTCGAGCCGTACACGTGCACTTATGAGCAGTTTTCAGGTGTTTTTTGTATGTTTGGAATGTCCAAAAATTTTTGTATCGAGATTATCTTTAGTTCTTCAAAGTAAACAGTATTTCTAAGTAACTTTTCAGCAACTGTAGCACTCCTTTATTCTTATCTCACAACGTGTAAATTATGAGCACTTTAGGTGCGAGAGTATATGGTACAGCTACTCAAAGGCCATCGAAATCTCGATATTGTTCAGCTCTGCTTTGTCAACTTGACAGACTTGATTCGATGGCTGTCTGAGCCACCCATGTTGGAGCTTTCAGTTGGTTATTGAGCTCGTAGACAATTAGTTTGAAAAAATTTAAAATGCTCATGTGATGCAGGCATTTTTGGCATTAAATAAGGTGCTTTTTGCACTTTCCTACGTTTTCTTCTCGGGCTGCACCATCTCTCTTTGGGAGACATAGGAATTTAGAGGCTTTGAGAAACTGAAAGCTGGAAGTGCTCGTTTCCTTAAATACTTTTGGTATTTCTTTTGTTAGAGTGGAGTTTACCTTGCAGTAAATAATTGAGAAACAAGTAAAAGTCCTTATGTGTTGGTGCAGATGGCCATTGTGTGGCGCTGCAACAAATGCATTGAAACTGGCTGTTGGGAGCAGGATGCATAATCTTACTCATCTCCTCATGCCAAGCTCTTAGTTCACAAATGAAGAAGTCAGTAAATGCTTCATTAATCCTAAACTGCCATGGATTTGCACCCAGAGTAGGCAGAGTTTGGCAGCACTTCGAAAACTAGCACATTAGGCCTACTACTTGCGCATTGTGTTCAAAAAAGAAAAAGGCACGCCTGTTATACCTGGTGGTACTGAACAAAAAAAGTAGAATGAACAGTTAAGTGTAAAGAGCCAAGTACATTTTAGGAAACAGAGGCCTCTTGCATTGCTGATTTCTTTTTTTGGCATGTGTTTCATTCTCTTGTTAGATGATAGCAGCACAATATGCAAAATTGCACCCAACTGGTCAGATCTTTGTACTAACTGCGGAGTATCTTTCTTATTTACTTTTAGTGATTCCCCTTAGGTCTGAGAGCCACCCCAGCTAATAAACATACATTCACTCACTCATTTTTAGTGAACCAGGCAACTGGTATCACCAAATGCTTTGTCTGTGCATAACACGCGTGTAAGCAAGCAAGTAGGCTTTGGATTTGAAGCATTTAATACTAGTTTTATTTTCAGAGTATAAGGCTATAACTACAAAACCAAAATTGTGCAGTCAGTAAGGCTTTGTTCTTGTTGACCTTTTTGTGCTATTTTTGTTTGTTACCATGTGCTATATATGCACGGTACCACTATGTTTGGTTGTGGACCAAAACTGGCATCTAGTCTGGTGATTTCTTCATTATTCATTCCGTAACCCTAAAATTAGTAACTGGAAAACTGAAATGAATGATTTTCTGTATTTTATTATAAATTCAGCAAAGGCAAAGTTGTGCAGGCAGCTGCCAAAATGGTTGCGTTGTACCTTGCACCTTTGTGGTCCCTCCTGAGTACTTTCAATGCTTGCCACGTGGGTGGTTCAACTGGTCACCTTAATCTCTTTCCTAGGAGGGTTCCCTCAACACTGAATTACTCTCCAGGACATGCTCCTAAGAGCTTTGCAGACATCTACTGCACGTTTTGCTTTAGTCGGAAGTGTTTTCTTCTATCATAAAAAACATCATAATATTGGTACATAATAGTTGTAAACAATAAAATCTATTAGGTGGGGTATGGCTATTGGCTGCCACCATCAGAAGGCACCCTGTCGAAATGGACTGGCAGTTGCAATACAGTGGGGACAGTTGTGATGCGGCAGCCACTGAGAGAATTCAAGGAGTCTTTCTTTGTTGTATGTGGAGGTAACGTGTCACAGGTTATGGTGGAATTGAACGCAGAGAATGTATGCGGTGTGCCAGTAACAAAGTTGTCTGTTGGGCTAGTCGGTAGTGCTTGTCCTGTCCAGTCCTGTCAACCCTTCTCTTCACCTGTGCTTTGAAAGTTTGGTACGCCGATGCCTAGACTTCTTCAATTGATGGCTGCAAAGCATTGCTGTCACATGTAAGAACATGGTTCTGGAGTGTTCTGGGGCTGTGAATTTGCTACATTTATGTGCGTTTCCACCACCTGTTAAGACTTCCAACTTATTCTGGTTCTCTGCAGGGTGCTTTCAGCAGGCTGGACCCCGATGGCCGCTTCTCAGAGGAGGCTGTGAAGGGTGCCATTGAGAGGCAAGGGGAGATAGCCGAGGTTGCCAACTTGGCAGCCTACCTGGTCAGCGACTACTCAAGCTGGCTCACAGGCGAGGTATGTAATGAGTGGGCAGAAAAGATGGACTCCTTTGCAGAATACAGTCCAACCTCGTTATAACGAAGTCGCATTTTGCGCGGAAATTCATTCGTTATATCCAATATTCTTTATAAAAGTATGCACTCAAATTCCCGCAGAAAAGGTCGCTAATAAGCCCAAGTAAAGAGTACTTTAAGATGGACAGCACAGGGTTGAAAAAATGCACTATTTTTGAATTTAACGCGTGGTATAAGCATATGAAACCTCGCCTTACATTTCGTACTGGAAAGCAAGAGCGAACTCACAAATCGGGATGCATGGCCAGGTGCAAAAACTGATTTATTTAAAAAACGACGTAATCTCTGTTTGGCGGCACTTCACACTATTTGACAGGTTATATTTCTCGACGAAATCAACACAGAGCAGCGCTTTCCCGATGTCAGCTGATTTGGCCACAGGTAGGTTCTCGAGGTACCCCCTCAACTTCCTGGCCATGTCAGCGGCCTCGGCGCTGCTGAGAGCTCGCACTTCGCCATCTTCACATGCATCGCTGTTTCTAGCATCATCTGCAGAAACCACCTGATCAGCAATTTCTTGGTCGGTCAGTTCGGGCGCCACAGCCAAGTTGTCATCTGCACAGATGAATTCCTCGAACGTAACGTTTGGAACCGCCAGCTGACGCCATGTCGTCTCGCCGAAATTGTCCGCTTGCCTCCCAGTTGCATGCGGAAGCTTTCTGCCTACTTCTCGCAGTTCTCGGCGCCAACGGCTGCTTCTTCGCCAGACAAGACGTGGCGAACAATCCGATGGCGGTCATTAAATCGCTGCAGCCGGCCACTGCTTGCATGAAAGTCATTGTGGCCTCTGACAGAAGTGAGACTTCTCGCCTTCATTTGAAGGACGGCACCAGACACAGGCAGGTTACGCGCTATAACGTCCTTGAACCATGCAAACAAGGCATCTTCAACATCCTGTCTTGCTGTCATTCTTCACAGCGCCTGCAGAGTGGGCGTTTGCAATCTTTGCCTTGCGCTCAAGATAACCATCTTATCTAGATAGATAAGAGTACTAGGCGCAACACCGAAGTCCGTGGCAATGACTTTTCCTTGCGCCCGCTGTCAACTGCCCTGAATATCTTTATCTTCGTTTCAAGCGAAACTGCTGTTTGTTGAGACGCGTTCCGCGACGGCGTCTACAGATTGAACTGCAGAGATAGTGCGCGCGGGTCGGAAATCGCGACGGCGGGGGTGGCCGGGGAGCGGGCATCGGTTCGATCACGTGCCAGTCACGTGCTAGGCAGCCGTTGATGCTAGATTCATTCGCTCTCCCTAGATGGCGTCGCGTGCGGAAGCGCGGGTGATTGAAACACATTTTAGGTGCGCGCGCTTCAAAAGATCAAAATTTAGCGTGTTTTGAGATTTTTCCTACTTGTTTGAGCATTTTGAGCCCCGTGAATACAAAAACTGCTTCGTTATAACCAATACAGTGTCAAATTTTGAATTTTTCGTTTCGTTATACAGATAGAACTCCCATAGAAATAAAGCATGTCCAACCAAACTTTTCTTTCACTTCATTATATCCGATAATTCGTTGTATCCGTGTTTGTTATAACGAGGTTCGACTGTACTCGAAAGTGTTTTGTTTGTTCTTGTACAAGCAAACAGTTGCCTATTTATACATGTTTTGCACATGCATCTTATGTGTTGGGGCATAGAGGGCAGCTCACTAGTTGCCTCACCACCATTACATTGCTGAGAGGTGATAGCGGCAACACATAAGAAAGACAAATGCACATTCACGACAATGAGAGGTGAACAAGAAACAATAGTGGCTAGAGAGAAAATATTGTTATTGTACTTATAAACGAAGGCTATGTTTTTTATAAGGGAGTAATTACTCATTGACATCCACCCAAGCGCCGCCGAACGGCTACAAAGGAAAGCTATACAGCTTTCTCAGAAACTTCGCAGTTAAAGAAAAATTCGTCCTGGTCCTGGGTTCGAACCCGGGACCACTGCTACATCGTAGTAGTCTCTCTACCAACTGAGCTAACTGAGACAGCAAGCTGTACAGAAAAAATGCGTACAGAAAAAATGAGGTGTAGGTTCTTGGCTATGAGGAAGCAATGTCTTATAGCTCTTGTTTAAAAAAAACAACTGTGGTCAGTGTAACGAGTTGGTGGACCGAGCAATGCCGAGAGGCGGACCGGCTCGGCGGTCGCCGTCAACGGCTAGGCTCGAAGAAACGGACGATGATGCACGCGCTCCACTGCGCAACGAACAACTGCTCCTAGAGCTGTGTCCTTTTTATTGCCTTGCTGCCTCGCAAGTTCTAAACTGTCGGCACCGGGTGGCACCACAACACAAACATGAAAACGAAACTGTAACAGTCCTCCTCCATTAGTTTGTTCAAGAAGAGAAGAGCATTATGGAGAGTAGCGCTGCACTGGCTTGCGGCTTCTCGTGCTTCTTCGCAACTGAGGCGTGCTGCACGCTGACTTGGGAGAGTTCATAGCAGTCTCTTCTGTACCACCAGTCACGTTCACAGTTGTCTCTTCTGTGCCACTAGTAGCACTCACGGTGAGGTCAGAGTCCACAGAAACAGCCAAGCTGGTGTCACACTCTGTTGATGGGTGGCTGGAAACGCCCTGTGTTCTAGTAGGTTCAGGCCTCCATAGTTCAGTGGTAGGCTCAACGATTTCTTCGACTTGAGGACGTAGGTGGTCGCCGTGCCTATGCCAGAGAGTACCGTCACTGAGACAGACTGTAGCTGCTGACTGACCTGTAGTGCTCGTGACACGTGCGGGTACCCACGGTGGTCCTCGACGAAAGTTCTTTGCGAGTACGTTGTCTCCCACATTCGGCAATGGAGAAGAACGACACCCTTTATCGGCCTGTAGTTTCTGCTTCAACTGTCTCAGCAGCACTGAAGTGTGTAGATTTGGGCGAAGAACATCCAAAGGTGTCTTGAACATCCTTCCCATGAGCATTTCACACGGTGCTCTGCCTGTGACTTCATGTGGCGTGGTTCTGTAATGAAATAAGAACCGCGAAATCTGGGTTTGGAAAGATCCAGATCCACTCTTCTTGATCTTGTTCTTGACAGTCTGTACGACGCGCTCTGCCGCACCATTCGAAGCTGGATGGTAGGGAGGCACAAGCATGCGATGTATTCCATTACGTGCCAAGAATTCCAAGTACTGTTCACTTGCAAAGGCATGCCCATTGTCGGAAACTATGAGATCCGGCAGTCCATGCTGCGCAAATGTTGTTCGCAAAGCATTGATAACAGCATCCGCTGATGTTGACGTCACTGGAAAAACTTCAACCCACTTTGAATAGGCGTCAACAATGACCAGGAATGTATGACCCATGAATGGGCCCCCAAAGTCAACGTGAAGTCTTGACCAGGGCCTCTGTGGAAACGGCCATGGCGTGTGCTGGATGCGTTGCGGTGCACGCAGGTAAGCTTGGCAGGTTTCACAGCTCTTTACACTCTTAGTGATGTCTCCATCAATTCCCGGCTGTTACAGTTTCGTTTTCATGTTTGTGTTGTGGCACCACCCGGTGCCGACAGTTTAGAACTTGCGAGGCAGCAAGGCAATAAAAAGGACACAGCTCTAGGAGCAGTTGTTCGTTGCGCAGTGGAGCGCGTGCATCATCGTCCGTTTCTTCGAGCACAGTTCGTGGTACAACTGAGGGCTAGATTCTAGTCCTTTAAAAATAGGTAGGTCAATTTCCAGATTTCCTGGAGGGATCCTGTATTGGATATCAAGGTTGGAATTAATACCCATTCTGAGTTTCTGCCTTTTCTCAGCGGCATGGCTTTTTGTGCTCTGCTATCCCCCCAGGTGTTGCACTGGACTTTCCAGGTTTTGTCTGAGTGATGGGCTTTGATTTCACACAAACAAAAAAATATGGTGCTCATCTTGATAATTAATTATAATATTACCTTGAGATTCTCATATATCCATACCGGGACTCTACACTGCTTTCACGTCTCATTTACACTTCTTCCCTCACATTTCCATCGCCAGAAGTCATTAAGTAAACACTTCAGCTTCAGTCCTTTTAAGGAACTGACTTAGGCGAAACAAGAAAGCAGCAAGAACGTGCATTCTCTGGAGCCACACAGGCACTAAGTAATGTAATGTTTTTTTGTGGCACATTATATTGCCGCAAAACTTTGTCATATTTATTTATTCATGGTAAAAGCCACTGGCATGCAGCTCTATCACTTTGTTTCTGATGAGAGATGCTACCACATTTATCTGGAATGTTTGTAGCCATGCTCAACTGGTTTCTGGGTTGTTTAAGATTTTCGTGGTTGATTCCCGCCCCTTGTCCCGAGAAATTCCGTCGTCACCTTTAAATTGAGTGTGGCTGAGAGTGATGGGGATTCTGTTCTTCAACGATCGCCGAGCACACTTGTTGCTATGCTGCTGCAGCGCTGCTCAGTTTTTTGCGGGAAGAAATCAGCCCACTGAACAGTTTGTGCCATGTTAGTCTGCTTATGTGCTGTTCCGCAGCATTGTCATCACCACGTGACTTCTGGTGGAGGTGCTGAACTGTCCACTCACCATGCCATCGATGATGGAGCTTACCATCCAGTTGTCACTGCTGATTCTACAGCGGCCCCTGGACCTGAATGACACTGCCTTTTAGTCTCCTAGGGCATTCATGTTATTTTTACCAATGACTGACTTCTTTGACCCACTTTTAGGCTAAATCCCTTCATCAGAACCTGCTCATTCCTCTCCATATTATACTACTGTATGTCGTTTACCTGGCACATATTGATTAGCCTTGATAGTTCTGCCAGCTGTATCCTATTCGTGGGGTTAGAGGCTTTTGAGACTGGCATTTCTTTATCGTGTCTTTCATATTTCTCGAGAAAGCTTGCCACTATCCTCTCTAGCTACTGTACCCCTTGCAGTCATGGGGTACTATTACTAAATTAAGAGTTCTCAATTTTTTTTGGCCTTGGGGAACCTCAGCAGCGCTCAAAATGTGCTGAGCAACTTCGTGTGTCAGGGCTTCTGCCTCTTCCTGCCTATATGCTTGGAAAATAGGGCATGCAGGTACATGTTACCAGAAAAAGGGGCCAAAATCAATTGGTATTGATTAGCTGTGTTGTGAAACAGCCTGCTGTAAGTAATTACTGTATGATTAGCCTCATGAGTAGGAGGAAAGGCAGTGGTGGTTAAGGCATGCATGGTTTTAGATGCTCAGGGAACCTGTGAAAGCGCTACAAAGAACAGAAGGGTTCCACAGAACCCATGGTGGAAAAACAGCGCGAACTAAGACAGAGAACACAGGACAAGAGGGGAGACACTACAAGCACTGACTCGCAACTAAGGTTTATTAGAAAAACGGAACATGGAATTCGGATACTTGAATAACCGGGTGCACACGCGCACCGCTCCTGTTTAGATTCTCTTTCACGCCATGCACGTTATCTGTTTCCCCAAGGTTATGACGTACGCAGTCGTGGGTGGTTACTGTATATATTCTGTTCCGTTTTTCTAATAAACCTTAGTTGCGAGTCAGCGCTTGTAGTGTCTCCCCTCCACCAACTAGCCCAAATGTCTACTTTGCTACAGTTAATTCCACAGAACCCATTTTGAGGACCCGTGCACTAAATTAAAGTTGATTTTTGTGCTCTGCTTAGTATAGCAGAAATGTTTTAGTGTGCTTCAGTTAATTTCCACAAAAATGTTCACAGAGAAAGGGATGTACAGTAAAAGCTCGTTAATTCGACACTGACGGGACCGCGAAAAATTGTCGAATTATCCGAATGTCGAATTATCGAATGAACAACAAAAAACAATGTTTGCCACAACAGGACGTATGTACCTTTATTTGGCAAAGAAATCTGTTATCGTCGTCTGCTTTTTCGAGCAAACTTGAGTGACTACGATAGCTCTAACAGCTGCCAGGTGCTCCGTGGCACACACACCATCAGGGATTTGTTCACAGAAGTCCTCCCGCACGGACACAGCTTCTGCAGCTTCTTTAACCATGCACTTTGGCATTTGGGACAACTGCTCACAATCGTCGCCTTCCGACGAATCTTCTTTGTCAGCGCCTGTCACTTCAATTATTTCATCCTTGGTCAGCTGACAGGACACAAAGGCGAGGCGCGCAGGCACTGCGTGCTACCCACTTGAAAGCAGCGCGGGGAGGAGGTGAAGCGAGCGCGGCTTAGGCCGCTTATCTGTTTTTTCAGCCAGCTTTCGCTTCAGCGGACGCGGTTGTTGCTGCAACGCGCGTCTTATCTTTCCTCTGATCTTTTAACTCTCCTCTATCTGCACGTGGCAGCGGTGGTGGCTCGGCTGAGCCAGTAGGCAGGCCCGTGCAATTTCCTTTCACCCTTTTCTCAGTCGCAACAAAACAGCAACAACAAGCAGCGCAGTAAACATGCTGACAAAGTGCACAATTACCAAAAAAGGCACCGCCTTATGGTTAAATAACCGCGATCGTAGCAGCAAGAACACGTGGAAACAATGACACACGCCAAAACGAGACTTGATGTGGATAGGGTTATGCGGACGACACCCAACACGACTGCTGCAACACAACAAAGCACAAAAAAAGACGTCAGCCGCTTCGGCTGCTTCGGCCACCGCTAACCTCGCTTCCCTCGCCCTTTCTCACGCTGCTGATGACGATGACCATACGGATGGCCTACCAGCCGTACAGTAGCGCCGCTCGTGGCAGTGTTTTTTTCTTTTTTCTCTCGGCGCACCGGCTTGGCGGGCTGCGGAGTGAAGTCGAATTAACCGACGCATGGCAAAATTTATCCGAATTAAGGAGAGTTTTGCCCCATAGACTCATATGCATAATTGAAGGGCCTCGTGTACGCGTCGAATTATCCGATTTTCTGAATTAACGGGGGTCGAATTAACGAGCTTTCACTGTATACTACTCAGTGGTTTGCAATGTGAGCCGGCCAGGAGGCAGATGGAGTGGTTGCTATTTGCCAGCTGGATTTTGCAAGCAAGGCAAGATGACACCGAACAAAAAGAAATGCTAAACTGTCTAAAAGGCAAATACTTGAAGACAAACAATGCTATTGGTTGATGATAGTAGCGCCTTCACTGTGGTAACAAGTTGGCAGATTGGACAAAGATATCCACTCTGGAATTTTTTTTTCTGCTCCATCCCGCAAGGACAAGGAGGCAAACTTATAGGCTGAGGGAGTTATCAGAGACATTAAACTCTTTATTTCAGTGTATTTAAGAGGAAGTGGAAAATTACACTAGGACCAATAGCAGGACACCATAGTCTCTCACAACAGCCCAATCTGCAGCCCACACATTGCATGCTGGGGAGCAATTGAGCCCTTGTCATGCAGCTGGGTCTTCTGAGCCGAATTGTTATTATTATTATTATTTGTGATGCTGAGTGTGCCACGCGGCATAAAACGTGGTGTTAGTCACGAAAGGTAGAATAAGTTACAGAAATGCATGAAGCCCGGTTGCGTGTAAAAAGTCACATAAGCTTCGGGCGTAAATGTTTTTAGTTACCCACAGGTTCAAACTAGAGTCATTGTTTGCAGACAGTCCTGCCTCTTGAAGAACTCGAGCGCGCACCAGTGAAGTTCCGGGACATAATTGTGTTGTATGAAAACAAAGTCAGCAGGATGTCAGCAAAAATTCTCAATCGTAATGCAGAAGAGTTTTGACGACTGCCTTCCAAGTGACCTCCTGGACATTCAGCTCAGGTGCTAGCACAGAAAGTCATCCAGGGATCAGAGTCGCCCTTTTTGGGTCGATTTATGCTGACAAAAGTGAGCATGCAAGAAGGTACTCTGTAGATTGCATCATAAGGAGCCAACCGAGACACTCGAGGTGACCGGTACTGATGGTGTCATTTCATGTCGACACAGAAGGAACATAAACAAGGTCAAAGAGAATGTAAGCAATTGCATGAAAGCAAAGTTAGGGCCAGAAGTTGGAGAGAAATAATAGGGCTAGGTTAGAATAAATCATGGTTTTGTACCTGCAAGGGTTGTCGTGACTGACAGAATGATCATACCTTTTTGAGAGAATAGCTAACAGCTTATGTTCCAAGTTTCATGACTACAATAAGCATGTACTGATAATGTTCAATGTTTTATGACTATAGTAAGCGCATACATTCAAGTTGTTCGTGTGCTGACTTTTCACCAGTACACATGCACCTTTCTGTGCTGCAGGTTATTCGCATCGATGGAGGCCACCTGAACTACCATGCGAGTGTCTTCAACAGGCTATCTGAAGTGCCCAAGGACCAGTGGAAGGTTCTGGAGGCTGCCATCAGGAGTGCCAAGGGTTCATGATGGTTCGTGCATATGTTAGTTGGTGTCTCAGGAAATGTACTGTTCAGCTGGCAGGTTGTAGGAGCTCTTTTATTTACATTGGTTCCGTTGTGCTTAAGGTCGAACTACTGTAAGCAAATTTCAGGAGCTAAAGGTTGAATAATCATCTTTGAGGGATTATTTACATGGGTTTCTTTGTGCGTAAGGTCATGCTAGCGATAACAGATTTCAGGAGCTAAAGGTTGGGTAATCATCTTTGAGGGATTATTTACACTGTTTCCTTTGTGAGTAAGGTCAGGCTAGTGACAAGTTTCAGGAGCTGAAGGTTGAGTAATCATCTTTGAGGGATTATCTATTTACATTGGTTCCTTTGTGCACAAGGTCATGCTAGTGATAACCGATTTCAGGAGCTGAAGGTTGAGTAATCATCTTTGAGGGATTATCTATTTACATTGGTTCCTTTGTGCACAAGGTCATGCTAGTGATAACCGATTTCAGGAGCTGAAGGTTGAGTAATCATCTTTGAGGGATTATCTATTTACATTGGTTCCTTTGTGCACAAGGTCATGCTAGTGATAACCGATTTCAGGAGCTGAAGGTTGAGTAATCATCTTTGAGGGATTATCTATTTACATTGGTTCCTTTGTGCACAAGGTCATGCTAGTGATAACCGATTTCAGGAGCTGAAGGTTGAGTAATCATCTTTGAGGGATTATTTACATGGGTTTCTTTGTGCGTAAGGTCATGCTAGCGATAACAGATTTCAGGAGCTGAAGGTTGAGTAATCATCTTTGAGGGATTATCTATTTACATTAGTTCCTTTGTGCACAAGGTCATGCTAGTGATAACCGATTTCAGGAGCTGAAGGTTGAGTAATCATCTTTGAGGGATTATCTATTTACATTGGTTCCTTTGTGCACAAGGTCATGCTAGTGATAACTGATTTCAGGAGCTAAAGGTTGAGTAATCATCTTTGAGGGATTATCTATTTACATTGGTTCCTTTGTGCACAAGGTCATGCTAGTGATAACTGATTTCAGAAGCTGAAGGTTGAGTAATCATCTTTGAGGGATTATCTATTTACATTGGTTCCTTTGTGCACAAGGTCATGCTAGTGATAACCGATTTCAGGAGCTGAAGGTTGAGTAATCATCTTTGAGGGATTATCTATTTACATTAGTTCCTTTGTGCACAAGGTCATGCTAGTGATAACCGATTTCAGGAGCTGAAGGTTGAGTAATCATCTTTGAGGGATTATCTATTTACATTGGTTCCTTTGTGCACAAGGTCATGCTAGTGATAACCGATTTCAGGAGCTGAAGGTTGAGTAATCATCTTTGAGGGATTATCTATTTACATTGGTTCCTTTGTGCACAAGGTCATGCTAGTGATAACCGATTTCAGGAGCTGAAGGTTGAGTAATCATCTTTTAGGGATTATCTATTTACATTGGTTCCTTTGTGCACAAGGTCATGCTAGTGATAACCGATTTCAGGAGCTGAAGGTTGAGTAATCATCTTTGAGGGATTATCTATTTACATTGGTTCCTTTGTGCACAAGGTCATGCTAGTGATAACCGATTTCAGGAGCTAAAGGTTGAGTAATCATCTTTGAGGGATTATTTACATTGGTTCCTTTGTGCGTAAAGTCACACTAGTGACAACAGATTTCAGGTTTGCACTGGGCCACTAATAATTGGTAACTATTTAATTTTGGAACCAAGCTCCTAAATTTTCTCTATGGTCTGATTACTGATTCAACTGGTTTTTTAGGCTAAAGCAGTTTTGCATCATGGGAATTGTTCCTTCCCTATGCAAATATATGTGCAATAATTTTTGTGGTGATGGTTATCATGCGGCTCATAGGCATTATGATGTCGGAAGGGTGTCAAAATGGAATGTAAAAAACACTTATAGGCATCAAGTCAAACTCTACATGTAAGAAAGCTGAAATGTTCATTGCATGTGCCTTGGTAAAAATATATTTTTCATAGAAATGAAATAAAACAGTATTTTCACAGGTCTTCAGTTTTTTTCATTTTCACATGCTTGTGCTGAAGTATATTTTGGTCAGAGAGTTAGCCAGGATAGTATATATACTACTGGGAACTTTTGAAGCTTGTTTACCTGTGTGTTGAAAAGAAGTGTAGGATATTGGAAAATGCTGTCTGTTGCTCTCTTAAAATTAGATGAATGGGAATGTAAAATTCGTGGTTGTAATGCAAATACAAATATATATATTTGGCTGTAAATTCTAGCAGACATTTCTCATTTTAAACTGTTTGGTTAAATTATATTTCTTCAGGACATCAAATGTTTAATGTCCTCATTGAATGCTCTCCATGAGAGCATGAGAGCTCATGAGAGCTCTTCTGTGAGAGCTCATTGAATGCTCTCATGGAAGACTGTACGGTGCCTAACATGTTGTGGAAGAAAAATGCTGTTTTGTTGGTCACAGTTTTTTCATACTGAAAAGAGGCAATTTGCTGGACTTGCTAATAATGGTAAGAACAGGTTTACCTTGAAAGATGAGTAGCGCTTCAATGGTCTTGACAGCCCTTTCACACCACAAGTGGTTAGGAAGTCAAAACATTTGCTCCCTGTTGTATAGGGATGGTGCGCCAATGTCTCAGTGGCTTGTTCACCCAAAAATTGTTAGCTGTTACAGTGCTTACTCAGACTGAATGGGTATTGAAACTTCCTTGGCCATAAAGTGGTCTACCACTGTCGGATGTTTAGGACATCTGCAGGACGTTGGGAGATCACCAACGGATGCGCAGCGGATGTCCACAGCATGTAATTGGAAGTCCTAGGGATGGCCTGCGGACATTTTAAGTGAATATTCGGATGCCTCACGAATGCAGGAAGCCATTAACCTGCACATTTAATGTCCTACGGACATCCACTAGAAACCCCACTCAGGATGTTTAGACCATTTGTTACCCGAAGAACCACCCTCGGACGACTGCCGTACTGTTGGATGCAAGCCAGCGAATGATGCTTAGCTCATCCGTTGACGTCCACAGACAGATACGCGGCATTTCTTGCAATATTTTCCGAAACATTATTAAACTCTCAGAGAAGATTTGGAAAACGTGGTGAAACAACCTGGAGGTTGTTGGACTTGACAATTTCGAAAGCACACCTTTAATTTGAAATTTACTAGCTTTAATTGAGCTACCAAGCCGTCTATGAGGCACCGGGGACAAAGAGGGCAACACTAGAGCATTACAGTGTGGCTCTGGTGCAAGCTAGGGGCATCCCGCCTCCTTTAAATTTTTCATATCCTTCCTAACAGTGAGAAATTTTCCATTGACCTCCCTTTCTGGGAAATGGTTAAAAAAAAACATTGTGGACACCTGAACCTCTCTGCGAGTAAGGGGTGTGAAGGAATGAGTGAAAAAAGGTTGAGAGAAAAGTGCTTTAGTGAAGTGCTCTGAATTATTTTCGACCACCTGGGCTTATGTAATATGTAACGTGCTTTGGCACTGCACAACACAGCGATGTCATTTGCGTTTCGCCTAGCGCAACCCCTGCGGCCAGATGATTCCACCCCCACAGGCTTAGCAGCTTAACACTGTAACCACTGAACAATCACGATGAGTGATTCTTCAGTAAATTCATTATGAGCAGCAGAATGGCGCAGTCCCGCGTTGGATGCCATCACCGCGTCGTTATGGGAGGAATGAATGGGTGTGAAAAGAAGGGCTGCTTAGTGAACGGTCATTTTTTTGTGTGTAAGGCATTCGGTTATGCAATGTCAGTGCATATTAAAGAGCTCCATGTCATCGAAATTAATCCAGAGACCTCCAGTACAGTGCCTTTTTCTTCTCTCTTACAGGTTTAATAAACACTTCCTGAATTGATTAGAATCCAGTGATTTTGGACGGGATGGGTCTGAGCCACTAGAACAAGTTCGAACAGGTCCAGTTTAAATGCCTTCTATTTAGCACTTCTCGTTTTTCCAGGGATTACCTACTCCAGGAGTTGGTACTGTATATGCTACAAGGAGAGCTAAATATAGCGTTTACCTGTGTAGTAAATAGTACATACTGACAAAGCTCATCCTGTGTAAAATGGGTTGCCTCAAATGACCTGTCTGGCCCTACTTGATTTGGGACATTTGATTTTGAACCGGATGGGTCCTCTTTCCTTGATGTTTGATCCTACTTCAAATGGGCTGTTTTAGCATCCTTTTTGACAAAACCTGTTGAAGTTCATTTTAATCTTTCGATAGGGATTGCACTAAAGTCTACGTGCAGTTTATTGGTATCGGAATGCAAGTGCACTACATTATAGCATTTAAAGACATGCAATGACCGGAAGTCCTGGAATAGTATTGCCGTTTTTTCACTGCATAGGCATAAAAACTGCATGACGTTTTTGTTCGTAAATAAAGTTATGCAGTGGCGTTACTTTTTTATGCAAATAAACTTGTGCAGTGCAACTGTTAGTGTCGGCAATTTGCGCCTCATCTGGTGCTGTTGAAACCTCCGCTGCCTACGAGACAAGCACAGCTCATGTGACCCCGCACCGTGACGTCACCACGAGCATGCTTTTGAAAAGAAGACGAGAGGAGCCCAGAAGTTCCCTGGCTCGTGAATCATCAGCCGCTCTCGAACGACTTTGCTTTTGCTTCTTCAGTGTTCGCCCTGGATGAATTCATAAATACTGCCTGACCGGCAAGGTAGATTGGTCGATGGGCCCACAGCCAGCGGACGGACACAGCAACACTCGGGTGCGCCGCTCGGACGGAGGCGTGGCGACGCCGCCTGCAGGATCTTGCTGTTCGAACTGCTGAGACAGAGACGTAGCGATGACATCAGCAAGATCTTTCTGTACGACCTGCCTAGGCACAAACATAGCACTAAAAAAGGTCCTTCCATATGAGCCCACTGATACAAAAGCGTACCGAGGCAAGATTCTGCGGTACGAGCCGCCGGGGCCGAAGCCAGACGCAGGGCTTGCATCGCCAAGGGTGAGGTTGCCACGAAGACATAGCTAGACAGAGACGAAGATATAGCTGCGTTGGTCAATCTCATAAATGGGAAGCATAATCGTAGTCACTTTCCCCCCTTAACGTGGAAGCGCAACCGCATATACACATTTTTCTCCGGCTATGGAAATAATTAGTTTGTATCGCTCAAGACGAAATTTTTAGTGCTAAAGCATTTCCAGCCTATCCCAAGTGATTTCGATGATGTCTGTTCTGAAGAAAATGAAGCCTCAGCCAGACCCAGGAAGGGAATGGGCGACCATGGCAATGGACCAAGCAAAGTTCAATTTTGGAGATGGCCCTGCAAGGTAAGGATGGCAACACATGGTATGGCACATGAGGCGTCTCAAACATGGTAGGACCACCTGGAATTCGACCTTGGAATGACTTTTGTCGATTCAAAGGTGTGTGAGATACCAATAAAAGCTCAATTTGGGGATGGCCCTGCAGGGTAAGGATCGCACAACACAGGGTGTGGCACATGAGGCATGTCCCAAATATGGTTAGGGGCACAGTAACTGTCTCGTGTATCTTGGGGATCTACCAAGGTACTAAGACAGTTACTGCGCCATTTCCTTTATTCAAAACCAATTTTCAATTTTTACCCGAAATTTACCCTTGGGATGACCTTGGCCGAATTTGACTGTCCGTGAATCTGGGTGTTCGCGGGTGGAAGACAGACTTGTCTCAAAACGAAATTGGCGCACCTCCAGAAATAAGGTTGGCCGACACCCCAAAATTTGAAAATTGAGTTGACCCATGTTCGGAACAGACTTAGGACACCCCCGAATTGAGTTTGCCCCCCCCCCCCCCCAAAAAAAAAAAAATTTGAGGGTGTAGATGCGAGGAATCGCGTACTGCGCGAGGAAGTATGAAATCACAACAAACCTGCGCGGAACTCCTGCGTACGGAATTTACTAAACACTCAAAATTCGTGTTGAGGAAAAGATAAGATCGCAGTAACTGCCTCATTACTCGGTGGGTGTCTCAACCGCAGGCCGCTCTATCCTCGAACAACTTCGCATCGCTCGCTTCCGTCCGCCATCCTCGGTGGTCAATCTCCCACCTGCCATCAGGACCAACATCAAGACTCCCTCTCCCCCGCAGCATGTATCCAACTCGATCATCATCAAGGTCGCAGAGAAGCTCGGGCCGCGTCACTCCAGCAGCGATATATGCTGGCCGACTTGACGTGCTTTACACAGACGCGGCAGACCATCCTACTCGGACTGCTGCAACAGCGGTGGCCACAGATGAGAACATGACTCTTCATGCCTCCTGCTCCATACGCACTTCGCATATCACTACAGCGGAGGAAGTAGCTATTGCTCTCGCGCTCTCCACTTCTAAAGCTAAAGAAGCCATAAGTGCACTCACAGCGCGCCATTCTTAATTTTACTCATGGCCGTATTTCAGCCGAAGTGTTTCGCGTACTCATATCAAATCCTCCTAAACACCTGACCCTCCTGATATGGGCTCCAGCCCACACGGGTCTGAAGGGTAATGAGGGAGCACAGCTCGAGGGCTCACTTTCCGACCGACCGACGTACCGACCGACCGCCTCCTGCATTGCGCCTCCGTGGAAACCTGCGTCCTCGGACTAAACGCCTCGCACAATTCACCATCATTAGGTTTGGTTTGGTTTATGGAGTTTAACGTCCCAAAGCGACTAAGGCTATGAGAGACGCCGTAGCGGAGGGCTCCGGAAATTTCGACCACCTGGGGTTCTTTAACGTGCACTGACATCGCACAGTACACGGGCCTCTAGAATTTCTCCTCCAAAGAAATTCCAGCCGCCGCGGCCGGGATCGAACCCGCGTCTTTCGGGTCAGATGATGATGATGATGAAAAGCCTTTATTTAATAAAAGAGGTGAGGCTTTCTTAAAGAGCCCCGCAATGGGTGGAGTCCCTATTCCGGGACCCCATTGGTCGAAGCCGCCAGCTTAGCCCTCTTGACCAAAGCCTTTTGGGCCTGAAGGTCCGAGCAGCCAAGCAGGGCCGCCTCCCATTCCTCTCTGGTAGGGTTGGGGTGGGGGGAGAGAGCTGAGTTGCGCTGGCAAGCCCAAACCATGTGGTAGGTGTCAGCCACCTCGCCACAGTGTTTGCACCTGCCAGTGAACGCGGGATCGAAATGTTTTAATACTGCCGGGCACAGCATTGTATTAGTGAATAGTCTAAGTAGAACGCGTTCGTTTGCTTTCCCCAGTCCCTTTGCAGGGGCTGGGTACACGCGGTGCCTATCCTTATAATAAGATGTTATGTCTTTGAACGAGAGTAAAGAGCCACCTTCAGGTTTCAGGTGCTCAGGAGCCAATGGGTCAGAAGCCGAGCACCATAACCGCTGAGCCACCGCGGCGGCAATTCACCATCATTAGGCAGATCGTGTACATTCCTCGGGTAAAAGCGCAATCAGAAGCGTAAGCGATGCAGCAGAGACGTATTCGCTCGGCAACCCGAGGAACACATTTGTCGTTTGCAAGGAACACTAAATCAGTGTGGCCGCGGCGGTTGAATTTCTTTGGAGGAGAAATTCTAGAGGCCCGTGTACTGTGCGATGTCAGTGCACGTTAAAGAACCCCAGGTGGTCGAAATTTCCGGAGCCCTCCACTACGGCGTCTCTCATAGCCTTAGTCGCTTTGGGACGTTAAACCCCATGAACCAACCCAAACTAAATCAATGTCTCCAACAAGGACCTCGTAGCATTAAATATCAGCCAAATGCGCAAATGCGATTCCTACGAGTATTTCGTTGCCTTTAGTGACATCGTATGTTTGTCGCTCCATCTTCATATTGGCGTTGAAAGAGATGAGCATTTTACAGCGGAATTAGGTAGCTATGTATAAGCCATTTAGGGGGCACAGCGGAACGCGTTGCGCGTAACACTATTGAGGTTGAGGAGGCCGCCGTGAAGATAGGAAGTTACTGCGCCCCACACCTCAAAGCTAACCGGCGGCCCCGGTGGCTCACTCCCTCCGTTCACTTTCTCTCGTCGAATGAAAGGAGTGAAAGCACACGTACGGGAGCCTGTCGCCTTCATTGAAACGCGGCCGCCGTGGTCAGATTCGAACCCAGTCGTGCAGCTCAGTAGCCGAACGCTTCAACCACTAAAGCGGCGGTGGTTGTTGCGACTGAGAGAAGGATGAAAAGGAGAGTGCACGGGCCTGCCGACTGGCTCGAGCCGAGCCGCCACCGCTGCCACCGCAGATAGAGGAGAGTTCAAAGATAAGAGGAAAGAGTGCAAGAAGAGACGCGCGTCGCAAACACCGCGTCCGCTACAGCGGCGACGCTGGCTGAAACAACAGATACTCGATAAAGTCCCCCCCCCCCAGTAAAGCGGCAGCTTCCTTAAGCCTCAGGGCTTTCCCCTGTGAACCGTTATGTGCGCGAGCTGTTGCTTATATGAGTTTCAAAAAATATTGTTTGGCGTTTATTCCGAGTGTCCGTTCACATTATCCGCAAAGTTAGATTTGCCAACCACGCATAAGTTTAATGCCACTTTTAGTAACGATATTGCGAAAGCGGATACACGCAGAACAAAGATTGCAGTTCTGAGAACGTCATTTGGAGTCGGCCATCAAGCTTGATGATGATTTGTTACCTGGAAATGAACAGCCATGAATGCTTTCAAATGACGAGGGGGAGGTGGTGACGAGGAGGCGCGGCTACGGCCGTTTATCCCTTTTTCTCAGCCAGCATCCGCTTCGGCGGACGCGGTTGGTGCGACGCGCGTCTTTTCTTTCACTCTTTCCTCTTATCTTTTAACTCTCCTCTATCTGCACGTGGCAGCGGTGGTGGCTCGGCTGGAGCCAGTAGGCAGGCCCGTGCACTTTCCTTTCGATCCTTCTCTCAGTCGCAACAACAACAACAACAAATGACGCAGAGCAGCGCCGTGAGGAAAAGTATAAAGGAAGAATAAAGGAAAGAAGCAAGGGAGAAAGGTGCCGCAGTAGAGGGCTCCGCCGGAGCCTCGGCAAGACGCGGCACCTCCTTCTTTTTTTACCCTCTCACTTCTACCTTCCTGCCTACACCCCCTCCCCAGCGACGCTCTGCGTCTCCTTCCTCCCTGCCGTCCTCGCACGCCAGCTTTGGCTGCTGTTAAGGTGTCCACCGAGATATGAGACAGTTACTGCGCCATTTTCTTTGCTCAAAAGACGCAGCTGCGGAACTTAATAAGGGAGAGGAAAGCGCGCGCCACTTCCGTCCCGGCTAATTGGAGAAACCTCAGTTGAAGCCGTAACTCCATACTCAATTCGTAGTGAACGAAAGAGGACTTGACGCTAGCGTCTGTAGTACAGAACAAGGTCTAACCACAAGAAGGTTCTGAACGGAGCAGACGTCTCTCGCTCGCTCTGTCTCTTGTTCTGTCTATAATTCTCTATCCCTTTTCAATTTCCGACCCGCGCGGCCGTTGCAACCGCCGCATCTATTGCGTGTTTCACGAACTCCGTCAGTCGCGTTATCTCGGGCGCTGTCGCCTGCTTTGCGGCGCCGGTGACAGACAATTTGGTGTCGTGTTCCTTAGTGATATGTTCGTGCTGCAACAATTAGGGTGGTGTTTGGTTTTTCGTTCGTGACCTTCGAAATTGCGAAGAGTGCAGCGAGACCTGCACGGATATGACGGGAACCGCTACCCGCGCTCGCCTCCTCGGTAGCCACCGCTCATTTCGACACCGTAGATCATGAACAATGATTTAGTCAGCACTGTTTGCGAACCAGTCACCGGGTTTAGTCCGCGAAGAGACGGCACAGCGTGGAAACCGACTATGCAATTGTATGTTCATTGAATTTTATTGGTGTCGCATATATAAGCATGGACAACGAAGGCCAGTACTTGATAGTGGTTTGCTTTCACGTGTTTACATGATTACTAAACATTTTTTTTTGCAATTATCTAAGATTGTAAGTTACACTGTGCATGCATTAAATTACATGCACTCACTGTGCACAGACCGATCTTTCTCTATTGCGTGAACATTATGCAGAAATAGTTGCGCATGTATTGCGTGAATGACGCACGAAATGATCTACCGAAAGTTTCAGTGGTGCCATCTGAGATAAACTTAACACCACTGGTGCATCGACACACATTAGAGAGATATATAGCATACCGAAGGCGTACTAGCGGAGACGTATGCCGGTTTTACGTATGCCTGTTGCGCACGTGCAGTAGCCCTAACCAGCTGTGCACTTGCCACTGCGCACGCGCTGCTGCTGTACGTAAAATCGGTATACGTCTCCCCTATTACGTCTCCGGTACGCCAAATCTTTCTATTATCTATATTGTACGGAACGCTGTAAAGTAGTGTATTTTCAGAAATACTTCTTTCAGACTGAAAGTAACGGGAAGGATAAATGTGTCACTAAAACTTTGAAAAATGTGCTCTTCTTTATACATTAGCCCCGCACTGATGTTACCATTGTTGACTAGCAGCGCAAACAATTTTAACATGCCACTACATCAAAGGAAGGGTGTATACGAAAACCCAAGTAAACCGCGGCGCGCGGCCGCGCGCGGCAGGCGTGCAACGATAGATCCGCCACCTCCCCTAGCGGGCCCGATTTTAGCTAGCCCACGCGTGAAGCAGGTGCTATGCGAACAACTAGCTCCCGCGCTCGTGTGTTTCGGTTTTCCCTTGTCATGGAGATAACTCGTACACCATTCGCTATGAACGTAACCGAAGGAGGAATTGGCTCTACCGTCTGTAATTCGTGGCCGCTGGAAGGTATAGGAAGCTTCACACCCCCTCCCCCCCCCTCCTCCCCCTCGGTTCAATGCCGCGTTCATGGTTTGGTTTGGTTTTATGGGGTTTAACGTCCCAAAAGGACTCAGGCTATGAGGGACGCCGTTAGTGAAGGGCTGAGTAAATTTCGGCCACCTGGGATTCTTTAACGTGCCCTGACATCGCACAGTACACGGGCCTCTAGAATTTCGCCTCCAAAGAAATTCGACCACCGCGGCCGAGGTCGAACCCGCATCTTTTCGGGCCAGCAGCCGAGCGCCATAATCACTGAGCCACCGCGGTGGCTTTCAGGTGCGAAGAGTCCACGATGGATGTCCGCGAGAAGTGTGCGCCATGGGATACTCGTCGTGCCGGTGGAAGTGGAGGAGGAGCAGGAAGAAACTTTATACGTAGCTTGCACCGACGTCACATCCGGTGGCCGTCGGCTGCTAGTCGGCCATGCTGCCGAACCACCGCCAGACCATCTCTAGCTTACCGCTGCCTATGTTAGCTCGCATCGTGTTGGCTCTCGTCCATCCGTAGATTCAATATGGTTTTGTGTGCCACCTTTGGCTGCTCCAACCGTAGCGACAGGTCCAGGTGAAACAAGAAGCCGATTAACACGAACTTCATCTGCGTTCGTCAGATAATCGCAGGCATGCAAGTGCGAGCGCTCCATGACTCAGTACCAATCTGCGCGAGCTGTGGCTGGCTCGCATTAAGCGCGACAAGTTGGACCCCGATAACTCAAATTTACTTGTGAGCGGAGCGCACTTTGTGACAGGTAAGAGGCTTGTGTCGTCAACTAAATGTTTGCGAAAACGTGGGAAGCAATGGTTACACCCTGAAGTGAATGTTGCTGTTTTGACTGACCACATCCGATTTGTCTCACAACACAAACCCGGACTGGGTCCCGCGTCGCTGCATCCTAGCTACAGCACTAGGCTAGCCGGTTCGGATCGCCACGACCGCAGCTAGAAATGACAGCAGAGAAAGCGGCGTGCCGAGGCCGAGCTTTTCCTCTTGTAGGCGCATCGCAGACAGGCTTCTCACCTACGTACTGTATAAATCGTTGTGTGCCTCCATTGATTAGAAGGCTTCATTTCTTCCAATTTCACAAAGCTGGAAAGAGTACACGATATCCCCCTGGGTCACTTCAGGGAACACATCAACGCCCATCGCCGCGTCGACTTCCGGTCGCAGCTTGTACGGACCTATATCGTCGCAAATTTTCACTTTGTGTGCGTAGCGTACGCGCGCCGATCGAATAAGTTCAGAGCAGTAGCCTGCACTGAATGGTTCATTCATCTGTGGAGTAGGCATCGCGCCCGAAAGATGAGAAAGTAATCCAATGCGCCCGAGGAGTGATCAGGCGTTGCAGGGCGGACGGGCGGAGACGGCCGAATGGTTCAGCAGCATGGCCGCAAGCGCTTGATGGAGGCGGAAGTGACGTCACATGCAAGCTATGTATTCACCGAAGTATTTTGGGCTTTCTCGTAACCAATGAAAGCTATATATATAGGGGCTGGTTATATGCAGCGCATTTCTCTATCACCTGAATGTTAGTGTGATTATGGTGTATTGTCGAGTATCCTTTACGAAAGCCTGCCTGGTCATTTGGTTGACTGAAGTCTAAGGGTGTCCTGATTCTATTTGCGATTTCTTAGTAAATACCCTGTAGGCAACGGACAGTAAGCTGATCGGTTTGTGATTTTTTCAAGTCCTTGGCGTCTCCTTTCTTATGAATAAAGATAATGTTAGCGTTCTTCCAAGCTCCTGATACGCTCGAGGTCACAAGGCATTGCGTACACAGGGTGGCCAGTTTCTGTAGCACGATCTCACGTCCTTCCTTCGAGAGATCTGGTGTTACCTGATCCTCAACAGCTGCTTTCCCCCTTTGCATTGCTCCTAAGCTTTCTTGACTTCCCTACTGGCTGTATGTCCCATTGCTGTGCGCTACTGCCTCTCTCATTAACGTTCTGATACATTGGCTACTGTATAGATTTGTGTAGACCTATTCGGATACTTTAACTATATATCTTTAACGAGAATGCATTTGACTCAATGGAAACCTCAGCAGTCATGCAGGCATTGCTGAATCAAAGTGTAGAAGAGTCATTGAAAATACTGCAAGATATCTATAACGACTGCACAGCTACCACAGTCCTTCATAAAGTCAGCAATAAAATTTAAATAAGGAATTGTATCAGGCAGGGAGACACGATCTCGCCGGTGCTATTCACTGTCTGTTTACAGGAAGTGTTCCGAGGCCTCTATTGGGAACAGTTGGGGATAAGAGTTAATGGAGAATACCTTAAGTAATTTTCGATTCGCTGATGACGTTGCCTTGCTAAGTCACTCAGCATATGAACTGCAAAGCAATAAGCTAGACAATAAGCTAGATCAATAAGCTAGACAGGCAGAGCAGAGCCGTATGTCTTAAAATTAATAGGCAGAAAACTAAAGTAGTGTTCAACTGTTTCGCAAGGAAACAGCAGTTCACAACTGGTAGCGAGGTGCTGGAAGTGATAATGGAATACGTCTTCCTAGGGCAGGTTTTGGCCGCTGAACCGGCTCATGAGAGGGGAATAACTAGAATAAGAATGGGGTGGAGCGCATATGGTATGCTCTCTCAGACCATGAAATGCATTTTACCAATATCCCTTAAGAGAAAAGCATACAACAGCTGTATCTTACTGGAACTCACTCATGAAACGAAAAGGGCTCATCTTACTTTAAGGACAACGCAGCGAGCTATGGAAAGAAAATTATAGGTGTAATGTTAAGAGACGGGAAGCGGGCAGAGTGGGTGAGGGAACAAACGCGAGTTAATTACATTTTAGTCTAAATCAAGAGGAAGAAATGGGCTTGGGGAGGACTAAAGTCGGCAGTGCATGTAACGCGAAGGCAGGATAACTGCTGGTCCTTACGGGTAACGGAATGGATTCCAAGAGAAGGTAAGCGTAACATGGGGCGGCAGAAAGCTAATTGCGCGGATGAGATTAAGAAGTTTGCGAGGATACAGTGGCCGCAGCTGTCAGAGGACAGGGTTAATTGGAGAGACATGGGAGAGGCCTTTGCCCTGCAGTGGGCTGATGATGATGATGATTTAAGGTACGTAGGCCGCTGGGCGCCAGCACAGCCCCACTGCTATCAGACGTTCTTGAGTACGTGATGTTCCATGACATCGGCGGCCCGGTCTGTATCGATCTTCTGCTTGTCCGGGTGCGCGGAGCGCAACAGGGTCTCCCATTCCTCCCAGCCCTTCAGGTGCTCCAGGCCCCGCGGGGGAGGATTCTCCGGGCATTGCAAAAAGGATGTGGGTATTCTCCACCCCGATGAAAATGTCGAAAGCCTGTTGATGCTGATATCCGAGCTGAACGTGCAAGATCGCACCGCTAGCGGTAGTGCTGGCTCATAAAGCAACGAAGCCCAGTGGCCAAACGAGTTCGAAACAGAGAGACTAAGCCAAGTATACCTAAACATGCTCGAAAATAGAGTCTACGCCAAGTAGCTAAACGTGCGTGAAATAGGAAAGAAAAGCCAGGCAGTATTTGTGTGTCAGGTTGGCTTGTCGCGTGCATAAAATGTCTGTAAATATGCTTGTGCCAGAGCTACTGTCCTCGTTGCATGCGTGCGCCAGACCGACCTTATCTGCCAGAAACGCCGCTAATTCCAACCAACTTTCACTTATCATGGCGCTATCAACCGGTAAGCTTGGCTCTACCACAGTGCTCAACTAATTTATTAATGTGAAAGCATTTCTAGTCCCACTACGAAAAATGCCGGCGGAGTGTGTTTGTGCACTCGCAGATGGTACTGAAGATCCCAGCGATGGCGAGAAAAATAGGAATGCGTCATCAAGCGGCCGTATGACGCACAGAGAAAGCCAAGCACCGCCACCTCAGACAGTCCTATTCGAGGTCTGTTAGAAAAGTATCCGACCTTTGGCCGTAGAAAAAAAACTTGCACAACTGGAGCGTTCCAAACCTAGTCACCTTCAAAGTAGTCTACTTGGGACTCCACACACTTCTTCCAGCGGTGCTGCCATTTTGGGAAGTATTCCGAAAAGGCCCCTTTCGGAATGGAGTTTAGCTCAGCTGTCGTTGCAGCCCTAATGTTCTTCCTTGTCTGAAATCGCGCTCCTTTCAATGGCCTTTTGATTTTGGGAACCAGCCAGAAATCGCAGAGGCCATATCAGGAGAGTAAGGAGTCTGTTGAACTACAGGAGTCTGGTTTTTCGCCAAAAAAGACTGAATCAAGTGCGAGGCATGTGCAGGAGCATTGTCGTGATGGATGCGCCACTTTCCTGTTGACCTCAACTCCGGGTTCTTGCGCCGCACAACATCACGTAGGCAACAAAGGACATCCCTGTAGCACTCTTTGGTCATTGTTTGACCCTGTGGAGTGCGCACTCGTGGTCTGCCACACAGAGGGTGTCAAAGAAAGCAGTCAGCATCACTTTCACATTGCTGCGCACTTGGCGGGCCTTCTGAAGTCTTGGTGACGTGGAATGCTTCCACTGTGACGACTGGGATCTGGTTTCCGGGTCGTACCTGTACACCCAAGACTCGTCACCAGTGATTATGATGTTTATGAAGCCGGGGTCACTGTTTGCGGAATCCAGCATGTCCTGTGAGACTTCAACACGAAGCTGTTTTTGCTCCACCGTGAGCAGCTTCGGCACGAATTTCGCCGCAACTCTCTCCATGGCCAAATCTTCGGTGATAATGGAATGCGCGAAAAAATTGCTCATGTCCACCTCTTCCTCAATTTCTCGGATAGTCACGCGATAGTCCCGCATCACCACAGCCTTCAGTTCGGCAATGATCTGGTCATTTCGGCATGTTGATGGCCGATTGGAGCGTGGCTCGCTCCCACCGATGTGCGGCCATCTTTAAATCAATTGCACCACTGCTGAATCTGTGTGCTGCTCATAGCATCGTCACCGAAAGCCGTCTGATTATTCTGAATGGTTTCCACTTGGCTGTCGCCCAGTTTATGGCAAAATTTGATGCAGTAGCGCTGCTCCTGTCACTCCGCCATTTTCATTGCAATAAAAAACCGACGAGAGCAGTGCGCACCGACTCACTCAAATGCTGCGTCCCAGCGACTGACGCTATCGGCAGGCGGGAAAAAATTCGTGCATGCGCACGAAGGTTCAAGGTCACGTGATGCAAGCGCGCTTGTTTCATATCCGTCAGGTGTTCGCAAAAAAAATTAAGTCGGATACTTTTCTAGCAGACCTCGTACATGTTGTTCGCCTTCAAGTACTCGGAACTGGCCGATGGCAGTTTTCCCAAAATTCGTCCCAAGATTGTGACGCAACCTTTTGCCGTACATAGTTCCGGTTGGTGGCATACGATTTGTCATTACATGTAGCTTACATGTTGCAGTCAGTTGGGGGATAGCTTGTGAAGGGATTCGAACCGACGACATTGCACCTTCAACTCTACGCCTTCCGAAAGTCTCTTTTCAAAATTTTGATGCAACTGTTAGTCGTACAGCGTTCCGGATGGTGTCATACACATAAACTCTTAGAAAATAACTTTAATGGATGTACAAACATTACGCGTAAACAATGCAGCCAGGGACAATAATTCTTTCTTTTTTCGCATTTCCGCCCATAAGCAGACTTGAGCGTCTCTGCCGAATTTTGTTTTTCCCTCCACGTATTTTTGTCTCGGTTTCTGCAGCTGTTGCCGTGTGCCAAAAGTAGCACCACGCTGTTGCAGCCTTACGAAGCGATGGATGTTTATCCGGGATCCACCACCTGCGGCTATACGCGGTACGAACTGGTCACGTGATGCTGGAATGTCTAGTGCGCATTTAATTTTAAATTTGGAGAAGAAATTTGCAGAGAACATTGGGACAGTTATCGAACAGTTATCCAACAGCCATATTCGTCATAAACTTCGTTGCGAATTCGTGAGGCACTTGCGTGTTATCCTCCAAATATTGTCTTCGGTTTGTAACATTGAATTGGGTGCAATGTGATGATAGCGGATGGGAGGTGAGAAATTATTAATGGTTCAGTGGAACCGTGCCATGGGGAACAAGTGGGGACACTCAAATGTGTTGGCTGTATCGTAAGTTTTACTACGTATAATTAGAGTAACTTGTGGCAATTATGTTTCAGAAATTCAAAATTGAGTGCTAGCAAGAAAGGCAGTACGCAGATGAGACGACGTTGACAAGCTCCGCTAACAACTGCTTCTTCGAACAGATGCACACACCTACTATACATACACTGTATATGTATACAGACAAAAATATACAGCCCGAGGGGTCTGCTTCTGAGCCCTGCAGCTTGGCTCCTCTTGCATGCTCAGGGGCCCTAATCTCACGAAGGCCGGAGGAACTTAAGTCCTCTACCATCCCATGCTTAGGACTATCAGCTATGCTTAAGAGCCCCGCTACACGGCTTGAAAACAAACCCCTTGGGCTGTATATTTTTGGCAAAGCCTGTACATGGACATATACATATGCATCACAACGCATACTCAAAAACGAGCAGCAAAGAGAATACCATCATTGCTGCCATCTCTTACGTGTCGCTATGTTTTTTTTTTGTTTGCTGTAACACCCTTCTGAAACTAAGACGCACGAGTTCGCGCAAATTCTGGTGACATTACTTGAGCCACAAAGACGGCTTCAGTGCTTACCGAACTGCTGCAGTTCGAAGAGACTTGGTCCTGTAGCTCTGAAAACCTGGCTGTAACAGGTCGCTCTGTGAAATCGAGCAGTGAAGAAAAAAAAAATGATTCACTGCACTCTTCAACATACAGCACAGAAGTGCTGAATGGCACTAAAACCAAGAAGTGTCTATGCGGTGGGTAGTGAAGAGCCATGCAAGACGGCCTACATCCTTAGTGCGCATCTATGTGCAACTCTTGCATGTGACGCTATGCGACACATGGCCGACTTTTCTAGATCGTCCCATTGCAAGCTAATACTCATATTTTTGATGCTTGGCTGCATATTCGAGGTAATCCTCCTGCCGTCCAAAGCACCACTGCACCAGGAAACGGTGTGGAACGTCCGGGAATCAGGGGCTCCGGGAGACACATGTAAAACCGCCGGAGACATGTGTATTAAGATAGAGCTGATGAACTTCAAATGGTTGTGGCCTTTTGCGGCAATTAACGCTAAAATAAGGGAAAAAGGAACTGAACATCGGGGCATTTTGAATTTTCAAAAATTCATTTCTTTCCCACAATGCCTAGCTGTACTCACACGCGGTTTGTACCAGAGAAGTTGGACCATACACTGATTCAATTTTTAAAGCAAGCAGTGGATACCCAGAGCTTGGTACCTGCGCCAGCGGACGTGCAGTTCTTTTGCAGTTTGATCGCACATATCACTTGATTTAATGTCTGATCGGGTCATAAAGACTCCCGATTAAAATTCATTTCTCTCGGTTCAATGCACCTGGGGATTGCCTATTTTCTAGAAAAGGTTCTGGCCGAGATTCGGCACGAATGGGGCCGGAGATTTCACTAACGATGCCTGTATTCTTCTTAAGGTAGAACTCTGCAGGAGGCCTTGCGACAAACAATAATGCTTCGTGAAGTCGACCTCTCTCTGAACACTGAAGTTCTTGGCCAGAAAATTCAGCACTTAAACTTTTAATTTTCTTCTGCAACAAAGGGGACGTTTGCTCGAATGCGCTGTGAACACATATGTGTCACACGACTGAGATCAAGACTGCAGTCGTAGGAGTACTGTGGAAATATTTGCGAGCTTCTTTGTATATTCGCGAAACACGAGGGATAGACATGAGTGAGTTTCTCAAAGAACCATGCACGCACAAAATTGCTCTTTGCTTCTAAAACGCATCTAATGACATTAAGCACCAGAATATTTTAAGTTACAAAAAAAAGAAAACATAGAATACCAATACTTGCGCACTTTTCAAAATGTTCCAAGGAGGTACAGCGCAGCTATCTTGAGTCGCTTTCTGGGGTCCCGTAAGATAGCTCTGGTGTTCAGAGATCGCTCTGGTGTTCAGCCTGTACAAGAAAGCATAATTCGCTCTATAGATATCACATAAGACGCATGTTTATGCACTTTGCTTATCATTAAATGGTGAAAAGTGAGCGTTATAAGTGCTTCTGCATTTAGTATCTGCGAAAATTTTTGAAAGGAGTTTAGCGAAGTGTTATCGCAGAGTACAAACCATACTAGCGATTGTCGCGAAGCACTTGGCAGGTTCAGTAGCGTTAGCTTTTGTGCCTTTGCCTCTGAGAAATACCTTCCAAGCCTCTGTAATACAGGGCAGGTAGCATCGCCATTCATACATCGAAATCGATGAGATTTTGTCGCACGCCGATATTCAGTACGCACGTGGTCAGAACTGCTTCTATGATGGTGGCAACTGAACGAGGGAGACGGGGTTACACTTACATTTACTAAGACGGCTATTGCTCCGCCCGTGTCGTATAGTCTTAACAAAATATGAATGCTATACTATTGTTCCAGAAGGCCATGTCGTCTAAGAACTTCAGAATTGCCTTGTTGCTGCGCGTATCTTGGTTTGTGGATCTTCAGAGAACACCACGGGAGCGAAGCTGTGTAGTGGCATGTTTAGATTCTTCGAGTTGAGCACAGATGTCCCCATGTTCATGAGAGAAACACGGAAAAAGAAGGAGAAATGTACGTCACCCACAGCGGCACGTCTTGATCACGTCAGTGACGCATCCACGCCGGTGTGTATGCAGAATTCGTCGGAAGGTGATGCAAAAGAGTGGATTTTTCTCGTGACAGACGCCATGCCTCACAAGGAAGGCGCAGAACCGGTTGAAGCCAAGCGAAATATCTTGAATTGAATAAAATAGCGCCAGAGCATGCAGACCACGAAAAGACAAGGACGAGACATAATTCAAGTATGCACCAACTCGCCCAAGAAGAAGTGTTAATGTCGAAATATCTTGTCACAAGGAGCTTTGCAAAGATGTCAACGTTTGGAACTCTCACTGATAGCACGCGTGATCGACCTTCTTGCGCGATAATGCGCTATATCACCAGCAGCTCCTATGTCAGGGAGAGCCACCGGATGCAGTGCGTATTTTTTTTTTTTTTGCGATTGAGACTTCTCAGCCAGATTGACGATTGAGGGATGGATTTTTTACAGGTGAAAACGCTCCAGAGCTGAGTTAGAGTGGGTTAGAACAGAAACGTTCTGAGGTTCACATGTAAAAAGCTCCATCAGAGCCATTGCAACGTCCAAAGTCATTGCCACTAGTGGGGTTGTAATAGGGGGATAAGTACGTTTTCTCCGTCTAACCGCGCTGAGGCAATTAAATACCGCCGGACCCCACTCTGTGCTTCACTTCGATCATAGAGCGCTTCCGTCATGGCAATCCTATCACAGCAATCTGTTTCCATGTGCAAGGATTCTTTCGTGGACACTTTGCCGCCCTTTATTTTGGTCCCTTCCTAACACTTGATTATGTTGCTAGCTGTCAGTACGAATAAACTTGGCCGCTATAGCACTGAGCTGAACTCTGCTCTCTAGCCCGGACATACTCTAAGTAGCCTAAACTTAAATACACCTAATGCGAAATATTAAAGGGAATGACTTGTCTATTTGACTCTATCACGTCGTTCCCGCAGTCGTCAGTCCGTCTAGTCCTAGTCGCCACCTGTAATCTTAAAATCCTAAGAGCATAAAACATGCGCCCGCACTGCACGGCTGTCAAGCTTTCTTTCTTCAGAGAACAGCATCAAGCACAGCTTCCTAGTTGATAGAGACAAGCCCTGGGGTTCGAAATGCTTTTGGATAACAAGTAGAGCTCTGTACCCAGATTATGCCCCCGATAGTACAAATACATCTGTCATCTGCACAAACAGAAATTCCCAGCGGCGTGCGGCAAGTTGACAGGGATTCTGGAAACGCCGCCTCGGTGGTATTGAACAATAACGATGATGACGTCATGGGCGTCCGGAGGGGGGGGGGGGGGGCAAGGGGGGGCGGCTGCACCCCCCTGGAAAATCACTCACTCGAACCGTGAGTGATGGCCGCACGCCAGGGGCGGTGGTGCGCTCAGCCAAAAGGGTAAAAGCAGCCCCGCTTCGACGCTTGGTCACATCTGCGAAATGCCGCGTCCGGGCGCGCGTCGTTCCGCCGTTTTCAAACCACGCCACCGCCAGCTCTGCTGAAGGACGACCTGTTGCAGACATGCAGCGGCACCGGCGAGCATGTGCTTCGAGCCGTCTTGAGATGGGTGTCTGTTTCTTTGATCTCTAGAGAGATAGCGACACGGAGGCAGACAGTGCACAGGGCACAGGTCGCTCGCTATAATCATGATACGTTCGTACGCCGGCCACCGATGAATTCTTGAGGGGGGAAGGACAAATCAGCCGTGTCCACCCCCGCTTTGTCGGGCTGCTCAGGGGCAAGCGGGCGACGAGTTGGCGCCGCCGCCGCGCGCTGTCTCCTCCGATCCACGGGAGAGCTCGGTGCGGTAGAAGCGCCGCTTTCAGAACCTTCGGCAAAGGGGATTAGCTGCTTTTGTTCACGGCGACGCAGTCTCCAGAGGCGCCCCCACACCAGCGTTCCTTGCGTCTTCTCCGAAAACCAGCGCCTTTGGTCAACGCAGCCCGATGGCGCCTGCCTGGCTCGCCTGTCACCTCTGGCTGGGCCTCAAATCACAACAGCGCCCATGTACTGTGCGTGTCAGTGCATGGTAAAGAGACCCAGGTGGTCGACATTATCCGAAACTCTGTACTACTCCGTCCCTCATAGCCTGAGTCGTTTTGGGGCTCTGAACCCCATAAAAGCACAAAAACAAATTTTCCGGCCGAATTAGTTGCGGGTGCCCCTTCCCCTCGGAAGTCGCGCGGCGTTCCTTACACCCCAAAAGTGCGCATTCGTGGATATTGTGGCAAGTAAGCCCTTGCACGTGTGCGCGCCTCTGTGTTTGTGCTTCGGTGTTTTGAGTGGCGGGTTGTCAACGAAGGTGAGAACAACCAAGAGAGCGGACGAGAAAACGACGAGCGGCGAGCAGTGTGTGTGCGGTTGCTCGACTGTGCGGATGCGCGAGCAAGATGGAGCGAGGTGTATGAAGCTGCGAGCGTGCATTTATCTTGTAAATAAGTTTTCGTTGTATATATAGTCATCTTTTGTTTTCAACGTACTCGTTCAACCATTTTTCCAATCAATATATATGATGACTGTGCACTGAGAGCGTGTAATGAAGAACAGAAATGAATTTATCACCCGTGTAACTACGCAATTCGCCCAGAAAAATCCGAGGCGCCTACAGTTGCTGTTCAAGGAAGACTGACTGAGTGACTGTAGTTGCGTGTTTGTGAACATATTGCGCTGTGTGCTGGTCATCAATTCGGGTGAGTCGAGAACCCGTATGCAGTAAGACTGAGCACTTCGAGTATTGATAGTATCTTTTTGCATTTTTATTAATTTTAATTGTTTCTTTGTTGATAAACTCCAATGTATCTCTACAATCCGCGCTTTAATTTGCTGCTTGTAATTTTCTTTCATGTGTGTATTTTACTTATTTTTTATTTATATATAAATAAATAAATTTACTCCGCAAATAGTGCCTTTTCGCTACGAATATACCCCCCCCCCCCCTCCGGCGCCAACAACCAATGGGGCCCCCCCCTGCAAAAAATTCTGCGGACGCCCTTGGATGACGTACTTGCTTTTGGCACTGCCTTAGACTTCCAATGCACACTTAGATTTTACGGCCGCAGACGCTGCAGTTAACTGAGAATGACCTCTACCAAGGCCAAGTCGTAAGCTTTCGATGCATATGGGAATCGACAAGGGTCAGAAGGCATTTTTTCTTTTTGTACTTGTTGTGGCTGACCAAATTTAGGACATTGTCATGCGTGCTGGAATTAGGGTGGAACCCCGTCACGCAAGACGGCAGATAGCATAGAAGTACTTGTATTTGGGCGTGTTGGTTCATAACTTTTCAGGACGACACAGGGGCGCAATAAAAGACACGGACATAGAAGTAGACAGGGACGAGCGCTAAAGCGCTCGTCCCTGTCTACTTCTATGTCTGTGTCTTTTATTGCGCCCCTGTGTCCTCCTGAAACGGTAGATAGCATTTGTATTCTACCCGCCAGGACACCCTATTTTATATTATTTTATATTGTGAGCTATTGTATATCATGATATTGTTTATCACCTTCTCCCTTAGCTTCGAGGTGTAAGAGGCGGGTGACACTGGCCTGTATGAAGGAATTACTATGCGACGTCTTTTTGAGTGCGCACGTCCAACGCTCTTTGTCAGAAATTTTGAATATTGGAAAATTTGAAGGTACTGTTTTCGAAACATTGAAGGTAGCACTCCATTCTTCCGATGTGTAGCAAAATCTTTCTTCTAAAGCTTTTCCATCGCTACCCTCGAGTACTTAAGACTGCCATAGAAAACCAATGGGGAAGGCTTTTGACGATGACATTCTTAAAACATAAAAATGAATTCATAAAATAAATAACTGAATAATTAAATTATCACACAATTAAATAAACACTATTATTAATTATTATTAGTTGCTACTAATTATTAATCATTAAGATAAATAAATAATTCATAAAAACTTTCATAGCAAAAAAAAATACAAGCCTGCGGGCGGGAGATCTGCCTTTATATATTGATTGCTATAGTGAAGTGTTACAATATCTGAAAAAATTGCCTACGCAAACCTCTTTCCCTCTCAATAAAGCTTTTGTCCAACAGAATGGCTTGGGATCAACATGTACAATGGGAGCTGTGAACCAGACTGATGAAATTTCTGCCATTATCCAGACCCCACTGAAGAACGTTCAATAGGTCGCGCAGGCTTCTTGTCATGCACCTTTCGAAGTACTTGACTGCACACAGCGTCTCCGCAGCACCGCAAGTGCAGTCCGCAACACTCTCATTGTGATCAGAGCCCCCATAGCACCGAGGAACCAGCACACGCGGGTAAAGGCGGGGATATTTGATTTTCATTGCGCGTAATCATCGAACTCCTCAACTATGTAGGTAGTTCCTAACTGCTTCGTGCAGCTCTGAATCTGAGATTGAGTATTAGACGTTTGCTTGATATTATGTAATTTAGAGCTATCGAACGGCTGTACCGTGGACACGTCACCGCTTTGTAGAGGTTCTGCTTGCGTGTTTTGTCGTATTTTGTTTATGCAATTAGAAAAAGTTACTCTTGTGGATGATACGATGCTTCAGGGGTCCTTGTGTCCATCCGCCAATCAATGCCCTGGTAAAGGTGAAGCGAATGTCAAACTGTATTTCTCGTTCCTGTCGATTTGATGGACAGCTGCGATAGTTTTCTCTTTAAAAAAAAACAAACAGAAATGGTGATGCGGATCTGACTTTTCCGACGCCTGGCGATACCGATAACGTTGAACCGGCGACAGGAAGCGATGGCGGTGACGTACAGGCGGTGCCGACACGACTCTGCCACCGTCGGTGCCGTCTGGTTAAGGGGACCAGGGCGAAATTTTAGATTTTTTTTTTAATATGAGCGTTTAAATAACTTTTGAATTTGTGCGAAAGTGCGAATGTGCTGTTGCACAGAATTTGACGTGGAGAAACTATTCTTATATTCTTAATTATCTCTTCCCGTTTAGCTAGGGCCTTTGTTCGCTGTGATAGTTTTCTCTTTTAAAAAAAAAAAGGTGATGTGGATCTGACTTCTCCGAGGCCTGGCGATACCGATAATGTTGAACGGACGACAGGAAGCGATGGCGGTGACGTACAGGCGGTGCCGACACGACTCTGCCACCACGGCTACGTTTCTTGGCCTTGCAAAATCCGATGTATAATATAAGTTGCGCGCAGTGGTATACAGAAAACTTTGATTACGTTCCTAAGTGTTGGTTTCCGAATTTAAAATAGGTGTGACATTTCGCACATTCCGCATCACGGAGTTGGTTGCAGATAATTGGCACCGCAATCTGTACTTTTGACAGTCCTTCAGGCATGAAGGGAGCGCAGAAACCTCTTGCAGCTGGAATACTTAAAAAGAGAGGAAAGGGGTTTGTTTGATAATAAACGATTTTTTTTAATCGGCTAGTGATGGGCTGCAGAATATAACAGCGATTTTCAGGTACTGTCGGCTACCTACGTCTATATCAGGCCGATTTTTTCCTTACCAGGCGAATAGTTTCTGTGTGTTGTTAAGTTTTATAAGTAGAAGGATGGGTTGATTAGCATTGATGAGAGTGTTTCTTAACCAGAGCGGTGATTTCACCTGGAATTAGAAGAATCAGTCTCCGAATGGAAGCGTTCGTCTAAGCATCGGTACCAAATTTTGCATGGAAGCTAAGCGCGGGCGCAGGAACCGGTGCTCAAGAGTTTTTTGCAATCATTTTTTTCGCGCGGTGAGCTGATAGGACGGGAAAAGGGAAAAACCTCGTCGTGTCACATCACGTCACGTCAATTTTCGCCATGGCACGGCGGCCTTGCGACGCTTGGCTTGTTTTTATGCTGCTGCGTAGCCTCTTCTCCCGAAAATATGAGTAAAACTTCACATATACACATCCAAACCATGCTCCTAAACTCAACGCGATATTTGTCAATATATGTGGGGCCTGCCTAAGAACATAAAGATTTGAGGCAAATACAAATACAAATGATTTTTATTTCATGTTTTTGTCTTACAAAACATGGGGAGGCGAGAGAAAAAAGCTGCTGAACAGCAGCTCGACAAGCTTCCACCTTCCCGTGGTTACCTTGGGAGCAGCAGTGCGCACAGAATGCGTATGTACACAATTCATCATGTACCACAACTTTCATGAACGTTGTTACATACAGTGTTGCATCGACAGTGCTGCTCAACATGGCATGAAATATTGAACATATAGAACGTCGGTGATGAAGATATAAAAGTAGAATCTCACTAACCCGGGTGATAGGACGACTGTCTCTCACCTTATTTATGTTTTGGTTTTACTCTCACCTTATTTTCATTCTCAACATGAATGCGCCTATATGGGAGGGAAAAGGGAATAAGTTGTCTTCTAGCTCTCATTCTTTTGTAAAAGGGAGTGCACTAGATGACAGATTAGTTCCTTTTTCTCCTTTATGTTTAGAGTGTCACAGAGCCGCCATGTCTTGGCCACGGCTGGTATTGGCCATTCGGTGCGGCTGACGATAAGAATGAAATAGAATCGCAAGAAAAGAATTGTCTGTCAAACAAGCCCTTTAACCTTTTAAAAGTATTTACTGTTTCCAGTTAAGGGGGGAGGGGGGGCAGCGGCATGATTGTGTGGGCTCACATTAGGCAACTCACTGCTCACTATTGTTATCTTCCTCAGCTGTAGTGCTACCCGTACCTAATACAAGCATTACGGGGGCCTTACGAAGTGACTGTTGCCCCGTCGAATGTCACTCGCCGAAGCTGCCAAAAGAAGTCCCAAGCGGGAGACGACGCTGAGATAGATGTCTTCAATAATTGGAATTTACTTCGCTCGTGTGCCATTGTCGTTGCGTGCTATCAGTAAATGATTCAGGATCTAAAAATAGAAAGAAACGCAAGTGAATCTCCTTTAATTGAGCTTGCGATGTCCTATTCTGCACCGGAATTTGGAAGATGCAATATAACGAGGTCATACTTTACATTGTTCCTATTTTGACCAATTTGTTCTCTACTGTAATAATTGCTCATCATCAGCCTGATTACCCCCATTGCCGGCAAAGGTCTCTCCATGTCTCTACAGTTAACCCTGTCCTTTGCCAGCTGCGGCCACCACATCCACGCAAATTTCATAATCCCATCCGCCAACCTAACACTGTGCCAGGGTTTGCTACGTTTGCTTTCTCTTGGAATCCACTCCGTTATCCTTAAGGATCTTGCCTTCGCACCACATGCTCTGCCCAAGCCCGTTTCTTCCTCTTGATTTCGACTAGGATGTCATTAACCCGCGTTTGTTCTCTCACCCACTCTGCCCGCTTCCGGAATCTATGACGGAACCTATGATTTTTCTTTCCATAGCTCGCTGCGTTGTCCTCAATTTAAGTTGAACCCTTCTCGTCAGCCTCCAATTTCCTGCTCCATGGTTGAGTGCCGGTGTGATACAGCTGTTGTGTACTTTTCTCTTAAGGGAACTTGAGGCTACTTCCACGCTTACTGGTAGCATGCTGCGGGGTCTTTTGGTACTTTACCACTCATCAGGATGCTTCTTTGTAACGCTATGGGGAAGCTTTATACACTGGTTAAGGTGACCGCGTGGCGAGTCTGGGTGTACATTGAATGATTCGATTGGGTTCCTTATTTCAAGAAACGTATAAATACACAAAGGCTTAGAGGCCGCCAGTTTCAAGCTGTCTTGTCGAACACGAAAAATACTACACAACTTTTTAACTTGAGTCTAAACTGTGCCTTTTCGCATCTAAAATGTGATAGGCGTATTGGGTAACTGTATTCAACTCTATGCTTCACTTTGATGATGTAGCGCTTATGTTATGGCACTCCTATCAGAGTGATCTGCTTCCATGTGCAAGGATTCTTCTCGTGGCCACTTCGACGCCCTTTAGTATGGTGCCTTCCTGACACCTGGTTTTGTTCCTATATAAAGCATCGATATAGATTCTGTGAACAGTAGAATTATCCCAGTAGCGTGCTACTAGCAAGAAAAACACGTCGCCTGCCCCGGCATCAGTAATTATGGTGGCGGATAATATGGAGGCAAAGAAAAGGGAATCAAATTGAGAACCATTGCAGAAGGCAGTGCCCAAGGTCATATTTCGTAACGCTTATTTTCTGGGTTTAATATTTCAACGCACGAGCTGACCTAACGGCTGATACTGCTTGGGAGTCAGCAACTATGGAGTGACACGCGGCTGCAGCCAATGTCATAACGCAGGCGCAAAGTCCTGAGTCGCAAAAAAGAGAGAGAAAACAGTTGAAAAATATGTGTCCGCATTTTTTTCTCCCTTTTATATGTTTATGCATTCGTTCAGTCCATTTGTACCCTAAAGGTAAGCATTGTGCCTCTTTTGGTGCGAGTTTTCACTTTAACCCTTTCTTTTCCATTTGAGCGATATATGAAAAAAAGACAAATCGAAACAGCAGCAACAAAACGTGACGCAGTTCATGTATGCAAGGAAAAACAAAAGCAGAGGCAGAACAGCAGCGACGAAAAAATGTGAAGAAAACCAAGTCATAATAGTAATGATAAGGACAACAACAAACGACTACAACAATAATAATTGTAAAAACGACGGTCTTCAGCTTTGCATTACTCTAATAACGCGAACCACTTCACCCCACAAGCTTGGGAACTTAGGCTTTTCTTGCCGATCTACGGTGCAGTGGGGCTGTGATTGCGACGAAACTGACGACGTGCTTCTTGCGTTGGCAGGACGCCTCTGGGTAATCATCCAGATGTTCTAGCTTGCTTATTTTGTCCTTTGTCCTGCGCAGGGCCACCATCACTTCCGGAAACCTCCTCTACAGGAGCGCCCCAGTCAGAAGAAGCTTGAGTGCAAGGGCGTAGAGTGAAGCGCTGTTTTTCGCTGATTATTGCTAACGAAAAATTGCCGGTAGTTGCGCTCGTTTTAAAGGAATGGGTTAGTTTTATTGTGGATTCACGGCTTTAATTAAATTTGGTATCCTGCTTCTCACTGTGATTGGCGTGCCTCAGCAGCGAAAAAAAAAAGTATTTTCTTCGTTATAGAACCTGTGGCATTGTCCTGCATTTGCTTCTGTTTCTCTTCAAAATGAGATAATATTTTTTTGAGCGGGACACTTGTAAGCATAAAGCCCCTGTTGCATAATATTTAAACAGCAAGATGTGCATTAGTGCCTTCATCTCTTGAAATACGAAGTTTTTTTTGTGGGATAAAATAGCACATGAAGGGGGAAGTCAATGGCGGACTACCCAAAGTAGGTTCGAATTTTTGATGTTTCAGAGATAACGAAAACATGGCAGTGAGAATTGTCCGTATGGCGTGTATTGCTCCTTATCGCGTAATGATATTTAGTTTGACTCTACAAAAATTTGCGAGGGTGATTTACAGCAATTCGGTACGGCTTCATGCTGAAACCGCGTGGAGTACGATGGAAAGGCAGTTAGACAAGCGACACTGTGCCGGACGTGTTCATGTCTGTTGATTATGGGGTTGTAGTGTTAACGATACACACATATGTACACACACGCATTTACGGAAGCGAACTGTATCCGACACCACGGAAAGCATTTGACTCCAATTCACTGATCTGCGGAGATTTCGACGCTCATAATGCTGCCCGCCGAATAGATGTGAATTATATGTTAGACGATGGCTCTCACATTATTACGTGGGTTCCGTAATTTGAGGTGTATCGATTTGACTCTTTGCACACAGGATATTGTATATGACGGGGGGGGGGGGGGGGGGGGGGGGGTGACTGACGCCAGGCTTCAGTGGTGATTGCGTGTGAGCGTTCTCAGAGTTAATGACTGGTTCTCGTATGTATGTACTTATCACATTGTATGCAATTATCAACTTTGTCAAAAGTGCTGGTCATGAGTGTAGCCGGGATAATATCACCACCTCAGTATATTTAGATAACAGGCTTGTATTTGACTTTGTCAATCACATTATGTCCTATGGTTGTCGCGTGTGAGCGTTCTCAGGGTTAATGAGTGGCTCTCGTATGTATATACTTATCACCTTGTATGCAGTTATCAACTTTGTCACAATTGCTGACCATGAATGTAGCCGGGGTAATATCACCACCTCAATATATTTAGATACCAAGCTTGTATTTGACACTGTCAGTCACATTATGTCCTAAGTTTACGAGCCCTTGGTGTAAGGGAGAACCGCGACGTTCAATGTCTCAATTTTTAAGCCTCAGGAAAATATTCATTCTGACCAGTAAAAAAAAAGCACGGAACGTAGCCTCGTGCACAAGGCACAGTTGGCCAGCAATGTGAACACTTTTCTATTTAACTTCAAGATGACGGGTTTCATACGAAAGCTTCTTCCTCATTTACAGCATTCACTATACGCCGATGATGTTTGTATTTGGACTTCTGACAAAACAGCGGGCCTCATTGAGTCGACCTTGCAAGAAGGCTTAGGCATAATTGACTTCTTTCTGAAAGAAAGGTGGATGATGTTCTCACACGCCAAGACAGCTGTTCTGCCTTTCACTCAAAAGCATCTAAAAGATTTCCGGCGCTGCCTTGACGGCCAACCTTTGATGTCTGTTAAGCAGCATCCTTTTCTGGGTGTAGGTCTTAACAGAATCTGTTACAACAGAAGATATAGAATCTGTCGGAGACCGGGTGAGCTAGGTGGTGAACGTGCTTTGCAGGCTTGGAGGTACCGTCTTTGCTAAAAAGAAAATTCGGTCGGCCGGCCGGCCGGCCAGCCAACCCGCCTCGAAGAGCGGAACGCGACAGCGTCTTGCAACGCTGCCAGAGAGTCCATAGAACGCCATCGCCCGTTCGGTTTTACGCCTTGCTCGTCAGTAAATTGGTTTTCGAGGAAAGGAAATGTATCTGTCTCTCATATCTCGGTGGACACCTAAACCTCGCCGTAACAGGAAGGGAGGAAGATGGGAGTGAACGAAGACACCGTATTCACTAGACACGCCGTTGTGCATTCCAAACCATCGAGCTGGCATGGCGGAGTGGTAGCGTGCTCGTCTCGCACTCCGGAGACCGGGTTCGATTCCCGAGCTCGGCCAATTTCCTCCTCGGTTTTATTTATTTATTTGGTCTGACTAGAAAGGTTAATTAGGCTAATTGGTTAAGTAAGCAATTAACTAAACTCAGTCCCACTTACTTGGAGCATCACTATACGGTCCCTTTAATTGGTTGCATGGTTAGTAGCCAAAGTACAATTGGCCCCGTTTGAAATTCGCACACTGTGACGTCACGACCGTTTCGACCAATTGAAAAGCGTGACACTTCTGTCGACAACTGCTGCTTACAACGATGAGGCATTAAAGGCTTCCGCCTTAGAAGTAACCAAGCTGTAAAGTTTGCTTCTTAGTCTACAGTGGGGCAGTTACGACACCCCCAAAGCTATAAATTTGTAGAGGTAAGATAAGGAGAACATTTGTCCCCCCTATTGGCGACTGCCACTTCTCTAGGATTTTTGTGCTGTCATTCATGCGCGTTGACGAAGACTTCTGTACAAATGAGGATACAAACCGTTTGCCCGTCAGATATTTCTTTATGGTGTTTATTGAATTAGAGAATAATTACGCATTACATTTATCCAGAACTTATAGCCTAGTAATTACTAATGGCACTCGTTGGTTAGACATTAGGTGCGTTGCACCGTAATAATTCAAGTCGCTCAAGAACCATGACGTGGGATAGAGCCGACTGACACCACGGCTCTATAGGCGTATGCACCTCGTGAGAAGGACAAACTCTAAATTATCTGCATAATTTTGGACACATTAAATATTGGGGGGGGGGGGGGAGGGGGTGGGGGGTGTTATTTATTTCCGATATAAAAATATTCCTCTGAAATTGAAAGCGCAGGATCCTATTGCGAACCTTTCACTCCTGCTACACAACACTAAGTTTTCATCGTCCAGCACGAAACATTTTGTATTAACGTGAGATCGGCCTTACAGGCGTGGTGAACTTTCGGTCAGGAGACGCCAATTTCAATTTAGTCACTTCTTGTTCGATTCAAGTAAATTCCAGCCCGCTGGCGTCACTGCCGGTTAGTTGACGTCACTTCCGACCTGGTGTCATCATTTCCAGTCTATGTCATGAGTCAAGACTGGTGACACGACACGCACGTGCTCACTTCCACATACAACGCCGTCACTTCCTGTCTGTTGACGTCACTTCCTGTCAATGTTATGAATGATCATATTACTCATAAATGCAGTTGCCACGTACAGCACCACGGCAGCCCCACATATTCAAAAGCCACCACATGCGGTCTATATTTCCGTGTGTCGTCTCAGCGTTAACGCAAAAAGCTAGACGAGCTCCTTATGCTATCTATAATAATGCACGAGACAAAATCAGTTTATGGACGGAATTCATCTGCCTACATTTGGCGACATGCATTGTACATAGAGTAGAAAACAAGAAATTAAAAAAATAACAAACATACTGAGTGACGTGAATTGGTATGGCGTGAATGAAGAATGGTATTGTACAACATCTGAGGCAAAAATCGAAGTCACAGGCTCGCTTGAGCTTTGACTGCGTGCAAGAAAGGTGCAGCTGTCGCAAACTGTTTTTCGTCAGCATGAGTTGCTGCAGGAGGAAAAGTGAAGTCACGCACACACTCGTGCACAGAACTCCTGTCGAGAGCGAGGCACTAAACATTACCTTTTTGGGAGCTGTAAAAGACATAAAAGAAATCTTCATGTCCCGATGTCTGAGTACTTATTCGCGCCTCGGAAAAGTTATCACCTCTGGGCGAATCGTTTAAGCTGTTGCACTGGGGAACGCACAATGGATACAGAACAGCCGCATCTGCCCGGAAACCTGCTGGAATATCTGGAAACCTGAGGAACTCATTTGCTGTTTGTAAGGAGCAACATGAAAAACAATGCACCTAACAAAGGACATATTGCATTCTATTTAGTTCTACCGAGAAAAAAATCGATTGCTACTGGTGTTGCATTCGCTTCAATGGCACCTGGATCAAAAGTCTCTTTCAGTCTAGCTGGTGACCGTTCATGTTGACTGAGCGGCGGGAGACACGCAAAGACGAGAGGCATGTACGCCGGTCCCTGTTGTTCCATATACAGTGCGTTTCACCCAAGACTTTACACAATATTTAAAATAGGCTTTTGTAGTTAGAAGACGGCTTTTTTCGGCATAGAATTGTCAGCGGTGTAGTACATCAGAATACAGCTCAGACGCGGTAACTAGCACGATGGCTAACTAATATTGAATAGTTAACTTTTTTAACTCTTACTTTTAGGCTCCTTATTTATTGAGAGGCGTGTAGTCCACCGTAAGTAATATCCATATAAGTTTTTAGTATTTCGAAAGCGCGGTTATTGCCTACATCGCGCCAAAACACATACGCTTTCAAGAAGCTTGCAGGCAAAGCAACTTCTCCAGTGCACGTAGCTCGTCGAAATAGCCACAATTTGTTGGGCCACAGCGCCGAGGGTAACCGCGTCTTCGAAATTACAAGCAGTGATATGGATATTACTTACAGTGAGCTACACGCCTCTCAGTAATTGAGAAGCCTAACAGTAATAGTTAAAAAGTTCACTCTTCAATATTAGTTAACCAGCCTGTCAGTTAGCACGTCATAGCTGTATTCTGATGTACTACACCGCGGATAATGCTATGGCGAAAAAGCATTCTTCGAACTCAAAACGCCTAGTTTTAAAAATTGTTTAAAATCTTAGGTGAGACATCCTGTATGCCTCTCGTCCTTGTGAGTTTCGCGCTGCGCAGTCAACATGAATCATATTTGTCGCTCCATCCTTGTTAGTGGTGAAAGAGCTCGACGTTTTCTTTCTGCGTCTTTTTGGCAGAGTTGCTGCAGCCGTTGCCATGCGCCACGAGCCAAAAGTAGTACCGCGCTGCTGCAGCCCTGCGCAGTGGTGGTTGTTTATCCGGGATACGCCACCTGTCTTTGTGTGTTCCATGGAGGGGACATATGCGACGCAAAATATATTCTGTTGTTTTCTCTTTTGCATACGAAATAGGTACATACCGTCTCTCTGGAAATGAAGAGCAAGTGTTTGCGTTCTTTCCAGTGGTGCATAAATAATCCCGGAAAGGCATAGTTTTTGCTACGTAAACTGTCATTGGATTGAGTGGCATAAAGAACAAAAAGAAAATGCGCTTGTTTACGAATGAACAGGATGTAGTACGAAATCACGCACGATACGTCGGGAAAACAGCGCGTACTTTTGCCTGCGTGCCTGCAAAATGAACGACAATGCAGGCCTTCCGTTTGTGGAGTGGGGGTATTGCTTCGGTAGTCAAAGCAGACTTCTGGTTTATGGGGATTAACGTCCCAAAGCTACTCAGGCTTTGAGGAACATGTTCTCTAACGTTCACTGGCATCGCACAGTACACGGACCTCCAGTATTTCGCCTCCATCAAAATGCGACGCCGCGGCCGGGATCGAACCCGAGTTTCTCGCATCAGCAGCTGAGCAGCATAGCCGCAAGACACCGCGGCGGCTCCGAAGTAGTCTTCTCTAGACCGCAAATGTCATCCTGATAGCTTTTTATAGTAGAGAGATCGTCGTTCCAGCTTGTACTCTACAGTGCTTCGCCTCTAACTCCGTGTATCGGGTGGCTATTAAAAATTAACTACATGATTAAGATGTCAGGGGCGATGAATGAAGTTTAATGCAGTTAATTAAAGCTACCATTTCTATACGCGGTCCGAGGCCTCTATACATGATAACGAGATCCATGTTAGAATGACCTAGTGGACGTTGGCATGTACGCTACCGCAACGACATTTATTTAGGTTGCTCGCACATGGTGGTCGACAGAACGGCGGCGGCAGCGTACGATCGAGAGGAAGGTCTAGCGTAGTCTGAGAGAGAGTTGGTGTTGTCACGCTGATTGCTGCAACCAAATAACTTTAGGAAAACCCTAACGTCCGTACAAAACCACGCCACTGCCTTGGTTTATTTTTGTTCGTTTCAAATTACTCTAGAGCAGCGATAATATCGCATCGAAAGATCAAGGGGTAATTACCCCTTGATCTTCCCCTCTTTCCTCATCATCGTAAATAATTTCTTTCATACCTTTTTCTCGCGATTTGCAAAATTTACCCTATTCTCAAAGATAATTTATTTCTTCTTCCATCTTATGTACCATCACAAATTAATCGTAAATTCTATTCAGGGAACCACTCCCGAACCAGCTATTAATTAATTCCTTAGTATTAATTACTTCATCCCTTGAATTGCCAATGACTGGAACCACTTCCATGGCTCCATCGCTACCATCGTCGATATCGATTTCAAGAATATCTCCGTTGATTCTATATTCCCCTTATCTCTGTAATGTCTTTGGGCCTTGAGAGAACAGAAAATGAATAAGAAAGAGCGCTTTTGAGATACGTTGTCACATTACAAAAATAAACTTGTAGGAGTTTCGTTGGAGAACATTTTCAAGGTTAGGTTACGTATAAATACCCTCGAAAACAGAAGACTGAACAGCCTTCGCCGCAGCTCAGCTGATATAGCACCGCACGCGAAATTTGGAGATCGTGGGTTCGGATCCCACAGGCGGTGTGTGGTTGTTTTTTCTCCTGCTTTCAAATCAGTTATCTTTAAATAATTATGCTGTTTACCTCCCATTGATCAACACCTAAAATTAAAGAAAAAAAACTCCTTTATGCTCCTTGGTTCCACTTACTGTCCGTTTTGTATGTCATAACGAGCCCCGCTTTTTCCTTTCCTTGTGTACTCCCTGGATGATTGTCATATGTAGCCTGAATTTCGAAGATAGCTCGGACGGCATTCAGTTGAACATTCGCCACTACGCCGTTTCACCTCCACGTCGGTGGCACGTGCATCACGATCTTCTAATCTGCGGGATCCTGTCGCGCAGCACGCTTGAGACGGGAGTTCTGAGGGAGTTCACCCTATATTCCATTGCCTAACGGTTCCGGGTTCTGATCGAGGGCTGACTTACAGCATCCCAGGCAAGACGTTTCGTCTCAACTGCATCCAAGGCCTTCAAGCGCTGACACTGACGCTCTTTTCCGCTGACGTGACGAAACAGGTTTCCGCACCCTCTGCGCTTCCATTTGGGATCTCGCGCCCGGCGCAAAGCCTGTATATCCACGCTGCTGGGCATCTTCGTGGCTTCTGAAGTAGTCACTCAAAGGTCCCCCTCGGTAACGAAGACAAATACTAAAAATATGGGGGACACTTGAGCTTCACCTTCAAGGGTAGGACATGATGGCCATATTGGGTCCTTCATCTGCTTAGGATCCTCAGAGTACTCACACCACGATACTCTTCTCATCCCATGACGTTTCTTTACGCCACACAGTGTTCTTTTTCACATCACACGACGCTTGTTAAAGTCTCAAAATGATCTTCACAACACACGGAGCTTCTTCACGTCACAGAATGCTTTACATGGGCGTCCGGAAGGGGGGGCAAGGGGGGGCGGCTGCACCCCCCTGGAAAATCACTCACTCGAACCGTGAGTGATGGCCGCACGCCAGGGGCGGTGGTGCGCTCAGCCAAAAGGGTAAAAGCAGCCCCGCTTCCACGCTTTGGGTCACATCTGCGAAATGCCGCGTCCGGGCGGGCGTCGTTCCGCCGTTTTCAAACCACGCCATCGTTAGCTCTACTAAAAGGCGACCTGTTGCAGACATACAGCGGCACCGGCGAGCATGTGTTTGAGCCTTCTTAACGATCGGTGTCTGTTTCTTTGATCTCTAGAGAGATAGTGGCACGGAGGCAGACAGTGCACAGAGCATCTTGTTTTCGCCTTCGTCGCTCGCTATAATCAGGATACGTTCGTACGCCGGCCACCGATGAATTCTTCAGGAGGGAAGGACAAATCAGCCGTATCCACCCCCGCTTTGTCGGCTGCTCAGGGTCAAGCGGGCGGTGGGTTGGCGCCGCAGCCGCCGCTCGCTGTCTCCTCCGATCCACGGGAGAGCGCAGTTCGGTAGAAGCGCCGCTTTCAGAATCTTCGGCAAAGGGGATTAGCTGCTTTTGTTCACGGCGACGCAGTCTCCAGAGGCGCCCCCACACCAGCGTTTCTTGCGTCTTCTCCGAAAACCAGCGCCTTTAGTCAACGCAGACCGATGGCGCCTGCCTGGCTCGCCTGTAACCTCTGGCTGGGTCTCAAATCACAACAGCGCCCATGTACTGTGCGTGTCAGTGCACGGTAAAAAGACCCAGACCCAGGTGGTCGACATTATCCGGAACTCTGTACTACTCCGTCCCTCATAGCCTGATGCGTTTTGGGGCTCTGAACCCCATAAAAACACAACAACAAATTTTCCGACCGGAGTGGCGAGTGTTCCTTCCCCTCGGAAGTCGCGCGGCGTTCCTTTCACCCCCCAAAGTGCGCATCCGGGGATATTGCGGCAAGTAAGCCCTTGCACGTGTGCGCGCCTCTGTGTTTGTGCTTCGGTGTTTTTAGTGGCCGGTTGTCAACGAAGGTCAGAACAACCAAGACAGCGGACGAGAAAACGACGAGCGGCGAGCAGTGTGTGTGCGGTTGCTCGACTGTGCGGATGCGCGAGCAAGATGGAGCGAGGTGTATGAAGCGGCGAGCGTGCATTTATCTTGTAAAGAAGTTTGTGTTGTATATATAGTTGTCTTTTGTTTTCAACGTACGCGTTCAACCGTTTTTCCATTCAATGTGTATGATGAGTATGCACCGAGAGCGTGTAGTGAAGCACAGAAATGAATTTATCACCCGTGTAATTACACAATTCGCCCAGAAAAATCCGAGGCGCCTACAGTTGCTGTTCAAGGAAGACTGACTGAGTGACTGTAGTTGCGTGTTTGTGAACATATTGTGCTGTGTGCTGGTCATCAATCCGGGTGAGTCGAGAACCCGTATGCAGCAAGACTGAGCGCTCTTCTCCACGAAGTGATAGTATCTTTTTGTATTTTTTATTAATTTTAATTGTTTTTTCGTTGATAAACTTTAATGTATCTCTCCTAGCCGCGCTTTAATTTGCTGTTTGTAATTTTTCTTTCATGTGCGTATTTTACTTTTTTTTTTATTTATATATAAATAAATAAATTTACTCCGCAAATAGTGCCTTTTTGCTACGAATATAGCCCCCCCCCCTCCGGCGCCAACAACCAATGGGTCCCCCCCCTGCAAAAAATTCTGCGGACGCCCTTGATGCTTTATTAGTACTGTAGTGTAGCAGCCGCGCTCGCTCACTGTGGTGAACTGTAGTAGTGAAAGACGACGACGATTCTAAGGTGTGACGCTCGCTCGCAGCCGGAACGCTTGGCCTGCACCTTTGCTGAACGTTGCAAAGCGACCTAGGTTCTGCTCAGCCACAACCCCCTCCTACATTTGGTGGAGGTGCGGGGTAGTGGCGCAACGTCTGCGCCCGACGTTGCGTCTTTCATCCTGCATCATCTCGTTCTACGCCATGGTTCTCCTAAGGAGCTTCTGAGTGACCGCGGCCGTGTCTTCCTCTCAGACACCGTCGAAGCCCTGCTTCGCCAATGCCGCATTGTTCACCGCTCCACTACGGCCTACCACCCTCAAACGAACGGCATTACTGAACGTTTCAATCGCACATTGACCGACATGATCGCCACGTATGTTGCCTCGGACCACTCAAACTGGGACCGCATTCTTCCATTTGTGACATATGCGTACAACACTGCCACACAGAGCACAACTGGCTTCTCTCCGTTCTTTCTTCTTTACGGCCGCGAGCCTTCCTGTACCATGGATACCGTGCTTCCGTATCGCCCTGATGTCTCCGAGTCTCTTACCCTTTCTCAAGCAGCGACCTATGCTGAAAAATTCTGCCAGCTTGCCCGCTCTTTTACAACGCAAGATCAGAATCGCCAGAAGCAACTTCGCGCCCCTACCAGTCCGCTTCCGTCCTACACCCCAGACTCGCTCGTGTGGCTTTGGGTTCCCTCAACCAGTCCCGGTCTCTCCACAAAACTCATTTCAAAGTACCACGGCCCGTACCGTGTCATCTGCCAGACCTCTCCAGTCAACTACATTATTGAACCGCTTTCGTTAAAAGTAACGGCAGAGGTCAGGTTTAGTTGGAGAGATATTGGACAGGTCTTTTCAGCCTGCAGTGGCTGTTTTCAGCCCGATGGTGCAGCAAAATGATAAAACCTATCAGTTACTATTTCGAAAATTGAAATTGTTACTGTGTTCGAGAGATTTATATCAAAAAGCTCGCAACAGTCCATATCATTGTTGAGATTTCGCAAAATGGAAGCATTTTTAGAGCTGCGGTGCACCAAAGGCGGTCTGAGCTAGAGAGTGCGCAGTAACGTGCTTGGCGAACAAAGCGTGAGCCATCGTTGTCAGGACCCGTGAGTCACTTGACAAACGACTGCGCAACAGTTTTTGCGGCTTTTGTATTCTTAATTCCTTGATGCTGCGTTTGCAGCGTACGATGCCACAAAAACCACATCGTGAACGCAGCTGCGGATGCACCAAGCTTTTCCTTTTTTTTCTTTGTTGAGGTTGACGGAATTTTACGTGGAACTGTCATGTGCCATTTTTCTGCGCAGACGCCTGTCACGTGATAGATCGCAACTTTCTTTCATGCATATAAGAGGGGGAGCGGTTACAGGAGACCGAATGAAGCGCTGTTGCAGCAAAGTCTACTTTTGGAAACCAGATTTCGCGCATACGTAAGCTCTTTTGCATTTAAAGCGAAGCTCTTATGTTGGTAACATGAGGCAGTATGCACCGCTGAGAATTGGAAATTTTGCCGACGCATTGTCAGCATTTTTAGCGCGCCGGCCTGATTTTTGATTGTCACGATGTGATTGTTTTACGACAAATTGTTGATGCCATAGCCATAAGAGAGTTTTAAAATTTTGCTATGCTCTTTTCTAACAGGACGTTTCCTCTCAGATGAAAAGGAGGGGTGGTATACATTTAAACGAAGCTCGGTAGCGGCGGGAATGTAATTTTAGCTCATTAGATTAGAGCGAGCAGTGCCGACCAGTTATTACCGAAGGAAGATCCAAGTAATATGACATCAGTACAAGCTATTTTTACAGCCGGGAACTTTTGGTTAGCACTCGAGAGTCCACGACTAGCTATTCTTAGTTCCTCGATATGTCTTAATGTCATTTAATTAGTTACTTTAGCTAATCTGCACAATTTGTTATTGATGATCTATTTTAGATGAACTATTTTACTTAACACAGAAAGTGCATCTTAGCGTTAGCTATTTTGTACTCGTAGCCGAGAATTCTTCCTGGAACAGGTGGAATTTTGATATTGTTTTCACCTAAGAGAACTAACTTGTCTATCATTTTCTATTTTCCTTGCCTCACCGCATGTGGTGGCTCAAAATTTACTTAAAATTACCAGTAAGTGTTCCATCAGTGAACTATAACTGGAGTTGATTATTTGTGCTTAACCTCATGTTCCTGATTGCAGTTACAATACGGGGTGTTTCAGCGAATTTGTGACATGCTTTAAAAAATCACAGCGTTCTCTAAGAATATTTGTCTAGCGAGCGGTTATAGGGAGTCGTTTTGGGCAGGTCACCGTATCTTATAGGTGCACTGAAGAGGAATCTGAACTTGTCTTTTTGCCGCGGGAACTCGATCTACACGTTCCGAGCTTTCTTAGCAACTTCGATTTATTTCCCTGTGTGGCCGATTTCCCTAATTAAATCGAATTAACATCCGGCTCCCGCCTTTTTTTTTTTTTGAATTCTCCCTCGTACGTTGGTCGGAGTCGATCAACGCGTGGAGTGCCTTTCACCCAGTCCCGTGGCGGCTTGCCGCTCTGCCATCGGCGGAGTAATACGTAGTAGTCCGTAGTAGCAAATAGTCCGCGCGTATTTTTTATTTCTTCGGGCTTATTTTGCGGCTATATTATCTGCGAATGAAACTATTTATTCATGGAAACCTAAAAAACAAAATACAGCGAAAGCAAAGCCTCCACGGGACTGGGTGAAAGGCACTGCACGCGTTGGTCGACTCCGCCCACCGTACGAGGCAGAATTAAAAAAAAAGGCGGGAGCCGTACGTTAGTTCGATTTAATTGGGGAAATCGGCCACACAGGGCAATAAGTCACTGTTTATAAGAATGCTAGGAACGTGTAGATCGAGTTCCCGCGGCAAAAAGACAAGTTCAGAATCCTCTTCAGTGCACCTTTAAACGCTTCTAATTTTGTAATGAACAAAATTAGCTATATTCTCAAAGGTCAAATTTAGCGCAACATTTTCGAACTATAGTTTGCATAGCGAGTTGAGAAGTTCCCTGCCCGCAGAAATCTTCTCGTGATAATGCGCTCTCAATCTCCAGACGTGAGCACCTGGAGAAATGTCCCGATTGAAGAATGCGGAGAAGCAGAGATGCAAGGAACTAGCCCAGCAGAAATCATCACGTGATAACGCGCTCTCACTAAGCAGACGTTTGCAGCTGGCGAAATTCCTCGATTGAAGAACGTGGTATATAGCAGAGATGCTGATAACCAGCCTGCAATCGTGGCGATTATTTAGAGATGAACACGGGAACTCCATTTAATCATAATCATGATGCCTGAGCAGGAGCACCAGCACGCCGCCCCGTTCGAATCCGTAGGACAGAACATTCCTTGCGGCATCGTGATTCTGGCAAAGGAAGCGGCTGTCGACATCGCACAGCCATCACTGTGACCGGTGGCCTGCTCATACTTTGCGGCTTTGTGTTGCCGATTTTCTCCACTCGGGGCATCATTCGGGGTGCTAACATCGCGACTAAGTAGCGCGTTGTCACAGAAAAATTATTAGACCTCGCGGGATCTACTTTAAGCTAAAGATAGAAGGAACCATGCCGTAGTCACTTCGGAGAAGACAGTTGATATGAGCAATTATATATTTGCTCTGCAACTTCTGCATTAAGCATTTAGCGCTAACGTTGACGATTAAAACTTTAGATAATTTATACTTCGTAATTATCAAATTGGAGAGAAAGTGAGAGAAAGAGGGAATGCAGGGAAGTTAACCAGAAGAGCGTTCCGGTCGGTTACTCAGCACTGGAAGACAGGGATGAGGGGTCATAAAAGAGAAAGAGGGAAGGAGCACTCAAAAAGATATTCGGAACTTGTCAAGACGGCTGTATCTAACCCTGCACTAGTCCAAAACTTCGTCGTAGATCACGTTGTTTTTTAAAGCTTGACACAAGTTAACTTAAGTACAGATTTATGTGTTCCAGCTTTTTCTCCTTGTAGTTCAACACCTTCCACTAACTGTTGCTGTGCTTTGGTCTTCTGCACTGGATTGTCTGAAGATGAAGAGTGCGCTCAGTAATGTAGGTGATGCTTGTAATTAGCTGTTTGACCGTTGCTGGAATGCCTGGCTTGCAGGCTCACTCAAGTACAGTTATTTATCGCCCAGAGAAAGCTGGAGCACCATGATGTTTTAAGTAATAACCGCATCACCTTTTTCCGGGTGTTATCGTGAGTACTAATGTTGACGCACGTGTTGCATGCAGTGCAGCAAAGGGTTCGAACAACCGTTCGTAATGATGTCCGGAAAACAAAACTTCGGCTTGAAGAGCACCGTACTGGTTGTCATCTTGCTCCTATGCGGTAAGGCTTGCTCGATGTGAATTTTTCATGTGCTATGAATTTATCTATCTTACGATCCGCAATCATATTGATGAATAAGCTGTATGTTTTTAAAGAGTATCCAGCGGACGCATTAATATTCACGTCTTTCGTTAGGCTCGTGCTTAGCCCAAAGCAAAGGAATCGCTTTAGCGTGTACAAGAGCGACAAGAACCTAACAAAAATAGCACATAATTAACAGGGCAAACCATGCACATGATTAATGGTACTAGCTGACTTCGTGCTTCAAGCAAATATTTGAAGAAATATTGCCCTGCAGGTCGCTTGGGGTTTCATGCGCGCTGGCTCAGAGATCTTTCTTCAAATGCTCATATCCAGCTGAATCTCAGAGCTGATTTTGGATCCTAATTATCCCGGAGAATAACGCCCGTGAAGATATAAAATGGACTTTACACGCGTGTGCTGTTCGCTTCTCTGGTTAACTGCTTACACCTATGGAACGCGCCACCTGATATTGTTCTGAGCAATTCTTCATTTATTGTATCTTTAATTTTTACAATGAAGCAAGGTGATGGAAGGTTCCCGTCTTGCCTAAACCTCTTCAAGCAGCCTTCAGAAAACCTTCACGAAATTCATGAAATTTGAAACTGCGCTCTGTGGTTGACAGGTTTGGTGATATTGACGCCAGCGCTAGTGCAGATGAAATCGAACGAGGGAGAATGAGTTTTAATACTTTAGTGCAGCCACCTACGGTGTCTCCTTCTTAAGCCGGAGTAAATCATATGTGTAACGACATATTTTTGGCTGCTGTCATCACCACAGCGTTTACTCATACTGCGCCACTGTAATAAACGGCCGAGGGTCTTATCCAGGCGAAAACTATACACGTAGCAGCAACAAAATTACTGCGCTCCGTAGAATCGAAGAATTGCGTGCAAGGAGGAACCTGTGTCTTGCGGAAGCTATTACCTTCCGGAAAATAAATTCCAGACGCCCATCGCAATTCGTCACACCGGAATAGAAATTTGACTCTCTATGTCTGAGCTACGCTGTGTGCCTTTTGTTTTTTTATCAGGAACGAGTGAGGCCTCAAGTGTTCCAGGAACTGGAAGCAGCGGTTCAGGATCAATGCCAGGCTCCGGTATGGGTAACGGAAGTTCCTCAGGAATGGGAAGTAGTGGAGGAGGGACGATTCCCGGCCTTGGAGGTGGCGGAAGCGGAGGCATGCCTGGATTGGGAGACCTATTTCCTGGAATCGGAAACCCATTTCCTGGACTCGGAACTGGCGGAAGCGGAGGAATTCCGGGCGCAGGAGGCTCTGGAACAGGGTCGATACCAGGAATTGGGTCCAGTGGAAGTGGCAGCTCCGCAGGAACGGGGAGCTCTGGAACCGGGCCAACGTCTGGCGCCGGAGCTAGCAGCAGCGGAAGTCTTCCAGGCGTGGGAGGAACCGGAACCGGAATAATACCAGGCCTCGGATCTGGCTCAAGTGGGACTTCTGGGACTGGAGGCGCTGGAGGTACTGGAGCAGGGCAGATGCCAAGCACGGGAACAGGTGGAAATGGAAGCAGTCAGGGATAAAAGGTCGCTGCGTCTGCAAGGTAGCATATGCTTGCCGGACGGGTGGAAGTGGACCTCTGTCGCAGAGGGTAAAAAAAACCCCCTGCTTAGTATGAGTTCAAGGAAGACAACCCATAGAACGTCCGAATTTGTACTGACCTTATCCCGCTAAAATAAAGGTTACATGAAGTAAAAAAGCGTCTCTTGCTAACTCTGTGCATATACAGTCCTCGCGTGCTAATCTGTTCGGTCGTTCAGTAACCTCGCACAAGACCTAGTGGAGATATCAGGGAGCTTTTGCAGCACTTTGTAATCATTGTAAATAAACGCGCCCAGCGATTAGAACGCCTTTTCATGACCATTAGAAACTCCGCAATTGAAAAATTCTTCCTCGTCCGAGGTTAGAACCCAGGGGCACCGCCACCCCGGCGAGTCACTCTGCCAACCGAGCTAACCAACAAAGCTAAGTTTGCGCTACCTTGGGTGAATCCCATAAAACACACTAAGCTTCCAAATGTGCAAGATACGGAAATGGCGCCCAAGAGTCATAAGAGCTACTCTAAAACGCCGTAAGAAATCGGATGACGTGTCTAACAGATATTTGAATACTCGCACCGCGTCCATGTGCTCTGCGGCACAGCCAGTTGGTGGGACTGCACGAGTTGAGCGAACTTTTTGAGAATTAGCAATGCTATGTTGTACTGAGATCGGAGCCGAGAGGTGCTCGAATGCTGCGGACGTGCTTTATGCTATCCTGTTAAATATGCTATTCTCAGCATTAAGTAAACAAGAACGCAACTCATTGCTATCAGGAACGCACGTAACCTCCCAGTGAAATGAAGGGACGGGGGCGACACGAACAAAACTTCGTCACGATATTCTTACAGCTCCGCCGCATTCAGAGAAATGCGGGAGACCTGATTGTCAGGCATGAAGATCTTCAACCTGCTTTAAATTCACACTACTTGACCCTCCAAATCTTCCTGAAAAATTTCGTCACAAAGGTCTTTCCATATCCTCTGGGTATGAAAAACAAAGCACTCAAGTTTTTTGGGAAATTATCTTCTTTCAGGTTCAAGTTACAAATAGACCTCGGCGTCCCTTTAAGCAATCTCTGCCGCCATTACATTTTTCAATTGGCCGTGCATTTTATATATTTCTAAATAAAGCGGCAACATCCGCCATAACAATGATCGAGGAGCTGAAAGGCTTCCTGAAACGTCACTTATGCTGTCGTTGTAAACCAGTCTTCAGTTACTGGAGTCAGCAGAGGAGAAAAAAGCACCTTATATCCTGGAGCATAAAATTAGTACAAGCGCCAGCATAATCTGATTTTTACAGCCAAATTAATCACATTATGTTTCATAAGGCTTGGTCACGCAAATGTTCCCTTTCGTGGCACGAAACCACCTGTGGCCTATGAGCTGGCGCACAGGTTCCGTTGAGGAAACGTGGCTACTCATGCAGTCAGGCGATATAGGCTGCAGTAGACACGCAGGTAAGCGGGTGAAGAGAACACCTTCTTTCCAAATGATGAAGTAACTTTCGATGCGTTTTTGCTGAGAGAATTGGACGGAAACGCCTTGTTACTCACTGTGCTCAGATCTGAACGGGTGGCACAAAACATTCAATAGGAATATTTGAGCTTCACTGGAGCGACGTGAGGCAAAGTCTCCGTCCCACGCGCCGGTCAAGGCTGTACCGTGCCAGAACAGGTACGAAAAGGTTACGAGATTATAGCGACGTGCCGATCGTCCGGTTGCTTCTTGCATGCAGGCGGCGGACCGCGAGCTCAGGCGACGGATCGGACTGAGCGCAAAACCTTCGAAATTGCTGTCCTTGTAGGCCACCCCTGCTTCCTCTCTCTAGCTTCCTATAATCCATCGAGGAGCTAGGCAGGCGCCGCAAATTACAACTGCGCCACGCCAACCACGGTGATTTGTTCACACAGAAGTGTCCTCGCAGTAATGACAAAAAATAAAAATAAAGAAAAATACCATTTCCGCCACACTAGACAGGTTCTGCTCTAGGAACATAGCAGAGTGTCGCTAGGCTCTGAGAGGGAAAAGGCGCCGTCTGCGGACGAAGCGTGAACGGTGACATCGTGTTACGTTTTGCGCCATCCGCCCAGAATCTGCGGCTTCATACTTCATGTGGATCCCGCTTTACAGACAACTTCAATATTTCTGCAAGGGCAGGTACATACAGCGCCGTCGCGGGACGGCGAGGAAGCCTATTTTCTTTCCAGCCCCGAGCAGGGCCATACTACCAGCTTCCGCGGCACCACGAATTTGATGTATATTGTTACGTAGCCGTTGGGGCTCGTAACCGAAAGGCTTTAATGGGGGGTTGACGTGGACGGCACCGGAGAGCAAGCCAAGAGCACCCAGAGGAGTCCGGAACCGATCTTCTTCTTTCACTCGCCGGTGCACGCGACTTGCGAAGAGCAGCCGCCCAGCGGCTGCTTGTGGAAACGTGGCATTACCCCCCTCTCTAAAAAAAACATCGACCCGATGCGTGCGCAAGAAAAGAAGGTAAGAAAAGCAGTTCACAAGAACATGGAAGAAAATAAGCAGTTCGGAAACAAGGATGGTGAGCAAATGAACAGTCACAAGAAGCACGCGGCGATGGCGTGGTGGTAGGCTGCTAGCGGAGCTCTCGCGAAAAGTACGGCTTCATTCGCACGACGTGGACGACTTCGGGCTTCTGCTGGCGGCGATGAGAAGTAGAAGAGCCGTCGGGAAGATGTTCGTATGTGACGTCACTCAGCTGACGGACCACTCTGTAGGGACCGAAGTACTGCTTTAGCAGTTTCTCGGAAAGCCCTCGGCGTCGAATCGGAGTCCACACCCACACCATGTCGTCCGGTTCGAAGGTCACTACTCTGTGGCGGTGATTGTAACGCCGAGCGTCTCGGCCTTGCTGGTTCCGGATGCGCAGTCACGCAAGCTGCCGTGCTTCTTCGGCGCGCTGAGTAAATTCCTCGGTACCAACTTCGGGGTCATGACCGTCATGGGGCAACATGGCCTCTAGCATGGTGGACACCTCGCGGCCATACAACAGAGAGAAGGGCGTCATGCGCGTGGTCTCTTGTTGCGCCGTATTGTACGCGACTGTGACGTACGGTAGGATGTCATCCCAAGAGCGATGTTCAACGTCCACGTACATAGACAGCATGTCGGCGAGAGTTTTGTTGAGACGTTCGGTCAGGCCATTCGTCTGTGGATGGTAGGCGGTGGATTTACGGTGGGTAGTGCCACTCAGCTGCATGACAAATTCCAGCAGCTTGGCCGTGAAAGCTGTGCCTCGGTCCGTTATGACAACTGACGGGGCGCCGTGCCTGAGGACGATGCGCTCGACGAAAAATTTCGCTGCTTCGGCTGCCGTGCCTCGTTCGAGGGCCTTTGTTTCAGCATAGCGCGTGAGGTAATCGGTAGCGACTATTATCCACCGGTTGCCCGAGGAGGAAGTTGGAAAAGGGCCCAACAAGTCTATGCCAACCTGCTCGAATGCAAGTCTGGGCACTTGGACAGGCTGCAGTAAACCCGCTGGCCTTACAGACGGTATTTTCCGTCGCTGGCAATCGTGGCACGTTCGTACATAGTGGCGCACTGCCGCCGCAAGTTTGGGCCAGTAAAAACTCTTTTGAATGCGATACAAAGTTCGAGCATAGCCGAGATGACCGGCGGTGGGCTCATCATGACATGCCTGCAAGACTTCGTCGCGGAGAGTGTCTGGCACGACGAGGAGATAATACCTTCCCGTTGGAGAAAAGTTGATCTTGTAGAGCACGTCGTTTAGGAGACAAAACGAGGAGTGCGTTCTGGCGAAGGGACGGGGTACTTCCGTAGTACGCGCTTTCAGGAAGTCGATGAGTGGAGCGAGTCCCAGGTCCTCACGTTGACGCTGCGAAACAGTGACTGCGTCGACAGTTGCGATAAGAGGGAAGCCGGGCTCTTCGTCTTCGTTCGCCGACTGGATAGGCGAACGGGACAAGCAGTCGGCGTCGTTGTGCTGGCGTCCGGACTTATACACGATGGTCATGTCAAACTCTTGTAGACGTAAACTCCAACGTGCAAGGCGTCTGGAGGGATCGCGCAAGTTCGTCAACCATGCAGCAAAGAGAATGATGGTCGCTCACGACCTGGAAGCGGCGGCCATAAAGATACGGGCGAAATTTCATCAGTGCCCAGACAACAGCGAGGCACTCTTTCTCGGTAGTGGAATAATTGGTTTCAGCACGAGACAAAGCCCGGCTAGCGTATGCGATGACTCGCTCAGCGCCGTCCTGCCACTGTACGAGCACAGCGCCGAGGCCTACACTGCTTGCATCCGTGTGAACCAGGGTCTCGGCATGGGCATCGAAGTGGGCAAGCACAGGCGTTGTTTGCAAGCGGTGCCGTAATTCATCGAATGCCTTTTGCTGTTCGTCTGTCCAGGCGAAGGTGATATCATCTCGGGTGAGACGCGTCAACGGGGCAGCACTTCGTGAAAAGTTTGCAATGAATCGGCGGTAATAGGCGCAGAGTCCCAAAAAACGCCGGACTGTCTTCTTGTCGGATGGAGTAGGGAAGTTGGTGACGGCTGCAGTTTTGGCGGGATCGGGCTGAACACCTCGACGGCTGACGACGTGGCCCAGGAACAGGAGCTCTTCATAACCGAAGTGGCACTTTTCAGGTTTTAACGTGAGGCCGGCAGATCTTATAGCCCGTAGCACGGTGGAAAGGCGTTGGAGGTGTTCCTCGAACGTTGGGGAAAACACAACGTCGTCCAGATATACTAAACAAGTTTGCCATTTAAGGCCGGATAAGATTGTGTCTATCATTCGCTGGAATGTCGCTGGAGCGGAGCACAATCCAAACGGTAGGACCTTGAACTCCTAAAGTCCATCCGGCGTGACAAACGCAGTCTTCTCACGGTCCCGTTCGTCTACTTCGATCTGCTAATAACAATAACCGCTTTTGAGATCGAACGTTGCTGCATTGCTCGCTCAATCAGGGTTGCTTCGCTGATGATGTCGGCAACGGTCTGGGGGGGATTCCGCACCAAACCAGCGAAAAGATGTTCTTTTACCCCCTGCATCAGGTGGCGCAGCCTCCGTCATGTCGGGATCAGCCCGCCGACAAAGACGGGTGACGTCCTCGGCAAACGTGGCGACGCTCTCGTTGGGCTTTTGTATACGGGCTTCCAGGAGGCGGCGCGCTCGGTCGCGGCGGTCGGGGTTGGCAAACGTATCGCGCAGCTGCTGGCGGAAGGCATCCCAGCTTTGAAGACCCGTCTCGCGGTTCTCGTACCAGGTTTTGGCGCCGTCTTCCAGCGCGAAGTATACGTTGCGCAGCTTCATGGCAGAACTCCACTGATTAAAGTTGGTTATACGTTCAAACTGCTCAAGCCAGTCGTCGACGTCTTCAGCAGGAGCGCCACGGAAACTGGTCGGTACACGGGGCTGCTGGAGGGTTAGATGAGGGGAACTCGCCTGCGCCATGGGATGAAGCTCAACGGGGCGGCGGTCGGGAAGGAGACCGAACTCTAGGGAGAGGCCGTGAACGCGGCGGCTGCTGCGATGTACGGGCGTAGACACCAGCGGGAGTCGGTCGGGACTCGCTGAACCGCTGCGAGAAGAGGTCCGGGACATGGGATCTTGAATGCACCTCCACCAGTGTTACGTAGCCGTTGAGGCTCGTAACCGAAAGGCTTTAATGGGGGGTTGACGTGGACGGCACCGGAGAGCAAGCCAAGAACACCCAGAGATGATGATGATGATGATGCCCTCAAGCTGAATGGCGCATACCCACGGCGGGGATGCCGGAAACGATCTTCTTCTTTCACTCGCCGGTGCACGCGACTTGCGAAGAGCAGCCGCCCAGCGGCTGCTTGTGGAAACGTGGCAATATCATACCTCGGCGTTCGCCATCTCACGCGCTGACAATGTCAGCGCATAAACGGGCTTTTATTCACTTGAAACGCCTCGCCGTAAACCTCAAAAACCCTACAGCGAAGATCGTACAACACGACATATGCGGGATGATTAAAAATTGCACAGAGACAGGTGTTTCGCGCAGCAACGCAATAAAAGCATTACTCTTTCCTGATACTGCAGTCGTCAATGAATTGCTGGCAGTGCTTAATGATGTGTGTAATTATGGTTTGATGGGTGGTTACATTTTGTGTTCACTCGCCCTGTATGTATAGAGACGCTATCGGTAAACCGTGGTTGTATTGTAACTAAAGGACAGATGAGGTTCTAGCTTTCGAATGGAGGCTTTTGCCTTTGTGTCCTGTTTCCGACGCCTGTGGTGTTGACCGATGAAGACAACGGTTTCAATTTTAATTTATATATGGTGCACCTAAAAATTGCAAGGAAAGAAATTTTAATTTGCCATTGCACACTTAGTGCAGCGCTTAGGAGCATGACCTAGGCTTATAGCAGTCAACCTAAGGGTTTTACAGTTTTCCCATTTATGCTGCGCGGAAGGGATAGAGCACAATGCGTTCCTTATTTTTCGTAAGTTCTGTACGGATTTGTGACTTCTATTACGATGCAGTAATTTGACGTGGTTTTCTATGACATTAATTTTGCACATTTTAAGCGGAGAAAAAAGTCTTTTCCAAGTTTTTCTTGCATTTTACTCAGTACGATGCAGCAAAAGTTGAAAAGTGGGGTTGAAAAACGACGCATAAGGGCTGGTGACTCACACCTGGCAACAGCCGATTTCGACGCCCCTATTCCGCCAGCTGCAGCGCAGGACTTGCGGGGGGTTGGTGCTTGCGCACATGCGGGGTGAGAGACAGCAGGTGGCACTGCTCAATTCAGAGCCAACCTTCATTTTCCATACTTGAACAAAAAACATTTTGTGCCATATAAGTGGTTCTAGTCGTGTAAACTAGGCGCGCTTATTGAGTTGACGTCATTTGCCCTGCCATAATTTGGGAACTTTTTGAAGTCTCTTTGTAGTGCAACATGTTCCAAATAATTTTTTTATAGCACAAAATTTTTTAATTGAAATTCCTGCGTCGTACACTACGCAAGCACCGTACGCGCGACGAATTATGAAAGACTAACCGCCTCTGCTTCCGATTCTTTAGAACTGCATTAGAAACTAGTAGACAAACAAGCTATAAGGGAAGTACTACTTGACGAGGCGAGTGACAGCGTGTTATTGCACTGTTAGGCTTCAACTGAGAATGTCGATTTTGAATAGAAAAATAAAGGTACCCCCTTTGCCAGAAATAACCGAGCAACACGTTTCCGCTTCCCAACAGCATAACGGAGCCTTTACGGAACCCCTAAAGACTGAAAGGTGCCAAAACGTGGAGAGAAGGGTTCACCTTGCTTTACACAGATTCAGAGCTTAAGGGCTGCCGTGAGTGCCTCGCTACGAGGCTATGAAGCAAACCACCGTCCTTTCAGCCTTTGACAGTGCCATGAAGGCTCCGTTGTATGGTTGAAAACCAAAAGCCTGTTGCTCGGTTACTTTTGGCAAAGAGGCATGTAGTACATAGAGCTCTTGGGTTTGGTGCACGACTGTAGACAGCTTTTTGCAGCTGCAGTTGCAGTGCAGTTGATTAAAACTACCATTCCTATACGCGGTCCGAGATCCCTATACATGTTAACGTGATCCATGCTAGAATGACCTAGTGGACGTTGACATGTATGGTACCGCAAGACATTTATTTAGGTTGCTCGCTCGTGGTGGTCGACAGAGCGGCGGCGGCAGCCTGCGACCAAGGCGAAGGTCCAGCGTCGTCTCAACGAGAGTTGGCGTGGTCACGCTGGTTGCTGCAACCAGATTACTTTAGGAAAGCCCCAGCGTCCGTACGAAACCACGCCACTGCCTTTATTTATTTTTATTCGTTTCAAATTACTATAGAGCAGCAATAAAATCGCATCGTAATTACCCCTTGATCTTTCCCTCCTTTCTCATCATCGTAAATATCTTCTGCTACGCCTTTTTCACGCGAGTTGCAAAACTAACCCTATTCTCAAAGATAATTTATGCCTTCTTCCATCTTATGTAACATCACAAATTAAACGTAAATTCTATTCAGGGAACCCACACTCCCGAACCAGCTATTAATTAATTCCTTTGTATTAATTCCTTCGTCCCTCCAGTTGCCAATGACTTAAACCACTTCCATGGCTCCATCGCTACCATAATCGGTACCGATTTCAAGAATATCGCCCGCCGCCGATTCTATATGCCTCCTTTTCTCTGTAATGTCATCGGGCCTTCAGAGAACAGAAAATGAATAAAAAACAGCGCTTTTGGGATACGTTGTCACATGACAAAAATAAACTCGCAGGAGTTTCGCTGGAGAACATTCTCAAGGTGAGGTTATACATAAAAACCCCGAAAGCAGAAGATTGGTTTGGTTTGGTTTTATGGGGTTTAACGTCCCAAAGAGACTAAGGCTATGAGAGACGCCGTAGTGGAGGGCTCCGGAAATTTCGACCACCTGGGGTTCTTTAACGTGCACTGACATCGCACAGTACACGGGCCTCTACAATTTCTCCTTCAAAGAAATTCAACCGCTGCGGCCGGGATCGATCCCGCTTCTTTCGGGTCAGCAGCTGAGCACCATAACCACTGAGCCACCGAGGCGGCGCAGAAGATTGGACAGCCTTCGCAGTAGCTCAGTTGATATATCACCGGACGCTAAATTCGGAGGTTATGGGTTCGGATCCCACCGGTGGTGTGTGGTTGTTTTTTCTTTTGCTGTCTAATCGATTATCTTTAAATAATCACCCTATTAATGACCCGTTGATGAGCATCTGAAATTAAAGAAAAAACGTCATTTTATGCTCCTGGGTTTCACTTACTGTTGCCTTGCGTCGTATAATACAGACACATGTGGCACACGTGGGACGATATATGGGGCACAATATAATGCAAAGCACATTACGTACAACATGGGCAAGATACGGGCAAACTAAGGCATGCAAAAGCAATCTTTCATAATTTCATATTTTCTAAATCACCATCCTGCCATTCTCACTATTGTAAACGGATCGTCTCTAGGAAACATAAAAAAAAGAGAACTTTTGCTTGTTATCGATTCAGATATGATTGGTTACCTTGAAAGTGCAACATGCTGTCACTGTTTCTGTTATTTATTGCATGTACCTTATATTTTCAGTGCACGTATATACTTTATGAGTTTGCCTACCGTGTTTTGCTTGAGTGTTTTGCGTATTCGGAAAGGAGACTTACACTTTGTCAGACATAAGTTGCCTTTTTCTCAGCCTCCTCGACAGAGTTTCTTTGTATTTCTGTTTCTGTCAAATAAGCATTCATTCATTCATTCATTCATTCATTCATTCATTCATTCATTCATTCATTCATTCATTCATTCATTCATTCATTCATTCATTCATTCATTCATTCATTCATTCATTCATTCATTCATTCATTCATTCATATGCCATAATGAGCCCCTCTTTCCCTTCCCTTGTCTGCTCACTGGACGATTGTCATAGATAACCTGACATTCGGAGATAGCTTGGATGGCACTCAGTGTTGAATACTCGTCACTACACCGTTTCGCATCCACGTCGTTGGTACATGCATCACGATCTTCATATCAGCGGAAACCTGTCGTACAGCTCGCTTGAGACGAGAGTTCCGAGGACGTTCACCCTCTATTCTATTGCCGGACGGCTCTGGGTTCTGACCTAGAGCTGACGTCCAGCCTCCCAAGCACGAAGTTTCGTCTAGACTTCATCCAAGGCCTTCAAGCGCTGTCACTGACACTCTTTTCCGGCGGCGCGACGAGACAGGTCTCCGCGCCCTCTGCTCTTCCAGTCGCGATCTCGCGCCCGGCGCAAAGCCTGTGTATCCACGCTGCTCGCTATCGTCGTGGCTTCGGAAGTAGTCACTCAAAGGTTCTTCGCGATGTGAAAGACAAAGACGAGAAACTTAGGGGGACACTTCAGCTTCACCTTTAAAGGCCGGATATAATGGCCATCATGGGTCTCTCATCTGCTTAGGATCCTCAGAGTACTCACGCCACGACACTCTTCTCATCCCACGACGCTTCTTTACGCCACACAGTGTTCTTTTTCGCCTCGCACGACGCTTGTTAATGTCTCACAATGCTCTTCACAACACACGGAGCTTCACGTCACAGAATGCTTTAAGAGTACATATATCTCAATACACTCACTCCTACTGGTCAATAACAACACACATGCACACTGCGCATCTTCTCTCTTTCTCATTAGTCTCATTCGAAGCGTGCGTCTTCAAACTCTATCAGCTGCCATTCCTTCACACATGCATGGAAGCACATTCATACTCGCCGCTGTCGTCCATTGTCATTTCCATGATAATCTCACCCTCTACAGGCACACTGTCGTCAGCAACTCCCGCATAATGGCCGGCGCCAGGCGCGGGCGAATGCCCTGCACCGCCACTATGGCCCAAAAAAACACGTCTTCTACGTCGACATTGCAGGCCCCTACCGCTCCAGGGGTGAATGGTACACGGCTGCAGTCATACACGAGGGAAAACAGGTGGACGGCCTCTCGTTCAGAGCGCCCAACTCAACGCATGCGGAGGAGGTGGCGATCGCCCTCGCAGCCTCCCATCCCGACTCTAAATTCATCCTCACAGACTGTCGCGGAGCCTGTCATAACTTTGAGTTCGGTTGGATCACTCCACTCGCTCACCAAATTTTACACCGCAGTACTCGCGACGGCGATCCAACTCATCGCTCAATCATATGGGTCCTCGGCCACCAAGGCATGCCAGGTAACGAAGCCGCCCATGAGGCAGCCCGCGCACTCACTCACCGGGCACCAGGCGTCCCTTGGGAGGAGCTTAACCCAGATCACAGCCCTCTCCTTTCTTTTAAAGAAATTACTGAGCACTATCGTGCCGAACACCGGCGATACCCAGTTCCTATGAAAGGACTGGGCAAAGCTGGCGAACGAATTCTTCTCAGGCTCTTTACAAACACCCTGCTCTGCCCGGCGGTTCTCAAGCACTTTAATCCTTCTTTTGACGGCCGCTGCTCATTCTGTGGGGAGGTGGCCGACACCTTCCACATGGTTTGGGCATGCAGAAAAAATCCTTCTCTCCCCCCAGTCACCCCTTCCCCTACCCGAGAGGACTGGGAGGCGGCCCTGCTCAGCTGCCAGGAACTATCGGCCCAACAGGCCCTGGTTCGGCGGACTTGTGTAGCGGTCTCGACCAACGGGATCCCGGAATGAGGGACTCCGCCTAGTATTGTAAGGGGTGAGACCCATTAGGGGCCTCTCCCCGAGCACCTCTCTGTAAATTACTAAATAAATGCTTTTCACCACCACCACCCGCAAACTCGTATGAGGCAATATCTGCGACGGTACGGTTACCTACGACGGTGGATTTTCTTTAAACTGAAAGAGACATGGCCATATATGCGGAATTGATGATTCTCTGCTTTATATTCATAGATCGCGTGTAGTTATCATTGCACTAGGTATACAGTGGTGCGGCGGATAAGAGATGCGCCACTGCCCCGGCCGGTGGCTGTTTCAATATACAGCCACCCACGCTGCTCTTCCCGAGTAACCTTTCTAAACCAATAGTTAACTTAACAGCTACCTCCCACGGTGACAAGCGGCACTGGAGAATTTTTCCGTCACGATGCCGACGACGCTGGATTTCCTGAAAAACGGGAGCCTTAAAGCTATTGCGTTAAAATGCTTGCCTGGCACCCTCCCAATGCGCGTCTTTACTTGCGCCTTTCTCCTCTCAGCGACCAATGCGGACGAGCGCCTACTTCCACGAGGAACGACCCTATTGGAAAATGTATGTAGGTACAGATTTATGTGAGTATGTATACCACACTACACGGACGTCTAAAATTTCGCCTCCATCGAAATGCGACCGAGCGGGCGGGAATGAATACGCGACTTTCGTCTATTGTGCGGTGTCAGTGCACGTTAGGAGCACCAGGAGGTCGGATTATACAGAGCCCTCCACTACGGCGTCCCTGATAGCCTGAACCGCTTCGGGACGCAAATCGTATGAAACTGAACCAAATATGCCAAGTTCCTATTCGATGATCCATTCAGACATATACATATTTTTCAACAGGGGACGCGCCAATACTTGTCACTGCTAAGCTTCAAACTGCCAGTTAATCGAACAAATTAAGGTACTGGCGCGATGCGTTGTGAAAAAAAAACCAACTGAGACTGTGGCGAGCCGAGGGGTTACAAACAACCTTAGAGTCTCAGTTAATGCAGCAGCTTCCAGTTCTTGAAGTCAAGGGTTTGGCGGAAACCGGTCTGTTCGGGCATGAAGATGAAGGTGAAAGCGAAACACCGACCAGTGACGGAATGTTTCTGGCATCGCAAGGGAGCCTTGCGCACACGTGAACAAATATTTGTATACTTGTACAGAAAGATAAACGGGCTCTGGCAGGGCATGTAATGCGAAGGAAAAGTTAGCGACGCTCGTTAAGGATAACGGCAGAGAACATGTATCATTGAAGAGATATTGGAAAGGCTTTTTCAGCCTTCAGTGGGTGTCGTCAGGCCGATCGTCGAGCAAAATGATAAAATCTATTGGTTACTATTTCCAAAAATTGAAGTTGTTACTGTGTTCGAGAGATATATGTGAAGGCGTTCGCAGTAGTCCATTTCAGTTTTTAGATTTCGCAAAATGGAAGCATTTTTAGAGCGGCGGTGCACCGAAGGCGGTCTGAACGAGAGCGTGCGCAGTCACGTGCTTGGCGAACAAAGCGTGAGCCATTGCTGTCAGGACCCGTGAGTCACTTGAAAAACGACTGCGCAACAGTTTTTGCTGATTTTGTACTCTTAATCCCTTGATGCTGCGTTTGCAGCGTACGACGCCACAAAACCACATGTTGAACGCAGTTGCAGTTGCACCAAGGTTTTCCTTTTTTTTTTGTTGAGGTTTACGGAATTTGACGTGGAACTGTCATGTGCCATTTTTCTGCGCAGACGCCTGTCACGTGATAGATCGCAACTTTCTTCACGCATATAAGAGGGGGAGCGGTTACTGGAGGCTGAATGAAGCGCTATTGCGGCGAAGTCTACTTTGGAAGTCGGCGAAGTCTACTTTTGGAAACCAGATTTCGGGCATACGTAAGCTCTTTTGCCTTTAAAGCGAAGCTATTAGGTTGGTAACGTGAGGCAGTATGCAGCGCTCAGAATTGGACATTGTGCCGACGCATAGTCAGCAACTTTAGCGCGCCAGCCTGATTTTTGATTGTCACGATGTGATTGATTTACATCAAATTGTTGATGCTATAGTCACAAGAGAGTTTTAAAATCCTGCTATGCTCTTTTCTCACAGGAGGTTTCCTCTCAGATGAAAAGGAGGGGTGGTATACATTTAAACAAAGCTCAGTAGCGGCGGGAATGTAATTTTAGCTCATTAGATTAGAGCGAGCAATTTCGAGCAGTTATTATCGAAGGAAGAGCCAACTAATATGAAATCAGTACAAGCTATTTTTACAGTCGGGTACTTTTGGTTAGCACTCGATCACTTTTGGTTAGCGGTTATAGGGAGTCGTTTTGGGCAGGTCATCGTATCTTAAACGATTCTAAATTTGTAAATAGCAAAATTAGCTATATTCCGAAACGTCAGATTTAGCGCAACATTTTCGAACTATAGTTTGCATAGCGAGTTGAGCAGTGCGCAGCACGCAGAAATCATCACGTGATAACGCGCTGTCACTAAGCAGACGTTAGCACCTGGCGAAGTTCCTCGATTGAAGAACGTGGTATATAGCAGAGATGCTGATAACCAGTCTGCAATCGTGGGGATTATTTCGAGATGAACGCGGGAACTCCGTTTAATAATAATGATGATGCCGCACCAGGATCTCCACCACGTCGTCCCCGTTCGACTCCATAGGACAGAAAACTCCTTGCAGCACCATGATTCTGGCAAAAGGAAGCGGCTGTCCACGTCGCACAGCCATCACTGTGACCGGTGGCCTGGTCATCTTTTGTGGCTTTGTGCTGCCGATTTTCTCCAGTCGGGGCACCTTTCGGGGTGCTAACATCACGCCTAGGCAGCGCGTAGTCACGGAAAAATTATTAGACCTCGCGGGATTTACTTTAAGCTAAAGAATGAAGGAACCATGGCGAAGTCACTTCGAAGAAGACAGTTGATATGAGTAATCATCAATTTTCTCTACAACTTCTGCATTAAGCATTTAGCGCTCACGCTGACGATTAAAACTTTAGATAATTTATACTTTGTTATTATAAAATCTGAGAGAAAGTGAGAGAAAGAGGGAAGGCACGGAAGTCAACCAGAAGAGCGTTCCGGTCGGTTACTCAGCACTGGAAGACAGGGATGAGGGGTCGTAAAAGAGAAAGAGGGAAGGAGCTCTGAAAAAGATGTGCTGAACTTGTCAAGACGGCTGGCTTTAACCCTGGACTAGTCCAAAACTTTGTAGATCACGTTGTTTTTTAAAGCTTGACACAAGTTAACTTAAGTACAAATTTACATGTTCCAGCCTTTTCGCCTTGTACTTCAACACCTGCCACTGAGTGTTGCTGTGCTTTGGTCTTCTGCACTGGACTGTCTTTGCAGATGAAGAGTGCGCTCATTAATGTAGATGATGCTTGGAATTAGCTGTTTAACCGTTGCTGGATGGTCGGGTTTGCAGGCGCCCCCAAGTACAGTTATTTATTGCTCAGAAAAAGCTGGAACACCATGAGGTTTTAAGGAATAACCGCAATACCTTTTTACGTGTGTTACCATGAATGCTAATGTTGACGCTCGTGTTCTATGCAGTGTAACCAAGGGTTCCAACAAGCGTTCGTCATGATGTCCGGAAAACAAAACTTCGGCTTGAAGAGAACCGTACTGGTTGTCATCTTGCTCCTATGCGGTAAGGCTTGTTCGATGTGAATTTTTCGTGTGCTCTGAATTTATCTATCTTATGCTCCGAAATTATATTAGTGAATAAGCTGTGTGTTTTTAAAGAGTATCCAGCGGACATACTGATATTCGCGTCTTTTGTTAGGCTGGTGCTTAGCACAAAGGAAAGGAAACGCTTTAGCGTATACAAGAGCGAGAGTCTAATAAAAATAGCACATAATTAATAGGGCAAGCCTTGCACATGGATATTGTTACGAGCTGAAATCGTGGCTTCACACAAATATTTAAAGAAACGTTGCCCTGCAAGTCGCTTGGCGTTTCATGCGGGCTGCCTCAGAGATCTTGCTTCAAACGCTCATATCCAGCTGAATGTGAGAGTTGATTTTGGATCCTAATCCTCCCGGCGAATAACGCCCGCAAAGACATGAAATGGTCTTTACAAGTATGTTCTTCTCGCTTTTCTGGTTAACTGCTTACCCCTATGAAACGCGCAACTTGATATTGTTCTGAGCAATTCTTCATTGATTGTATCTTTAATTTTTACAACGAAGCAAGGTGATTGAAGGTTCCCGTCTTGCCTAAACCTCTTTAAACAGCCTTCAGAAAGCCTCCACGAAACTCATGAAATTTGAAACTGCTTTGTGGTTCACAGGTTTGGTGATATTGACGCCAGTGCTAGTGCAGACGAAATCGAACGAGGGAGAATGAGTTTGAAAGCCACCTGAGGTGTCTCCTTGTTAAGCGAGAATAAATCACATGTGTAACGACATATTTTTGGCTGCTGTCATCACCGCAGCATTTACGTATACTGCGCCACTGTAATGGTCTGAGCCAGGCGAAGCTATAAACGCAGCAGCAACAAAATCAGTGCGCTCCGTAGAATCAAAGAATTGCGTGCGAGGCAGGAACCTGTACCTTGCTGAAGCTATTCCCTTCCGGAAAATAAATTCCAGACGCCCATCGCAATGAGTCACTCTGGAATAGAATTTTGACTCTGTATGTTTGAGCTACGCTGTGTGCTATGCCTTTTGTTTTTTATCAGGAACAATGACAGGAACGAGTGAGGCCTCAAGTGTTCCAGTAACTGGAAGCAGCGGGTCAGGATCAATGCCAGGCTCCGGAATGGGTAACGGAAGTTCCTCAGGAATGGGAAGTAGTGGAGGAGGGACGATTCCCGGCCTTAGAGGTGGCGGAAGCGGAGGCATTCCTGGATTGGGAGGCCTATTTCCTGGAATCGGAAACCCATTTGCTGGACTCGAAACTGGCGGAAGCGGAGGAATTCCGGGCACAGGAGGCTCTGGAACAGGGTCGATACCAGGAATTGGGTCCAGTGGAAGTGGCAACTCCGCAGGAACGGGAAGGTCTGGAACCGGGGCAACGTCTGGCGCCGGAGGTAGCAGCAGCGCAAGTCTTCCAGGCGTGGGAGGAACCGGAACCGGAGTGATACCAGGCCTCGGATCTGGCTCAAGTGGGACTTCTGGGACTGGAGAAGCTGGAGGCACTGGAGGAGGGCAGATGCCAAGCACTGGAACAGGTGGAAATGGTAGCAGTCAGGGATAAAAGGTCGCCTCGTCTGCAAGGCAGCAACGCTTGCTGGTCGGGTGGACGTGGACTCCGGGTAAAAAAAACCTGCCTAGTATGAGTTCGCTGAAGGCGACCATGAGGACTTCCGAATTTGTATTGGCTTTATCCCGCTAAAATAAAGGTTACCTTAAGTAAAAAAGCGTCGCTTGCTAACTCTGTGCATATACAGTCCTCGCATGCTAATCCGTTTGCTCGTTCAGTCACCTCGCACAATACCTAATGGAGATATGAAGGGGCTTTGCAGCACTTTTTGATCATTGTAAATTAACGCGCCCAGCCATTAGAACGCCTTTTAATGACCATTAGAAACTCCTCAATTGAAAAATTCCTCCTCCGAGGTTCGAACCCAGAACCACCGCCTTTCCGGAGAGTCACTCTGCCAACCGAGAAAACCGACAGAGCTAAATTTACTCTACCTGGGATGATCCCCATAAAACAAACCGAGCTTGTAAATGTGTAAGATATGGCAATGCCGCCAAAGAGCCATAGGGGCTACTCGAAAAACGCCGTAAGAAATCGGATGACGTGTCTAATACATATTTGAATACGCGCAGCGCGTCCATATGCTCTGTGGCACAGCCAGTTCGTGGGGCTGCACGAGTTGAGCGAACTTCTTGAGAATTAACGATGCTATGTTGTACTGCGACCTGAGTAGACAGGTGCTCGACTGCTGGAGACCGACTTTATCCTGTCCTGCTAAATATGCTATTTTCTGCACCCAGTGAACGGCACGCAACTCCTTGCGATCAGGAACGCATGCAACCTCCCTGTGAAATGAAGGGACGGGGGCAACAAAAACACAACTTCGTCAGGATGTTCTTGAAGCTTCGCCTCATACAGAGAAATTTGGGAGACTTGATTTTCAGGCAACAAGATCGTCAACCTGCTTTAAATTAACATCACTTGACCCTCCACCCTTTCTTAAAAAATTCATCACCAAGGTCTCTCTCATACCCTATAGATATGAAAAACAAAGCGCTCAAGATTGCTGGGAAATTATCTTCTTTCAGGTTAAAGTTACAAACAGACCTCGCCGTCTCTTTAAGAAATCTCTGCCTCCATTACATTTTTCAGTTGGCCCTGTATTTAATATATTCCTAAATAAAGCAGCAACACCCGCCATAACAATGATCGAGGAGCTTAAAGGCTTCTTCAAACGTATATGCTGCCATTGGAAACCATTGTTCAGTTACTGGAGTCAGCAGAGGAGAAAAAAGCGCATTATATCCTGGAGCATAAAATTTGTACAAGCGCCAGCATAATCTTTTTTTACAGCCAAATTAACCACATTTATGTTTCATAAGACTTCGTATCCTGAATGTTCACCTTCGTGGCACAAACCGCCTGTGGCCTAAGAACTGGCGCACAGATTCCGTTGAGGAAACGTGGCTACTCATGCAGTCAGGCAATATAGGCTGCAGTAGACACGCAGGTAAGCAGGGGAAGAGAACACCTTCCTTCCAAATGATGACGTAACTTTCGATTCGCTTTTGCTAAGAGGATTGGATGAAAACGACATGTTACTCACTGAGCTCAGATCTCAACGGGTGGCACAAAACATTCAACGGGAATATTTAAGCCTCCGTGGAGCGACATGGGGTGAAATCTCCGTCCAAAGCGCCGGTCAAGGCTGTATCGTGCCAAAACAGGTACGAAAAGGTGACGAGATTATAGCGACGTTCCGATCATCCGGTTGCTCCTTGCATGCACATGGCGGACCGCGAGCTCAGGCGACGGATCGGCCTGAGCGCAATTAACATCTTCGAAATTGCTGTCCTTGTAGGCACCACGCCAACCACTGCACCACTGCAACTGCACCACGCCAACCACGGCGATTTGTTGACACAGAAGCGCCCTCGCACTAATTAGGAAAAACAAAAATAAAGAAAAATACCATTGCTGCCACACCAGACAGTTTCGCTAGTTTCCGAAAGGGAAAAGACGCCGTCCGCGGACAAGCCTGAACGGTGACATCGAGTTACGTCTTGCGCCGTCCGCCCCAGAATCGGCGCCTTCATCCTTCATGTGGATCCCGCTTTACAGACAACTTCAATATGGCTGCAAGGTCAGGTACAGCACCGTCGCGGGACGGCGAGGAAGCCTATTTTCTTTCCAGCCTCGAGCAGCGCCATACTGCCAGCATGTGCGGCATCGTGAACTTGATGTATATCAAACCTCGGCCTTCGCCATCTCACGTGCTGGCAATGTCGGCACATAAACGCACTTTTAGTCAAGCGAAACTGCTCGACGTGAGCCTCGAAAACCCTACAGCGAAGATCGTACAACAGGACACATGCAGGATGATTAAATATGGCATAGAGACAGATGTTTCGCGCAGCAACGCAAGGGAAATAAAAGCATTGTTCCTGCCTGACACTGCAATCGTCCATGAATAGCTGGTGAGTGTTTAATGATGTGTGTAATGATGGTTTGATGGGTGGTTATATTTTGTGTTCACTCGCCCTGTACAGAGACATTATCGCTAAACCGCGGTTGCCTTGTAACTAAAAGGCAGAAGTGGTTGGCTTGTGCCTTCGTATCCTCTGTGCAACGCCTGTGGTGTTGACCGACGAAAACAACGGTTTCAATTTTGATTTATATAAGGTGAATCTAAAAAATGCAAGAAGAAATAATGTTCATTTGAAATTACAAATGTGGTGTAGCGCTTAGGAGCATGGCCTGTGCTTATAGCAGTGCACCTAAGGTTTTAGTTTTCTCTTTTATGCTGTGAGGAGGGGATAGAGCACAATGTGGTCCTTATTTTTCGTAAGTTCTGTACGCAGTTGTACCTTTTATTACGATGTAGTAATTTGACGTGGTTTTCTATAAAATCCTTTTCATGTTTTCATTGCATTTCAGTACGAGGTAGGAAAAGTTGAAAAGGGTGGTAGAAAAACGACGCACAAGGGCTGTTGACTCACGCCTGGCAACAGCCGATCTCGACGCCCCTACTCCGCCAGCTGCAGCGCAGGACTTTCGGGGGTTGGTGCTTGCGCATACACGGGGTGAGAGACAGGTGGCACGGCTCAATTCAGAGCCAACCGTACTTTTCCATACTTGAACAAGAAACATTTTGTGCCATATAAGTGGGTCTAGTCGTTTAAACTAGGCGCGCTTATTGATTTGACGGCAGTAGTCCTGCCATAATTTGGGCACTTTTTGAAGTCTATTTTTAGTGCAACATGTTCGAAGTAATGTTTTTATAGTCCAGAACTTTTTAATTGAAGTTTCTGCGACATACGGTACGCAAGCACCATACGCGCGACGAATTATGATAGAATAACCACCTCTGCTTCCGATTTGTTAGACCAACATTAGAAACTAGCAGACAGAAAAGCAAAAAAATAAGTACTACTTGACGAGGTGAGTGGCAGCATGTTATTACACTGCTAGGCTTCAACTCGGAATGGTGCGTTTGAATGGTGCGTTTGAAAGCAAAGTGGAATGTGCATAGAGCTCTTGGGTTTGGTGCTCCACTGTAGACAGCTTTTTTTACCGTCTCGAAACCGCGATTCGCGTGCGAGACCTTCGGCCGTCAGTACGAGAAAGCTCTCGAAGTGTCGCGGAAATCAGACTGACCTTCGTTTTATTTTGAGCTCAGATTATTGTGTTCCCGTTAGCTCCCCGCGGTCAATATTCGCAACATACGAAATGTGCTCCATGTACTGATTTCAGCGGAAAGTTTGGATGAAAAGTTTTTATGTCGTTATGTTCCCAGTATCCAGTGCTCTCTTGTGAAAACGCAGATTGCAACCGTGGGAAAGCTGTGCGAAGGAAGAAAATCGCCGCGCCTCCAACTGAAGGAACGCAGTGCGCCGCGTATACAGGTCACGCGTGGCTACCGGCCGCCGATTCGCGACGACTCAAAGTGTCTTCGGTAATTTTTTTTATATTATGTTTTTGATGTTGTTGCGACTGAGAGAAAGAAAACATAATCTATAGCTTGCATGACGTCACTGCGGCAGTAGCGCCATAGGAGCGCAGCGCGGCAAACTCACACCGTAACTGCAGCCGGGCTATCTGATGGAGCGAGTTGGTCGCCCATAATCTACAGCTGGTATGACGTCACAGCGGCACAGGTGCGCGGCGCGGCGTAACTGCAGCCGGGCTATCTGAAGGAGCGAGTTGGTCGCCCATATTCACTCCGCTAAAGGTCAAACGTAAATGCGGCCGGGTCACGCGAAGGCTTGAAAGTGCGAGCAGTATTGCTTTCGCAATAAAAATGGCGCGAATGTATACGTAAGCTAGGCAACGTTCAGGGACTCCTTGTGTCTTCATTTGTGAGGAACCGTACGCAAAGAATAGCAAAGCCTTCGTGGTATGCAGTATTGTGTACACTCCCTGGTTCTTCCCAATGGCCCCAGTCATCCCGCATTGCACGAAACGCTTGGTCGAATAAGTATTTGTTTGGATGCTTTGATGGGAATTGACCACGATGGCCGTTTGGGCTACTCTTTTATTCGTTCAGGAAAATATGCTGAAACTTGTTCCGCCGGAGAATTTTCGCGCTTCTCCCGCGGATACTGCGTCGCACAAGCTGTCGTGAGCTCTACCAGCTTAAGGAGGCGCATTTCACCCGACATTATGGAGACAACTTCTGTATGAAGCACAAGCTTGAACAAAGATAAACGTAGAAGCTCCAATTCGTTAACCAAAGGACGCCTTTTTAGCTTGGAAGCATTTGCTTTCAAGCTAGTATTGGCTTTTATTCTTGGATGGCGCAAACTATGAAAAAACCTGACAGGAATGACTGTGATTGTCCAGACGTAGACAAGTTCTTTTTTCGAACTCATGACCAGCGGTCTCCCTTCTTCACTTTGTTCAAGTTTTTGCCTCGAGGGCAATCTTTGTTTCCATCCAGTATCCTTAGTTGCTTAAGTAGTTAATGCCACGTTGATGACCGATGCGCTTTAGATCGAGATTATTCATTTGATTTAGATAGCGGCGCTAACGATGACCGGGAACCCCGTGGCAAAAGCCAGGGACACACTGAGTTCATTCTTCGTACTAGTGGAAAGAGAAGTGTGGGGTGGATGAAAACAGGCAGCACCGAAAACGTCACATTGCCAAACAAGAAAGAAAAAACAACTGCACCACAATGGCCGGACAGGTTTTTGTTGCTACAAATGCACTGTGCACCTGTTTCTACGTAGGAGGAACTGTTTGCGCGATTTTTGTTACGAATGCATACCGTATTTATTCGATTCTAAGGCTCCCTAGATTCTAATGCTCACCCGTTTTTAAAGGTCTGGAAAGTAAATTGTGTTTCCAGCGTAGTTTCATTTCCGTACTCGATTCTAACGTGGTTGTGATTTTTAGGCGATCTTTTCCGGAAAAAAAAAAAGATGCGCATAAGTTTCAAGTAAATGTAGTACTTAATTTTTGGCATTCCACGCAGCTCAAACTGGACAAGCATTCTACACGAAATGGCCAGAGTTGCTACTTCGCGATGTATCGATTTCCTAAACTTCAGCAGCGCCAACAAATAGCTGAACTTAGCTTTTAAATCTACGTGCACTACCTCGCTCAGAGTAACGTGGTCAGAATTTTTTTCTTTTATTCCTGCATAAATTGCTTGTTAGAAGGTTAAGGCAGTAAGTACCCATCTCTCTTCACGCACAAAGAGCCGTACGAAAGGGTTTATGGCTTATGGATTATGGGGGTTTAACGTACCAAAGCGACTCAGGCTATGTGAGACGCCGTAGTGAAGGGCTTCGGAAATTTCGACCACTTGGGGTTTTTTTAACGTACAGTGACACTGCAGAGTACAGGGGCCTCAAGAATTTCGCCTCCATCGAAATTCGACCGCCGCGGTCGGGATCTAACCTGCGTCTTTCGGGTCAGCAGCCGAGCGCCATAACTACTGAGCCACCGCGGCGGCGTGCACCAAAAGGATATAATTAACGACACACGGCTCTCACAAGGAACGCAGGGCTAGGCATAATTTCCGCCACAAATATTTTCGTCTTGTTCTAGTTCTCTCGCCTGTTTTTCAGCAAAGAGAATATCTTGCTCAGCTTGTTCATTGCTGAGAGAGAGAGGGAGGCGATGAAGGCAGTAAAGGAATAATGACTAATGCCGTATGTTCTGCCAGATTTGAACTTCAAGGTATAGGGATGCAGGCTAACTTCCACATGTGGTCGAAATTTCCAGAGCCCTTCACTACGGCGTCCCTGATAGCCTGAGTCGCTTTGGGACGTTAGGCCCCTATAAACTACCACTTCCACATACGCTGCGAAGGCTGAACCACGAGGATGCTACTATGGGGAGCGAGAAACCGTCACTGCGGGTCCGCAACATTGAGCAAAAAAAAACAACAAATAAAATAAATTCGCGCAGGTTTCAGCTTGCTTATGTTCCACACAGTCGGACAGGCTGCGACTCTGGAAGGCTAATGATATTGCGGCTGCTACTGGTGTGTTGACTGTACCTCGGCATGATACCAAACTGCACAATCATAACGAAAAAAAAAAAGCTGCTGTTTTTGTCTCTCTTGGCAAGGGGCCACATTGGCATGCAAAAACCAGATGCGAAAAGATTTTCATTTATTTTTCGCTCTATTCTTTTATTCTTGCTCAGTTGTGCGTAGTTTCCCCTGTTTACATAAAATGGCATGAAACTGTCACGTGAGGTTCTTTTTTCGGGAGCGTGTAGTACGGCTTGCATGTTCAAATAAAACAGGGCAGTCTTCCCAACTGCCAGAGACCCTTCCCGACGAAGAGTAGGCGCACGAGAAGTCGTTTTGTACTGTAAGTATAGAGAACTTCCCTGACGATACTCTGTGGAAGCTGTCGAGCTTTGTGCTAGCTTGCGTAAACTGTACTAAACCTCTCGTTGAGGAGCGTTGCGGTTTGTTACAATGAATAGCGCTCTGAAGTTGCTAGAAAGTGGATTTTATATCATAAGGCTTGTTTGATGTGTGCTCGCCTGAAGTGTTCTCGCTCCCTTGTTTTCTATAATCTTCGCATCGTACTTTACTGGTATATAAAGAGCGCAGGCTAAGAATCCCTGTTTGCGTTAAGAACAGCAGTTGCGCCGTGGGTTTTACTGGCACACAGTGCTTTGCTCCTTAACTCTCTTCTTCCGAGGATAAACGACACGATACGGAAGGGTAAAAAATAGGCGTAAAATTTATTGCAGGAACAAAAAGGACAAGTGGTATAGATGACAATAAGTTTCGTGTTGTGCTAATTATGGAACTCTGTCGACTGCTGCTACGAAGCGTACAATTCCTCATTGCAATACTTCTGTGGCTAATAAGTTTGCGACGCCCTACGAGTCCATGTGTGCTCATGTTGGGCACCTTTGTTTGGACTGGCAAAGGCTGATTTGTAGCGTGGGGTAGCGCCTATATTGTTCAATATCATGTTGTTAGAGATCCGGTGTTCCACGCAATCACTTCTCTCGTTAAGGAACACCTAACGTTACGCTGTAAATCATTTCATCGCTCCTTTTTTTCTCCCTACTGAACTCCGCAATAGGGGGGGGGGGGGAGTTTGACTCCAAGCTTTATCTGGCGCTGGCACATGACAGAAGCATCTTTATAATGTTACGCGGCGGCCAGCCGAAGAATGAGACGTGGTGAACCATGGCTATGAGATGATTTAATGGCCGCTGGCCTAGCGCGGGCGCTCCGTCCCGCGCCACTGCCAGCTTCGTCTTCGTCACACTACCCGGGGCCTCCGAGCGATCGTCCCGATCGGTGACGAACAGACGGCGAAATGGCGATGGTCTTGAGTGAAGGATCGAACAATATGTAGAAGATGGTGCAGTGCTGGCCGCCACGATGAGAAAGATGAGAGAATGAGTCCCGGTCCACGAAGCATCCGGGCCGTAGGGTGCCAGGAGCTGAAGGCCGAGGTCTCTGGACGCACCGAACGGCAGGGGCAGGGGGACGGTGTCTTCACGTTTGGGTCTTGGGTCAGTGGGGTCTTTGGTCGGTGAGGTCTTGGGTCGGTGGGGTCTTGGGTCGTCGTGTCGTGTGGTCCGGGCGGGGGACGGGGCTGGGGTGAGCGTCGAGGTCGGTTCAGGTCGGGCGGGCTGGGGCGCGGCCGTGCGGCGCTGACCAGGTACTCACGGCCGACGTCCACGGCAGGCCCAGGACTCCGAAACTCCGTGACCAGGATGGCGATCAAGAGACCCCAGCACCTCACACCAAATGTAACGCGGCGGCCAGCCGAAGAATGAGACGTGGTGAACCATGGCTATAAGATGATTTAATGGCCGCTGGCCTAGCGCGGGCGCTCCGTCCCGCGCCACTGCCAGCTTCGTCTTCGTCACACTATGAAGTGTTTTTTATCTGCAAACTTTATATGAATTAAGATTCGAGGACACTAAGGGCATTCAAACCTGCTTGCTTTCTAGATATCAGTATTCAGTGTTATTTCAAAAATTAGGCTGCGGCTTGTAATTGTCATCCGCACTGTCATAGGTCGAAGGAACTCACGCTGATAACAAAAGTTACCGAATATAAACGACTCTTACTTAACGCTGAGTTTGAAATTAATACTGGATACATTTTGCTCCGTAGAACCTATCAGGGTGTCATTATTTGAAGTAGGGGTGTCCGAACTTTCAAATTTTCGAGAACGAATCGACTACCAATATAAACAAAACCTTCGAATATTGAATCGTATATCTACTCAGGATGCAAAAAGTATCTGAAAATGACAAGCAGGCAAACGTTGTTGTCCTCATTTCTTTCAAAACTGTGTGTGGTCTTTGCAAATAATATAGGTAAAACTAGGCTGACTCGGCATCATAAAAAATGCTTCGTGCACAGAAATGTATACGCTTGATTAGACAGCATACAGTAACACGTAATTTGTTCTCACAAAATGAGCAAAGAAATTGTATCCATGAATTGAGACTCGAGCAGCAACTAAAGATAATATGGTGCATAGTAAAACCTCACTAATTCGTAATTAAAATTGCCATAAGAAATTCCCGAATAATCCGAAGGTCAAGTTGTAAAATTCTCCAACCCCCTGTCTGAAAAAGAGAAATGACATGCCGAAAACGCAGTGAAGCCTTTAAGAAGACTAAATCGCACAAACAGCGACAGCCTCATGACGAGCGCGCACTTACGTCATGCTGACCAGCTACGCGCCAGTCGGCTTCCGAGAGCGACGCGCAGCTGGGTTTGGACGGCTAGCGAATGCACGACCGACAGCCGCCGTCGTCGCGGAATGATCGTGAGGCTCTGAAAGCGAAACTATGCTGCCAGGCTATTTTTTTGGCCTAGCGACATGGGCGTTCCCATCGTCGTCACACCTGCCGTTAAGTGCATGTGAGAAGTGTGCGGGTTTCAATGCACCATGCAATAACAGAATTTTCACAAGATCGTTTGCCCTGCCGGTGTCACCTAGAGTCGGTTCCTTTTGGGAGCCCCTTTGCAAATTCCGCAAGTGTGCTTTCATGCATATCAAGCTTGACGGAAATGAGATGGCGAATATCTCGCTAGGAGATTTATAAAGGGGATCAGTAAAGTGACGTGAACGTTCTTATTCAACACTTTATGGAAAGGTAGAAAAAAGAAAAAGTGGTAAGGTTTTAACGCAGTTAAACCAAGAAGACGTGCGAAAACATGTATTTATACTGCATGGTTGCTCATGGTTTTGCTTTGCTGGGCCGTCGGCACGTCTGGCGGCGACATTAGTTCGATAGTCGCATTAGTTGATAAAGGCGACGATATGCAGTGCACAGAGCGGCGTTATGTATATTAATTCGGTAGTAGTATTAGTTGAAGAATATAACGATGTGCAATGCACCGCGCAAGGGTATGTTGCAGTTTAACGCGAGGCGTGATTGTCTGCGGCGTGCAGTGGCCAGCGAAGCTGATCTGTTCGCTCCGCCCCGGGTTCGATTCCTAATCGCGACAATATTTTATTTATTTATTTAGATCACATTGTTAGCCTGATCAGAGGCTGTTACAAGAAAGGGCAGAATTGACGCGTAAAAAATGCAGGAATATACGAATGCAGGCGTAGGAACTTCAAAAACAAATTGAGAAAAGGCATTGCCGCTGCCCAACAAGACAGCATTTCGAGTGCCAAGGCGACAGTACATTTTAGGCGGCATTCATGTATAAAATAAAAAGGTGCAATACCACAATTGCACAACGCAAATTGCGAAACAAAGGAGGTGTTTCTTGCTTATATTCAAAGAACATAAAATTGCAGCGATGAAAATGCTTCAAGAAATAATATATGATAAGGGTCAAGAAGGACGAGCTGTACTTAGCCTCGATAGCAATTAATTTAGTAATGGGCTGTTGACTGCGGGAAATAAAAATACCCGAATGAGTCATAATGAATCTAAATTCTGTTAAATGTTCAGAATGTTTTGTGCGCGTGTTTCTTGTTAATGAAAGCGATAGGTATTGGTGTACTTCTACTTTAAGGGCTCCACCCAAAATCAGGTAAAGAAATTTCAGGTGCTAGAAACGGGATTGGCTACTGATAGTGGCAAGACAACTTTGATTAAGCTGATCGCTCGCAGAGTCATTCCTTCTATATTTATTATAAATAAATCAAAATCCTTCTCTAGACACCCTATATTTATGGTTTGGACAAGGTCACCGTCAAGGTCAAGCTTCACACAAACTTGGCGAACCGGTTAGACCTCGCGAAGTCGTGCTAAACAGCACGCTTTCTCGTTGTGATTGTTCGAAGCGTGTGGTCGGCCATTTTGTTCGGGAAAGCCCATTTACAAGATTTCGCACGAGGTCCAAGCCCATCTGCGTCCGATCGTGATCGGCCCACGCGATAAACTTCAGAGAAGAAACAAAGGAAGACAGCTTTGTTCTGGGTTCCGGGCTCTTTAAACTCTATCTTTGGATAATTTGCCTAGATACTGTGGTTTTGCCACGGTCGAATTTATGAAAGTCAGTGCGGTACGCGTTCACCAGAAATCCTATTTCTCTAACCGAATATGAACGTAATAAGTTAATATTCGAAATTTGTATTAGAAATTTCGAATATTCACACACCTATAATTTAAACGAATTGCGACGTACAGTGCTTCCTAACGCCATGATTTTCTTGCGTCAAACTATGAATTTCTGCTTTTATATCGCCCGCGACGTCTCTCTACGTCTGATGCCAGATGTCTGAATGCAGCGGAACGCTGCATCGAGACATGCTAGCTTGATGCGATGTGTGGCGTGATCTATGTTCTGGGCTACACACTTGTACGCAAAAGGTGCATTTATATATGAGCGTAGGCGATGACGCCACCGCAGCGGTTTCGTTGGAAGGGAAGATTGCGAACGAAACAGGTGTTTTTCAACGTCGACCCCGATATATATGACTCTGCGACGAGGAAGAGAATACCTAGTAGTAGTACAAGAACTTTATTTGGTCATAATTTACAGGCCGAGCATGCTGACCGCCTGGGCGACCAGAAGTCGCTGTTCTTCCTCCCTTTCAGCGCCAAGCCAGTCGAGCCAGGTGGTGATGGATAAAGAAGGTGGGGGGAAGGAACCCGACTGCTGAGCAGCCGGGCAATAGAAGAGGCAATGGGCCAGGTCCGCATAGTTACAGGGGCAGTTGGGATAGGAAGGGTCTGATCGATAGCGATAGAGAAAGAGGTGAGACGGGATGATAACTGCATTCATTTATAACGAGAAGACATCAAGGCAGATTTTTTTCTTCGGACCTGACAGTATATCTGATTAGGTCCTCAGTGCTGTTTTTGATGGAGTTAGCAATGTAGCCCGCCTACATGCATCCTATAGCGGGTTTGACCGGCGGCCTTTTAATGATCCTGCTTATTGCACCTTCCTGTAGCTTCAAATACTGATCTGCTGCTGCTTGTTTGTTCTCACATATGACTGAATTAAGGCGAGAAATGGTCTGTGTGGCTTGGCTACCGCCTAATTTGAGGTCCGCTGCTGTATCTTAGTAAGTCCCCGAATAATTGGTAGTGGCTTAGCTCTGCTATGCCGGGATATCGTACGTAGCGTGAGGTGAGGGCGAGGTGTCCACATCTCGGTGGAGACCTGAACCAGAGGGAAGGTGCATAACTGACCTCTTGGAACAGTTGACACCTCAGTTGTGCTTTAAGCTAAGTGGTGGTAGTGACAGGTGTGCGCTGCATGCGTTGGCATTGGCAACGTTGTGCCAGAAACGCGGCGCTGAAGCCATAGGCCGCCGGCGTTCGCTGTGTTCATTGGCGTTGGCGTTGACAACGTTTTACACTCCGATTATTTTAAAGAAAGGAAGGCGAGCGCGCGGGGTGAGGCAGGCCAGCTGTGCGTAGTGACGTCACTTGCTCCTCGGGCATGCGCAGCACGGCTCTCCAGGAGCCACGCGAAACTGCTCAGCCTCGACGAGTGTAGGTCACGCTACAATAATAATTCAGAGAACCTGACCGCGATGGCAGCGTTTCGATGGAGGCGAAACGCAAAACGCGCTCGTGTGCTGTGCGATTTCAGTGCACGTTAAAGATCCCCAGGTGGTCGAAATTATTCCGGAGCCCTCCACTACGGCACCTCTTCCTTCCTTACTTTCAGTACCTCCTTTATCTCTTCCCTTACGGCGCGGTTCAGGTGTCCACAGAGATATATGAGACAGATACAGCGCCGTTTCCTCCCCCCTCCCCCACCCCCCCAAAAAACTTTTCAATTTTTTGATCACTGACAATGTTTCGCCTTCATATTCCAGAGTCACTCGAGTTTGCCACAGAGCATCCAATATGCTTCCGTCGAGGATGAAGCAAGGAGTGAAAGGGGCGCTACTTGTGGCTATTTGCGCTCTAATATGTGGTGAGTTCAAGTAACATGTCGTCGTAATAGTGCGGGGCCAAATTTATAAGGCTCTTCGCACGCAAAGGTGATTTTCGACTGGCCGAAGCGCTGGCTGTTAGGATTAGGCGCACAATAGCAGACAGAAAATTGAAGGGTCATTGTGCGAACGAACATCTCAGAGCCAATCAAAAGTACCTGTGAGGAATTGCTTTAATTGTCAGTCTCAATAGTGAAGGTACCAAGTAACGGCGGTGGTTTTTCGCCAGAAGCAATCTTTTCATGCTTTTTCTACACCTGATACTTCCAGAAAATTCCAATATATATGAATTTAAGAGGGAGTACTTTGGAGGAAACATGACGCAATGCCGTGCTCGTGACAAAAAGAGCAAGCCTGCATGTATTAATGTGAAAAATGTGCCAACCTTCATTCATAACCTCCCTAATGCACGGCGGCTGCCGTGGAAATCCAAGCAAGCGTATATTTACCGACAGTTGGTGTTCTCGTGCACATTCACTTTCTTTTCTAGGTACTGACATCTTACTGGGAGATAATTGTTTGAAGTCTTCAAGGCTGACATAGAGTTTGTAAAGAAAAAAGACAATTCAGTCAATACCCGAAGTACGTCCTCTCTACAGGAATGAAAAGAAATGCACAAAAGGCTGCAGGTTAAAGTAAGGAAGGAATTTATCTGTTACCGACAGAACTGTCACCGTCGTGATTCAACCAGGATTGTCTGGGTTCCCAACCTTCTTTTCTCGAAGATTAATTTGAATTAGGTATCAACTACTCATTACCATGCACATGTGCGCTGCGACGCGGGTACAGAGGATAGCTGTGCTGCATTCTCAGAAGTTTCCAAGTTGGATAAAAAAATCTTCTTCGTTCAGAGCTCGGTACAATCGCCTGTCCTGGGCCGTCGCTCTACCAATTGAGGTAACCAGGGCTGCCAGCAGATGGTCGGGCGGGCGAGGTGGAATACGTCAACCGTTCAAATCGAAAATGGTGTTAGTACAATGTATTTTAGGGACATTCTGCCTCGCCCTACCACCTACTAGCCGTCCTGGTTGGCTCAGTTAGTAGAGTGACTGTTTCGGATAGGCAGTAGCACCAAGCCTTGGACGAGGAGGAATCTTTCTTTTTCTGCGAAGTTTCGTTAAAAGCTGTATAGTTTTTCTTGGTAGCCGCACGGCTACGCACATGTGCATGCTAACGAGCAATTTATTCCTAAATAAAATCTAATGTACCTTGGGGATTTATCCCAAACATATTGGACACAAGAATACCTTAGTGTCGCAATAAACCGTATAAGAGCAGGGTGATGATCGCTACTGAAGAAAAAATTACACGTAGCGCAAATAAACTACCTGTAGGCATACAAAATGACTGTAAATTTGTAAAGCAGAGTGGTGTGCATCACTTTTTATATTCTGTTGTTAGACAGCCAATAATTATTTATTCTTGGCGAGTTCGCTTCGATGAAATGCATTCTCGACAATCTTGCGAGAGATTAGCGATGTTGAAAGCTGAACTGATATTTCCTGACACCCCCAGTTTTGTGAAAAGTTCTGTACTTTATACTAGCATGCTCTCTTTGAATTGCAGCTTTGGAAATGCCAGCAGGGGCGGCCCAACAACAGGGATCCGGGCCGTCGAATTCCACAAATTCAAGCTCGTCAGGAATCTCCGGGAATGGAACCAAGAGTCCTGCATTAACAGTGAATACCAACTCATCTGGAAGCGGAAATTCTACGGGTGGGCTTTCAGGTAGCTCCAACACTTCAGCGTCCTCACCACAAAGTGGAAACGGCACAGATGGTGTTTCGGGGACAGTTGAAATCCCTGAAAGCAATGGAAACTCAAGTAACAGCTCCAGCACGAATGGTTCAGGGAGTACGAGCGGCGAAAGCACTTCCTCAGGAAACAGTACAGAAAGCGGCAGTGGGGTACAAAATAATGGAACTGGAAGCGGCAATCTGACTGACAGCACTTCTTCAGGAAACAGTACTGGAAGTGGCAGTGGGGCACAAAATAATGGATCTGGAAGCGGCAATCAGACTGATAGCACATCTTCAGGAAACAGTACTGGAAGCGACAGTGGGGCACAAAATAATGGAACTGGAAGCGGCAATCAGACTGATAGCACATCTTCAGGAAACAGTACTGGAAGTGGCAGTGGGGCACAAAATAATGGATCTGGAAGTGGCAATCAGACTGATAACACATCTTCAGGAAACAGTACTGGAAGTGGCAATGGGGCACAAAATAATGGATCTGGAAGCGGCAATCAGACTGATAGCACATCTTCAGGAAACAGTACTGGAAGCGACAGTGGGGCACAAAATAATGGATCTGGAAGCGGCAATATGACGGATAGTACTTCTTCAGGAAACAGTACTGGAAGCGGCAGTGAGGCACAAAATAACGGAACTGGAAGCGGAAATCTGACTGATAGCACTTCTTCTGGAAACAGTACTGGAAGTGGCAGTGGGGCACAGAATAACGGAACTGGAAGCGGCAATCTGACGTCCAGTGGTGGAGCGGAAGCCTCTAGTGGTGACACCTCAACGGGAATATCAGGCCAAGTTACTCTGAACCTCACAGGAACAATTGTGTTGCAAAATGAAAATTCCGGGACTTCTGGCCCTGGAACTGGAGACAGCGGAAGCATTCCTAGTATTGGTAATATACCATCCGCAGGGCAATCAAGCATAGGAAGTGGCAGTGCTGGAAACATTCCGGGCATTGGAAGCAGCGGGACAGCGGGACTACCTGGAGCAGTAGGCATTTCAGGCACTGGAAGCAGCGGCACAGCGGGACTACCTGGCACTGGAGGTGTTCCAGGCATTGAAAGCAGCGGGACAGCGGTATTGCCTGGCATTGGAAGTGGTAGTGCTGGAAGCATTCCGGGAATTGGAAGCAGCGGGACAGCAGGACTGCCTGGTACTGGAAGTGGTAGTGCTGGAAGCATTCCGGGCATTGGAAGCAGCGGGACAGCGGGAGTACCTGGCACTGGAAGTGGTAGTGCTGGAGGCATTCCGGGCATTGGAAGCAGCGGGACAGCAGGACTGCCTGGTACTGGAAGTGGTAGTGCTGGAAGCATTCCGGGCATTAGAAGCAGCGGGACAGCGGGAGTACCTGGCACTGGAAGTGGTAGTGCTGGAGGCATTCCGGGCATTGGAAGCAGCGGGACAGCAGGACTGCCTGGTACTGGAAGTGGTAGTGCTGGAAGCATTCCGGGCATTGGAAGCAACGGGACAGCGGGACTACCTGGCACTGGAAGCGGTAGTGCTGGAAGTATTCCGGGCATTGGAAGCAGCGGGACAGCAGGACTGCCTGGTACTGGAAGTGGTGGTTCTGGAAGCATTCCAGGTATCCCAGGGAGCGCCACTAGTGGAACTGCTGGGCTCCCGGGCGCTGCGGGCAGTAGTGCTGGAAGCATACTCGTTACTATAAACAATGGAACGGCATCATTACTGCCGAACACGGGATCTGGCGGCCCGGCGTGAAATCAACGGAAGTGTTACAAACCCTGGAAGAGCATCGCAACCTGGGGGCGGAGCAAGCAGTGGCGGAACATGTGACCCAGATGCTAAAAAAATTGATGTTAAAATTCAACTACATGAAAACGGCGAGCGCAGCGATGCAAGTGGCTTAGAGATGGGCTTGAAGTATGCATTGCGGCGAATAGTATTTGAAACTGCGTTTTCTGACAGGAAGCTGGAATGAAACGTGGAGTGTGTAAATACTAGCGCCGTTCTGACTTCTGCTTCGAAGAATGAAAGTTTGAGACTTTAGCAAAGAAAAGGTGGGAAATGCGTCACGTCAATCAATCAATCAATCAATCAATCAATCAATCAATCAATCAATCAATCAATCAATCAATCAATCAATCAATCAATCAATCAATCAATCAATCAATCAATCAATCAATCAATCAATCAATCAATCAATCAATCAATCAATCAATCAATCAATCAATCAATCAATCAATCAATCAATCAGAAATTTCTCACTAGGCTCTTTAGGAACAGCAACCAGTAATTACGTAGACAGATGACTGAATTTGAAGTCGCAGTCAATTTTTTTTAGATTATGGTCACAGCTAAGCAAATACCGCTAGAAAAGGGAATATTCTGATTGATAAAGAAATGAAAACTACCCAGGTGGTAATTCTTCATTTAGGTATTGACCGCTCTGTGTTTGCCGCGTATGAGTTGTGCCGCAGAACACGCTACTAAAAACTCCTAATATGACGATGAACGATACTTACATGCAGTACATAGCGCCCTTATCGTCGAGCAGTCTTTCTACTTTTCATCTCAATTTCAGCTCCTATGAGTTCTCATATATATATGTATATACTATATATATATATTCTTTTTCCTTCAGATTCAGATATATCGATGACGCACCTACATATTTTTCCTTGGCTGGCGCTGTGAGGAATGTATCGCTGATCTTGTTTCCTTTTTGACCATACAAGGAATTCACTTGTGGACTGCAGAATTTAGTGCGTTCAGCAAACAGAGGCTTAAAGGGATAAAGACATTCGGACTACCACGGGGCTCTAATTTTTTTTCAGAGATCTAACTAACATTGCGAATGTCAGACAGAATGGAGAACTGGGACTAACGTTCCAGACTGTGAATAAAAAAAATCTGTTCTCTTGTCATACCTTGTTTTCGACTTATTGTAGTCCGACCCTTAGCTTGACGCCGCGAAAAGAAGACAGCACGTGTGTTACAGTTCCACGAGAAAGAAGAAAAAAAATTGGAAAGGCTGTTTAAAAGGAGCCATGCCGAATCCATAAAGAAGCTGAACAAAGCCGGTGTATTCGTAATTGGAATGTTTTGCTTGAATAGTGCCCTAAATGCAAGCGAGGCGAAGGAACACAAAGCTGACCTACGCATATTGTGAGCGGCTTACTTATCGTGCGCGCGACGTTTCCCAAATTTGGCCACAGACGCATTTCAAGAATAGTTAGTAAGTACTGTAAGCTCTGCTCTGCACTGAAATGTCTTCAAGGTTTCTTACGGTGCAAAGCAGGCACAAGAGCCATGATATATAGTGCCACCGAGCAGGAACTGAGCAGTAGAAACAGAAAACACACGGATTCAAAAAGAGGGCTTTAGTCGGGCTGGTTGGTGCATGTTGATGGAAACGACTGAACAGCACTAACAGACAGGATGGAAGAGAAGAACATAGACACATACGTTCCTGTCTCCTCTTCCGTCCAGTCTGTAAGCGCTGTTCAGTCGTTTCCCAAAAACGCACGGACGGCTCTCCATTCTGAAGACAACATGCATGAAGGCAATTAGAACGCCTGCCGAATGACGCAGCATGAAACTAACATCCCCCCTTATTAACTAACTCCGATTACATGGCGAATACAGAACCATATGCGCGGGTAGAGAGGGTCCCTCGACCATATAATCTGGGAATGATCAAATTCTCCTGGGAAGGCGCAAAATATCGATTCTAAAGTATCCTGGGAGATCCTGCTGCGTAGTTGGGACCCTGAGTTCCAGCTCCGACTCAGTCGACTGGCTGAAGAGGTCGCCGCTACACAAGACCTCCTGACCAGCATCTAAAGTGGGGCCTCCTGCCTCCCCGGCCAAATGCCGAGGGGGTGGGGGAATGCCATTTATGTTGGATAATAAAAGTTCTTTCCTCCACCTGTCTGCAAAAGTTGGTCCTTTGTTGTCTTTCAAATCAACAGCCGCTCTCGTGATGTAGTGAGGCAGGGCTCTATGTTTAAAAACTCTTGTAGTGCGGAAGTGCTTGACAGTGCGCTGAAGTCTTCTCTGAAGTGGGCCGGGGAGTGATTGAAGGAGGCAAGACAGTAGAGGCAAAAAGTTTGCTATAGAGAAACCTCACTTACCTTTCTTTTTTTCTTGCAATGAAGCTAAACAATCATTGAGCTCCCGTGAACACCGCCTTTCCTCCTAATCCACCCCCTTCAAGGGTGGCCACAAGACCGGCCCTTACGTTGGCGAAAAGTACTGACGGGGCTCGGTTCCCGAGTGTGGTCCCAGTCAAGATAAACGCGATCGCTGGTCTCCATGCTGTGGCGTGAGGAGTAGCGGTAGCATTTGTTTTCAGGTGGTGCTTTCAGTACTGATCTGAAGGAATTAATAACTTCACGTGTGCATGTATGCAGATCAAAAATGGTAAGTTTCGGGGGCACACCTGAAAGAACGCGTCTGCAAAGGTCCTTTAAATTAAGGAGCACCGCGCATCCATCGCCTAAAGGCTCCTGCAGCAGTACGCGCCACGGTGGCTCAGTGGTTATGGCGCTCGGCTGCTGATCCTAAATACGAGGGTTCGATCCCGGCCGCGGCAGCCGAATTTCGATGGAGGCGAAATTCCAGAGGTCCGTGTACTGTGCGATGTCAGTGCAGGTTAAAGAACCCCAGGTGGTCGAAATTTCCGGAGCCCTTCACTACGGCGTCCCTCATAGCCTGAGTCGCTTTGGGACGTTAAACCCCAATAAACCAAACCAAACCAAACCAAACCAGTACTCTGTGAGCTGCAACTGTTATTCACTAGCAGGAATTCGAGATAGCGCACAGCCTTTGCCGCTAAGCCTAGTGGCCTATCACGTTCTGTTCTGCAGCGATGCACTCGATCATTCCCTTTCTAACGTCACGGGCGATGTCAACGCGCTATATTTTAATGTTCAAAGCCATGCGCTCTTATGGCAGCCAAAAGGGAACTAGAAGCGCTTGCCCCGAATTCCCAGTTTTGGTTACGCCGCTATGCGATGCTGAAATGTCGCTATCATTGGAAATTCATGCCACATTTTGACGGAGCTTGCGGCGCTCCCCTTGCCTGGCCGCCGTTTCTCAGCCTCCAGAACGCTTTGAATGCTCCTCTTCTCTTGACATTTAAAGATTATTTATTGTCAATAAGGACATGCCATAGCTCTCTGTTTCCACGACTCGCATGAATGCACTGTACTGATTTTGCTTGGGACTAAGGGAATGTCGTATGCACTGTTTTTGCATGTCAGCGTTTCTTTTGTGCCCTACATGAACTTTTATCGCAATTCTGATCGCTGCTTTCAGTGACAAAGCGCGTGTTAGACTGCTTTCTGGTATGTTGGGTCGTTGTCTTCCACCAAGAAGTAGCAACGCAAAAGAAAAAGGGTCTGTGACGGTTTATTCAGACTGTATCCGAAGTTACAATTCATAGTACAAACTCATAGTATTCCGAGCCCAAAATCAATCAAGTCGGTGTATTTTTTCCGCAAAATAAGGCTGTTTATTTATGGCAATATATGGCTTTCCTTAGGATCAGTAGGGAACTTCCTGCGTTCTTCAAGGGGCGACGGCCTTTGAGAGAACCGTTTCGAGGTGCCGCAAGATGCCTCTGAAATGGCAACACAGTGACATCAGAAGTAAGTTTTTAAACACGTAATACTCAAGAATACTGCAACGTTTTACCTCGTTAGGAACGCTAATATTATCGAGAAAAATCAGCTTTCAGCCGCTTCCAGTGAGGAAACGAGTCGATTGTAGGTTCATGGAAATGCCCAACTAGCCGAAATAATTTCAGATCACATCGGCGCCACAGTTTATGCTACGCACCCGCTGGGGTGGCTCAGTGGCTTTGGCGTTCGGCTGCTGATCCCAAGGTCGTGGGTTCGTTACCGGCTGCGGTGGAAATGTTTAGATGGAGGCGAAATTCAATAAAGCCCGCATCGGGTCCGATTCCAGCTCATGTTAAAGAACCCTAGGTGGTGTAAATTAATTCGGTGCCCTGTCCTACGGTGTTCATGATGGTACGAGTCGCTTCGGGGCGTTAAAACTTTACAATCCAGTTCATTGTACGCTACCGGAGACCTTCAGTGAGAGAAAATCTGCGAGCAGGCTAGCAATCGTGGTAGGTAAACGAATGTGCTGTTTGGCTGTTGAGCTCTATGTCGCGGATTCGGTTCCGGCCACGATGGTTGTATTTCGACAGATGTCGGTGGCTACACTTCGCTAACGCACGAGTCTTTGTTTAAAGATGCTGCATTACGAAGGATATGAAAGAATGGTAAGGACCTTCACGTATGTGCGATACTGCACTGTTCTTTCCTCCTTTTCCCACTATCCCGAAGTGGAGCAAGAGCGTCACCCTAGCTGCATGTGTTTTCAGTCATCCGCAAAGCAGTGCGTATGCATAACTTTACCAAAATTTATGCTACCTTATGTATTTGCCTTTGAACTGATATCAGTATGTGTCAGTTTCGTGCGGTGGATTCGAAATACTACTGCAACGGGGGAAGTGTGTTTTTTAATCTTTCACCAATGACCATCCGCGTTTTGAAGGCCGGTTAGTGTATGCAGAAGTGTTTTGCCAAAAGTGCAATGCCATGATATCGAGCGACGCCTGTTGCTTCAAGCCATGTTGCCTTGTGGGACTTTGCAGATGCTGGACAGATGGGGCAAAAACTCTAGCTCACTGATATACAGCATAATGACAAAAAAAATCCGCCATTCCCTCCAAGTCTGTTGCTGATTTCGAGAGGGTTCTCTCAGTGATGCTTGCGATTAACCACTCCTCGCATAAGGCAAGCGATTATTTTGGTTGCCGAGTTCGGGGGGCTTAGGGTATCTGTTACAGCCGGCGTCGTCTCTTCGGCAGACGCGGTTGTTGCGACGCGAGTCTGTTCTTTCAATCTTTCTTCTCGCATCTTTCAACTCTCTTCTGTCTGCACGTGGCAGCGAGAGTGGCTCATCCGGAGCCAGTGGGCAGGCCCGTGCACTTTCCCTTTCATCCTTCCTTCAGCCGCAACAACAACATTGCTTAGTTCGGTGCAGGGACCATCAACGGAAACTGTGTTGTATGATTGTTTCACCAAGACCCTTTAGTTCAGTCGGGAAATTACTGCTTCCGCCAGTGGGTTGTGGCACAGCAGGCGGGCACGTTGCCGACTGAGGTACATAGCTATAGTCGGATACAACTTAAGTCTGCAGTGAAGCTCCGCCCACATCCAGTACCTTCACACAGAATTCCCCCACGACAAAAAAGTGGTCCATTATTAAAACTTCTCTTGTCACCTAAACAAGAAGCTAATCCCTAGAAAAAAGTTACAAGCTCTAGAATTTTAATACCTGCCTTGTTTAATAAAGTTAGACATTAATAATAATAATAATAATAATGGTTTTATTTGCGCCAAATGAATACATGGCGCGGGAGACCCGCAGTAAAAGCTGTCACAAGCGACAGCTTGACAAAGCCGGAGGCCCCCCTATACACTTGACAGCATCATAGGCGCAATGAAACGGCATGTCTCATCCAAAAAGAAAATAGAACAAAACATGAAAACATCTGCAATTACAATCACTCATAAGAACTACATAAAATTATACAGAAAATGTGTTAGAATGAAGCTAGAAAGCACTTACAAAAGCAATGGAACATTCATGTGCGATGGCAATGAGTTTAGCGAAAGTAACAGATAAATTAAGCACATTTTTGCTTCAAATAAAATTCAAATCAAAGTGAATACAGACAAGCGGTACAGTCAGGGTAAACAACAATGTGACAGAGTAAACAGGAATGGCAAGCGAAGTGTCCTAGTACATGTTGAAATACCGGCGGAGTGTTTTGAACGTCACCTTTTCAAGTTTGATATGTTTATGATTTAAATCATTTAGTAACCGGGGTAGTTTATTCTGTAGTGTTTGTAGGCCGTATGTTGTGCGAAACATCCTTACTTTCCAGAGCTCCGTGTAACGTGTCTGGCGTGTAGTAGCGTTTTGTTGTAACCTGGCTAGACGATGTAGAAATGAACTGTTGCTGGAGTTTTCATTCTTAATTGCCTTGCAAAGGATATAATCAAACAGCTTGGTAACAGGAATTATGTTGTATTTGGGAAATAGATGATACGTATGTGAATAAAACGGCAGATTTTCTATTACTCTTACAAACCTTTTCTGCAACTTGTGAAGCTTCTGCAAATTTCCATAAGTTGTCGTAGACCAAACTAAGTGACAATAATTGAGTCGGGAGGAGAATAGGGTATTATAAATTAACAGTAAGATTTTTGGTGGTAGTAAATTGCGATTGCGGTATACTAGCCCAATTACCTGTGCCAGCTTAATAAGCATACTGTCCACGTGGACATCCCATGACATATTCTGCTGAAAGATAACACCTAATGTCTTAATACTGGAAGTTATTTCGAGAGGAGTGGCATTTAAGTAGATAGACTTTTGTATTGTTAGGTTTTTGTTTTTACTTCGAAAGAATACGGCTTTTGTTTTGTTTGCATTAATCGTCAGGCTGTTTTTACGCGTCCATTCGTCTAGTTTTATTAATGTTAAATTAGCAGCATCAACAAGGTCGTCACTAGTTTTACCGGTTAATAATATGCTGGTATCATCCGCGTACATGATAAATTTCACGTTTCAAAAGCCGATTTCATGTACTTTTATGACTGGCTAGCGGAGTAATACAATACGCCGCGGGCCGTGGCCCAGTGTTAAACACTGCTGTTTTTTTTTAAAGTCGTATCTTGCTATAAGTGGCTTAGTCAAGACATCAGACAGGATATGAGGGACGGACACATCGCTGCTTAGCTGCTGCAAGTTGCTGCGCTGTCGACGTGCCATCTGTGGGACAGTGCTAATACTTGGAGGTCAATGTTCTAGATGTCACTACGGTGGGTCAAAGTCAAATGACGTAGGTCGCGAAGGCGGGGTTCGATAGCGGTCTGGAACCAATGCTAGCGACGCCAACTGGAGAATAGAACTGATGCGCCAAAATTGGACGACGCAAAAAAGTGAAAACTAAATGGTCATATATTTATGGTCTTTTTACCCAAATATTTAAGAGGTCACTAAAGTTAGTAGTTTTAAAAATGTTTTAGTTTTGTACATTTGGTTGGAAAGTCGAACACTTTTTTACGAAATTTTTTTTTAAGTTTGTGTTCCCTCACAGCAGCTGGCAGCTGCTCTTATGCCACCCCCCTTGACTATTGTGCGGCTTGTTTGCCGCTAGCTGCCAGCTGCTGCCGCCCTTGGCCGGTGTACGTATATCGTCATCTCGAGACTTCGTTGCGTGCGGCTGCGCGACTTTTACCAGCATTAATTTCAAGTGCTTAGTTACTTTTTGTTCTCGTGCTAAGTTCTTGTTGGCTACCTATGTGCGCTTGTTTCTGCCATACTATCCACAGTTCCAGTCATACGGTTTTGACACTGCTTTCTTCGGAACAAAGGCGTAGTTTGAGACAAAGAGCGCACATCCCACAAAGAAACTGGTGCTCCGTAGAAATGTGTGAACTGCTCCGCTGGCATCAGACTGCAGCGGCAGGGTGTTACAGTCGCTTTGGTACTTTGGTATGCCGTTGCCACTGAGTGCCTAAACCAGCCAGAAATATGTCTTATAACACCTGCGTGGGAGGTGTAAGATATTACTATAGAATGATCGCTTTGTAATTTGTAAGAAAGCGCATATTTCGAAGTGAATTCTGTTAATTTCCTAGCACCTACAGTGAGACTGAATGATTGTGTTTTGTGTTGACTGTACTGAGCAAAATACTACATCAGAATTATTCGTGTTCGTGGCGAAGAAACGCTACGGTCCCCTGCACTTGGTAGGGATTTGAAGAATACGTTACATTGATGTCCCTCTAAATATTGGGGAGCTCTTTGAAAATGGAGATATCTACCGACCTGCCTTTTCAAAACGCGAAGTGAATGCTGCCTTAGTCTACGCTAGTAGTATGTCACTAAGCGCTGAAAATTGCTACTGAGAAGGGTTTTGTACACATTGAGTTTTGTAGTTATGTTGACGGGACACTGCCATTTTGTATTGATTGGTGATCAGAGATGAAAGAAGAAGGTGTTGTATGTCAGATGTCATGGCCCTTTACAAAATTTCGGATGTTCAGAGACCATCTATGTTTCTGTGTTAGGCACCGAACAGTATGTAATGAGGTCAGTAGTTTTATTGAAATATTCTTTAGTAGTCTCCTGGAGCATGAGGTTGCTTGAACGTTTCCTGCGACTGCAAAGTCGCTATCCGTATTTGCCCATTTTTCTGTACAGTACATCCCCTTGTTTCTCATTGTGGGAGCACTTGATTGTATGTTTCATCTGGTCTGCGTAGGTTTTGATCATATTGATGAAAACGTCTGTACTCCATACGTTCTGAAAGCAAATCGTAATTCCACAGGTAAAATGGAGCGCTATTTACAGCATTCCTATGCCAGTTATGCACACCGGGCAACTAGATTGTTTTTTTTTTCATGCAACTTGTCTCGCGGGTTAGTTCAGCTACTTGTTGTTGCGTCACTATTCAGAGTCCGAGTCTCTGTTTGATTGCAATGATGAAAATGTCTTTGCTCCATACGTTCTAAAAGGCAGCCGTAATTCCATTGGTAAATTGGAGTGCTATTTACAGCATTCCTATGTGAGTTATGCGCACCAGGCAACTAGGCTATTCTCTGTACATGCAACTTGTCTCGTGGGTTAGTTCAGCCACTTCTTATTGCGTCACTACTCAGAGTCTGAATTTGTGATGTAGTTTCCAACGAATAAACAAACTTTTATAAAAAATTGCACTGTTTTCTCTCTATATGAGGAAAACTACACCAACACAATACTGTTACAATGCATTGCTCGAAATTTTTGGTAGAGAAAAACAGCTCCCGAACAATAAGATATCAACATACCTAAAAATGTACCTCTCTGGCAATAAGTCAAATAACTAGCCCTGTTTGTACGTTAACAACTTTAAATTCAGCGTGACACAGGAGGCGAGGGCAACGGAAAAAGACGCAACGAGAAATGACTGCCAAAAGATGGCGTTTGTACCCGGCACTCGTCGTGTCTTCTTTCTTTGCCCTTGTCTCGTGTGTCGCAAGGAGCCTTGCGACATTCGAAGATCTATTTTTACTGCCAAAAATCACTTAGGTATGACGTAACATTTTTTTATGACGTCTTTCTTTAGCTCGCTTTACCCTTCGATGATGGTGGTGGCTCCGTGCGATAAGCCGTCGTGTTTTAAATGTATCCCCGTCTATGCAAGCAGCGCTACCACTCTACATCTACCTTGGGTAGATGAGTTCGTTGAGTACTGCGCATATGGACGGGGACATAGGCAAGGAATAAAACTATCGCGAATCGCAAGAATTGTTTTTCAGAAACACGCATATATTAATAGTCTGTCACGTGCTCAAGGAATTCAGTCAGTTATGTGATAATCTAGAATTCATGTGCCATTCAAAAACCGTATCTCATTGTCATGCAAGATATTCTAAGGCTCGCTTATGCGCAAGTTATTTTCTTGCTGACAAAAAAAACACAAAATGCTTCAGGTGTCCAAGGATGATATCTTTTCTTCAAAAATTTTTTCCAGTTTGGTAGTGCACGGATTTTTGTGATGTAATGCATGAGTATATGTTGTCTTAATTTGTCTGTTGTCTTGTGCTAATTCTGGAACTCTGTCGACTGCTGCTACGAAGCGTACAATTCCTCATTGCAATACTTCTGTGGCTAATAAGTTTGCGACGCCCTACGAGTCCATGTGTGCTCATGTTGGGCATCTTTGTTTGGACTGGCAAAGGCTGATTTGTAGTGTGGGGTAGCGCCTATATTGGTCAATATCATGTTGTTAGCAGAGATCCGGTGTTCCACGCAATCACTTCTCTCGTTAAGGAACACCTAACGTTACGCTGTAAATCATTTCATCGCTCCTTTTTTCTCCCTACTGAACTCCGCAATAGGGGGGGGGGGGGGGGGGGAGTTTGACTCCAAGCTTTATCTGGCGCTGGCACATGACCGAAGCATCTTTATATGAAGTGTTTTTTATCTGCAAACTTTATATGAATTAAGATTCGAGGACACTAAGGGCATTCAAACCTGCTTGCTTTCTAGATATCAGTATTCAGTGTTATTTCAAAAATTAGGCTGCGGCTTGTAATTGTCATCCGCACTGTCATAGGTCGAAGGAACTCACGCTGTTAACAAAAGTTACCGAATATAAACGACTCTTACTTAACGCTGAGTTTGAAATTAATACTGGATACATTTTGCTCTGTAGAACCTATCAGGGTGTCATTATTTGAAGTAGGGGTGTCCGAACTTTCAAATTTTCGAGAACGAATCGACTACCAATATAAACAAAGGCTTCGAATATTGAATCGTATATCTACTCAGGATGCAAAAAGTATCTGAAAATGACAAGCAGGCAAACGTTGTTGTCCTCATTTCTTTCAAAACTGTGTGTGGTCTTTGCAAATAATATAGGTAAAACTAGGCTGACTCGGCATCATAAAAAATGCTTCGTGCACAGAAATGTATACGCTTGATTAGACAGCATACAGTAACACGTAATTTGTTCTCACAAAATGAGCAAAGAAATTGTATCCATGAATTGAGACTCGAGCAGCAACTAAAGATAATATGGTGCATAGTAAAACCTCACTAATTCGTAATTAAAATTGCCATAAGAAATTCCCGAATAATCCGAAGGTCAAGTTGTAAAATTCTCCAACCCCCTGTCTGAAAAAGAGAAATGACATGCCGAAAACGCAGTGAAGCCTTTAAGAAGACTAAATCGCACAAACAGCGACAGCCTCATGACGAGCGCGCACTTACGTCATGCTGACCAGCTACGCGCCAGTCGGCTTCCGAGAGCGATGCGCAGCTGGGTTTGGACGGCTAGCGAATGCACGACCGACAGCCGCCGTCGTCGCGGAATGATCGTGAGGCTCTGAAAGCGAAACTATGCTGCCAGGCTATTTTTTTGGCCTAGCGACGTGGGCGTTCCCATCGTCGTCACACCTGCCGTTAAGTGCATGTGAGAAGTGTGCGGGTTTCAATGCACCATGCAATACCAGAATTTTTACAAGATCGTTTGCCCTGCCGGTGTCACCTAGAGTCGGTTCCTTTTGGGAGCCCCTTTGCAAATTCCGCAAGTGTGCTTTCATGCATATCAAGCTTGACCGAAATGAGATGGCGAATATCTCGCTAGGAGATTTATAAAGGGGATGAGTAAAGCGACGTGAACGTTCTTATTCAACACTTTATGGAAAGGTAGAAAAAAAGAAAAAGTGGTAAGGTTTTAACGCAGTTAAACCAAGAAGACGTGCGAAAACACGTATTTATACTGCATGGTTGCTCATGGTTTTGCTTTGCTGGGCCGTCGGCACGTCTGGCGGCGACATTAGTTCGATAGTCGCATTAGTTGATGAAGGCGACGATATGCAGTGCACAGAGCGGCGTTATGTATATTAATTCGGTAGTAGTATTAGTTGAAGAATATAACGATGTGCAATGCACCGCGCAAGGGTATGTTGCAGTTTAACGCGAGGCGTGATTGTCTGCGGCGTGCAGTGGCCAGCGAAGCTGATCTGTTCGCTCCGCCCCGGGTTCGATTCCTAATCGCGACAATATTTTATTTATTTATTTAGATCACATTGTTAGCCTGATCAGAGGCTGTTACAAGAAAGGGCAGAATTGACGCGTAAAAAATGCAGGAATATACGAATGCAGGCGTAGGAACTTCAAAAATGAATTGAGAAAAGGCATTGCCGCTGCCCAACAAGACAGCATTTCGAGTGCCAAGGCGACAGTACATTTTAGGCGGCATTCATGTATAAAATAAAAAGGTGCAATACCACAATTGCACAACGCAAATTGCGAAACAAAGGAGGTGTTTCTTGCTTATATTCAAAGAACAGAAAATTGCAGTGATGAAAATGCTTCAAGAAATAATACATGACAAGGGTCAAGAAGGACGAGCTGTACTTAGCCTCGATAGAAATTAATTTAGTAACGGGCTGCTGACTGCATCATTTGTTAGTGTGTCCCGTTCCCTGACTGCCCGAATGAGACATAATGTATGCGAATACCCGAATGAGACATAATGAATCTAAATTCCGTTAGATGTTCACAATGTTTTGTGCGCGTGTTTCTTGTTAATTGAAGTGATAGGCATTGGTCTATTTCTACTTTAAGGGCTCCACTCAAAAGCAGGTAAAGAAACTTCAGGCGCTAGAAACGGGCTTGGCTACTGGTAGTGGGAAGCCAACTTTGATTGAGCTGATCGCTCGCAGAGTCATTCTTTCTATATTTATTACAAATAAATCAAAATCCTCCTCTAGACACCCTATATTTAAGGTTTGGACAAGGTCACCATCAAGGCCAAGCTTCACACAAACTTGGTGAACCGGTTAGACCTCGCGAAGTCGTGCCAAACAGCACGCTTTCTCGTTGCGATTGTTCGAAGCGTGTGGTCAGCCATTTTGTTCGGGAAAGCCCATTTACAAGATTTCGCACGAGGTCCAAGCCCACCTGCGACCGATCGTGATCGGCCCACGCGATAAACTTCAGAGAAGAAACAAAGGAAGACAGCTTTGTTCTGGGTTCCTGGCTCTTTAAACTCTATCTTTGGATAATTTGCCTAGATACTGTGGTTTTGCCACGGTCGAATTTATGAAAGTCAGTGCGGTACGCGTTCACCAGAAATCCTATTTCTCTAACCGAATATGAACGTAATAAGTTAATATTCGAAATTTGTATTATAAATTTCGAATATTCACACACCTGTAATTTAAACGAATTGCGACGTCCAGTGCTTCCTAACGCCATGATTTTCTTGCGTCAAACTATGAATTTCTGCTTTTATATCGCCCGCGACGTCTCTCTACGTCTGATGCCAGATGTCTGAATGCAGCGGAACGCTGCATCGAGACATGCTAGCTTGATGCGATGTGTGGCGTGATCTATTTTTCTGGGCTACACACTTGTACGCAAAAGGTGCATTTATATATGAGCGTAGGCGATGACGCCACCGCAGCGGTTTCGTTGGAAGGGAAGATTGCGAACGAAACAGGTGTTTTTCAACGTCGACCCCGATATATATGACTCTGCGACGAGGAAGAGAATACCTAGTAGTAGTACAAGAACTTTATATGGTCATAATTTACAGGCCGAGCATGTTGACCGCCTGGGCGACCAGAAGTCGCTGTTCTTCCTCCCTTCCAGCGCCAAGCCAGTCGAGACAGGTGGTGATGGATAAAGAAGGTGGGGGGAAGGAACCCGACTGCTGAGCAGCCGGGCAATAGAAGAGGCAATGGGCCAGGTCCGCATAGATACAGGGGCAGTTGGGATAGGAAGGGTCTGATCGATAGCGATAGAGAAAGAGGCGAGACGGGATGATAACTGCATTCATTTATAACGAGAAGACATCAAGGCAGATTTTTTTCTTCGGACCTGACAGTATATCTGATTAGGTCCTCAGTGCTGTTTTTGATGGAGTTAGCAATGTAGCCCGCCTACATGCATCCTATAGCGGGTTTGACCGGCGGCCTTTTAATGATCCTGCTTATTGCACCTTCCTGTAGCTTCAAATGCTGATCTGCTGCTGCTTGTTTGTTCTCACATATGACTGAATTAAGGCGAGAAATGGTCTGTGTGGCTTGGCTACCGCCTAATTTGAGGTCCGCTGCTGTATCTTAGTAAGTCCCCGAATAATTGGTAGTGGCTTATCTCTGCTATGCCGGGATATAGTACGTAGCGTGAGGTGAGGGCGAGGTGTCCACATCTCGGTGGAGACCTGAACAAACGGGAAGGTGCATAACTGCCCTCTTGGAACAGTGGACACCTCAGTTGTGCTTTAAGCTAAGTGGCGGTAGTGACAGGTGTGCGCTGCATGCGTTGGCATTGGCAACGTTGTGCCAGAAACGCGGCGCTGAAGCCATAGGCCGCCGGCGTTCGCTGTGTTCATTGGCGTTGGCGTTGACAACGTTTTACACTCCGATAATTTTAAGGAAAAGAAGTGCGCATAATGGTTCCCTGGGTCAGTGGACGCCTGAATCGTGCTTATAGGTACGTGGGGTGATGAGAGAGAGATGTGGTCTGCAGGCATTGACAAGGTTGTGCCAGAAACGCGGCGCTGAAGCCATAGGCCGTCGGCGTTCGTTGTGTGCATTTGCGTTGTCGTTGCCCACGTTTTACACTCCGATCATTTTAAGGAAAGGAAGGCGAGCGCGCGGGGTGAGGCATGCCAGCTGTGCGTAGTGACGTCACTTGCTCCTCGTGCATGCGCAGCGCGGCTCTCCAGGAGCCACGCGAAACTGCTCAACCTCGGCGAGTGTAGGTCACGCTGCAATAATCATTCAGAGAACCCGACCGCGATGGCAGCGTTTCGATGGAGGCGAAACGCAAAACGCGCCCGTGTGCTGTGCGATGTCAGTGCACGTTGAAGATCCCCAGGTGGTCGAAATTATTCCGGAGCCCTCCACTACGGCACCTCTTCCTTCCTTTCTTTCAGTCCCTCCTTTATCTCTTCCCTTAAGGCGCGGTTCAGGTGTCCACAGAGATATATGAGACAGATACTGCGCCGTTTCCTCCCCCCCCCCCAAAAAAAAAACCACTTTTCAATTTTCCACTCACTGACAATGTTTCGCCTTCATATTCCAGAGTCACTCGAGTTTGCCACAGAGCATCCAGTATGCTTCCGTCGAGGATGAAGCAAGGAAGTAAAGGGACGCTATTTGTGGCTATTTGCGCTCTAATATGTGGTGAGTTCAAATAACATGTTGTCGTAATAGTGCGGGGCCAAATATGTAAGGGTGTTCGCACGCAAAGGCGATTTTCGACTGGCCGAAGCGCTCGCTGTTAGGCGTAGGAGAACATTAGCAGACAGAAAATTGAAGGGCCATTGTGCGAACGAACATCTCAGAGCCAATCAAGAGTACCTGTGAGGAATGGCTTTAATTGTCAGTCTCAGTAGTGAAGGTACCAAGTAACGGTGGTGGTTAGTTTCGCCAGAAACGATCTTTTCATGCTTTTTCTACACATGATACTTCCAGAAAATTTCAAAATATATGAATTTAAGAGGGAGTACTTTGAAGGCGACATGACGCAATGCCATGCTCGTGACAAAAAGAGCAAGCCTGCATGTATTAATGTGAAAAATGTGCCAACCTTCATTCATAACCTCCCTAATGCATGGCGGCTGCCGCGGAAATCCAAGCAAGCGTATATTTACCGACAGTTGGTGTTCTCGTGCACATTCACTTTCTTTTCTAGGTACTGACATCTTACTGGGAGATAATTGTTTGAAGTCTTAAAGGCTGACATAGAGTTTGTAAAGAAAAAAGACAATTCAGTCAATACCCGAAGCACGTCCTCTCTACAGGAATGAAAAGAAATGCACAAAAGGCTGCAGGTTAAAGTAAGGAAGGAATTTGTCTGTTACCGACAGAACTGTCGCCGCCGTGATTCAACCAGGATTGTCTGGGTTTCCTACCCATTTTTCTCGAAAATTAATTTGAATTAGGTAGCAACTACTCATTACCATGCACATGTGCGCTGCGACGCGGGTACAGAGGATAGCTGTGCTGCATTCTCAGAAGCTTCCAAGTTGGATAAAAAATCTTCTTCGTTCAGAGCTCGGTACAATCGTCTGTCCTGGGCCGTCGCTCTACCAATTGAGGTAACCAGGGCTGCCAGCAGATGGTCGGGCGGGCGAGGTAGAATACGTCAACCGTTCAAATCGAAAATGGTGTTAGTACAATGTATTTTTGGGACATTCTGCCTCGCCCTAACACCTACTAGCCGTCCTGGTTGGCTCAGTTAGTAGAGTGACTGTTTTGGATAGGCAGTAGTACCAAACCCTGGACGAGGAGGAATCTTTCTTTTTCTGCGAAGTTTCGTTAAAAGCTGTACAGTTTTTCTTGGTAGCCGCACGGCTACGCACATGTGCATGCTAACGAGCAATTTATTCCTAAATAAAATTTAATGCACCTTAGGGATTTATCCCAAGCACATTGGACACAAGAATACCTTAGTGTCTCTATCAACCGTATAAGAGCAGGGTGCTGATCGCTACTGAAGAAAAAAATTACACGTAGTGCAAATGAACTATCTGCAGGCATACAAAATGACTGTAAATTTGCAAAACAGAGCGGTGCGC